>NC_087513.1:164497374-165174874 GCF_963921805.1 Phalacrocorax carbo
TAAGGTACAGACTTTGGAAGGCCAAATTTTTTTATTTCATATTTATTCATATTACTCAGGCCTAAGGTGCAAGAGGGGAAGCAGAAGACTTGAGAATGAAAAAAACCATTTTTGTGCATGTCCATCATGACTCACTCAGGCACATTTTTTTTGCATTTTTTCACTTAAGGTTTAGCATAAAACCTCCTAAGAAATTATGAACTTAACCTTGTCCTCACACCACCATGACTACACATTGTGCTGTTTGAGCATGTGATTAAGTTAAACAACACTCAGACTTTAGAGAGTCCAAGCAGAGATAGGAAAAGAGGGAAAAAGGCAAGGAAACCAAAATCCTTAAAAGTCTTTTGAACCTATATATATTACAATAATGTAGGTTATTTTATACATTGCTTTTTTCCTCCTATTTTGAAAGCAAAAATATTAAAAAAATTTTTTTTCCTCAGGTTAAAAATTATTTCGAAATGAAGCAAAAATTTTAACTGAGTGGAAAAAAATATTATCATGCGAGTTGTTCTGGCAACAGAAACACAGCACTTAATGTAAATACTAATAAGCCACTTCACACAGAGAAAGCTGTAACAGCAAATGGAAAGGGCCTTAGACTTGTTAACAACCAAAAGCTTTCTTTAACTAAATGTTCTTCAGCTATAACAGTTCTATTTGGTTTCAAAAAGAGGAAAATAAGAATTCAGCCTGTTTTTGAAGAATAAACAAAAGATTAAATCCAGAATAATGACACTTTCCAGAAAAGCAAATAAACTGTAAAATAGAAAAATGTAATGTTTGTTTTAAATGTGACCCAAGTTTATCTCAAACTCCGTTGTAAAATCAAATTCCAAAATATAGATGCTTCAGTTTCTATCCATATCAGTCAGTCATATCAATTTCATAGGGATCAAACTTTGAATGTTCTGTTAAGTGAAGGAAACAAAGCAGAAAAATTTCTAATAAATGGATGAAACAAAACCTTTTTGGCATTCATGCCTTATTGTAATAGTAAGTGTTGGAAAAGAAATAAATGAATAGGAGCTAGGAAAACAGAGTAGTGAGCAAATTTCATTACTTATTATAGGTTGTGGGGTTTTTTGTCAAGGTAATCTCTTCTTGTTTAATTTTTTTCTCCTGTAGAGGAAATAACTTGCAATAATATACTACTATAATGAAAAGGTCTTTGAAATTGTTATTGTGGTTGTTATTGTTCTCTTAATATTACTGAAATTTTGCTCTGTTTCTGAGTAACCAAAATTAAATATTTCTATTATCACATGGGTGTTTTTGAATTATGAACACAGAAAGCTAAACTGAAGGTTTTTGTAGATATTTAGATGTTAATTCTCTTCTGCATTTTGCTAGGAAACATATTTTGGAAAAAAAGATCTGCAAGATACATAGCTGAGTGTTCATACACAAATGAAGTACAAATCTGTTGTAGTTCAATAATACCTTTTAAGAAGAATAGCTACTTGAAGTGTTAGTTTTAAATGTGATTGTACAGGGGTTTTAATTTATTGTCATTTTAAGAATGAAACTGATAACAAATAAATCCATCATAAAGTACGGAATTAATTTAAGACAAATTTTGATATTGACAATAAAAATAATGATTACTTGTCACACATCAGAGCTATGATACTTTATTTTTACCCCAATATGCCCAAATTAGGAGTACAGATGCTTTCGTTCTTTTTCTAATTGTTTTCAGATTGATAAACATCTGGTACAGCTGACCTAAGATACCTATGGAAAAGGCCCTCAAGATGTGTGTTGCCCTGCTTCAACTATTGTGGGAGTCTAGCGAGACAGTGGCATTAACCTGGGCATGTGAGTCAGGGGCTGAATGTTGATGGGACAAAACTGGGTTCGAGTGGCGACATTTGGGTTTATCTTTTCTGTATCCTATGAGACATGGATCAGACATTACCTCCGCTTCACATGCCAATTTATCATCCAGGATCACACAAGCATTTCAGCCAGAGCTCAACCTACTGCTCTGTGTCTCTGCCCTGTGCGACTAGAATTAGACCCACAAGAATGGAACCACAAGCCAAATTACTTGACCTAAGTCTGTGATGAGACTTAGGTCAGGTAAGTTGCTGACCTAAGTTGGGAACAGACACTATGGGCAGTGCTTTATGATCAAGTTCATTAATGCTGTAAAGAGGCTAACTATAGACCTTAAACATAACCATCCTGCAGTACTCCTGTAAGCCTGATTGAAGTATGGGCTTCTGTAAGAATGTCAGCAGCAGGTAAATTTCGGCTCAGTTACAAAGTATAACACGTACTTGCCTGAAAAAGGCAAATGGTGGAGAGGCTTGAAGAGCTCATTAAACAAAATTTGCCAGTTCTTTTTTTGTATAATATGAGTAGCAAAAAAAGTAGCTTTCAGTTGAAAATGAGATAGGTCTAGAACACTGACAAAAGAATTATCTTCATGCTGCTTAACAAGCATCTTTTTTAGAATGCTCTCTCAATCCAGCAGCATGAGGTGTGACCTTCTTAAGTAAACTCCTAAACAATTAATCGAAAATGACACTCTAGTAATATTAATTATACTTCTTTAAGTTTAAAAAAATATATATAAAACTTCAGGTATGTAAAACTCTTCTAGAAATTAAGCATTCTTAATGATGAAAGAGGTTGGAAATAAAACTGTTTCCTCTGATTTAAGCATTAGTCTAAGGTTTTTGCACATTGCTTTTATTCCAGATTTATTCACAGCTGAGTAGCTTAAGTATGCTAATGAAAGATGATGCTGAAACACTTCTGTAAGTTCAGCTAGGTTTGTGGGAAAAGAACAATGCAATTATCATACACAAGCAAAAAGACAAAAACCACATTCTTACAAAATTATGCATAAAATTAAATTATATGTTTTACAATGTTTAAACCAGATTTCTTAGTAATTTAATTAACTATATATCATTATAACTTTGATTTGTTTTTTAAATGATCATTATAATAATCTGAAATTTATCTAATTTTGCCCTGGAGTATGTAAAAACAGTATCTCTAAGGAATTCAAGATGTTTTGAGGTCTATTGAAAATAGCAATTTTTTAAAAAAATATATAATTATTTTCATAGTTAATCTGAAGTGCCAGCTTCCTATCTCATCCAGATTAATATGTCTATTAACTTCAGAAGAAGTGAAACTAAATCAAGGAAGGTATAGTCAAAAAAATCACAAAATTAAATATTTTTAAGTAATTAACATAGCATTAACTGTAAATTCCCCAATTTTTGCTGCTTTTGACTGTGCTTATTTTCATTTGTCCCTGTCAAATTAGACCAATTGTCTATTTTAATATTATTATGTGTAGATTTCTCTTAGGCTGTGAACTAATGTGGCCAATATAAAAGCTACTAGGAATCCTTCAGTATGTGAAACATTTTAAGTATAGTTTAGACTCATTAGTTTCTATGGAAACAGTTACTGGTTTATAAAAGGTGAAACACTATGTATTTACAGAAACATACATAGAATAATGTGAACTTAACTGACTCAGAAGGGATACTTCTGTCAGAAAGATGCTGGAACATGTTTTTATATCAGAAAAAATGTACATCACTGTCATGGTACACAAGTTGATACGCAAAGAAGGCTGAAAGAATAATCACAGGATCACAGAATCACAGAACGGCAGGGGTTGGAAGGGACCTCTGGAGATCATCTTGTCCAACCCCACTGCTTGAGCAGGGACACCCAGAGCAGGGGGCACAGGAACACATCCAGGTGGGGTTTGAATGTTTCCAGGGAAGGAGACTCCACAACCTCCCTGGGCAGCCTGTGCCACTGCTCTGGCACCCTCACGGGAAAGGAGTTTTTTCTCATACTGAGGTGGAACTTCCTGTGTTTCAGTTTATGCCCATTGTCCCTCATCCTGTCATTGGGCGCTATTGAAAAGAGTCTGGCCCCATCGTCCTGACACCCACCCTTTAGATATTTACAAGTATTGTTATGATTCCCCCTCAGCCTTCTCTTCTCCGGGCTGAACAAACCCAGGTCTCTCAGCCTTTCCTCAGAAGGGAGATGCTTCTGTCCCCTGATCATCTTGGTAGCTCTCTGCTGGACTTGCTCAAGCAGTTCCCTGTCCTTCTTAAACTGGGGGGCCCAGAACTGGACACAAATGGAAGATATGGAACAATTGAAGATCAGAGATTTGTAGTGATGACTGTAAGGCCAACATTTCACAAAACTGAAGAGGCTGTTCATTTCCTTGTTAAACTGCAGAAAGTGGATTCTTATCTTAGTTCATAAAATGTTACACTGACTATGGCAGTCAAGTGCTTAACAGTAATAATTCTGGCAGTCAGAACAGGATTCACAAAAGAGAGAATTTTGCTCATTCATTTGCTTATTTGCCACGTCTGTCTCCCTTTAGAAATGTTCTATGTTTTTGTACAGTTTAATCATTGGAGCACTTATTTGGAAAGTGGAGAGCAAAAGGAAACCCCAGAAATTTTTCTGGTTTTCAGGAAAATCCCCTCAGGAGGTAGGAGTTTTTGGTCGGAGCCATCAAATTGAGAAGGATTTAGCAGTAAGGAGTTATTCTCCTTGAGTAGATATTTTAAACATTAATTTACTATTCAAAAAGTGTATACTATCTTTCACTCCACTATATGTTAAGGAAAATTTCTATACCTGTGGGGAACTTCCTGCTCAATTGTTTATATGCATTCAATGATGTAAGTGTGATTGGATGTGCATGATGCATTGAGTCTCTCAGGAAATGTAGCTGAGCTGGGTATCTTTCTGCTTAAAGAAATCTGAGATTTACAGTCAAAATTTTTCCAGGTCTCCAGAGATGGTAGTGCTTTTCAACTTATGCTGCAGCAGCACCATATATATGCAAAGTACATTTCTGCCAAAAAAATTACAGTATTTACACACACAAATGCTCATAGGAGACTAGGCAGTTTTGATCTTCTTGAATTTCTCAGAAGTACTCATTCAAAAACTTATTTCTACTGAAGACTGAAAGACAGTTTATGTACATGAAATTGAATTTGTTCCTATAGTCACAGGTATTCTGAGAAAACCATTCACGCAACACAGAGAATAATCGGTTTATCAAACCTAAAATCTATTAAATGATAATGTAATCACATTTCAGAATTATTTTCTGGTTTATTTCTTTTATTGTAGCCATATAGTTATACTTCTTGTATTCAATAGTTATTATTTTTATTTGTTAAATGCAAATCATTGTCTTACTGTATTTTGGAATATCTTCCCTAATTCCCATTGTGTTATAATTTCTTTTTCTTTTTCTGAGTCTTTTTTTTTAATCTCAAACTGAACTGAATTATTTATATATTGCTTAAAGTATAATCTCTTTTTTTTTGTGTTTGAAGTTGTATCCTTTCTCTATCTCAGTTCAGTTATCTTGATGTAATATGTGTAACTAAATAACAATGCTGGGCCAACATCCAGAAATATACATTGAGAAAAACAAACTATCAGCTCCTCTTGACCATATCCCATTATTTTCTAACTTGTCATGGAAGTTGCTGTGGTATACACTATAGTTTTCCCCACTGGTTTTATGTTATCTAGCTTTATTTTTAAGTCAGACTACAAAACCTTTAGGCATTCGTTTCTCACGTAGTTTCTTATACCAGTCAAAAAATGGTATAATACTTTCACAGTTCATAGAGGTATTTGAAGACACGATTAATTAAAATTAAATTTTCATAAATGAGACATTAAAATTATATTAAAATACCATTTTGAAAACTAAATATATGGGCTGCCATTAAAGCAGATAAACACTTAGTTATTGATTCCTATTTGTATGAACGTGAATCCAACATCTGTGATTCCATTCCAGCTTTAACTTTACAAAAATGCAGGCCAGGGGAAGTTCCTCTTAACCTGCTACTGCTAGCATTTGTGCAGCTGCTTCATGAACTAGATCTGCAAGTACATGGCATCTGAGAACTGACATTTTAATTTAATTTTATTTTATTTGTTATTGGGTTAATTTTTAAAACAAATTCCCTAGTTGCAGAAGAAATGCTATAGCCAGAAAAATGAAGGTAAAAGAAGGGAGGACAGAAGAGCAGTTTTCAGTTATGACATATTAAGGAGAGCAGGGAACAACAGCACAATTCTAAGTACGCATATTAGGGAAAAGTACTTGGTTTTATTAACCTTAAAAACTAGGGAGTAATTATTTTTAATTATTGCATGGATCAATCTCATCTTCATGTTCTAGCAATTAGAACATTCAGAATTAACTGAAGCGTAAACCTTACTCCATGCTTTGGCTATGTGAATATTTTTCTGCAAGAATATGATACAACACTTCAAACTAACCACATGTAGAATTAATATTCTTAGAAACAAATAGAAACAAAGGTCACAGACAACAGATTAAAATAGGCAGAAGAATTGTTCAAAGGCAGCAAGCATAGTTTTAACTTTTTAACTTTTATGTTAAAAATGACAAAAAATTACTAAGAAATTACTAAGATATTTTTCTTCTCTTTACCCTTTTTCCTATTACTCAGATAGGGAATATTCTATTCATACATTCAGAGTTTTTGTTTTGTTTTGTTGTTGTTGCTTTTTCTTTCCCCAACTCACTTTTTAAGATGAGGAAAGGGTAGAGAAACTTGTTATTTTCATAAGAACAGTGAATTTGGTTTTGTAGTATTGCAGAAATCAAAACTGAAGTAAAGTCAAAATTCCTGAAATGAACAGGTTTGTGGCAGCCTCAAGCTTATGAGTCATTAGAAACCCTAATTCTGTGTGTACTCTTCTCTTTCAAATATGAATTCTCCTGGGCAAAAAGAAATAGATTGACTCATCCTCACTGTTCAATGTAATTCAATATGAATATATTATTTGTCTAATATATCAAATTCCATCAGCCTTCAGGATCCATCCTCTTTTAAAGATGGCCTGCCTTATTTTTCTAAACCATAATGATGCATTCCTTCTCCTTTTTCTGTCTTTAGCTCATAACGCATATTCCCCAGCCATTCCCTCAATATTTCATACTCCTTCTCTGCCTTTACACTTCATACAACATGTTCTTATATATCAGGATGCTTCTCTTTAAAGAAGGAAAAATTTATATCTTTTTCATGGAGGAAAGCTTCAGCCTCTGCAGACTGAAACTGTTTTCATCAATTGCTGATCTCCAAGAGGACTGCATTCCTATCTCTGGCTGCAGACTCAAGACAGAGGTGAAAAAATCTGAATTTTTTTTTTAAAGCACTGGATATTTGCTGAATCTAAGAAAATCTTAAAAGCTGGAAGTGTGTGTTTTATTCAGAAGCTATGTGACTCATCACATCTACCATCAGCTATACATCTATGCTACAAATATCTGCAGATGATCTAATAAATATATCTTTATTTTCCAATGTATGGCTCTGTGTTTTATATAAATCATATGAATGCATTTATTAATATGTAGAACATATAAAAGCATGTATAACATATATGTAAAGCAAGATGAGTTATTTTTTGTCTAAAGATCCCACAAGTTATTTTAGGGTTGTAGCTCTAATTCTTTAAATTTCTGTTTCTTACTGTTTTCATAAACTTGCAGTTTTACTTTTTTTTCTTGTTATTTAAGTGTCATTCATGTTTAAATTATTCATGAACTTGTTCTGAAAATATTTCTGTGCCTGGCCATTCAAACCATTTTTTTTTTCCTTTGTTGTCTGAAGTCTTGTAGTCGTAGTCAAGTAAATAACCCCTTTATTTCTTCTCCTGGAGAAAATATAAGTACCTGCAAAAGATGTGCATGGGTTCATGATCTGTTGTGTCAGGTGTCTGAGCTGCACGAAACAGGTAAAAAACTGCTCAGTATTAGGGGTGCCAAGACAGAGATAGATAGGTGGTTTCAGAACCATGCTCCTGTAGCAGACACCAGAGAGAATGAGGCACCTTGGACCCTGGTGACTCACAAAAGCAGGACTCTGCTTCAGCCCCACCCTCCAGCATTATAACCAAAAACAGATATGAAGCTGTAACAGCTGTAGACACCCACAAGCAAGGTCTGCAAGGACAAACTGTACCAGCAACACACTGTGGATACCATAAAAAGAAACAACAAGTGCTCATAGTGGGTGACTCTGTTAAGGGGTACTCAAGCACCCATCTGCTGCCTTGACAGGGAGTCATGAGAGGTATGCTGCCTTCTGGGAACTAAGGTCTGAGATGCTACTGAGAGCGTGCCACAACTTGTCAAGAGCACATTGTTACTCTTTCATGTGGGCATGAATGACATCACAAGCCAGAACCTCGGCAGAATCAAGAAAGACAACAAAGCCCTGGGGGGTACAAGTGAAAGGTATTGGTGCCCACGTTATCTCTTCTTCCATTTTACCAGTTAGAGGAAAGGGTACAGCCAGAAATAAATATATAACACAAATCAGCTTCTGACTTCATAGTTGGTGCCATCATGACTGCCTGACCAACATAGTGGCCTTCTGTGATGAAGTGACTACATCAGTGAACAAGGAAATAACTATGGGTGTCATCTGTCTGGACTTCTGTAAGGCCTTTGACATGGTTCCCCACAGCATCCTACTCTCTAAACTGGAGAGATATGGATTTGTTGGGTGGACTGTTCAGTGGATAAGGAACTGGCCAGATAGTCGCATGCAGAAGGTAATGGCCAGAACTCAACATCCAGATGGAAACTGGTGACGAGTGGTGTCCCTCAGGGGTCCATACTGGGACTGGTACTGTTTAGTATCTTCATCAATGACATCACAGAGAGTGGGATCAAGTGCACCCTGAGCAAGTTTGCTGATGACACCAAGCTGAGCCGTGCAGTTGACACACCGTAAGAATGGAATGTCATCCAGAGACACTTAGGCAAGCTGGAGAGTTGGGCCTGTGAAAACCTCATGAGCCAAGGCCAACTGCAAGGTCGTGCACATGGGTCAGGGCAACTCCCAATATCAATACAGGCTGGGGGATGAAGGGATTGAGAGCAGCCCTACAGAGAAGGACTTGGAGGTACTGGTGAACAAAAGGCTGGACAAGAGCTGAAAATATGCTCTTGCAGCCCAGAAGGCCAACTGTATCCTGGGCTGCATCAAAAGCAGTACGGCCAGCAGGTCAAGGGAGGTGATTCTGCCCCTCTACTCTGCTCTGGTGAGACCCCACCTGGTGTCCTGCTTCCAGCTCTGGAGCCCTCAGCACAAGAAGGACATGAAACTGTTGGAGCAGGTCCAGAGGAGGGCCACAAAAATGATCCAAGGGCTGGAACACCTCCTCTATGAAGAAAGGCTGAGAGAGTTGGAGTTGTTGAGTGTGAGGAAGAGAAGGCTGCAGGGACACCTTATTGTGGCCTTCCAGTACTTAAAGGGGGACTATAGGAAAGATGGGGGCAACCTATTTAGCAAGGCCTATTGTGACAGCATGAGGGGTAATGGATTTAAACTAAAGGAGGGTAGATTTAGACTGGATATTAGGAAAAATATTTTTACTGTGAGGGTGGTGAAACACTGGAACAGGTTGTCCAGAGAGGTTGTGAAGGCCCCATCCCTAGAAACGTTCAAGGTGAGGTTGAATGGGGGTCTGAGCAACATGATCTAGTTGAAGTTGTCCCTGCTCACTGCAGGGTGGTTGGACTAGATGACCTCTAAAGGTCCCTTCCAACCTAAACCGTTCTATGATTCTATGATTCTATGAGGGTTTTGGCTTTTATAACAATGGGACATTCTTTAATGACTATAGCCTGTTAGGGAAAGATGAGATCCAACTGTCTAGAAGTGGCAAGGGAATCTGGCAGTGGGCTGGCTGCCTTTGGTGAGGTAGGTTTTAAACTGAAAGGCTTGGGGAGCAGGGTCCAAAGTGGCAATGCTCACTCTATTGCAATCAACTGGGGAATAATCCAGGCTAACCAGAGTGGAGACAAATGTTCCTTAGCTGCCTCCCAAGATGAGAACCAGAAGACCAACCACCTCAAGTGTATGTACACCAATACACGCAGCCTGGGGAACAAACAGGAGGAACTGGAGCTCTGCATGCAGTCAGAAAATTATGATTTCATAGGAAGAGCTGGAACATGGTGGGACAACTCACATGACTGGAGGATGATGATGGATGGCTGTAGGCTGTTTAGTAAACACAGGCAGGAAAGAAAAGGAGGAGGAGTCATGCTCTATGTTAAGGAGAACCTTGAATGTATAGAATTGAACTATGGTGATTGTGGAAGCCCCATTGAATGTGTCTGAGACAAGATCAGAGTGGTCATCTCCAAGGGGGATCTTACAGTAGGCATTTGCTACCAACCTCCACACTAAGACTATAAGGCCAATGAAGCAATATTTGGGTCACTTAAGTAAGCTTTGGGTCAACAGAGCCTGGTTCTTATTGGTGACTTCAACCACTGAGACATTTGTTGGAAGCAGCTCACATGTCATCCATCAAGCTCCCGGAATGTGTAGAGGACTGCTTCCTCATACAGAAGTTAGATGTGCCAACCAGGAATGAGGCACTGCTGGACTTGCTACTCACAAACCAAAAAATCTTGCTTTATATAATTTGGTTAGTTACAGCCCTGGCTGCAGTGATCACAATATTGTGGAGTTTGGGATCCTGCTGAGCACACTGAAGGTTAGTGCTAACACAACGGTTTTAGATTTTAGAAGAACAAACTTCAGCTAACGCCGAGCCCAGTCGGAGGGGTTTCCATGGAGGATCAGGAAGCTAGTGAGTGCTGGGATATTTTCAAGAATGCCCTCTTGGAAGCACAAAAACAATTCGTCCCCTTTAAAGGTAAGGGAAGCAGGGAGAGAAAGACACCCCCTTGGCTTCACTGTGAGCTTCTGAGTCTGCTCAAAACCAAAACAGAAGGATACCAGAGATGGAAAAGCAGATGAATACCAATTGAGAACCACAAGGGCATCACCAGGGTGTTCAGAGATGCAGTTAGAAAAGCAAAAGCTCAGCTCAAATTGAAATTGGCCGGAGATATCAAAAACAGCTGGGAAGGGTTCTTCAGGTACGTAAGCAACAAGTAGAAATAGAAGAAAAATATTGGTCCACTCTTAAACAGGAGAGGTTAATTAGTCACCAACAATGTTGAAAAGGCAGACGTTCTCAACAATTTCTTCATCTCTGGCTTTACCAGCACTGTTGGGCCCCAGCCCTTGGAACAAAAATCCAGGTTGATGCAAATACAGACCCACTGCCAGTGAAGGAAGAGTTGATACGTGAACTATTACAAGAGCTTGGCCCCTACAAATCAATGAGCCCTTACAATATACACCCAAAGGTGTTGAGAAAGCTGGCTGATGTTGTTGCGAGGCTGCTTTCCATAATCTTTGAGAAAACGTGGAGATCAGGGGAAGTCCCAGAAGACTGGAAGAAAGCTAACATCACCCTCATTTACAAGAAGGACCTAAAGGAGGATCCAGGAAATTATAGGCCAATCAGTTTTATTTCAGCCCCTGGGAAAGTTATGGAATGAATCCTCCTGGGGGCTCTCACAAGTCAAATGAAGCATGTAATTGGGAAAAGCCAGCACAGATCCACTAAAGGCAAATTGTTCTTGGCAAACCTCTTTGTCTTCCACAACGAAGTGACCTGCTCAGTTGATGTGGGGAGAGTGGTGGGCATTGTCTACCTGGATTTCCCCAAGTGTTTTGATACAGTTTCCCACAGCCTCCTTCTAGAGAAACTGATGTGTTATGGCCTAGAAAAGTGGTCTGTGCAGTGGGTGGGAACTGGTTCACAGTGGTAAACAGTTCTTTTTCAAACTGGCAACCTGTCACAAGTGGGGTCCCCCACGGATTGATATTGGACTCAACACTGTATACTACTTCATAAATGATCTTGATGATGACAGTTGATGATGATGATAAGTTCAATCTTGATGATGAGAAGTTTGCTGATGATGCCAAACTGAATGGGGAAGTGGATACTTAGGATGGGAACGCCACCCTGCAGGAAGACCTGGATGGGGTGGAGGAGTGGGCTAACAAAAATCTTATGAAGTTCAACAAGGTCACATGTAAGGCCTTGCACCTGGGACAACATAATCAAGTAGTGCAGCCCAGGATGGGATCTACCCAGCTGGGAAGAAGCTCTGTGGAAAGGGACCTGTATGTTCTGGTGGACAGGAAGCTCAATATGAGCAAACAGTGTGCTGCTGCAGTAAAGAAATCCAACAGGGTGCTGGGTGGCATCAACAAGGGCAACACAAGCAGAGATAAAGAAGTCATTATCCCACTCTACTCAGCGCTGCTCAGGCCACACCTGGAGTACTGTGTACAGTTCTGGTCCCAGCTATACAAAAAGGATGTGGACAGGCTGGAAGGGGTCCAGAGAAGGGCCACCAAGATGATCAAAGGACTGGGAAGCCTGCCATATGAGGAAAGGCTGAGAGAATTGAGTTTGTTCAGCCTTGAGAAAAGGAGGCTCAGAGGGGACCTCATCACTATGTACCAGTACTTAAGGGGTAGCTACAAAGAAGATGGAGACTCCCTTTTTACAAGGAGTCACATGGATAAAATAAGGGATAATGGATACAAGTTACTCCTGGGGAGATTCCCATTGGACACAAGTGGAACATTTTTCACAATGAGAACAATCATCCATTGCAATAATCTCCCCAGGGAAGTGGTGGATTCCCAAACATTGGACAATTTTAAGATTTGTCTGGACAGGGTGCTGCACCACAGTGTCAGCTACCTACTCAGTACTCTGTTTTAAGAGAGAAAGAAAGTATTCCCTCATTAAATATCCTTGTATATATATCCTCCTTAGACAATCACCCAATATACCCAATACTTCTAGCTTCTATGCTGTAAGGTGACATCAATGTTGCTTTTACTGTTTTGAAAGAAAAGAGTAATCCAGTGATGAGATTAATTTTGGAATAGGACACCTACAGTTAGGTGAATTTGTTTAGTTGAGTCAATTTGACAGGTTTCACATTAAGAACAATGTTCGAATCCTCTCTAATCATCTAACGGAGTAACTAATTCAAGGTGCTGGGTTTGCACTGACTGGGTGTTGTGGCTTGACCCTGGCTGGATGCCAGGTGCCCACCAAAGTCGCTCTGTCACTCTCTTTCCTCAGCTGGACAGGGGATAGAACAGATTGTGGTCGATATAAGGATGGGGAGAGATCATTCACCAATTACTGTCGCAGGCAAAACAGACTCAACTTGGGGAAATTAATTTATTACCAACCAAATCAGAGCAAGGTAATAAGAAAATAAAAACTAAAACACCTTCCCCCCACACCTCCGTTCTTCCCAGGCTCAACTCTGCTCATGAGTTCTCTCCCTCAGCCCCCCCAGCAGTTCAGGGCAACAGTTGCAGTCAGTTCATCACATGTTTTGTCTACTGCTCCTTCCTCCTTGTGGGAAGGACTCCACACACTCTTCCCCTGCTCCAGCATGGGGTCCCTCCCATGAGAGACAGTTCTCCATGAACCTCTCCAAAATGAGTCCTTCCCATGGGCCACAGTTCTTCACTAACTGCTCCACCATTGGTCCCTTCCATGGGGTACAGTCCTTCAGGACCAGACTGCTCCAGCATGGGTTCCCCACAGGGTCACAAGTCCTGTCAACAAGCCTGCTGCAGCATGGGCTTCTCTCTCCATGGGTCTGCATGTCCTGCCAGGAGCCTGCTCCAGTGCGGGGTTCCTACATGGTCACATGCTCCTCCGGGCATCTACCTGCTCTGGTGTGGAGTCCTCCATGGGCTGTAAGTGGATATCTGCTGCACCCTTAACTTCCATGGTCTGCAGGGGAGAATCTGCTCTGATGCATGGAGCACCTCCTCCCCCTCCTTCTTCACTGACCTTGGTCTCTGCAGTTGTTTCTGTCACATGTTCTCACTCCTCTCTCTGGCTTCTTAAACATGTTATCCCAAAGGCACTACCACTGTCGCTGACTGTCTTGGCCTTGGACAGCAGTGGGTTTGTCTTGGAGCTGGCTGGCATTAGCTTTATCAGACATAGGGGAAGCTTCTAGAAGCTTCTCACAGAAGCCACCCCTATAGCTCCTCTGCTACCACAGCCTTGCCACACAATCCCAATACATTGGGTTACTAGGGTTGTCAGTGTTCCCCTGATCTTCTCTGGTCTTTGTGTTTATTCTGATTAGCCTTAGTCATATAACTAACGAAAATACATTCCTCAGAGGAATAAGGACTGTAGACACAAAAAAATCTTTGAGTTTAAATACTCTAAATTTATTGTTTACACTCTAAGTTTATTGTTATTTACTACATTACAGCGAGCCCTACTCAGGATTCTGTCAGGATCACAGAATTTTTCTTCATCATTGTTTAAAAATAGTTCTTGGTAAACTTTCAACTCTGTCTTTCAGAAAAGCCATGCCTTATGTGCTCACATCAGTGATGGTCCCTCTCCCCTTCCATATATGGTTAAATATATTGCTCCCTACTTTCTTTGTGGAAGGATCCAAATCATAATGAACTCAACCCAATCCCACAGTTATAGATTTTAATAATCACATCCTTGTACATGATTCCTGCTACAAGACTTGCTTGGTAAGGTTTATCACCACAGAACATGCTAATCTTGTTTCTCTGTTCTATCTTGCTGTATAAAATGTTTCTTGTCTGCTGAGAATTCCAACATGTGATTGAAGGCATGGCAACCACAGATCATTTAACACAGAGGCATCTCTACAGCGTCTTAGGGTGAGGAATTTCTGTAACATGAAGTAAATTCTTGTGCCACTTCATCGTAACGTGGCTCCCTATATGGAATATTAGGTTTTGTGACTAAAAGATAATCCAGTTAAACACAGAGACCCAGCTAGGATCAGAAGAACAATGACAGACCATGAACCCTAGGAACTAAATCAGTGACTCCTAAAACCATCAAAGGGAAATGTTTAGACCATTATGCCTGGTGTGAAGCTCACCAAAGGGTCAAGGAAAAAAAGTCTTTCTTTGAAACACCATGCAAACTAAATGGGATTACTCACTAAAGGGCTATAGGATTTATTATGAAACACAGTGAAGAAATTAATTTTGGTACTGTACAAAGCTTAAAATGGAATGTCTCAGGTAAGGACAAAAAGCAGGGAAAAATATTGATTAAGCTGGAAAAGGGAGGAACAACCATGGGAAAACAGAGGGAAAAGGGTTAAAAAGAATGGGTTGACTGTAAGCAGGGTCTAATCAGTATACCTGTTTGACAGAGCACTATGTTTGATTGACACAATCTGTCCTGTCTTCTCATTAAGTCATATTTCTAAAATTTTTCTGTATGGCTGAGCTCTCGGCTCTGAGTGTGTGTGTGTAACAGCTAGCAAACTTCAAATTGGGATTATTCAGTGAGTAGGGTATGAACCACAAAAGGGTCCATATGCCCAGGAGGGAACTGAGGAGTGGGGAAACTGGAGGAGACCACAATCTGGAGACCAGCTACATGATAGACACAAATTTGTATGTGTCACCACTAGCAAACCTGACTTGGTCAAAGATAGTGACTGCATAAGGGGCCTATGGTCTGGGAATAAATATTGGACAGACTTAAAGTTTGGCCTAGTATCTGAGGCATATATGAGTGTGGGTGTGCTTGTGAATCAAGAAAATGAAGGTGATTAATCCTGGTCAGTCTAAATGTAAGCCCAACATTGGCTCCCATTGTTCATGTTTATGTGAATGTTATCTGTATTTACATGGGTGCTGGTAAAGGTGTTGTTCTCTGTGTTATTTGTAGGACTTGCCATGACTGTTGTGCATGCATGCATATACATGTTTGTTAATCAGGAACACATCCTCAACCTTACCACCAACTGCACCTAGGACTTCAAAAAGATATGCATCCATTGTGTTGTGATGGAGTAACCTGCTGTGCCCTGAAGTCCACCCAATTTGACTCTGTTTCCTACTGCAGTGGGCTGGGAAGGAGAAATCCTCTGAGTGCCGAAGTCCTCCAGACTCAGCTACCATTAATAAAACTTGTTTCTTGCCTGCTCTGAATTCCAACTTGCCATTCAAGGAACCATAAGTGCAGAGACCATTTTACATGGAGGAATCTCCACGGCGTCTCAGGGTGAGGTGGTCACATAACATGAAGCAAAATCTGGTATATCTTCTCTATAGACTTGGCTTCATACCCTGTCCTGTTGTGTTACCATCTGCCCAGTACAGTCAAGGGTTACAGATGCCAAATCTCATTCTAGCCAGAGCTGAAAGTGCTTTTTTAGCCTAAATAAAGATTTTGTTAGTTTTGGTTTTGTTGGTTTTTTTTGTTTTGTTTTGTTTTTGTGAAAGATTCTTATTCAATAAAAGCGAAACTGTTACAAGAAAATTTAAGGCAATAAACTATGAAAATATATTGTGGAAAAGAAAACCTAGGATTGTTGAACTGTTCTTTCTTGTTTCTGAATCTTTTTAGTAAACCACTAGTTATATGTAATGTAGACCAATTTTCTTAAAACATGGTTAACAAGTAAAGAATAGATTTGTGATTAAATATTGAAACAGTTTGATTAATATGAACTGCTTATTTTCCCTCAGATTGTAATTTATGAATAATGTATTTAAAAAAAAATCTTAAATGAGAATGGGATCTAATTTTAAGTTAAAAAAAATCAAACAAACAACAAAACCACAGCCCAAAACAAAACATTTCTAACACAGGAAAATTGTTTCTTTTTCAGCAAAGCTTTTAGTGTAGCCTAGTAATACCACTTTACAGCATATCCCTTTCATTTAGATAAATTCAGTGGCATGTAGCAAAGTAAATGTATGTTTTAAAAGTGTGGGTGCTTATGAGAATACTCTAATGTTGTTAATTTTTATTCAGTTTTAGATAGTTTGGAATTTGTCCTGATCAATGATTTACAATGAGTGAGAGTTAAACAATGCTGTATTACTTTCATTTTCTAGGAACAGACCTATGACAGTTATAATGGCTCAGAGGACATAATACAATTTGGTCATCATTCCGAACCTTTAGGTCAATTAAGATGAACAAGCAAGAGAATTCATATCCCTGTAGGAAAAGCCATAAAACCTACCTTATTTGTTTACTTTTTTGTTTGTTTATTTATTTATCTGGATTCCAGATGCATTAGTGAATGTGCTTTTACGCATAAAATCTTTTATTTTTTTCATATATTTATGCTGTCAGCCTTCATAAATATCTGTATTTATTGTTTAAATTATGCATGGTATATACTTATTTGAGGGTTTCCTTGTGTACAATGCAAGTTTGTTTCTTCACTGAAGTAGAATCTCCAAGCAAATAAAGTCTGCACAAAAGTAAGGATTCCATTTAAAAGCTTTATTACAGAAGGTTTAAAACAGCTCCACTTTCAGTGACTTAAAGTTCATAGAATCACAGAATGGTTGGGGTTGGAAGGAGTCTAAAAATCATCCAGTTCCAACCCCCCTGACATGAGCAGGGACATCTTTTTCTAGATCAGACTGCTCAGAGCCCAGTACAGCCTGACTTTAAACACTTCTAATAATGGGGTGTACACAGCTTCTCTGGGCAACCTGCTACAGTGTCTCGCCATATTCACTGTAAAAAAAATTCTTCCTTATGTCCAATCTAAACCTATCCTTTCTTAGTTTAAATCTATTTCCCCTTGCCTTGTCACTACAGACCCTGGTAAAGTCTCTCTCTGCCTTTCTTATAAGCCCCCTTTAAGTATTGAAAGGCCATAGTAAGGTCTCCCAAGAGCCTTGTTTTCTCTAGGCTTAGAAAGCCCAACTCTTTCAGCCTCTTTCCATAGGAGAGGTGCTCCAGCCTCTGATCATTTCTGTGGCCTCCTTTGTACCCACTCTAACAAGTTCATCTCTTTCTTGTACTGGGGGCTCCAGAGCTGGATGCAGTACTCCAGGTGGAGTCTCAAAGAGCAGAGTGGAGGGGGAGAATACCTCCCTCAATGTGCTGGTCACTCTTCTTTTTGTGCAGTCCAGAATATGATCTGGTTTCTGGGCTGCAAGTGCACATTGCTGGCTCTTGTTCAATTTTTCATCCACGAGTAGTCCCAAGTCCATCTCTGCAGGGTTACTCTCAATCCATTCATTCCCCAACCTGTTTTGATATTGGCGATTGCCCTGACCTAGGTACAGGACATTGCACTTGGCCTTGTTGAACCTCATGAGATTCACATGGGACCACTCCTCAAGCCTGCCAATGTCCCTCTGGATGGCATCCCTTCTCTTTAGTGAATCAACTGTACCACTCAGCTTGGTGTCATCTGCAGACTTGCTGAATGTGTACTCAATCCCCCTGTCTATGTCACTGATGAAGATATAAATAGTATTGGTCCCAGTACAGACCCTTGAAGGACACCACTCATTCCTAGTTTCCACATGGACTTGGAGCTATTTACTGTAACCCTTTGGATGCAGCAATCCAGCCAATTCCTTACCCATCTAACATTCCATCCACCAAACCCATATCTCTCCAATTTATAGGTAAGAATGTTATGGAAAATCGTTATCAAATCGTTTACAGAAGTCTAGGTAGATGACATCTCTAGCTCTTCCCTTGCGCACAGATGCAGTCAATCCATCATAGAAGGTCCATAGATTAGTCAGGCACGACTTGCCCTTGGTGAAGCCATGTTGTCTGTCTCTAATCACCTCCTGGTCTTCCCTATGTCTTGACATATCTTCCAAAGGAGCTATTCCATGATTTTACTGGGCATGGAAGTGATGCAGCTAGTTGGTAGTTCCCACAGTCTTCCTTTTTACAAATAACACTGAAGACACTACTTCTTCCTACTTTTCTTTCTTTTATGCAACACATTCACAGGACTATAATTCATGCCCATGAATTGGTTATGAATAATATGTTTAACGGTGAAAGATAAGAGAGAATACAGAGGCATAAAACAGCAGTTCTTTAATTTGTTATGTAATTTTGACAGGAGAAGAAATTCCATGAAGTACTATAGACCCAACCATGATCAATGTATTAATTACATCTTATTAAAGTGGACAGGGTAACAAAATATTAATCACTTTTCAGAGAATCATAGAATCATTAAGGTTGGAAAAGACCCTTAAGATCATCGAGTCCAATCACTAACCTATCAGTGCCAAGTCCACCGCTAAACAGCATCCTCAAGCACCATGTCTATTCTTATTTTAAATACCTCCAGGGATGGAGACTCAACCACCTCCCTGGGCAGCTTGTTCCAATGCCTGACAACCCTTTCGGTAAAGAAGTTTTTTCTAATGTCCAACCTAAACTTCCCCTGGCGCAGCTTGAAGCCATTTCCTCTCATCCTATTGCTTGTTACTAGGGAGAAGAGTCCGACACCCACCTCACTTACAACCTCCTTTCAAGTAATTGTAGAGAGAAATAAGGTCTCCCCTCAGCCTCCTCTTCTCCACACTAAACAACCACAGCTCCCTCAGCCACTCCTTATAAGACTTGTTCTCTAGACCCTTCACCGGCTTCGTTGCCCTTCTCTGGACACGCTCCAGCACCTCAATGTCCTTCTTGTAGTGAGGGGCGCAAAACTGCACACAGTACTTGAGGTGCGGCCTCAGCAGTGCTGAGTACAGGGCCACTGTCACCTACCTACTCCTGCTGGCCACACTATTCCTGATACAAGCCAGGATACTGTTGGCCTTCTTGGCCACCTGAGCACACTGCTGGCTCATGTTCAGGTGGCTGTCAACCAGCACCCCCAGGTCCTTTTCCTCCAGGCAGCTCTCCAGCCACTCTTCCCCAAGCCTGTAGCGTTGCGTGGGGTTGTTGTGACCCAAGTGCAGGACCCGGCACTTAGCCTTGTTGAACCTCATACCATTGACCTCAGCCCAATGATCCAGCCTCTCCAGGTCCCTCTGTAGGGCCTTCCTGCCCTCCAGCAGATCAACACTTCCACCCAGCTTGGTGTCATCTGCAAATTTACTGAGAGTGCACTCAATCCTCTCATCCAGATCATCAATGAAGACATTGAAGAGGACCGGCCCCAACACTGAGCCCTGGGGAACACCACTCGTGACCGGCTGCCAACTGGATTTGACTCTATTCACCACCACTCTCTGGGCTCGGCCGTCCAGCCAGTTTTTAACCCAGTGCAGAGTGCACCTGTCCAAGCTGTGAGCAGACAGCTTCTCTGGGAGAATGCTGTGGAAGACAGTGTCAAAGGCCTCACTAAAGTCCAAGCAGGCAATGTCCACAACCTTCCCCTCATCCACTAAGCAGGTCACCTTTTCATAGAAGGAGACCGGGTTAGTGAGGCAGCACCTCCCTTTCATAAACCCATGCTGGCTGAGCCCGATGCCCTGGTTGCCCGGCACGTGCCGCATAATAGCATTCAAGATGATCTGTTCTATGACATTTCCTGGCATCGAGGTCAGGCTGACAGGCCTGTAGTTCCCCGGATCTTCCTTCCGACCCTCCTTGTAGAGGGGCGTCACATATGCTAGCTTCCAGTCATCTGGGACCTCCCCCGTTGACCAGGACTGCTGATAAATGATGCAGAGTGGCTTGGCAAGCCTCTCTGCCAGCTCCCTCAGTATTCTTGGGTGGATCCCATCCGGTCCCATGGACTTGTGAACATCCAGGTGAAGGAGCAGGTCAGTGACTGCCACCTCTTCAACAACCGGGACTTCATTCTGCATGCTACCTCCATCTCCCAGCACAGGGGCCTGACAGGCCTGAGGATGACCAGTCTGACTATTAAAGACTGAGGCAAAGAAAGCATTAAGTACCTCAGCCTTCACCTCATCTTTCCTGGCAAGGTTACCTTCCGCATCCAACAAAGGAGGGAGATTGTCCCTGGCCCTCCTTTTGTCACTGATGTATTTGTAAAAACATTTTTTGTTATCTTTAACAGTGGTGGCCAGTTTAAATTCCAGCTGGGCCTTCGCCTTCCTAGTCTTTTCCCTGCATAACCTCACAACATCCTTGTAGTCCTCCTGAGTCACCTGCCCCTTCTTCCAAAGGCAGTAAGCTCTCTTTTTTTTCTTAAGTTCCAGCCAAGGCTCCCTATTCAGCCAAGCTGGTCTTCTCCCCTGCCTGCTTGACTTATGGTACATTGGGACAGCCTGCTCCTGTGCCTTTGATACTTCCTTCTTTAGTAACATCCAGCCTTCATGGACCTCTTTGCCCTTCAGGACTGCCTCCCAAGGGACCCTGTTAACCAGACTCCTTAACAATCCAATGTCTGCCCTTCTAAATTTTAGGGTAACGGTTTTGCTGACCCTCTTCCTTACTTATCCAAGACTTGAAAACTCTATCATGTCATGGTCACTGAGCCCAAGACAGCCTCCGACCACCACATCACCCACCAGGCCTTCTCTGTTCGTAAATAGCAGGTCTAGTGGGGCACGTCCCCTGGTTGGCTCACTTACCAGCTGTGTCAGGAAGATTATTTATCTCCTGCACACTCCTGGAAACTCTGAGACTCCTTTCTCTCTGCTGTGCTGTGTTTCCAGCAGATATCTGGTAAGCTGAAGTCTCCCACGAGAACAAGGGCTAGATATTGTGAGACTTCAGCCAACTGCTTGTCTCCTCGTCTTGGTTTGGTGGTCTATAACAGACTCCCACCAGGGTACCTGCCTTTATTGGCCTTCCGCTTGATTCTTACCCATAAGAACTCAAACTTATCATTACCGTCGTTGAGTTCTAGACAGTCAAAACACTCTCTAACATACAAGGCTACCCTTCCACCTCTCCTTCCTTGCCTGTCCCTTCTAAACAGCTTGTAGCCATCCATTGCAGTGCTCCAGTTGTGTGG
Source organism: Phalacrocorax carbo (assembly GCF_963921805.1). Lineage (NCBI taxonomy): Eukaryota > Metazoa > Chordata > Aves > Suliformes > Phalacrocoracidae > Phalacrocorax > Phalacrocorax carbo. The sequence continues at coordinate 164,519,060 of NC_087513.1, forward strand.
GTCATTCCACCATGTTTCCGTGACGGCGACCACATCATAGTTTTCCTGGCGCGCAATGGATTCCAGCTCTCCTGTTTATTGCCCATGCTGTGTGCATTGGTGTAAATGCACTTCAGCTGAGCTATTGATCTCTTTTCCAACACAAGCATGCCACCCCTAAGCTCATCCCTAACAAGCCTGGTTTTACCTCCTTCTCCTTTCACATCTAGTTTGAAGCTCTCTCCATGAGGCCTGCCAAGTTTTTCTTTTTTTAGCTAACATTTAACCTTTCCTATTATTGAAAAAGAAAACAAAAGTTTGTTAGAAGAAAAATTTTGTTAGAAGAAAAATTGTTTGGTGTGTTTTATAAGGAAAAATATTAATTTTCATTGCCCACCTCAGGTTTTTTGGTGTTTATTTTGAAATGTTAACTCCTATGGGGCATCAACAGATACACAAAACTCCTAAGGGAAGCAATGATGGAAAATATTACCGAGTTAATTTTTTCCATAAATCATCCTGCAACACAGAGGTTAACTCTACATAATTCATCGTGGATAAATATTATTTCAGAGGATTGGATGTTACGGGCATGTGAAAAACATGTCATATCTGTTTTCCATTTTCACATCAGAACTCCGGTAGGTGATTGTGTGACTAATAACTGTTCTCTTCTAAAACGTGATTTGATAATAATGGCAAATGCCATTTTCTTTCTTAATTTTTTTCTCCATCCTGATTTCTTAAACTCACTGAGGTTAACAGATTGCTCATGAGTTTTTAAATCTTGACCTCATGCCTGTTAAACTGAACAACTATTAGTGAAGGCACAGGTAAATGTGACAACTCTAAATCCTATCAGTTTGACTGATACCTCACATACAAAGAAATTCTAGGTTCTGAACCACATTCTGCATTCTACTACAGTAAAAGAAGGTGGGACCAGTTTCATCATCATTAGTCACCTAGAAGCCAATCAGCTAACCAGAACTAATTGCTCATTCTGCTTTTACAGCAGTAAGACACAAACACCTCTGCCAGCTCTGAAAGTCATCTTATTCACTTAGCTTAATCAGTTGAATCGCCACTGCAGGCATCTGTATCAATTCCTCTGTCAAGATAGGGAACCTAGCTGATCAGCTTAGAATAGTCTCTTAAGTGTTAGATGGCTATGGCTAGATAAAATCAATCCTACCATTAATAAATGTTAGACTTTGCTGTACCATCATGAAAAGGTAAATCTGAGCAAATAATTAATAGCACAGTTTCCACATGCAAAAAAAATCTGGACTTCATTAATTTTGTTACATATTCTTACTTGCTAAGGATGAATCCCTTGGTATGTTGAAATTAATGATAAAGATCCAGATTGTTTCCTGGAACTAGGACTATAGTTCCTAAGTATCTTGAGCAATGGCTTAATTTTCTGTATTGTCTTCAGATTACTTATTCTACATATTTATTTTAAGTTAATACACATATCTTATTATATGTCCAGTTTGATGAGGTCCAATATCATACTCTGTGATTACCCACTGAGGCAAATTGTACTCACCTCCAGGTTCTTCCAGTAACTCATATTTTTAAACTACACTACTGCTATTAACTGACCTATTTGGTTTCCTTTAGAAACCAAAAGATCAGACAGTGGGATTTTTTTTCACCACAGTCTGAAATCAGGAGGAAGTTGTTATTTGTGCCCTATCCAAGAAATACTACCAGGTTCAGTGGTAAAGCATGTGCCTTGATACCAGAGAAACCAGAACATTCACATGGGATGATAATATTACTGCCTATATGATTTTTTCTTTTCATTGTAAGAATTTGCACAACATAATGTACCTCCAAATCAGGCTCCATTTCAACAAGTTCAAGGTGTGAAATGAATGTTTCACACAGCTCTGCTCCTTAGCTCTGGTGTAAGAGACTGGTAAGCACAGTGTTATTCGCAGTGAGAAGAATCTGCAAAATCAAATTGTTATTTGTATGAAAGCTGTTTCTGTAAAGAAATATCCTCATATAATGGACCCCTCTTTTCAAAAAAGCTTGATTGTTGTAATATTGTAGGACTTCTAGATTTCATTTCTTTTTTTATGCCACCTACAGCAAATTCAGAGACATATTAAAAAAGCAGAGTATAATGGAAGGGTCATTAAGAGTCAGCAAGAAAAACTGGATCAGTGAGTGAATCACAAAATCCTTGAGAGATTTTTTGTTGAAGATGGTGACATTCATACTTTAACATAACTTTTGCCATCACCTTCTTGATTGATAGCAATTTACAAGAGGCCAACCTTTACCTGAAAGAGCTGTATATGGAAAATTGTATATGGAAAACGACAATTATGTCTGAGTCACAAAATTAAATGAATCATCTTAGGACTCTTCGGGTGCAAATACAGCTCAATAGCCAACTCTTTTGTAAAGGACAAAAGTGTTTTGAAATAAAGAAGAAAGTATTGGTCATGATAAAAAAGTGTATGTTTACATGATTAAAAGAATAACAAAATAGCAGAGTACTTTTCTGACAATTCTCAGAGCCTTTCATCTTCATAACTGGCTTATGCTTCAAATAAACTAAATAAAATAAATTTATAAACTAAATATAAATAAACTAAAGTAAGATGTCTGCAATTTCATAATATGCATTTAGATATTTCTGAGGAATACAAAGTAAGAGTGGTTCCATTTTACAAGGCTTTTTTTCACTGATGTTGTCTTTTCCTTGGAAGTAATGTATGCTTTTGCTACCCCACTCCCCCTCCCTGGTGGCACAGCCCTGGCAGGGGCACAGCAGGTCTCTCTCAGGGGGCCAGGGCAGCCTTGGCTGGTTGAAGCTGTTTTGAGCCAGTTGGAAGCAGCTGGTTGGAACATGGTGTCATGCTCACATGTCTGCCACTCGCTTGTGGAGTGCAATCATCTGGCCAGGGGTGACGTCATGACAGACCCTAGGGGTGTAGGAGGAAAGCCTTTTATGTCAAGAGGAATGGGAGAAGTACATTTCCAAAGCCCCAAGGGGAGCCCTGGGAAGATGTGGCCACAGCTTCTGTGGGAACCCTGCTCCTCCTGGTGGGGACCACAGTGCACCAAGTTGTTGTATCCTCCCCTTCCAACAGGCACATTCACCTGGGGAAAGTCTGAAATTGCCAACCTGTGCCCCTGAAGGACATTGGAAGGGTGACCACAACACCAGAGTAAAAAAGAAAGGTGATAGGAAGGGGGCATTGCAGAACAATGTTAAATGTGTTATTAATAAGGCTTTTCTGTATTGATTTGCACATGACTGTTAATGTCCTTGTAACTGCACTAGTAGCAGCTCTTGATTGTATTTTTGATTAGAGTATGAAAACATTAATTAGACTAACAATAAATCCTGGTTCCATAAATATCATGCATTCTCTTTTGCCTATAACATGATTTGGATAAAAACCCCCCTTGTTTCCCCATTACTGACTGGTGGTGTCTTTGGCATCTGAAGCCAAGGACCCTTTCAGAGCTTTAGAGAGATTATGACATTGTCTAGGCCTTGGACTGGATGGAGGTCAAGTGCCTAGGGCTGGTGCTGGGGCAAGTGTGGCCTTACCTGTAGGAGGTGAGCTGTGGTCCAACTGAGCACAAGGTCACCAGGAGTAGGAGCTCTGGGAGGAGGTGGACAAGCGGCATAGCCCCAAGGAGGGACAACAGGTGACTGATGAGATCTACCCAGAGGTGCTGCAGAGGCAAGAGCCTGAACCATACAGTGCAGGGAAGGAAGAGAGTGAGAGGCTACACTCTGAAGAAAAGTGCATGGAGACACCCAAGGTGGGTTATGGTGGAAACCTGTGGCTTCTGGAAACAGAGGAAAGGTTCCTTCTTTGTCTCCAGAGCAGCAGTTTCCAAAGGGATATAATGTCCTGGCAACAGGTTAGGCAAGACTAGTCAGAGCCATCATCAGACACACCCAAGCCTCAGTTAAGTGTGGCACACTAAGAGGTGTGCAGATGATGACTCCCAGTCGCAGGGGACAGTCTTACCCATTTGACAGCCTGACTTGGTGTCTTGGGAAGTTTATTGTTTGCTGGAGACTTTGATCTGAACTATTGAACTACAGGGTTCTGGAAACAATGGTAAATTATGTAGGGATTCCTGCTGGAAGGGCAATGCAGCAGGGCACAAACAGTCCAGGGGATTTCTGGAGTGCATTGATGGCAATCTCCTGATGCAGGTGATCAAGAAACCAGCAAGGACAGAGGTTCAAACTTACAGGTAAGGAAGAACTGGTTGGGAATGTGAAAACTGGGGGCAACCTTGGCAACAGTCACCAGGAGGAAGATGATGGAGTTCAGGATCAGCAGGATTATAACCCTGGGTTTAAGAGAGCAGACTTCAGCCTGTTCAAAGACCTGATCAGAATGATGTCATAGAATATGGAACTTTAGAGAAGGGGGCCCAATAGAGCTTGTTGATTTTCAAGGATCAGCTTTTACAAGTTCACAAATGGTCCATGACAATGAGCTGGAAATCAAGGAACACTGTCAGGAGGCCTGCATGCTCCTGATAAACCTTGAATGCTCCTGATAAACTTTTGATGCTAAAAGGAAGTGTACAAGAGATGGAAGAAGTATTAGGTGACCCAGGAGAACTACAGAGACACTTTCCAAGCATTTAAGGAAAGGGCTTAGGAAACCCCATCTGGAATTGAATCTGATGAGGGACATGAAGGGCAACATGGTGGGCTTCTACAAGCATAACAGCAGCAAAAGAAAGCCTAAGGAAACTGTCGCTCCATATTCTGGTTTTGGCTGGGATAGAGTTAATTTTCTTCAAAGTAGCTAGTATGGGGCTATGTTTTGGATTTGTGTTGAAAACAGCGTTAATAATAAAGGGAAGTTTTCGATATTGCTGAGCAGTGCTTCCACACAGTCAAGGACTTTTCTGCTTCTCACACTGCCCTACCAATGAGTAGGCTGGGGGTTCACAAGAATTTGAGAGGGGACATGACTGGAACAGCTGACCCCAAATGACCAAAGGGATATTCCATACCATATGACATCAGGCTCAGCAATAAAAGGTGGGGGTAGAAGGAGGAAAGAGGGATGTTCGTAGTTATGACATTTGTCTTTCCAATTAACCATTACGTGTGATGGAGCCCTGCTTTCCTGGGGATGGGTAAACACCTGCCTGCCAACGGGAAGTAGTGAATGAATTCCTTGTTTGGCTTTACTTGCGTATGTGGCTTTTGCTTTACTTCTTAAACTGCCTTTATCTCAACTCATGAGTTTTCTTGCCTTTACCCTTCCAATTCTTTCCCCCATCCCACCAGTGTGAGTGAGTGGCTGTGTGGTGCTTAGTTGCTGGCTGGGGTTGAATCACAACAGTCTACTAGTGAATGGGAAATGGAATTTGATGACAAAAGATTCGGAGAAGCCTGAGGTACTCAATGCCTTCTTTGCCTCAGTCTTTATTAGTAAGATCTGCTTTCAGGAATCTCAGGCCCTTGAAACAAGTGAAAAAAACATAAAGCAGTATACTTGGCCTTTGTGGGGAAGTATCAGTTTAGGGAACATTTAAATAAGCTGGGCATACACAAGTTCACTGAACCTGACAGGATACATCCATTAGTGCTGAAGGAGTTGGCTGACATCACTGCAAGGCCAGTCTTGTTTATCTTTGAAAGGTCATAATGAACAGGGGTGGTTCCTGAAGACTAGAAGAAAGCAAAAATCCCTTCTGTCTTCAAGAAGGTTAAGAAGTAGGACCTGAGGTTCTTCAGGTTGGTCAACCTCATCTTAAGCCCTGGAAACATGACAGAGCAAATAATCCTGGAAGCTGTTTCCAAACATAAAGGGTAAGACCATGATCAGGAATAGCCAGCATGGATTTATGAATACCTTTGTACTCTAGTACTAGTAGCAGTGGATGCTGCTCTGAACTTTACCATTAACTTTAATAAGGTTTTCAACTTTGTCTTCCATAAAATCCTGAGTCAAACTGAGGAAATATGGTCTAGATAAATGAACAGAGAGGTGGAGAGGAAAATGGCCGAACAGCCAGGTTCAAGAGGTTGTGATTAGTGGTACTGAGATCAGCTGAAAGCTAGTCAATATCAATGTACACCAGGGATCACTATTCGATAGGTTCTAGATTGTCATATATCTTAGAAAATTATTTGTTTGTGTATATATAGTATTATAGTAGATTATTATTATAGTAGATTTCAGGAGTTTAGAATGACTTTCAGTGCATTGCCCATCACCAAATCACAATATCTTCAAATCTTCCATTATTTTAAAAAACATTTAAAATAATATTTTCAAACTGTTTGGAATTTTTTGCTGTACAGAGTTATTAGTCTGTACAGCACATAACGTATGCATATTACACGTGCATATGTACCTTCTAACATATCAGTTCTTCATATTTCTTGTTTGGCTGCTCTGGAAACAATAATCACTGTTTATTAGATTTGGTTCCTATAATCAAAGAACAAAATAGTATCATACATTTGCGTGTCTCACAAATACACGGCAAGATAAAAATAATAAGAAAATAGAATGAAATTTAATTAAGCGTATATACATATACACACTGAAATATTGGTTTTATTGTAATTGCTTATGCTGATAACCTATATGACTTCCTCATTTATAGGAAATGAATAAATTGAAAGAACTCTGATTCTCACCAGAATTCAGTTTTTCACTTAAATAAATATTTGTGGTTTTGTTTTTCTTTTTCATTAAAATTAACTCTGCTTCACATTGTTATAAATACATAAGTATAAATTCACACAGATACTTTGGCATGAATGCAGGAGTAAATCTAAGTCTGCATATCTGATCTAAATTTGTTCAGGATTATGATGTTGGGACAGCCTTCCTTGTACAATACAAATTTCTCAGGGCCAAAGATAAAATATAAAAATAATTCAGGAATTTGACTTGTACAGGAGAAAAAAAATGAACTTTGAATGAAAACATTGATAATATTTGTATATGACTTGTATTTTTGAGGGGAAAGGGTGAATAGGGTAAAAAATACTGTTTGATTAGCTTTTCATATATTTTAATTTTTAATGCAAAAATAGCATGTAATAATATATAGGTCTGTGATTTAGTCATATGTTGAAACAATGAAAGGTGTATCATAAACCCTCAGCCAATTTTTTTTATCTCTCTGTTTCAGAGAAGGAAGGTTTTGTCTTCAAACTGCATAGCTTATTGTGTTTTAAGTCAAGAAAGAATTTCCCATGTCTGTATTGAACTAACTAATTGTTTTTTACTGGTGTGTTTACTTTCATATCCTTCAAAAAGTCCTCCTATCCTTTATAATTCTCCTCTTTCATTCACTGTGACCATACAGGAGTTGCACTAAATCAAAATTGTTCTGGGGAAAGCAAGAGAAAGAGACATAGGACAGATAGGCCTTATAAAGGGTCAGCTCTGGTATATTATTCTTTATCTGAATATGTATCAATAGAAGCAGTTTGTCAACTTGCTAGACAAATTACTAGTAAATACTTCATTTATATACTCACACTTTCCACTGAATACTTGATTTCAGTGCTTATATCAGAGCTAGTAAAAATATCTTCTCTAAATATTTTGGAGGAAATATTTTGACTTTTTATCCTCTCAATACCTGATCACAAACTTTAAAGAATGAAAACATAAAAAGATACGGAGTTTGTAGAGTATGTATCATGTTTTCATGGCAGCTACAGATTTTTAGAGGTATCACAGAAACAAGGAGAAAGAATGGCAATGGATGTGCCATTACTATCCAATAGCCATTTTCCTCACTGGGGATCACTAGCTGAATTGATGGAGCTGCCATAGATGCTAGGCTGCACAATAGCTCAGCTGTTATTCAATGGTTTGCAAGAAAGGCAATGAAAAGTTTCCTAGCTTTGTTAATCAACTCTGATTTGCAGCCAATGTTTGCTTCAGAGAGAGGCTGTTCTTCAAGCCACATTCGCTTTTTGTTGTTGTAACTGTTTTTCCTTTATCAGCAGTTGCTGTTGAGCAGGGTTTTTTCTCCCCCTTCTTAAATATATTATCCCAAAGGCACTACCGCTGTCACTGATGGCCTTGGCCTTGGCCAGTGGTGGGTCCATCTTGAGGCCAGCTGGCACTGGCTTATTCAGACACAGGGGAAGCTTCTAGCACCTTCTTACAGAAGCCACCCCTGCAGACCCCAGCTACCAAAACCTTGCCACACAAAGCCAATACAACTATAACCTGTCTTTTCTTCTTCGTCAAGGCAGTTTTGATAGGGGGATTAGGCCTTTCTGACATTGTCAACAGCTCTGGTGTAGACAGACCATCATCCACATCATCTGTTAACTGACCTTCCAAATTCAGAGCCTCATACCTGTTGTATGGAGGCATCTAGGAAGGCAAGGTAGACAGGGAGGCTGTTCACCTGCCACCCTGAGTGTGGACTTGCCTCCATTCACTCCTTTAAGTTACTGCCCTCAGCCTATCAGGGGAAGGATACAGGATCCCCTTGATCTTGTGTTTTTTTTCTGGTGTTCCTGTTTCAGTTTCAGGGAGGGCAGTTCCACCAGTCTATTTCTCCCTGAGGCTTCTTAACCTGTCCACTTCCTCTCGAAGCTCTGCCACTAAGCTCAGCGGATCACCTGTTTGTTCACACCTCACAGAGATGTTCTCAGTACTGCTACCAGGTACTAGTGAAAGGCACCAGCACACCCTGCAGCCTGAGACTTGAATGGTTGCATGTTTTCATGGGAGCTCTGTCTGGGTAGCCACATCAGTTCTGGTGAGTGCAGAGGACATAGCTTTCTGCTGGGTCGTTACCACATCTAAGCTCCTTCTAGGAGGATGCTGACCACCAATTAAACTGACCTTTGCAGCTCGTAGGGCGATGACACCCTTCCTGTGCACCCTTCCATACAAACTGTTGTGCTTTACTCTGTTTGCCCACCCTGTTTGCTATGCTCCTGGTTGCTAGTTCTCTGTAAGCTGTTTTTCATAGGTGTGGGGGTGCTGTGGTCACTCTGTCAATGCCCAGGCCCAGTCAGCATCTCTCATGGGAGCTGCTGGCTCCTGGTGGGTCTCTCTGCTGCCCTGGCATTTCCCTGCCTCAGGAAATCTCCCTGTGTGCCAAGATCTGCTGCTTTGCTGCAGATTGGGCTGGCTCCGGAACAGCTCACCTTGGCTGTTCTTGAGACTCTGAGTGTTGGTGTGTAACAAGATTTTGGAAAACAATCTAATATTTTTTAAAAAGGTAGCAGTTTAATACAGCTATAGTATATGGAATTTTGTTACTTTATTTTTTAAATTAACTGAAATTTAGATAAATTTTAAAATGTGTTAATTGTTAAACTGTTCATATGAGGAAAAATATAATATATTACGAAATTTATGGACTCTCCATAAGCTTCTAATTTAAAGGCCTTCTGTAGAGAACAAATATTTTAATTTCAGTGCTCACTTGAGAGTTGTTAAAAATGCCCCACCAAATATTTTGAAGGAAATATTTTGACTTTTAGGCAACTTTATTCTTAATACCCAATCAAAACCTTGAAAAAAAATTACATTGCAGGAATGAAAATAAGCAGAATGGCTGCAAAGCTATGTAACAGGCAAAACTGAGTGCTTCACGGTGACCTCATAACTGGATACCCCAGGAAGACAGTTACTTATGTGTCAACTGTGCAGAAGAAACTGTTACTTTAGGGCAGTTGTATATATAGTTAGGTAGCTCACAGGAGTGCTACATCCCCACTCTTGGTTCTGGTTTTTTGGTTTGGTGTGGGGTTTTTTTTTGTTTGTTTGTTTGCTTTTTTTTCATCTTCAGAAGAGTTAAAAGAGACTGGGAAGCAGAACTGCATTTACTGTAGTTACTGTATTTACTTTCTCAAAACAGCAAATACGTGTTAACATACACATTTTAATGCCTTTATTACTTATTGGCTGTACACTAAAAATATTCCTCAAAAGCATTAAATAAAACACTTATTTCTGGGGCAGGGGGATAAATAGAGTAATTACAGAAATACTGTTGAAGACTGGCTTAACTCTGCTATCACTGAAATCAGTGGACGTACTACTGCACTGATATGTCTTTATTGACATGATCAGGAAAAAATTTCCTGATCCTTTACCTTTGGGAGGACCATAATTAAAGTCTTGCTATTCCTGCTAATTTCAGAACAGCAACAAACAACATGTAACTGCTGAGTTCCAGGGAAGGAAATACAATTTTTAACATCAGTAGTGTGGGATACATTCTCAGCGTATTTGGAGAGTTGTTTGGTTTTTTTTTTAACTCTGGGCATAATATAGCCTGGATGCCCTCTAGACTTTTCCCATCATACGAAGTAATTGTTCAAGCTTTTTCAGTCCCCAGGGCTTCAGCTTTTAACTGTGCACTTTCTTTTGTTCTCTTTCTCATGCATATAGTGTAACTTTCACAGAAGTAACTGAATCAGTTTAAACCTCTTTTTTCTCTCTGTTGTACACTCTGAAGCTCACACTCCAGGGGTATCAGCTAAGGTTCTGTAAGGGACTAGAAACTTGCCTCAACATTGTTGGCAGGAGAGTTTTAGCCACCATGGCAACTAGGACAGTTTAACCACCACGACGATTGAGCAGGACAGTTTGACCACTGAAACCTCATCACCACGGCAACCAGGACAGTTTGACCTGACAGGAACACATGTGCATCCTGTTGCCTCAGAGCACACAGCCCTAGCCCTCTGCACATGTGCCTGGGCCCAGGGTTATCTGACCACATATGGGGGGCTCGGACCCTCGAGACCCTCTACTGACGGTACTGGGCATGCGTCCCTTTCGCCGAATGGGAGATGTGGGTATGCAAAACCATTCTGAGAACAACGCTATAAAATGAGACCCACAGGAGGGAAGGGAAGGGAAGGGAAGAAAGAAGAAAGAAGACCATTGCCCCACTGGATTCAAAGATACATCGGACGGGCAGGATGTCACAGGTCCATGGTGGTAGCTATCACAACTCTGCCTCTCTCCCTTTCTCAGTCTTTTCTCTCTTTCTCTCCTTTTCTTTTACATGTTGGCCAAATAAAGTGCCTTGGCACTTGACTCCATTTTGAGTCTTAATTCTGTTTCCAAGAATGTAAAAGAAACCTAGTCACAATAAACCATTTAAATTAATCAGAAGTTAAGCCCAGCTGCCCCCAACCACCCAGAGCTACCTGAGGTTGATTGGAAAGAAAGGGGGTTTAACCTTTTCCAAATTGTTCAACCCAACAGTGGATCGTGACAAGTTCTTATCTTGTAGAGTTCCTAGAACTTGAGGACTACTACTCTTATCTCTGCTTTTCACTATTCTCCCTGTAGAGACATCTAGTACTTCCACTGGGGCACTTACATGCTCAGTTACTCTGAGCATGGCTGCTCAGAGAGACATACACCATTTCAGAGGAGATGATGGCTGGATGGCAGTAGTTTGTTGGGCCATGGTGCTCTATGCTATGTTAATTCATAGCAAATGAAAGTGACATGTAAAGTGTATGGCAGGAACTCAACTCACCATATACTTGTAACTTCTTTGACAACTGAACTCAATGACTTGAGAAGCAGAAGGCACATAGGATTTTGGTCAAATTAAGATTCTTAAATTTCTCTGACTACAGAAGTAAGTCTTGAAATGGGCATGAATTTCACCTAAACTCTGTGATATCAGTCCCTAACTTTCTGAAACTCATTACTGAGGTAAGTAGTGAGCTGTGGGCAACAGTATGACTTGCTCTCCATTTTGACCTGAACTTTAACCTCTTGCTTGCCTTGCGCCATGAGAGACATTGCTCTTGTAACATATGATCTGCAGATCACTGGACTGAGAACCTTTTGTATTGTCAGAATGATGTAAAGAGCACTTCATACAAATGAGTAGGGCTGGTGATAGATATTTTTGAGAAATATTGCTTTGACACAATATCTGATATACAGTAAAAACACATGTGAAGTTATCAGTAGTAAAGAATTAATATAATAATATTCCTATAAGTTAATTAAAGAAGCAGAGGAGAATATGGCAGAGGATTTTGTTAACAATACACAAGCATCTGTGATAGCAAGTTATTCTTCCAGATTGACTAATTTTCTTACATTCCTAGTCTCCCTTTCAAAAATGGGGAAATTTTCAGTATTAGAACAAGCTTGGAATAAAAAAATGATCTAGAAATATTTACAAAAAGGTCACATATTACAAACTAAAAGCTGTATATAAATAGGTGCTAGAACTTTTGTTTAAAAATAACACTAATATTTACTTCAATATGCAATCTTTTAATTTTTTATATACTAATCAGGTACTTAAGTTCCTGTTTTCCCCAATGGACTCCATAAAACTTAAACGAAATCCTGAAGTTGCTAAGAAAATCTGGTGATCATTTGGTCCACCCCACGCTCAAAGCAGAGTCAACTAAAGCAAGTTGTTCACATCCATGTGCAGTTGGGTTTTGAATAGCAACAAGGACAGACTCTACAGACTTTCTGGACAATCTGTTCCAGTGTTTGACAACCCCCATGGTGAAAAACTGTTTTTCTTTTGTTGACTAACAAGTTTTTTTATATTATTTGTTTTGGGATTTAAAATTCAGTTTCCATTTTACTCCAGTGAGTCTTTCACTTTGGAGAGGGGGAGGGTTTTTTATTTTTTGTCTTGAATTGTTCGGAAGTAAATTAGAAAAGAGGAAAAAGTTATGCTCTCTCTTCAGGTATCCTACTTCCACCCAAGATACCTATTTTATCTAAGTTTTCTCTGAGATCCAGCTAATATTGAAAAAATATTTACCGTATTTTTAGTGAAAGGTTTCACTGAATAGGGTTTTTCTGTGTTTGAATGTTTTCTGGAATCAGGGCCTAAAAACAAGAAAATGCCTAGGGACCTTTTTCTTGTCCTTCAGTGAAGTTTTCAATGCGAATTCTAAGTCACAGTATTAAGTCACAGGGAACAAATATCTATTTCTTGAACCAAAGGAAAGGCTTCAGTAAGAGGCAGTTCTAGTAGGTTGCCACATTTTATAGAGATCAGGCTCTAGAGGGGAGTGCAACACCAAGTCTTTGTTTAGTATTTTACATGTGCTTATATATACACAATGAAAGGGCCAGTCATAAAAACCCCCAACTACTAAAACCAAAAAACCCACAACAAAAAACCCTCAAAATTTGAAATGAACTCCACACCATTAGACACACTTCTAAAACACTGATAAAAATAACAACAAATCAGTATCCTCTAGTACTGAGAATATGACCTTATTCCATCAGGCCATGTAGCACTGCACAAGAAATGGAAAGGCTTTTATTCAACTCAGGGTGCCCTTGAATACATGGGAGGTTACCCAGGATCTGTTCCCTACTGGTCTGTGGCTGCCATTAGAATAATGAAACTTCTCCAGTGTAGTTGCTGGCTAATGGATCTCTCAACTTTTAGAATGTAACCTTCACAAAACATGTCAAGTTGCTAAGTAGATGTTTTTTCATCTGATACTGTCAAATATGCAATAAATGGCTGCAAATTTTTTTGCCTGCCTTGTTGTTTTAAAGCAGGATTTTTTTCTGTTGTCTAAAAAGATGAAGACTATTTTATGTACAGAATTATTTCAATGATGTATGAGACACCCTGCAAACACGCTATGCAATCTTGTGTGTAAGGATACATTATAATATTTTTAAGTGATGTAATTTAAGTCTTAGAGTTTGTTTTTCCCTGAAGAGAAGAAGGGCTTTTACAGTTGAAAAATTCTCAAGTATTTAGTCTAGTATTGGATTCTCTCAAAAAGACATATGAACTTTTTTCATCTTAGAAAATAAGAATAGTAAATAAAATCATTTATATCGTCAGAATAACATTTAAAATGTTTACATCCTAAACCTGCCATCCTTATTCTCAGTGAATAAAACCTTTTTCTTAAAGGAATGTATTTGCTCTTAATTCTCCTGCAGTCTGTTAAACTGGCTTGGATTGGTTTCATCTAACTGTTAGTACTAAAATATTTAAGCTAAGAGCATGGCTGCCTTAAACTCACTACAGATAAAATGGAAAAAGATAAATAATAATAATCTGAATTATCCTCTAAAGTTGTAATTTATCTGAAATATTCTCTAAACTGCCCATCTGCCAACATAAACTATATTCACAATATATGCTTCTCATTTATGAGGAATAAATCCAGGTCAAAAGAGTTCAGTACTTTCTGTGATTATTGTAGCAAAGTCTTATAGTGGTTTTTATTTTGAGAAGAGAAGAGAAGAGAAGAGAAGAGAAGAGAAGAGAAGAGAAGAGAAGAGAAGAGAAGAGAAGAGAAGAGAAGAGAAGAGAAGAGAAGAGAAGAGAAGAGAAGAGAAGAGAAGAGAAGAGAAGAGAAGAGAAGAGAAGAGAAGAGAAGAGAAGAGAAGAGGAGTGAGGCTCAACAAGCTTTTAGTAAGTAGAATTTACCAGTAATGTGAAGGTGAATTTCAACATAAAACATGGTGATAAAAGCAACATATTTTCAATGTTTTACCCATGGAAGAAAGCCAAAACTAGCTGCTTGAACTTTATACATAAACTTCCAATAGTAAAATGTTAGGGGAAGAAGACAAGGTGAAATTAAATATATGTTATTCCTGTAGTTTTAATTCTCTAGAGACAGATATTGTGTTGATTTTTCATGAAGGTGTGACTTACTAGATTACTCTTTTCATAAGTTTTAGCAAATATAGGCTAACAACTTTTTCTATGCTGGTAGGAGGGGGAAAAAAAATTAATAATATTTTAGTTCAAAATACATTGTTAAAGAATATGGTATGGGAGTGTTTTATTGTGTACATGTCTGCAGTAAGAAAAAAGAATAATGGTAAAGGATGGAACATGTTACATGGGCATGCTGCTATGTATTTTCATTTGAAAGCACTTAAGAGTAGTTTTGCAATGAGAGTGTTATAAATATCTATGTTGTCACAAAAGCAGCACTGGGAAGTGGTAATGAGAACACAGCATATGCCTCTTTCTGTTCCTTTTCTGGTAGATTAATTCCCTGCAACAACGTATAGCAGCAGTATCTGTTTTTTCCTAAGACCAGAGGACTGCAACTAAATAAGAACCTTGTACAGCTAATTCCTTGTTTCAGGACCTTACCTAAAATACCAGTTTGTTACTATCGTTTATATGCTTCAGTGTTTTCTTTTACATTTATACTGGATGGGGTTTTGTCTCATAATTTTGAAATCACATATGTTCTTCATATAAATAATTAGTGGGCACTACTCATTATTTTCTTTATAATAAATATTCTAAGGAACTGTCTAATAGTCTGTTATTTTTAGAACTATTAGGTTTTCCAAAAATTACTGTAGTATGAGATCATAATGTACCTAAAAAATGCTCCCTCTGAGCATTTACAGCAGGTTAAACTTATAGTAAGTTCTATAATTGAATTAGATCATTACACAGAGTTTACACTCAAGAAAATGTCCATGGCTACTACGTGTTCATGATTATTATATTAGCAAATGTCATCAGTACAGCTTTTTCTCTGAATTATGGAAAAATACTCCAATATGAATCAGAAATTTTGTGGAACTAATATGACTAGCCTAATTGATGATCTCAGACTTACTTCCTAAGGAAATGACTTGAGTGAGTTCAAACTGAAAGCTAGTTCCATAAGTTAGTTCTAAGTGATGCTTACCTATAAGAAATGGCGTTTTTTACAGAAAAAAAAAAAAATGGTTTTTGCACTTCTTGGCAAATTTCCCCCCTAGCAGTAGAGAGAAAATAATATTTATTGGGAATTACTAAAATGTAATATTAGTTGTTACCTGCCATACAGGGAGAAATGTGTTAGTCAATAAAGGCAGGTTGCTTAATAAATGGTTTATCATTTCTCATATTCTACTTTCATAACAGCTTTGCCAATAAGATTGTCCTTCCAAGAATATTGTTTCAAACAGAATGGCTGTTAATGTGGTTCAGATCCCTTTAATGTTATAAGAACTAAATGCAAGGATGATAAAGGGAACTACCCATTGAATATATTGAATTTGAGACTGAAAATTCTCAAGAATACAGTGCATTATATCTATTCTGTCTCATTCTGAATAATTATGGAACATACCATGGTAACAGTTGTCCCCATTCTTTACATGGAAAAGAGATTTCATAAAATTTAGTATCAAAATAATTCAAAACACTGGCTAGACAAAAGACTGGAGAAAAAGAGAAAAAACAAAGTAAACAATTAAAAAAATTTTGTCATCTGGCACATCTACCTTATTTAGTGTCTAATATACAAAAGATGTGCTCCTGAACCCAGAGACCAATTCAATCAACCAAAATTTTAGTTCTTGCATTGACTGATAAATCAGTCGCTTGACTTGAAAAAAGATAAATTATTCTTAGTGTAAGGTCGTAATGAAAGAATATTCTTAGTACCTTCATGTTACACAAATTCAGTGTTTAGAGCAGCCAAAGAAGAGTTGGAATATGTAAATCCTAGACCTTTCTTAATGAAAATATTTTGAACATGTGCCTCCCATAGCTGAGGAAAGTTCTCTAAGTACTAGACAAGGTAGTTTAGGCTATCTGTAGATGCAGGCTGTGTTCCCCATTGCTTATACTGGCACACAGCTATTGTGGATTCAGGAAAACATGAGTCTATTCAGCAATGCAAGGGAAAGCTGAAGAAGCTTTACTTTAGAAAGCATTTATCTTGGAAGTTCTTTCTATTCCTCTGATTTCAAGACTGTTTTTTTTTAATCTGCCAGGGGTTTTAGGATTTTCCAGTTTAGGAATGAAGGCCACTTGTTAACATCAAGCTTCTAATACCTTTTAAAGGGAATGATGCCGTGGCAGAAAAATTAAGACTTAAGAAATATGAATTGGTAACTCTAATGCAAATGGAACTGATCCCTCAAAAAATATCCAGAAAAGAAATCTTCCTGTTAAATTCTGTCGTGGGAAAAAGGGAAGACATAATATATATATGTGGAGGTAATATTTATTCTTAGACCAAATAATGTTCTAACAATCTAATAGCCCAAATTATCTATTTGTATAGAGAAGCTTCATTAGAAAGGCAGCTAAAATAACTTTTAAAATAAAAACCAAAACCAAGAGGACTTGTTACTTCTCCTTTTTCTTTAGCATTGTGCTCTTCCTTCTAATGTCCCGCTGTGCGAACAGATCTAAGGTGAAGCACAAAGTAATCACTAAAACCATGGGTGTGCCCTGCCCCATCCCAGGACCCTGCTCAAGGCTTTGGGGTATCATTTATCCTTCCCCAGCCTGTTGCTGGCTCCTCCGGGGGCCCTGCAAGGAAAGTGGCAGGTGCCCCCCACACCCTGACACAAAAAGCTGTTGTTCCCCTCACCCCAGGTCTGTTGGGTCTTTTCCCTCAGCCAGCCAGAGGCACTCCACAAGCCAGCAGTATCTACCAATGAGCAGCAACAGTCATAACTGCACAGGAGAGGTACAATCAGCCCAACCATGTCAAACCATCGCAAAAGCACAAGAGCAGGCTGTCCCAATGTACCATAAGTCAAGCAGGCAGGGGAGAAGACCGGCTTGGCTGAATAGGGAGCTTTGGATGGAACTCAAGAAAAAAAAGAGAGCTTACTGCCTTTGGAAGAAGGGGCAGGTGACTTAGGAGGACTACAAGGATGTTGTGAGGTTATGCAGGGAAAAGACTAGGAAGGCGAAGGCCCAGCTGGAATTTAAACTGGCCACCACTGTTAAAGATAACAAAAAATGTTTTTACAAATACATCAGTGACAAAAGGAGGGCCAGGGACAATCTCCCTCCTTTGTTGGATGCGGAAGGTAACCTTGCCAGGAAAGATGAGGTGAAGGCTGAGGTACTTAATGCTTTCTTTGCCTCAGTCTTTAATAGTCAGACTGGTCATCCTCAGGCCTGTCAGGCCCCTGTGCTGGGAGATGGAGGTAGCATGCAGAATGAAGTCCCGGTTGTTGAAGAGGTGGCAGTCACTGACCTGCTCCTTCACCTGGATGTTCACAAGTCCATGGGACCGGATGGGATCCACCCAAGAATACTGAGGGAGCTGGCAGAGAGGCTTGCCAAGCCACTCTGCATCATTTATCAGCAGTCCTGGTCAACGGGGGAGGTCCCAGATGACTGGAAGCTAGCATATGTGACGCCCCTCTACAAGGAGGGTCGGAAGGAAGATCCGGGGAACTACAGGCCTGTCAGCCTGACCTCGATGCCAGGAAATGTCATAGAGCAGATCATCTTGAATGCTATTATGCGGCACGTGCCGGGCAACCAGGGCATCGGGCTCAGCCAGCATGGGTTTATGAAAGGGAGGTGCTGCCTCACTAACCCGGTCTCCTTCTGTGAAAAGGTGACCTGCTTAGTGGATGAGGGGAAGGCTGTGGACATTGCCTGCTTGGACTTTAGTGAGGCCTTTGACACTGTCTTCCACAGCATTCTCCCAGAGAAGCTGTCTGCTCACGGCTTGGACAGGTGCACTCTGCACTGGGTTAAAAACTGGCTGGATGGCCGAGCCCAGAGAGTGGTGGTGAACAGAGTCAAATCCAGTTGGCAGCCGGTCACGAGTGGTGTTCCCCAGGGCTCAGTGTTGGGGCCGGTCCTCTTCAATGTCTTCATTGATGATCTGGATGAGAGGATTGAGTGCACTCTCAGTAAATTTGCAGATGACACCAAGCTGGGTGGAAGTGTTGATCTGCTGGAGGGCAGGAAGGCCCTACAGAGGGACCTGGAGAGGCTGGATCATTGGGCTGAGGTCAATGGTATGAGGTTCAACAAGGCTAAGTGCCGGGTCCTGCACTTGGGTCACAACAACCCCACGCAACGCTACAGGCTTGGGGAGGAGTGACTGGAGAGCTGCCTGGAGGAAAAGGACCTGGGGGTGCTGGTTGACAGCCACCTGAACATGAGCCAGCAGTGTGCTCAGGTGGCCAAGAAGGCCAACAGTATCCTGGCTTGTATCAGGAATAGTGTGGCCAGCAGGAGCAGGGAGGTGACAGTGCTGTAATACTCAGCACTGCTGAGGCTGCACCTCAAGTACTATGTGCAGTTTTGCGCCCCTCACTACAAGAAGGACACTGAGGTGCTGGAGCGTGTCCAGAGAAGGGCAACGAAGCCGGTGAAGGGTCTAGAGAACAAGTCTTATAAGGAGTGGCTGAGGGAGCTATGGTTGTTTAGTGTGGAGAAGAGGAGGCTGAGGGGAGACCTTATTTCTCTCTACAATTACTTGAAAGGAGGTCGTAAGTGAGGTGGGTGTTGGTTTCTTCTCCCAAGTTACTTGTGGTAGAATGAGAAGAAATGGCTTCAAGCTGTGCCAGGAGAGGTTTCGATTGGATATTAGGAAAAAATTCTTTAGTGAAAGAGTGGTCAGGCATTGGAACAAGCTGCCCAGAGAGGTGGTAGAGTCACCTTCCTGGAGGTATTTAAAAGTCGTGTAGGTGTGGCAGTTCAGTACATGTTTTAGGAGAAATGGTATTATTGGATTGATGGTTGGACTTGGTGATCTTAGAGTTCTTTTCCAACATTAATGATTCTACAATTCTATGATTCTATGAAATCCCTAAGTATCCTTGTCTGACCTCAGAGCTGACCCTGCTCTGAGCAGGAAGTTGGACTGGAAACCTCTCAAGGTCCCTTCAAATCTGTATTTTCTTATAATTATATGATCCTAATTGCCTTTGTCTGAAATATAGTGCTTTTAAATTCTTTCTTCTGGGAAAAAAAAACAAACATTATAAACAAGCAGAACTTAGGATCGCTACACCAAAGCACTTTTAGGCATCTTTCTGGAAATGCCTTTTGCTTTCCATTCACAGGTGAAAGATGATTGTTCTTCCTGCAATAACCCAGAATCCAACCTTATGGGGATCTTTAGCTTTTTGCTGATTTACTTGTTTTCTCTGAATGGACTTAATAAAATAATTTAAT
Source organism: Phalacrocorax carbo (assembly GCF_963921805.1). Taxonomy (NCBI): domain Eukaryota; kingdom Metazoa; phylum Chordata; class Aves; order Suliformes; family Phalacrocoracidae; genus Phalacrocorax; species Phalacrocorax carbo. The sequence goes on from NC_087513.1 coordinate 164,538,938, forward strand.
ATTATGTATAATAATAGTGTTGTATCTTTGAAGTACTTCTTTCATGTAATAAATACTATGAGATTTTTTTGCCAATATGTTTGTTAAAATTCAACTTTTAAACTAGATCTGGTCAAATTTACTCTGGTCGTCACTCAAGAATTGTTCAACTGAAAATAGCGGTCTAAATTGTAGCCATACAAGATATCACATAATTACAAGTGTCATGGTTTTAGCTGGGATAGAGGTAATTTTCTTTGCTGCAGCTGGCATAGTGCTGTGCTTTGGACTTAGTATGAAAATAATGTTGATAACACACTGATGTTTTTGTTGTTGCTGGGCAGCGCTTGTACTAGTCAAGGACTTTTCCAGCTTCCTGTGCTCTGCCGGGTGCACAAGGAGCCGGGAGGGGAGGGGGCACAGCTGAGAGCGCGGATTCAAACTGACCAAAGGGATATTCCATACCATGTAACATCATGCCCAGTATGTTACCTGGGAGGAGCTGGCCAGGGGAGAGAGGCAGCAGTTGTGGCTTGGCAACAGGCAGCATCGGTCGGCGGGTGGTGAGTGGTTGTATCATTTGTGTTTCTAGTTTTTTTCATTTTTCCCTTTTCCTTTTTATTATATTATCATTATTGTTATATTATTATTATTATTATTATTACTTTATTTTAATTATTAAACTGTTCTTATCTCAACCCACAAGTTTGTTGGGGTTTTTTGTTTGTTTGTTTGTTTGTTTGTTTTTTCTTTTTCTTTTGGTCTTCCTATTCCTTCCCGCATCCCACAGGAGTGGGGGGATTGAGCGAGCGTCTGTGTGGTGTTTAGTTGCCGACTGGGCCTGAACCATGACAACAAGACATTGAAATAATCAAGAGGAGGTTTTCTGCATTTTCACAGTCACTTTCTTTCCTGCTTCTCCTTGCTTCAGCAGAATAATAAGTAGCTCTTCATTTAGACAAACAGCAAACATTAAGCCCTAATAATCTTCCACACTTTACTGCTTTCTAGTCCACAGTCTCACGGGTATATATTAACCAGTAATTTTTGTGTGTCTGGAACAATATAAATAAGGCACCCCCAGCATAACCTATAATTTCTGTGTATGACAAGTTGTTACTCAAGTGAGAGAACTAGTAGAACAGGATGCATCTCACTGTTAAGTAGCAGTATAAATGTGGACAGTGGAAAATAAAATTAAAACAAACATATTGCATTTCAGTTAAAAACCACAGAGAAATATTTATCTTTATGTTGGATCCTTCTTTTTTCATATATATATTTTGCTGTTTTTAATCTCATTCAGAATGTTGCAAATGCCTAGTCAAAACAAGGAAGATGAGAAATGTTGGGAAAAAAATACAGTGAGTAGGCAATTATTTGAAGACAATTGTTTTTTTAAAGAACCCGTTGTGTTTTCTTCCCTTGAAATTAGAAAACTTATTTTAGTCTATTTGTAGCTCTAAAAGAAATAACCTTACAATGTGGCATAGAAACATAAAACTATAGACTTATCTGAAATGTTATATTCTGTGCTGGTTTTGGCTGAGAAAGAGTTAATTCTCTTCACTGTAGCACCTGTAGCAGTGAGGGACCTTTCCAGCCTCCCATGCTCTGCCGCGTGGGCAGGAGGCCGGGAGGGGCGGGGCCACAGCCAGGGCAGCTGACCCCGACTGGCCAATGGGGTGTTCGTTCCGTACCATGTGACGCCACGGCCAGTGCATTAACCGGGGCCGTTGGTGCACAGGGGGGTAGTTGTAGCTCAGGGTTTGTTGGTGTAGGGTCTGTGGGTGGTGAGCAGCTGTGTCATGTGCTGTTTGTTTTGGTTGTTCATACCCCTTCCCCCTGGCCTGGATTTCGCGCCTCTCATTGTTTTCGTTTTCACTGCATTATTGTTGCTGTTGTTATTATGGTTTTATTTTAAGTATTAAATTGTTCTTACCTCAACCTATGAGCGTTACCCTTCTGATTCTCTCCCTGATCCTGCCAGTGGGGGAGTGGACAAGTGGCTGTGTGGGGCTGAGTTGCTGGCTAAATCACAAGAGTTCTAAATTAAAACCTTGCTCCGTAATTATCATGACAGTGATTTAGCTTTTGACTAGTAGACTTACAAGCTTCATTGGGAATTTGTCTTTTCTTGGAAATTAGAGCTACAGATTCCTCAATTTAAAAGGAGAGTGTAGCGTTAAAGAATTTCTGCAGCTAACTCTTAAATGCAGAATTTCCATGATCTGAAGCAGTTTTAGAGAGTGACCCTTAGGAAATTATCTAATATCTGCTTTCTTTTCACAGGCTCTTGAAGAAATAAGAACCTAAAGACTATAGATGTAACTTACCTGAGTGGTAAACCAAAATATGTGGTTATAAATGTTCATGCTCTTTACTGATTAAGACATTTGAGAAAACAAACCTGAGTACCATATCAGGTAGTATTAGTTTGTAGCTTCCATTACTGAACTGAAGCCCAGGAGACAAATGTGAGGACAAATGGTAATTTTTCATAAATTAATTTCTTCAAATGCAAATACATAAACATAAGCCATATAAGGTACTACTGATAAAAATGCAAGTAGATGTGAAAAAAGGAAGAAAAGGCATATCTAAGTTTAAGGATTTCATACTGGATTATAACTCTGGTGTCATCAACTCAAGACCCCCAGCTACAGCAGGAAAATATGTCATAAAGTGCCTAACAAAAGTTTAGACAAAACTGAACTATAAGGAAGGCAGAAAGAATTAGGTTTCTGCTGGTTTAGAAAAAAGTAAGTTTGTCACAGGACATGACAAGACTTATGGAAGGCTGCCACAGAAAATGCAATAATAGTGTTTTCTTTAACAGGAGGAATAAGACAACAAATTAATGCCACTCTCATGGTTTCGGCTGGGGTAAAGTTAATCTTCTTCATAGTAGCTCGTACGGGGCTATGTTTTGGATTTGTGCTAAAAACAGTGTTGATAATGTAGAGGTGTTTTAGTTGTTGCTAAGTAGTGCTTAGAGTAGTCAAGGACTTTTCCAGCTTCCCATGTTTTGCCAGGTGCACAGAAGCCAGGTGAGGAGGGGGTACAGCCAAGACAGCTGATCCAAACTGGCCAGAGGGATATTCCATACCATATGAGCATGGTTAGAGATATCACTAGGAAACTTCCTAGCCTGAAACTGCCTTCAGACTACTACCCATTACTGCTTTTCCACATGTGTGGTGATGAAGTTGCAGTACATAATCCAAAGGTGATTAAAAGACACTTCAGGACCTTGGGATGGTTAGTGAGGGAATCTGGGGCACAGGTTATCTTTTATTCCTTCCTGCCAGTGTGGGCAGTGACGTTGAAAGGAACAGGCACCCCAACCTATTGACACATGGCTCCATGGCTGGTGTCACCGACACAACTTTGGTTTTTTTGACAATGGGATGGCCTACACAGCACCCGGATTGCTGGCATCAAATGCAAGCCACCCTTCTCAAAGGGGAAAGAGGGTCTTTGCAGGGCTCATTGACAAGGCTTTTAAACTAGAGGCAAAGGGGGACAGGGGACATATCAGGCTTGCCTGAGACAAGCTGTGGGACGATAAACAATGGTTAGAGGGACAGGCTGCTAGTATGAGCTCTCAACCTATTGCCCAGAGGTGTGCTGGGGACACTGCAGCAGAGTCAAAGTCTTGCGGAGATGAGCTGGAGGTTCCTGAGGTAGTAGAAGCCAGCAAGGAAACTTTCGTGAAACACCTCAAGGGAAACAAGGAAACTGGAGGCGTTGTTTGGTGGGTGGTGAGTGGTTACATCACTTGTATTTTTTTTCCCTGGGTTTTGCCCCTCTCTCTTTCTCTCTCATTATTTTCATTTTCATTTTATATTTACTACTACTACTATTGTTATTACTATTACTATTTTCTTTTAATTATTAAACTGTTCTTGTCTCGACCCACAGACTTTCTTAGTTTTGCTCTTCCAATTCTCTCCCCCTTCGCACTGGGGTGGGGGGATTGAGCAAGTGTCTGTGTGGTGCTTAGCTGATGACTGGGGCTAAACCATGAAAGCCACCAATATATTTTTTTTGGTTAGACATTAGGAATAAAACTAAACATAAAATTAAGTCTGGTAAACAGTGCAATAGACTGTAATGGGAAGCTGGTACTGTTTTAATCATTTGAGTTGTTTTTTAAAAATAGCTTAAAATCTGTCATGTGTGTCACTGTTCTTACTATGGTGTCTGGGCTTGGTCTGGGTGAATTTTCATTGTCAGTTGTAGCTTTACTTTGTATGATTCTGTTTACAAGTGGACAAAGTTCTACTTTCAAACTAATTACATTTTTTTGATCCTGTTCTTGTTCAGAAGCTGACTAAAAAACTAATTTTCAGCACAAATATATTCATCTTTGTCTCTTATCGGTCACTCTCTAAATTTTAACAAACTATGATCTCTTAAAGTCTTCCAGTGAGTCAGAATATCCATTCTAGTGACTATTCTAATAACGTTCTTCTTTACTTATTGCTGTTTGAGCTGTTTTGAGCACAGGTTAATGGAAAACGTGTTCTCACCAATGCTTTGTACAATCACAATGATACTTTCCAGTTCCCACAACAGATCTTGAATCTGACTGACACTAGCAACGTGTTTGGCTGATTCATCCTCTTACTACGAAGGGACTCATATACATTACGGTCTCTGTTCAGGGAGCATGCTGTCATATTTGGAACGGATGCAGACACCTTTCTTGTGTTTAAGTTGAAGAAAGCAACAAAAGTTCATAAACATGAATTCAGTTCCCTCTCATGACATGGTAAAATCAGGTCATTCTCTACCTCTTTTTCTTCCTCCTGATGAACTCCCAACACTTACAAGAAGTTTTTATAGTCCCTGATATGGTCTACATTTTGTCTTAAGTATCTGAAAGTTAAGTTGTCTATTTGTGTTTGTTCCTTCTGTAGTCAATAAAGAAAATGTGATAACACTAACTCAACAAAAAGCATTTAGTGTAGTTGTGATAAACTTATCTCTATGATGAATTTAAAGGAAACCTGAACACCTTATTTATGCAACTTTCAACACCTTTAGATATCTACAGATAAATTATGGAGGAGCCTGCAGAGCCTTCTCTTGGTAATGTGTTTTGTGTAAAAATAACTGATATGATAGAAACTAAGTGTATACAGTGTGTGTGAATGGAATACTCAAAACTGCCTATTCTGAAAGGCTTGTGGACAAAAAATTAGTAATTCTATGAGGAAAATAATGACAGTTCAAAATAGCCATCAGCAGAATTAAACAGTAATGAGGGCATTACCTGGAGACTTGTTAAATAAGGATGTCATCTTATTGTGGAAAAGTTTAGACTGATCAGCAGCACTTGTCCAAGGAGGTCTGTCCCCTCCAGCAGTATCCCTGGGGCACCTCAAACCCTGCCCAGGTTGAGCAGCACAGCCCACACCCAGCATCAGGCTGGAAGTGTGGAAGTGGTATGCAGGGTCCCCACCTTGGGGTGTGGGGTGTGGGGACACGTCCTGGTGTTCATCCTTGATGGTGGATGCATTGGCAGGGTGCCAAGAACATCAGGAGGGCACAAAAAGCTGGGGCAGTGTGTCTCCTACAGGGAGTGTACACCCAGGGGAGCTCCCACAGCTGGGGAGGAGAGTGAGCTTGTAGCTGTGAGTGCATGCATGCGTGTAAGGGGCATTAGAACTTCTGGGGATTAGTTATGGAGGAGCAGTGTCAGGGCCCTGAGAGGCACTAACAGGCCTTATTCACCCTGCCCAGCCTCCCCTTTCTCCCCCCAAACTCTGCCCATTCCCTGCCCCTGGTAGTCCCCTCAGCTTGTCCTGGTCACCATTGGGGGTGCTGGGAGAGGTCCTTCTGTCCTACCTGGGAGTTCTGCTTGGCTCTGAGCCTGTCTTCCCTTACTGAGCAGATCTGCTTTTGCTGCTCCTTGACAGGTAGGTGTAATTTGTAGATATTTACTAACATTTAATAAGTGTCTAGTATGTGTTTTATCTGTTTTATTGGTTATATTGATCCTGAAGGTGTAGTTCACGGATTTCTGTTAATTATGTCACTAGTCACTAATCAATAAACCGCTATGATCCTGATTTGATATAAACCACAAGAGGTGAGCAGTTTTTCCCTGCAACAGTAAGGGAAATAAAATTCAACCTAAGCACATGGGAAAGTCCTTGTATGCAGTAACATCATCTCACATGTTTTTGACATTATCAAGCTTTATTAACAATTATCTTAGCAGAAAAAAACCCAAACTTACATAAGAGTAATTAATTTGTCAGTACTTCACTGGTAACACTCTTCCAACCTCCTACCTCCTTCCACCTCTGCCCCAGGGTAACCATAATCTCCCATCTTCAGCCAAATGCTATCCCATTTCTTTATTTTATTAGCTAGGTATTAACATATAAAATTACATACTGAAGTAGAAATAGACAAAATATATCATATTTCCTTTTTTAAAACAAATGATTATCCATCAAAGGAAGGTACTGCATTCATCTACCACAATATCTACCAAGGGGTAACCTTCTCCTCTCTCCTATTCCATTTTAATAGCAGCACTTCTGGATTAAAAAGTGAGCTGGTTTTGGCTGGGATAGAGTTGGATTTCTTCACTGTAGCTGGTATAGTGCTGATGGCACATAGACATTTTAGTTGTTGTTAAGTAGTGGCTCAGTGTCACTAAGTAGCGCCTATACTAGTTAGGGATTTTTCCAGCTTCCCATGCTCTTCCAGGTGCACAAGAAGCTGGGAAGGGAGGGGCCACAGCCAAGACAGGTGACCCAAGCTGGCCAATGGGATATTCCATATCATCTGGCATCATGACCAGTTAATAACCAGGGGGAGTTGGCTGGGTGTGGGAGGGACTGAGACTCAGGGACTGGTGGCATCAGTTGGTGGGTGGTGAGTGGTTACATTACTTGTTTGCTTTGGTTGGGTGTCCATCCCCCAACGCCCTGCCCCAGGTTTGGCCTCTCTCTTTCTGGTTATTTTCCTTTTTATTTTGTTATTATTGTTGTTTTATTTTAATTATTAAACTGTTCTTAACTCAGCCCATGAATTTGCTCACTTTTACTCTTCTGATTCTCTCCCCCATCCCGCCAATGGGGGAGTAAGCGAGAGGCTGTGTGGTGCTTAGTTGCCGGCTGGGGCTAAATCACAACAAAAAGCAAAACAAAATGTTCTTCCTGTTTGTCTCAATACCCCATTTTTTTTTAATCTGTACACCGTGATCACAAGCTATAGTTTCATGTACTGATTTTTGGCTATTTTTTTTTTAGCCAAACTCTAAGGTCATAGAATCAAATTTAAAAAATCAGTAACATACTTCACATCACCCTTAGAAAAGAAAATAAAAGAGAAATGAAGAAAAGAGGAAATGAAGGGGAAAAGGGAAGGGAAGGAAAAGGAAATTCCATGCAATTTATTTGAATTCATGTATGGCTTGCTCTGAGAAATGTTCTCTACAACCAGCATTTCTACTTGTCAAAATTAAGCTGAATATAACTTTCCCTTTTCAGGAGAGAATGAACTTGAAGTTACATTCAGCTATCTACAAGTTAGGTTCTATTTTGAAGTGATCATTCAGTCAATAGAGACAAACAACTTCAGAAAACAATTAAATAAAGATGCGTTAGGAATTCACTTAGAGTCATATGACTTTTTGAAAGTACCTTTTCCTGTTCATTGAATATTAAAGAAGCCTATAAATTGTCTATGTAGTTATTAGAGCGCATATAGGTCAGGGAATAATCTTGAACACTGGACCCCTCTCATCCCTACTACTGAAGAGGTTACTCAGTCTGTCTCTTTTTTTTTTTTATTTCTTCAATTAATTTTCTCCAATATAATCAGAAAGGATGTAAACTACTTGGTACCTCTTTGCTTCAGGATGAGGAATCCTCTTTTTAAGCAGTGTTGACCCTACCTGTATGACTTATTCAAACTGGATGATAATAACAAGGGGAGTAAAAATAGATTAAAGGAACCCCACCCCCCATGATTACTGGAGAGAAGAATTTGATGTTTATTCTATCCTAAATTTTCCTCCCATTCATAGTAGCAATCCTCCTCCAACCTGTGTCAGGAAAATTTAATTATTTCACAATAATGTGAATTTTTTGAAATGGCATTCTTTTCTGCTCTGGTAATCAACTAACATAAGTAAAACAAAACTTTGATTGTTCTATTAACAAAATTTCTATTTATATGTCTTGTATATAACTAGGCAGCTTTTTCAGTTGCCCACACCTAATCATCTTGGACAATTTGAGATTCCCTAGGGATTTAAAACATCCAGGTCAGCCTTGATGATTATGGCAAATAAATGCCTTTCTTTGGGAAGGCAGCTGGAGTATAAGCAGTGTCTTCTAGGGCACCTCAAATGCTATTAAACACCAATATTTAGGAAAATGTATAGCTTCTGAAAAAAAAATAACCTCACGCTCTTTTTATTATCAAGATTCTAAATACAGTTTAGAATTCTGTTTCAGAAGGTGATGAATCACTTCTAACATACTTATTTCTCTCTGTTGATCTTAAAAGGAGCTTAAAGACCAGCTCATGGGTATATGGTAGGCCTTTTAGTAAGATGGAACTCATCTAGTATTTGTATTCCTCATCAGCCAGAGTCCAAAGCTGGCACCAGAACACTAAATTAAAACCAGTAGAAAGTGATCAGATAATTCTAATACTTCCTTTATCAACACCTGCCAGAATAAGATATTAATGGGTAAATGGATACTCTGTGAATTAACATGAGATTAAAATTTACTTAGCAACATGGTAAATGAAATATCTTGAAAAGACAGGGATACATTCAGCTTTCAGTCTGGCCTCAAATTACTGAAGACTTCATTCATATTAGTGAAAACACATTTATATCTTAGACCCTTGAAAGCAGTCTTCTTCTCCCAGTATTGACTTCAGGAGCATCAGCATCAGACTATAAATCCAGAACAAAAGGTTTTCTACATCTGAATATGTTGCCTTTTAACCTGGGTAGGCAGCTAAGGCCACAGAGCTTCTTGCTGATTTCCCCACAGTGGGATGGGGGAGAGAATTGGAAGGGTGAAAAATTGTGGGTTGAGATAAAGACAGTTTAATAGGTAAAGCAAAAGCTGCAAGAGCAAGTCAAGCAAAACAAGGAATTCATTCACTGCTTCCCACGGGCAGGCAGGAGTTCAGCCATCTCCAGGAAAACAGGGCTCCATCACGTGTGACAGTTATTACTTGGGAAGACAGACACCATCACTCCAAACATCCCCCTTCCTCCTTCTTCCTCCCTCTCCCCCCAGCTTTTTATTGCTGAGCATGACATCATATGATATGGAATATCCCTTTGGTCAGTCGGGGTCAGCTCTCCCAGCTGTGTCCCCTCTTAGCTTCTTGTGCACCCCCAGCCTGCTCGCTGGTGGCGCAGTGTGAGGAGCAGGAAGTGCTTTGATCCTGTGTAAGCACTGTTCAGCAACAGGTAAAACATCAGTGTGTTATCAGTCCTTTTTTGGTCACAAATCCGAAACATAGCACCATACAAGTTACCATAAAGAAAATCAACTCTCCACCAGCCAAAACCAGTACAGAAGATTAATAATTTATACAGCTTATACAATATTAGTGTTTACAAAGAAGTATAACACGACCTTCATTACAACTATTAGACACTACCACAGAGTGAAATTCACAGTCACATTTTACTTTAAGCTACTCTACAAACAGTAGGAACTTGACAGAGTTACTGATTAGATGCATGTATGAATCTGAAATTCATAGCAGTGAAACAACACCATGGGCTTAAGTAATTGCACAAATTACCCCTTCTTTCTAAAACATATCTGGAGGCTCTGGAAGTTCCATCATTAGTACAGTCATTAGGCTATTAATTTATTCTCTGAATCAGCCTAACTTCTAAGCAGAATAGGTATTCAACCTCAGGTACTGGTGCCCATAAATTAAGATGTCTGAGCTAGGAGAGAGTTATGAAGGAGTTTTAAGTGCAATGCTCAGCAAATCTAAGAATATCCCTTCATTATGGACTTGGCTGCTTTATTACTGCTTTATGGCATACCTTTTGAGAAAGACATATTTAAGACTAATTGTGCTTTGGTTTACTGTACCCATTAGAATGCATAAGTGAATTTTATTTTGGATCAAATTAACAGTGAGAGGTTTAGCTTCTTAACCAAAATACAAACAGAATAAAAAGTACCTGTAATAGTAACTAAACCTAAAATAAAGCATTTGCAGTCAACACCAAAATTAATAATTTTTTAATAATCATTTGCTAGGAGCAAATTTAATTTCAATTTAAAAAATAAAAGCACTTTGAGTGTGAGTCTGGTTTAGATTTAGTCACTGATACTTTGGTGTTTATAATGAAGATGCTTGATTTAGTTGCCTGATGGTGGCATCTAGTACCTGTGTAATTGTCTAAGGGTCTACCAGATATCTGAATGGGATTGACAGACAAGGCAAATGTTTAGGTTGTTTATGTGATAATCTTATGTTTCTTCAAACAGTAGTTGACACATATACGTTATTTCACTCAAAGTTATCTATATGTAAGCTTGATGTCTAAACCCAGTAACTTAGTTTAATTCTGAGGGAGCTGGCTGATGTAATTTTGAGGCCACTCACCATAATCTTTGAACAATCATGGGAACTAGGAGAGGTGCCTGAGGACTGGAGGAAAGTAAAGGCCCCTCCTACCTTCAGACATTACAAGAATGAGGACCCAGGCAACTACAGTCCAGTCAGCCTTACTTTGATCCCTAGGAAAGGTGATGGAGTAACTAATCCTGGAAACTATTTCCAGGCACATGAAGGACAGGAAAGTCATCAGGAGTAGTCAGCATGGATCCACCAAGGGGAAGTAACACTTGACAGCTGATAACCATCTACAATAAAATGTTTGGCTTGATAGACAAGTGGAGAGCCCTGGATATTGTCTACCCTGATTCCAGTAAGGCTTTTGACATTATCTCCCATAAGATCCTCATGAAGCTGAAGAAGTGTGAGCTGGATGAACAGCCAGTGGGGTAGACTGAAAACTTGCCCAACAGCCAGACTCAGAGGATGGTGATCAGTGGCACAAAGGCTAGTTGAAGGTCAGTAACTACCAGTGTGCCCCAGGGGTCAATACTGGCTCCAGTCCTGTGCAACATCTCCAGTCATGATCTGGATGAAGGGTCAGAGTCTGCAGATAATACAAAAAGAGGAATGGCTAATAGACTAGAGGGTTGTGCTGCCATCCAGAAGGACCTCAGCAGGCTGGAGAAATGGGCCAACAGGAACCTCATTAAGTTCAACAGGAAGAAGTGCAAAGTTCTACATGTGGGGAAAGCAGCTTTGCAGAAAAGGTCGTGAGGATCCTGGTGAACATCAAATTGAACATGCACCAGCAATACGGCCTTGTGACAAAGGTGACTAGTGGTGTCCTGGGCTGCATTAGGATGCGCTTTGCAAACAGGTAGGGGGAGGTGGTCTTCCCTTTCTGCTTGGCACAGGTGAGGCCACATCTGGAATCCTGTGTCCAGTTCTGGGCTTCCTAGTACAAGAGAGACATGAAGCTATGCATTAGACTTCAACAAATGGCCACAAAGACAGCTAAGGGACTGGAGCATCTCTCCTATGAGGCAGTGCTGAAAGAGCTGGGACTGCTTAACCTAGAAAAGCGAAGAATCAGGGGGATCTCATCAATGTGTACAAATATCTGCAAGCAGGGTATAAAGAAGATGGAGCCAGAGGAGGATCTTTTCAGTGGTGACTAGTGACAGAACAAGAAGCAGTGAGCACAAACTGAAACTCAGGAGGTTCTGTCTGATCATTAGGAAACACTTCTTTAGTGTGAGGGTGACTGAGCAGTGGAACAGGTTTCCCAAAATGGTTGTCTAGTCTCCATTCTTGGGAGCAGGAAGGTTGGACAGAATGAACCCCAGCATTTCCTTCCAACCTCAACCATCCTGTGATTTTGTGGTTCTGTGAAGTCAGAGGTATCTATTTGGAAATAATCAGACCTTAGGTCTCATGCATACATACGATGAAGTAAAAATTTTCTATCTGATTTTATGTCCAAAATATACAAGCTGTACTGGGAGATATAATTATGATCTTAAACATATTACTTAACAAAGGAAAGCTAAATGTAGTGATAAAGATAATATACAAACACATTCCTAAGGATAAGCAACCTTAGTATTTGTCAGGAAAGAATGGGAATACTGATATTTACATCATATATAAAACCACATATAAATATTACAGTTTATAAGATTAAATGAAAACACAGCTATATGAGGACTGTTCTTTCATAAAAAATGTATGTGTACAGGCAGAAATTCACATATTTAAAAATTTACAGGTGTGTAGTACAATACATTAAACGTAGCTTTTTGGTGTATATATACACATATAAACCACAAAGAAATATGAACAGTTTTGTCTATGGCAAATGTACATAAATATATGCAGATCAATAATGATGTATACACGTATATACTATTAAAAGAAACTACTTTTCCAAATAGTAGGAAAAATAGCCAAGCTGGAGCTACACGACACATTCTTTTCTTTTTGTAAAAGCCACATTAACCTGGCAATTAGAGTAGAATAGTTATGTAATTAACACTGAATTCACTAAATAGTCTAAATGTTAAGCTTTCAACATGATGGGTTTGTCTCACATAGAAATGTATTTTGATTTATTATACCATAGAAGACATTAAAACTTCTGTGAAGGAAGTTTTGTCCAGGAAAAATGCTATTGAAAAGTAAATTTTGGGTCAAAATCGTAAAGCTAAAAGTAGCTAAATAAGTTCAATTTATGCAAGGCTTCCTCCTAATTACACTAACTACAAGATGCAAAATGTGTGGATTATTGTATTACATTTAGCAAAACACAGCTTCAGAAGCTGTAGGTCTTCTTCCATTAGTGAGACTACATTAGTATTCTACTCTTTAGTAATTAATTAAAAGGCACATGCTGAACAAATTACTTCGTTCCTAAGGAAAGAAAACTTGGCAGGAACATCTGCTTTTTTAAGTCAGAGGAAAAAAGTGCATTGTTACATTGTCTTATTTAGTCCCAGGAAATAAAGGAGAATATAGGGTTTCTGACCTCAGAAAGTAATTTGTCTTTCAGTAATAGTAATAACATGGACTTTGGGCCATTTGAGCGTATTACAACTGTTCAAGAATTTCTTAGAGTGTGTGCATACTTGGATGTGTAGAAGAGATGGTTTTCCAGGTGACTAGCTATGTTTTCTATTCCTAGAATTCTTTTGCTGTTTCTGTTGGTTAGACGACCCTTTAGCTTGTATTCTTCATTCCTGATAGTATATTTTAAAGTTACTTGTCTCCAATGCCTCCCTTTAAAAGTTTCAAAGGATACATACAGGAAGCATACAGGAAGTTAGCCAGCAATGTCTAGGACGTGAGTGGTGATAGCAAGCACATCCGAAGAGAGGATGTGAATCCTACGATGTCTTACCTTGCTCAGAAATGAGTGCTACCATGCTCTCTATAAGATGAATACTGACAATTTTCTTATGATTCTCAATTAACATAATGTGATCTTGTCCACCCCTTCAGTATGTAAAGGGGGGATTATAAGAAAGACGGAGAGAGACTTTTCACCAGAGCCTGTAGTGACAGGACAAGGGGTAATTGTTTTAAACTGAAAGAAGGTAGATTTAAATTGGAGATAAGGAAGACTTTTTTTTGGCAGTGAAGGTGGTGAGACACTGGAACAGGTTGCTCAGAGAAGTTGTGGATGCCCCATCCCTGAAAGTGTTCAAAGTCAGGTTGGACAGGGTTTTGAGCAGCCTGGTCTTGTGAAAGATGTCCCTGCCTATGAGAAGGGGGTCAGACCAGATGATCTTTAAAGGTCAAGAGGAGAACTAATTGATGTTTTTTATTAGAAAAAAATTAAATATAAATGTTTTACAATCGAATAGATGCATATTATAGATGCATATTTTATTTATATATATTATATTAAAAATATTTTTCATGCAGGCATTTCAGCTTGTCTTATTTTCATTCTTTCTTGAAGTGTGAATTTGGTGGTAGTCTGCTCAATATTTGAATAAAAAAGGAAGCATAAAGTAAAGAAAGGAAAGAATGCCAGTTACCCTACTCTGGTTGAAACCTCTGCATAAATTATACCTATTGTGATTAATTCAATCTTGTAATTCTGCTGAGAAAGCAATTAAAGAAATTCCAGCTCCAAGCAAATTCTTAATTAAGTTCCACATGCACAGTGTTGAAAGACAATGACTTCTTTTCAGGAATATGTGTGAACTTTATCTTCTGGCACTTTCTTGTTTTGATTTCTTTGTCATTGTAACCAACATAATTGTATCTCTAGATAAACCTAAGGAAGAAAAAACATGCAAGATACAATAAAAAGATGATAAGATGATGCTGATAAAGACAATACTGTCATTGTAGCTGTGGTATTTGACAGCAGACTACTGTTGTTCCGTACTGAAATTTTTATTTTTACTTCTATTTTCCACTGTAATAACCAAATTTTAGGGGGCTAAATTTATTTATTTATTAATAAACCAAATAATAATTTATTAATAAACCAAAGCTGCACCTTGTAGTTGCATCTATAAAATGAATAACAGAGATTAAATTTTCATTGTAAGTGGTAAAGCAGGTAAATTGTGATACAAAATTCCTTCACCTGCTTACCTTCTAGGGATTGTAGATGAGCAAAGAGATGATTGAATCACTGAAGTTGAGCTTAGCTAAAGAACACTTTGTAAAAATATTAACCATTTTTCATGTCACCATAGCCTATGAGTAATCTCATTAAATATTACATGAAGGAAGGAAGCGTGTCCTGTGCTACCTCTTCCAGAAGAAAGGCAGGTTTTTTTTTCAATAATTGCAACCAAATTCATTAATGGAATGCCAAACTCCACTTTTCCATAATTGTCTAAGCTATTTTCTTCTTTTACAAGTGCTTTTAATAGACAAGTCTTTCTTTTCCCTTAATTACTTTTGTTTGCTCTACATAAACAAAATTCTCAGTTTTTATCTGAGAATCCAAACAAACTTCTCTCCTAGTCCTTCATACACTGATAATTCTTTAGGGAGTTGTTTTTAAAAACTTTATAAATTCATAGAGCATCACTTCCATGACCAGGTCAAAAACACTAGAAAAAAAATTAATAATAAGTTGAAATGTTTGACATCTTCTTCCTTCTACTTCAGCTTTCTGTGTTGTTAGAGAAAACAGAACAGGAAAGTCTATATACTTTTTGTCCTAAAGAGACATGCATTAGATAGACTTGATGCATTCAATTAGATTACATGCATTAGACTGAGAAATACCACCTCATAGGTGACAATATGAGGTCAGTGCATCTATTTTGAGAACTATTTCTGTGCTTGGACTTTTTAATGTCATATTTCTTCTTCAGGAATTATTTACTTTTGTGGTCATTGAAGCCAAAACTCCTGATGTCTGCTAAACTCCTGATGGTTTAGTTTAAATTTTTATTAATATATGTGGAAAAATTTCACATGTACTATGAAAAATTATTGTTGAAATGTTTGCCTTTAAAAGTTACAGAAAGCAAAGGGATAAATAAAACACTAGTTTTTCAGTGAATGGTGATTTTGTTCTAAATATCTACTTAATGTTCCAGACCAATAAAGTTTGTTTTCAATAAAATTTTGATTATACATTCCAAAAGCCTCAATCTTAACACTGTGATGCAGTTTATGAGCCTTTGTAATGAAGTAGAAGTCAGACATCAATAAGTCCAGAAGTTGTATGAAATATCTTTATTTAGGATATGAGTCATAGTAGAATCTCAGCCCTAGCTTCTGGCCTCTTGGAGAGATTTTAACATTCTAGACAGTTGTAGCCAGTATTATGACTCAATAATACGTCCATACCCTAAAGCAATTTGCAGTAAAATCATGAGGGAAATACAAATATATAAATAAAAACAAATTCAACATCTGGAGAATCATCAAATATAAGCTAATTAAAAATGAAATATTTAAGCATTGCTCTTAAAAAAAATAAAAGGGAACTTCCTTGAGAGCCTGTGGCTGAAAGTAAAAAAAAAAACAGCAAGAAAGTTAAGTTAAAAAGGCCAGTTGCTAACAGATCAAAGCAGAGTTCTTAGTTTTAATAGAAATCTGAAGCGTATAAATGAATATGTGCTTTATAAAGATTGGTAAGAAAAACTGTATTGATGGAGGATTACACAGTAAAACTCAAAACATATGAGGAATTCCTAAATAATGAATTTGAATCAAGCTATAGACATATGCTATATTTGCTGAATGAACTTGAAATGCTGAAAAAAATTAAAATTATTTTATTATTATAATATTCATTATTTGATTACTTTGACGATATGTGTGTAACTGATTGGCTACTTTTTTACCATATAATTTTACTACAGCTTTGTTGTTATGGTTTACAAAGTACTCATTGCAATCAAAATTAGTTTTTCTCCTTACAGATGTATGAGATTGTTTTAAATAACTTAAAAAAAAACCCCAACAACTGCAGAAATCAGGCTGAGCAGTAAATTTAATATGATTCTTTACCTGTGAAATACAATAGTATTTTTTTTCTTCTGCCTCTCTACAACATCCTATTTTTACTGAGTAGCTTCTTGTCTTTGTGATCTAATTAAATGCCTTTGAGATGGAGTTTAAAAATTTATTTTTCAAGTTATCAGTGTGAGGGGAGAAATAGAGGAACAACATTTTGTCTTTCTATATACTACCTGGAGCACTGATAAGTATATTTTCAAATTAATGGATAACTTGTTTATTTTAGTTTGTCATAAGACAATTATAAGGAATGATAAAAAAGTTATTTTTTTTCTAAGACTGAATAAGGATATTTATAAGAACAAAACAGTAATAGACCTCACCTACATATTTTCTTACCTTGTGTGTTTGTTGATCTCATAAACACTGAGAATTCCCCATGTTCCTACTTCACATTTTTTAAATGTTCTGTTAAAAATGCTCTTCTCTTTCCATTATTCTTCCCTTTCTAAATTAATTTGTATATTATTTTCCAAGAACTATATTTACAAATACATGTTTTATGCTGGCATTCTTTTTTCAAGGACATAAAATCCTTAAACATGCTAGTTATCTTTCAGTCCATAGAAATACATAGAAAAAGAAAGGTATGGTTTCAATAGATGGTGTTATGATAATATACCGAACTTTGAACTTATATCAAACTTATGTTTTCTGCCAGGAAAAAGAAAAAAAAAAGATGACATTTTCACTGTCAGGCAATAGTAGAAGCTTTTACATTTAAGAAACTTAAACTTCTTTACAAATGTCTCAGAAAGCTAAATGCATACATCTATATTTTGAAGTTCACATAGCTCCAGGCTGATGTTATGTAACACTGTTTACTGGCATAATATAGTCCTCTTAACATGGTTGGCTGCTTTTTTTCATTTCATTGGGTTTCTGTGGAGAAGATGGAGAACCATGTAAACTTACCATGAATCCCTAAAATCTGTTGCTGAAGTTAACTACTAGAGAGACTACATTTTTCTATTTTTTTACATGACAGTTCAGAAGATTGTAGAACAGTATAGTGTCTTTATGAAAAATTTACCATACACTCCAAAATATAAAAATGTTTAGCTTAACATCTAGATAAATTGTAGAGAGTCATGACAGAAAGGACGTTTCAAAATTCAATATTTTCAGAGACAAAATCCTTATTTTTCAGTCCTTAATTAGGTTTATTTAGGGAAAACTACTCACAAGGCCAAGTTTTTGTTTCAAAGAATTTTCTTTTGCCAGGTCTTTTCACATTCAACACAGAGAGCAATAGCACCCCTTAATATCACAACATATTTTAATGAGTGCAGAGGCACAATTCAGTAACACAGATGCAGTGTTTCATACAAATATGTCTGTCTAGAATCTTTAGGTACGTAGGCAAAGTATATAATCACAGCAACTTAAACCAATCTTTGAAAAAAAAAAATAGATAGCTCTCCTTTTTTGAGGATATATTTCAGTTTCTGCTAGCTCCACTCCAAGAGAGGAATATCTGAATAATTCAGGGTGTGCAAAAGGAAAATTCCAGTAGAAAATGACACAAAAAAGATTACATACTGGGAAGTTCCTAAGAATTTTTAAGGATATTGTATTCCTATGTCAGACTGTGGATAGATATAAATCAGCACTACCCTTATGTTTTTGTTCAATTATTCATATGCATATTCAAACATTTGTACTTACACTTATATGTATGTATATTGGACATCTTAAAAAAAACCCTGAAATCTTGACCTATGCATCAGTACAGGTGATGGTGATGGGAATCCAATCCCATGATGGTTGTGTGCTTCTGCTACATGGCTGTGGCATGATTGTTTATAAGGTTAACACAAAAGAACTACTGCCTGATAATGCTCTCCTGTTCCCTAAATTGTGTGCCAGGTGAGATATTTGAAAATCTCACAGATGTACTCACCCTGTCTGCCTATGGTATGGGATCACAAAGCAGGGAAGAGGCAGGGATGCTGTTCTGAAAAATGCAGTTCAGTCCCTTAATGGGGTTCTAGAGAGTGAGCCTCATATATAACGCATGAGGATTTTCAGGGATTGTGTCCTTTGTTCTGACATTATCTTCCATCTCAATCAATTGCTACGAACACATTAGTGGAGATTATTCTATTTACTTCTATTCAGCCTCATTTCAAACAGAGTAGGTTAAGTCTGTATTCTGTAATATTGCTTGAGATAGTAGTTTATTTAGAGCTTGAGGGAGAAAAATTGAAAAAAAGCCACATATTTTTTGTTTAATTCCAACATACCTCCTTTATATGACCCCCCAAAAAAAAAAATCTATCAAGAAAACAATCCAAAACTAAGGGGGGTTCTGGGCATGAAATCTCATTTTAAAATGCTGTGTTTCTAATGTTTCTGTAGCTCTTTGTTGCTTTGTTCCTCTATTCTGAATGCTTCTTTGTTCCACTTTATTAAAAGGTGAAAAATCACTACAAGAGCTTTGTGACTTAAGAGTTTTGTCTTATCAACAGAGAACAGAAGGAATATTTGGAACCTGCTAGTACCATTTTTTAGAAATTTGCTGTGTCACTCTCAGTAATGGTGTGTATATATATATTTCCTCTATGGTCTTGCAATAAATTTTATGATGCTTTTATTTTTAGTTCTTTTTGAAAATGTGACATAATAAATCAATATGTAATTTGAAGATGAAGCAATCTAATTGGATTTACTCATCTGCATTTTCTGGGTTAAAACCCCATAGATAATGGAGCTTTTTTGAAGGAAATTAAAATCTTGACTCACACTTTTTTGTGCTTCTGAGAGTAAATTTACTTAAGCATTTGCAGTGATACATAGAATATAAAGACGGTTGGTTTTATTTTAGGAACCAATTCCCTCTGCTCTGAGATATGTCTTCCTGGTATACCTGAAGTTTTAATTATATTGGTAACTAAGAATGCAGACTAACAATTTTCCACACAATAAATTCACATTAAAATTGACTAGCATGATCAAGCAAAGTGTCAAGATCATCTTAATATTAATATGGAATCCTGGCATTTTGGATACCTTACTGAAGAGGAATCCCAAATTTAATAATGAATCAGATTTCCCTGAAGACAGCATTTGATCAATAGGAACATATTGATAAGTAGATCTGGTATTTTATCTACTGATTTTTCTACAGAAGGGCTAAAGTGCGGTATAATTAATATATTTATTTTGACAGACATTCAGTTTTAACAAAAGCTTCCAGGTAACTGAGTATCCAGTTACCTATGGGTTCAAGTGAAGTTATGAAAAGCATACTTCGGAGTTAAAGAGAAAATAACCTTATCAGATTAACAGAGAATGAGTGAAGTTAAGATGTACACACATGATCCGGAAGGTGTCTAGTCAAAAGAGGAACTTTAACACAGGACGGTTTCAGTGTGTAGGGGAATGGGAAAAAGTTAGAGAAACAAAGCAACACAACAACAACAAACAAAAGGGTTAGGAAGACTAACGTAGAAACTAAACAAATTCAAATACCTAGGATATATTCTTAAGAGCTGAAGAAGATCACTAAAGTGATGTGACCAGAAAAGATCAAAAGTGAAACAAGGAATGTATCCAGAAGCCAACATTGCAAGAGGGAGAGGAGAGGAAAGAAATATATATTTATTTTTTTTTTTAGGGGGTGTATATTGGGATGGACTGTAAATAACAAAGAAAATATAACCTTAAGACCTCCAGTCTTCAGTGTCTGTGTAACAGATATAGTCCTAAAGGTAACACAAAGATGTTAATCTCCCTTTTGCACAGTTTTCTCCCTATTTTGATGCGCTTCTGCAACTAATATATCAATCCTATAGTGTATGCTCCAATTAATAAGTAAGATTAGCCACAAAATATCTAGGACACTAGGTAGTCACTGGGAAAAAAAATAATTTGCAGTATCAGGAGCAAAGGCCAGAATTAGTGATTCCCCCCTTTCTCCAAGAGACCTTCAGAACATTCAGGGTTCCTCATTTCTACTTTTGTTCTGCCACCATAACTTTTCATTGTTTTTTCTGCATCATGTCCAGCTGAAGTAAAAGGTCTGGACTGTGTCCCTGTGATAGATGACTTTCACTCAAAAATTCCAGAAATAAAGTACTTTAAATACATTGGATCAAAGTGTGATCCCAGAAGTAACCAATTAAAACATCCTCATCAGCTAACAAGTCTCCCACGTATACCACTGATAGAATTGTTTGCATTTAAATTCAGTATGAGCACTGTGATACAGTTTATTCATTCTGGCAAAATACTCCAAATAGCACTAAATCAAATGTTTATGCAGAATGACACATTTTTTTATGTATTAACTACGTCTGTATTTTATTGTATTCTCAATTTCCTGTATTTAATTTAGGAGAACACTGACATCAAGGTCATATATTCACTTCTAAAAATCAGGCACATATTTAATGTTGTCTTAAGTGCAAACATTTGGAAATTTAGTTTACAAATTTAAACTAAAACCAGAATTAAGCTAATTAAAACGAATTATCCTATACAGGTGTATTTTTTGCTATTACAGTAGAAAAATATCTTCTCTTTTTAAACTTCTGAATATTTCACTTTTCACTGATTTTCCTATGAACTAAGAGCTACTAGATATCTTAGATATATTCCTGAAGAGGGAATAAATTTCTGTACTGCTCTGTTGGTAGTGTTACTTCCAAATACACTTTTCATGAGTATTCACACTTCTAAATGACTTTTCATGAGAGTCATCCTATTGGAATTGGTTGATCTTCTTAACCAGAATTACAAGAATTGCAAAATTTTGCAGTTAGTTTTTTGTAAAATAATTTAGTCTCTTGAAACATTTTGATTTGAGTGAAACAGACTAACTACCAGCTGAAAACCTGGCTTTCTGAGAAGAGCTAACTGGGATTTCAGGTTCTGCTTTCTAGAAGGAATGTAAATTTTACATTAATCCAATTACACTAGATTAGTAAACAGAAACATCCTTATGAGTCAGATGTTGAGTCCAAAACACAGTATATGGGCATCTATGGAATAATTTCTTGAAAAGCACTCACCTGGTCTGAGCTAAAACAATAGCATAGATTCATCCTCCATCTAGAGCAAATCCAAGATAAAATTCTCAAAATGGTTATAGGTTTTTTAATTACTTTTTAAAGATTCATCAGGAATTAAAAGAAAGATGCATATTTATTTAACCAATATAGAGGGATCAGAACTTCAATATTTTTTTCAACAAAGTTTTTGTCAGCCCTATAGGAATAAATAATATTCAGCTTTAGGCACTGGAAAATGTAAACCAACAACAATTAATCCTATTAATAGTTTTATATTGAAGTGAAAAATATCTTTATTCTTCTTTATTTAAAATAGCTTCAGTACACACTTAAATGCTTAAACATTATCGCTATTGCCACAATTTGTAAAGATTTGGGAGGTTTTTTGTTTGTCTGTTTGGGACTTTTATACCTGAATGTTGCACAAACCCCAGGTCCAAGATACAAGCTTTTCATTACAGATTTATTGAGGATTTAAATGAACAACAGATCTTAAAATCAGTTACCAAATATAGTGACAAGACACAAAGCCAAAATAATACATGCATATTCATTAGTCAGCCATGAATCTTTAAAATCTGTTTTAGTTCTGTACCATAAATGTTTTCCTTAGACCCTAGATGGGTTAAAAACTTCCTTGTTGTTTATCAAGCCCTTTGATTTTAGTGTAACAGCCTTTGGGTCAAATGTTATGATCAGTCTTGAAATAACTATAGAGGTTTTCTAAAAGAAGTTTTTTCTTCTTGAAGATTATTATAATATTTGCTGTTGAATAGCAGGAAGCTGGGACAACTTTTAGGTTTTAAATTAAAATAATAAAAAAGACACTTTATTTCCCCCTTAAATGAAAACAGGAAACAGGGTTTGAGAAATGGCGGACAGAAATGAGTCATTTTAAGATAAAGGAGCAAATAACAGTGATACATACGTACACCCACCTGAGGATAACTACACAAAATTATAACTTCTCAAGATCTTTCTGGAAAGTTATTTATGAATAATCCTAAGGGAGTTGGTTACACTTCTTGGTGGTTTGCGGGTTTTGTCTTTTGTTTTGTTGGGGTTGGTTTATAAAGTACCAGTGGTGATTTACTCCAGATACAAATTAGCTTTGTCTTCCTTCTTTCATTATGGAAGCATATTACAGCTCTGTTTGCAGAGTGCAGCAAAAGAACAGCAAATTGAAGATGGTATTTATAATTTGTGTAACTGTAGAGGAGGGTTTTTAATTTAAATAATATAATGTGTGTACTCATTTTGATTCATTTAATCACTTAACACAATATAATTAAAAAGAAGGAAGAACTGCATGTTAGAGGAACAGCAACCTACCAACTTTCAAGGTTATAAATTAAAACTGCATTACTGAAAGGATTCCTGTCACTTTTAATCCAATAGACCTAAATCAAATGGTAAACAGTGGTATTTATCTCATATATATAAAGTATTTCTGTATACTTTCATTCATACTCTTTGCAAACATATTTTCCTTTTCTTTACAGATATGAAATGTGAAAATAATAAAATTTATATAATCTTAAAATATCCATCTAAGGTGTGGATAAATGAAATACAGCAACCTAAAATAAATTAAGGATATCTTTACATGTGAGAGCTTGTCTTCATAGGTGACTTCATGAGGAATTCAAATTGGATCCAAACCTTTTTAACACCATCCTAAAAGATTAAATCACTTTCTTACCATAAAATATCATGTTAAATAGAAATACGCATCCAAAACAGTATCTATATTTTTTCTCAATGTTTTCTTTGTGCTGCTTTGCTGCTAAAAACTACTTGTAGCCAATTTGTAATTATGCTGATAAGCAACATTTAAACCTCACAGCAAACATGTAAAAACATAAAACACTAAAATACTTTAAAAATAAACTTTTTTCGTGTTCCAAATCACTAACTCATGCAGTGTTAAGATATAAGGAAAATACATCAGGCATATGGCCTCAATACATTCTTTGAGAACTGGTGGAAGGCTACACTTGGAGAAATCAGGGCACTGTATTTACACAATCAATTACTGAGTAATTTATTCTAAATTCTTCCCTCTTCTGCTTCTTAAAGCAATCTGGAGAGGGAAACAGACATTATCTGAAGAGAATATGAAACTTGTGTTTGACCAAGAAATAGTTTAATTTACAAAAACCTTTTAAACAGTAATAATAAATCTATTTAGGTCCCAGATTTTAATATTTCACTGGAATTAGAGAGAAAAAACTGGAAACAACTTTTGGAAGAGGCTTTGGGTTGCTGAAGAGAACTCTAAAAGTAGGACAATACACTTTCTAAGAACAAATAAGTACTTTTATAAAGAAACACTTCAGTTTATGGTACAGACGAGATTTAATGCAGGAGACTTTTCAACACATACTCTTATCTTGACAGAGTAGTGATGCAAAGCTCAGACAGAGGGTTGGATAGAGCACAAAAGGATATAAAAATAAGGCAATAACTGAGGTTATAAACAGAACATTTCAATTAATATTAATACTTCTGAGTTATTATTAATGTTATTGAGCTGTCCATATTAAAGCTGGAATTTAAAAGGATATAAATTAATAATAGATGAATCTTTCTGTTGTGGTTTAACCCCAGCTGGCAACTAAGCACCAGACAGCCATTTGCTCACACCCCCTGGTGGGGTAGGGGAGAGAATCAGAAAAGTAAATGTGAGAAAAATTATGGGTTGAGATAAAGACAGTTTAATAGATAAAGCAAAAGCTGCATGTGGAAGCAAGGCAAAACAAGGCATTCATTCATTATTTCCCATGGGCAGCCATCTCCAGGAAAGCAGGTCTCCATCATGTGTAACAGTTATTACTTAGGAAGGCAAACAACATCACTCCAAACATTCCCCCTTCCTCCTCCTTTTCCCCCCAGCTTTATATGCTGAGCATGACATCATATGGTGTGGGATATCCCTCAGGTCAGTTGGGGCCAGCTGTCCCAGCTGTGTCCCCTCCCAGCTTCTTGTGCACCCCCAGCCTGCTCGCTGGTGGGGTGGAGTGAGTAGCAAGAAGAGTCCTTGACTGTGTGTAAGCCCTGCTCAGCAATAACAAAAACACCCCTGTATTATCAACACTGTTCTCAGCACGAATCCAAAGCATAGCCACATATTAGCTACTCTGAAGAACCAGCCAGAACCAGGACACTTGTGTCATATTTAATACAAACAGAAGAGTCTCTGTAAGCCCTGTTTTGTGCCTTTCCTTAAATGAAAGTTCAGTAAAAATGTGTTTGATGTTTTGGTGCCTGGTATGCCTAAATATTGGTGCATGTAACTATCAGAGGTGCCTTGTGCTTTTCTTCCTTTCTATTGTAAATATTAATGTATGAACTTACTCTTTTGCAATGTTTTAAAAAGAGTTTTATGACTTTTACATTATTAACAAAATAAGTTTTTTCAACCAAAACAAAACGCACAGTTAAAACCCAAACCCATTTAGAAAGGAATGTAGTAATGAAATTATTCACGTGCTACCAAAATCAACTATACTTGTTACCTATTCATAATGTCTACAAGTGAAATGCCAAAGTGAATGAACTAGTTTACACCCATAATACCATTTAGAAAACTGATTAATAGCCTCAGTTTTCTTGTGGGTTTTTTTTTATGTTTGTTTGTTTGAGTTTGGGGTTTTGGTTGTTTTTTTGTGTTTTGTTTTGGTTTTGTTTTTTTTTCCCCAGTTTCCAGCCTAAATATAAATTTAGTTTGCTTTTGTTAGCTGAAATTAGTTGAAATAACTTTCTGCATCTGGATATTTTTTCTACTGATATATCCACAAAGAAATCCACTCACAGATCTAATTCCATTAAGACAGAAAAGTAATCATAGCTGTTCACATACTAAAAGATTAAGCAATATCCATTTCTAAATTCCTGATATTACTGATATTATAGAACAATTTTCTGAAACTCAATTTTCACAACACAGCATATAATCTACAGAGGTTTTATTTACCATTATTTATCATGATGATGTACTTACATTTTTTCCTTAAATAGTTTCTTTAGTTTGATTATTTATGCTAGTGCCTCTTGGATTTTCTAATATTACTAACTTGATTTTTTTTATATTTTTTTTTTAATTCAGCTGTTAGTCAAAAGACTTTACTGGCATCTCATGCCATTAATTTCTTCCCCCCCCCACAAGCATAATTGATTTTCTGTAGTTTGCATCACAATTTGCTGTTACTAAGGAAAAACCTAATGGGCAAATATCTTCATTGTTGAAACCTTCATGTAGTTCTCTTCTTTTATTTATAAATTCTGAAATGACCTGTGACTGTACCTATTCTTCTGCATATGTATGTCATAGAAATATTTTTCTTTGTAGTAGCTGATTTTGCTGGATATATGAGTCAAAATTAAACTACTGCCAGCATAATTTGGTCATGGTTAATGATATGTACTTGCATTCTGGTTTTAATTAATTGTATTAGCATAATGCCTTTTCTCAGTTCACAGCTGCTTCTTCTTACTAAATAACCTCTTTTACCGGCTATAACTTTCCATACATTTTGTCTTCGACTGCAGCAAAATACAAAAAAATATTATCAGTATAACTGAAGTTGATTTAAAAGTGTTTACTAATGTAAATTATGCTTTCTTTCATAGTTTAAAGATTGGAGTCAGGTTAGGTTGATTTAAAGTCTTTCTGTTTACTGTATTTGACCGATGCTAGACACTCAGTGACGACCGAGTGTATTTGACTGATGTTAGATGTAATAGACAACTTTTAAAAGTCAGGAAATACATGTCTTCAGGCAGAAAATAACCTGGGAAATGTATTGTCTCCCATGCTGTAAGAAATGCTATGCAAAGTAGAAGGCTTAAATCTCAACCCTAATGAACATCTGGTGAAACTGGCTAGAGAGGTACTGGAAAAAGTCTCTGGAGTACAAAGTGATTCATGGGTACGTATTTTGGCAGAGCTGAGTTTTTAATTGGATACTGTCTAGATTTAGATTAAATTATTGCTTTAAAAACCCCCACTTTTTTAATGAACTCTCTGGAAGTTTCATAGTGAATCCTGCTGTAAATAAATTAAAAAAAACCCAAAACCCAAACCAAATCAAACAAAAAAAGACTTTTAAAGAGGCTTTTGTATACAAAGCTGTTTATTATATGTTTTACATCTCAAACAATCTATGATCTAATGTATAAAAATAGTGGGGCAAGAGGGACAGAAGACCAGCTTGGCTGAATGGGGAACCCCTCATGGATTTCGACAGGAAAAAGAAACTGTATAATCTCTGGAAGCAAGGTCAGGCTTCACAGCAATATTAGAGAGCTATGCTTTGTTTATGCAGGGAGAAGACACAAAAGGCCAAAGCTCAGCTAGAGTTGAAGCTGGCCAGTGTTGTTTCAGGTAACAAGAAGGGCTTTTTAAAGAACGTTAATAGAGAGAGGAGGTCTAAAGAAGAGGTCCAAAGAAAACATTGGACTGATATTTGTTGAAGATGGTCATTTGACTAACAGGAATAAAAAAGAAGCAGATGCATTCAATGTGTTTTCTGCCTCAGCCTTTAATAATACTGAAGGACCCTGGGCTGTCCAGTCCCCTAGTGCATGAAAGGAAGGGGGTGGATGTAGTTCTTCTGGATTTTAGTAAGGCTTTCGATACTGCCCCTTGCAGCACCTGTCTGGACAAGTTGTCCAACTGTGGGACAAGCAGGTTTACAGTATGCTGGGTGAAGAACTGGCTGAAGGGCAGGGCTCAAAGGAGTATAGCAATGGAGCTACATCTAGCTGGTGACTGGTCACCAGTGATGTTCCTCAGGGTTCAATTCCAGGGCCAGTTTTGTTCAATGTATTTATCAACCATCTGGATGCAGGAGTTGAATGTAGCATTAGCAAGTTTGTTGATGATACCAAACTGGGAGGTGCTGTTGACTCGCTTGAGGGACAAAATGCCTTGCAAGAGGGATCTAGATAGATTGGAGCATTGTGCTATGATTAATGGGATGAAATTTAACAAGTCAAGATGCCCAATTCTGCACCTAGGATGGAGTGATGCAGGGAGCAAGTATAAACTGGGAGAGGAGTGGCTGGAGAGAAGCCCTGCAGAAAGGGATCTGGGGGTGCTGCAGGCTCAATATCAGTCAGCAGCGTGTCCTAGCAGCCAAGAGGGCAAACCACATCCTGGGGAGCATGAAACACAGCACAAACAGCTGGTCAAAAGGTGATTATCCCGCTGTATTCAGCGTTGGTGCAGCCTCACATTGAGGTGTACAGTTCTGGGCCCCACAATTTAAGAAGGACGTGAAGGTCCTTGAATGCATCCAGAGAAGGGCACCAAAGATGGTGAAAGGACTGGAAGCAATGTCCACTACAGTGTTAACTGTACAGTTATGGTTAAGCCTTACCATTTGAAATCTGAGTCAGAGGAATGTCCTTAGCACTGTTTAGCTCATTAGTATCAAAATCAATCAGAATTTCACACAGAGAGTGTCTGAGGAGAGTGTCAATAAAATCTATCTTACAAAGAAGCAGAGAGTAATGAAAGAAACAAAATACCCTAAGATGTGCTACATAACCCTTTGAAGAGCTGAAATAGAGCCCATTTTTTAAATTTGTGCTTTCTGCTTCTTCTGTGTTATTAAATTTCAGCAGTGTAGAGTTAAAACATTGTTCAGGTGACAGCTTGATAGTTATGATATCTCCATTTTTAACCTTGTTATGAAAGTCATATTCATTTAAGGGAATCAGTCTTTATTTCTTTGTATTTTGCAATGCTGTGTTGACCCCTCTTTGAACTACCAAATAAAACAAGAACTGATTTCAGTTAGATCTTTCTGTTGTTAGAGCTTTATAGTTATGATATGCCTCTAAAGTAAGTAGTCTACCTATCATCAGAGACAGCATTTCCAAGGACAAAAAAGAAGCTCTCAATTTTTTTTTTTTTTGCAATTGGCATTTCTTTTCCCAACAGGTGTTTCATACAGCTCTTTTTTATTCCTGTGTGCAGCAAGCATGACAGGTAGATCAGCTCCTGGGAGTAGAAGGGAGACAATACATTTTTAGGAGTGTTATGGACAGAAACAGAAGAAGAGTAGAAAAGAGGCTGATGCAGTCGCCAAGAGTAAGAGTAGTTGTTTATATTTGCAAAACTAGGGACAAGAGAGATACAAATAGGACTCAGTAAGGATTTGGCTTTATGCTATTCCAAGATTTTTCACTTTTGTGCCTACAAGTTATGGCGATTAGTGCCTAAGAAAGATCTAGATACACGTCAATGTTTTGACAGTATTTCCCACAACATGGGATACTTACTCACCATTTTAACTAAAGATCAGACTTATTTCTACTGTGCAAAATAATCTTGTCAGATGTTGTATTTTATTTGTTTTCTTACTTCCTGTGCCATTCTCCCTTCTCTCCCCCCATATTTTATTTTATGGTATATTATATTTTCATAAAACTCCAAATAATTAGAGTTCAAACAATATTTGCACTAAATATCTTACTTATTAGAAGTGCAATATAAATCTTCTGAAGATGGCAGAAATATAGAAGCCATGGACAAGCAGGTCTCTGTTGCTTACATTAAGAAATTCACATTGCAATATGATAGGGTCTTTTTCAGGAAAGATCTGTATTTTTAGTTAACAGAGGTTTAGAAGTCTAGTACAGTTCCTTTTCTTTCCCACCTGTCGCCCATCTTTTACATGTTCAAGTCAGAAGAGTTAAATGGTGAGGAGAGGACAGAGTTGCAAAGGCAAGACATGATTTTGAAAAGGATTGTATGATCAGTCATGATAAAAACAGCAGAGTTCAAGTATGGAGCAAAGGCCCTGAGACTTGACATGGAAAGGTCATGCTAGGCCTTGATGTTAGCGTATCCTTGGTGCACAATAAAAGTCAAATTGGAGAGGATCTATGTTGGATTGAGAGGAAAGGAACTTGAGGAAATTGCTGTAATCTACGAGTTCAAGGAGTTCACCGATGAAGGGAAGAAGTGATACAAAAAAGAAGGGGGGAATGAAGGGGTGACTTTCAGAAGCCACTGGATATTACAGTATGCTTATATTGTTAGGAAAAAGGAGAAAGGACATCAGGGCTCGAGAAGTCATGGTATTGAAGTGGGAAGAAATGGAGTCACAGGCAGGAGCAAGGGCTGAAAGATGGAAGGAGGATGTAAGTGGAGAGGTCACTTTGGATCTTGTAGATCTTTACCAGAAACTGCAGAGATAATATAGATAAAAGAGAGAACAAATTCTTTTATATGCCATAACAAAAACTGTCCCACCTCCTCGTTTGGGCTTCACGCTAGCAAAGATTAAACATCAAAAAGAATGACATTTTGATTCACGTCCAGTAAATAATCAAAATCTATATAAATGTTATAGCTTGGCAAAAATAAGCGGAATCTTGAGGGAAAAAAAAGAAATTATTTTTAAGGACTTTCCTTCATTTTATACTAGCTTTTAATCGAACAAAGCAAAACTGTCCTTTCTGTAGTATTTCAGTGCCTCCATGTACATTGGGGGAGGCAATTGGAGAAAAAAGGAAAAACAAAGAAGAAAAAGGCCATAAAATCTCCATCCCAACAGAGGAAAATATTTCACAATATTACAAATGTTTTGATCCAGTTTCAGTTGTTTTGACAACTTTAGATGACATTTCTACATTTCTACATTTCTGTATAAGTTCATTTCTCTCAGGTAAATTCTAGTAAATAATATATTCGACTGATTCCTTTCAGAAGGTAGTACCAATGGGGAAACCTAATGGTTATAGCCAACCCATATACTAAATTAAGTATAGCGTAAATATTGATTCTGAAAAGTGTTAACGGTGTGAATAATGCCAAAGAATTCTAGCTAGTCAAGTACCGGTTCTTTTTCATTCAGAATAATACAACTGTTCTCATGCTAAACAGTGTGATCAAACCCTTAGAGTCTGTGAAGTACTTGAAAGCTCACAGAATTTAAAATAGCATATACCCCACAGTGACATAAATGTATATTCTGGGAATTTTGTAAGAAATTAAATTTCTTTTTAGCACAGTGAGTACATTTATAATGATAATGAATTTTATGATACCCAACAGAAAGTATTTCTGAAGTCTTTACTGCTTTCTATTCCCCTCTAGAGTGCAGTTTGTTGTGAACTCCAATATTTTTGTAAATTATTTCACAGAAATAAATACCCCAGTAGATACTAAATTGTTTCATATAAATCTGAAAGCTTTGCATTAAACTGAAAATTGGGAGAAATTAAATTCAAATCGTACAGAATCATGTTAACTCATACTTTATTAGGTGATGGCATAGATATTTGTATCCACAGTGATCAAATGTAGCATTGGAATACTTGCGTTATTTTGTTGCAGCTGTTCTGATATATAATGCTCTCAATTTACACAATAAATAAATAGCTACTTTTAGTATTCTCTTGCTTAAGCAGCAATACCACTACTCATATTAACTCCCCATATACTATGCCTGTGGCACAGAATGATAAAATGTTGCATTTTACAATATTGAAGGTGACAAATCACTGCCCTGAAGAAAGCACGGTTTAAATAACATATTTCTTGAAGAATGGTGGTAATACAGAATCATATGCATGCATAAAAATAAGTGCAATAAATAAATTTTATTTGGGTTTGTGAAGTTATATATGCATTTTCTAATTTTTTTAAGTATGTAATTGTTCATGTCAGAATCTTCCTCCACGCCTCTTTACATTTCAGCTTGAGGGCAGGAGTAGATGGACTTGAGAGCAGTGCTAGAATCCAAATCTAAGGGTACTAGATCTCCTTTGATTAACTGTATGTCTTAACACTTAAGAAAAGATAAAATCCTTCAAAAAGGGAGAATGTAAATAAATTCATGTCAGATCCTCAGAGAAGTCAGAAGGAATGAAGAAAGAAGGCAGTTCTACCCTCCATACTTGCTCTGAGTGACACAGAAAATTTTTAAGACCTAATTTTCAAAATACTGGAGCTCATTTCTTCAGATTTAGACATTCAAAAACAGTTTCAAGCATAAACAAAGTTCAAACTGATGAAACATAAACTTTGAAAATATGACTGTTAAATCCCCTGTAACTGAGCTTCCTTAGGTGTACTAGGTGTAACATAAACCAAATGTTGTGTTAGGAAATAGTATGCTTGTTTATTTGTTACACAGCTCAAATTAGAAAAATCCCCGTACAAGCATACAGCTTTGGAAACTTTGATGAATGAGGAATATGAAGCAACATCTCAGTCCCACAACTGCAGTTTCAAAGGTTCAGGCAAATCATCTGGGAGTCCTGCAAATGCAATAAAAAGATATTTTTGGCAACCTGCTGATTCCTCTTCTAGTGGCTGACTAACAGAGGAACATTAATGAAAGAGCCCATGTTTCAGGTGTTTCCTGAAGTACAAGAAACTTCACTTTCAGAAGTTAATCTTTCTTCTGAAACATTCTAAATTTTGCTGGAAGCCAGAAGGAGTGGGACCCAAGAGGTGTTTAAAGGCATAGACTTCCAAAATTCAGATTTCCTACTCCTGGTATCACCATGGCAATTTGAAAAGTAGGCCCCTACCACAAATGCTATGGGGATAAGCAAACTTATGTCAACCTTTTTGCTGCCCCAAACCAAAAATTTTCAAATATTTTCAGTTAGTGGATCAATAACATTTTCCAATGAAAATGAAGTTTTTTATACAGCTAATATAAACCTATCAACACTAGGCTTACTTCTTTATGTCTTTTATGTTCTTTTTAAGTGCTGAGCAAAAACCTCTCTCCCTGATCTGCAGATGATATGTTTAAAATCACTACTCTAAAGATGACAACACAAACCTCTTCAACATTGCCTTGTAGGCCTCATGTTGCCCCATGTTTTTCAGCCCTCCTGATCATGCTATTTATTGTCCTCTGAGACATCTGAGGTCAGACCCCACCTTTCCTGAAACATAGAGCCTAGCTGGGGCGGAATAGAATGAAAATATTCACTGTCATAAATTCAGCTTGCAATAGGATGTTGGTGGGTTTTTCTTTTTTTCTTTTCTTTTCTTCTCTTCTTGAGGTTAGCTATAACCCCACGTTCTTTTTCAAGTTACAACCACCTGGCTCCTGTTCCTGTATAAAACTTTGCAGGTGTCAGTAACAGGATGCATCTTCTTTCTCATGCAGGGAAACCATTTGAAATTCCAATGAATAAAAGAAGTGACTCTATAATATTTAGTGAAGATTAAGAAAATCTGCAATGACTCTCTCCTTCAACTACAGATTCTGAAAAAGGAAATATTACCTTTTAATGATTGTAATGTAAGCAATAAACTGTCTAGAGATGTAGTCTTGATCAAACCATGTAGTGTCTTGAATATAATAGGGCAGCTGTATTGTGCAAGTGATAGGCTAAAATCCTCCTTTATTCATGTGTCACAAAGGAGGTTTGCAGATTCCCTAGTGTCCAGTTTGAGTATTACTGGCCAGCTGGGCTCTATCATAACATGTCGTTCATAGTCTAATCTATGTTTTATAGTGGAAAAGGTAGATTGTCTCTATTGCATCATTTCATTAAGTGGAGAAAACATTGAGCAAAAACTAAACTAAATAGAATCACCATGAAGAGTAGAAAGAAGACATATAAAATCAAGTGATAGAAAATCAGGGATAACAAATGAAAGGCTAGAAGGATTGGCTGGCATCCAATTATTTTATTTTGTCTGTGGGAAAAAGAAAAGATTTAGATAATGAGGGGGAAGGGTAAGGGAAAGCAAAAAGGAAAGAAGTGAAAGGGAAAGGTTTTCATTTGGATTATTAAGTAAGGAAAGAATAGTCAAACAGACTGAACAAAAATTGTATAAAGCCTATCAAATTTATAACTTTTTGATGTCTTATTTCTGTTCTAGCCCCCTGGTGCTTATGTTGCTCCCTTTCTTTTAGGCAATGATGTAAAAATATTAATTCTTCTGTTTATCTTTAAGAAACCTAAAATTGGTTTTTCTGAAAGTAAATGCATAACACATCATGTTTTGTTATATCAGAGATTATAACTAATTATCATTAGACATACAGAGATGTCTTAAAATTTTTTTCTTGAGTCTCTTAATGTGACTCTTCAGTCTTTAGAATGCCTATCTTTGATTCAGAGTATTTTTGTTTCAATGCTAATTCGACTGGTGGTATAGTTGGTTTACAACATTTGTTGTCCCCAGTTGATATTGCCCAGAGTTCTGGTAATTCAGTTGTTCACAGGAGGCATAATGTGAAGCAGATTACTGAAATAGTCTGGAAAAAGAACACAACATTTTGAAGACTATGCTCATGATTTCCTTCTTATTGAGGTAAGAAATCTAGGCATTTTATCAAATCCTATTAATTGTGTACCCTTAACGAGTTGGCTTTGATAAGTTTACAAGATAATAAGTAGGGTATACCTTCAAAACTTATTAAAAGTTTTAATTGATGTGTAAGTTTACAAATATCTCTTTCACTGGACATATCTTCTCACATGTTCTAAAGCAGCTCTTTGTTTTCATTTTAATGCATATTATGATGGACTTCGGAGAATTCTTTTATTTTTGCTGCATTTCCTTCTCAATTCCAAGAACAACAGAGTGTGATATACTGTAAAAATACTACTTTCATGGTTCTAGTTAATTTAATGTTCCCGTTCAGATTCAGAAGCTGATGGGGAGGTAGACTAGATAGAAAAGACAAAAAATTATTTTGTAACATAACTTTCAGCACACACATCATTGTTCCATGTCACTTCTCATTACACCAATAAAAAATAGACTTCTAACAATGTCATCATCTTAGTCTCATCTATCAAGGCTCATTTGTCATACATTAATAACCCATATGCGTGAGAAAACAGAAGGAGCTACTGCCAGCTTTCAAACAGTTCATCTGGTACATTGTACCTCTGTTTCTTTATTATGTTTAAATTACCTTTTTCTTGACTGTCATATTAAACAAAATACACCACAAAATTAATATTCTCCTGTGTGTTGGATAATGGGCAGGGTTCCTTGGTTTTAAACGTAGCAGGAAGCTATCAGATACTCGTAATGTTTACTGTTGACCTCCATCCAAAATATATGATTTGTAACACCGGTATCATAGAGTTATGCTCTCCCTCTACAAGGATAAGCCACACAGAAACATATAATAATGTAGTGACAGCAATTGAGAAAGTTGTGTGTAAGGATCTCCCTTTTTGTCCAATCAGGTTAAGTAAAAATATAACTTGTCTGTATTGTTTGGGACAGTTCAGGAGGAGAATTAATATTTAGTAGCTATTCCACAGATTCTCATCAGTAATTCATTTACAGGGGGGCAATTTTACAAATACATTGATTCTTTTAATGCTATATTTGGTATTGCTAGTCACTAACATAAAAGTAGAACATCTTTTTGCTTGAGTGTCTGAAAAGCATCCAAATCCATTAGCAGATCTGTCAATTAAAATAAAAAGATTGATAGATATGATTTTGATGAATTTGAAATATAAGTAGGTAACCATAAATTAACAACATGAAATATTGCACCTTCAAACATGCAGAATGCTTCATTATTTTTGGACTGTCATTTGAGTTTCTGCAAAAGGTACTATATGATTCTTAGTTTCATTTCCATCTATGCTATCTAATAAATGTCTGTAACATTGTAAATGCAATCTTTTCAGAAAACTAAAATATATATAAGGAAACAATGGGGGAAATTTTTAAATATTTTCTTCAATTTCATATATGAATATCATCCCTAAATTTGTAAGACCGATTTTGAAACATTTTCTCTATTTTATTTTCCCAGGGTTTATTTGGCCTATAGTTCAACGTTCTCTCTGATCTACATTGAGTTATCTAAAGTGATGGATCTTTCAACATCTTATTTGTGATGTTCAACTGTGAGCTATAAGTGTAACTGGAAGATATAAAAAGGCTGACTGTTGCATTTCACTTTCTGTCCGTTTGTTATGTTGCTGAAACTGTGTTTATGTTCTATGTCATGATTTAGTACTACGTCAATTTATTTATATGGATTATTTTTAATATTCTTTGCCTGAATATGTATCTTATTCCCAAGCAAATTAACTGTTTTAAATAAACATATGCTACTTCCTGAAGAAACCAGTTATAAAATATAGTCTGCAGGGATGTCTTTCAGAGTTACTGCTACTAAGATGAGGTTTAATAACTTTGCAGACCTGTAAGAATTGTAATAGAATATGTTATATTTTCTGTAGAGACAATTTTTTCCCTTTTATGTGGTATACACTAGACCTAATATCCTGATTAGGATGTTTGAAGAAATATTGCTGCTTACAGATAAAAACAGACCCCATACTTTGTTTTGAATCTTTCTTTCAAGTAATAGTTTAACACAGCCTGTTTTGCCTGTTATCACTGTATTAAGTCCTTGCCTGGATAAATAATTATGAAATTAGTTGCTGGTCACAATGACAGATTCATAGATCTGATCACAAATTTGAAGAGGAAACTGAAATTAATATATTACTGAAAGTTCATTCCCAATCCATAGTGTAGAAATAACACTTGGGGCTGTAACTTTTTTTTTTTTAAAAAAAAAAGGCAATAAACTGGGCAATATGCTTATCTTTGGGGAGAGAATAGGTACTTTGACAATTACTAAAATTACTTGAATTAATTATTAGTATAATATATTTATTATAAAACTTCCTACATTTAAGGGGAAAAAAAAAGTAAAATGAAAGAATATTCCTAAAAATACCCCAGTGCCTTAACTTCTTCAAGTTAATCGTTAAGAACGAAGATGAGATTTCATGTTTCTGCAACAGACACCTTCAAGTGCTATTTTCATAGAGAAATCTACTGAAGTAAATATAACAGAGACCAATCTCAGCTAATCTTGAAGTGTTTTGGGAGTCTTGCACTAAAAGAGCTCATAGCAGAAAGAAAATGTATTTGGCCTGAAGACTTATCTTGATCTATAAATACAATAGTCTTCTTTCTTTCGTTTCACTACATAGAGTAATTAAAAGTGAATCACAGTGTCCCGCAGGATCCCAAACAGCTTTTTCTGAGTACTTCCCTAGGAATAATTTGAAAATTAAAGGATCTAAGAATTTGTGTCAGGGTGCCCCATGGGTCAGCAAATCCCTGGGGTCTGGACACCAGCAACAGAAAGGGGGAGAGGAGGCCCCAAAGGCCTCATCAGCTTTGGTCCAACCCACTGCCCCAGACAGGGAGCAGGGCAGGCTAGAGCTGTGGGGACAAGGGGCAGCCCATCCCAGGCATCATGATCTTCCATGGGTATAGAGATGGGCCAACCCAAGGTTGGGACATCAGCCTGGAGTTGGGGGTCAGGATCAGGCCCTGTGAGAGGAACTGGGGTCAGACACAGCCCCATGGCAGAGCCATGGTGATGGGCCCATAGGTGGGCCTGGTTCAGAGGCGCTCATGGCTGGGCAGGGCTCTTCTCAGCCCTTGTGGAAAGCTGGTGACCAGCCCTGCTGTGATGTTGCTGGGGCAGGGGCTGACATGGGGTCCTGGGCCATGGGCAGGGTGACAAGAGCCCCAGGTAGGAGCATTAAGACCTATTAGTGCCCTCAAAGCCCTGACCCTTTGTTTCCTGGCAAGCTCAATCTTTTCCTGTGTTAAAGTCTTTCAGAGACACTGACTAGCTTTATTCTTGTCTCTTCTCTGAATTCAGAACTCATTGGAAAGATGCATGCTTTTAACTTAGACCACTGAATTGCTCTCTGAAAATATTCACAGACACGAGACTCTGTTTAGGTGAACCAAAGAATTGAGACTTCCAGCTGAAGCTTTTTCTTTGAGGTGAAGACCTTATTTTTAAACATTTTAACAATTTCAGAAGATTTCTGAAGTAAGAACACAGTTCTGGAAAAGCTGCCTAAGCCTGAGTAGATTACATTATGAACTAGATAAAGGCAGTTGGAAAGTGCAACATTTAGGAGGAAATGTAAAGTTAATTTTGAACATCACACACGGTAAGCATGATGAAGCATCTTATTGCATGGAAACGATTGTTTTTTCTCAACACCCATGGACACAGGAACAATAACTGATGGTAGTAATGATGTATAGGGCAAGACAAAATAAAAAGGTTCTGATTTTACAATACCAAAGAAAAACCACAAGCACTTTGTCTCCCATATGACAAAAAATATGAACTGTTTAATCCCACTTAACCACAATTTTATTTTCTGTAGTTGTCAGGCAAATTAATGCATCCTGTAGTTTTTGTTATTAGCCTTCCAACTTGTGATTCGGTATCACAGTGTGCTCTGAAGGTAATAGATATTCACTATCACAGAGGGACTTTCCTGGTTTGCCTCCTTGAAGAAAGTATCATGGAGCAGAGTAAAATTGTTCCCCCAAGTGTCTGGCTCTATTGGTGTGGCAACAGCCCTCAGATCAAACATTATAACACTTTCTGCTCAACTCTTGGATTGCTTGCTTTTAGTTTCTGCTTTATTCCAGACTCTCACCACTCTCGTGAGCCTTAAGCAAAGAGTGATGCTACTGAAAAGTCTTGTTGCGTTCATCCGCCAACCTCTGACTTTTGCAGCAGCACAGCATCAGAAGTGTAGGTCTTAGAAACAGGGTGATGCATGAGGAATGTAGAATGTGGGCTTTGAAGTACAGGCAGGGGCAGTCTGAAGAAGCTGATGAGCTAAAAGGGGAGACAGGGAGATAGTAGCGGGGGCCAAAGCATGCCTTACTCAGAAAAACACAGGAAAAACTGTACTAGGCACAAAGCTACTTTAAAGCTACACAGAAAGAAAAGGAAAAGAACATAACTGTCTCTCAGGATTTCTCACCTGCACTAACCTTTTACTAAATTAGCTCCCTTCTGTTTCCCTCAGCTTTTGTCCTAGTTGCTTCTTCTTTTGCAGATTAGCTGTAAGTTTATTGTGCTCGACTAATGAACTGATATCCGACTATCTGTTATCAACTTCCTTTAATATACACCTGCAGATGTTACAATGCCTAATTTGATCAAACATATTACATGACCTGAATATATAGCACTGATCAGAAAAAAATATTTTATACCATGAATTTTGAAGATTAGTTCTGCACCTCTTTTAATATACAGCATTAAATAATAAAATAAACAAAAAATTATGATAAAAACTGAAAATAGAGAAAAAGAATCACATATTTTTTATCTTTTTTAAAAAAATCATAAGCTAGTAAATTTATTTGTATCTACTTTGCTTTGAAATGTCAACTGACAAAATATCAAAATCTTAATTCTGAGATTTACCTCACTCAATTGTAATTTGAAATGAGGTATCCAGTCTTAAGATAGTCATCAAGCTTTCCTCTCCACTGAGGGAAGAGGAATGGATAGTAAAAATGACCCTCTAGAAAGGGACTATAAAAGAACTGAATGACTTTGATTAGTTATCTCATGTTGTAGAAGACGAAATTTGGTACAATGATGCATTCACAGTATAATGGAGTTGTGAGTCCTCTTAAGTCAGAGCAGTTCAGTCAGGGATAGTCTGGTATACTATGCATAAAAACAAAAAATAAAAAAGAGAGAGAGAACGATTTAAAAGTTATATTTGAATTATATATGTGAAGACATATTTAAAATGCATCTGTAACTATCCAAATATCTTCATGGTGTAGAAATAAAATCTAAAAAATCAGGTTATTATTCCCACCTAATTAAAATGGTTATCTGCTTAATGAATACAGAGAGGGTAACAAAGATGTACAATATGTGCTAGTACCATACCTATTATTATTTATCAAGTGGAGATGACCAATATACATTTTCTTTATCGTGCCCTCACAACAGTGACTTAATACTTCTTTTGTTTTTATTAATATGTTTCTAGAAGAATATCTCTGAGATCAGTTTGGCATTTGGAATTGTGTGCCATGCTTTCAAGAATACAAAGAACAATATGCTTAAAGTCACATCACGTCTTTTGCTAGTGTTCCATTATGTAATACAAACCAACACGTTACTATATGGTTTATTTTTTTAAAAAAATGAAAGTGGGTTTGAAGCTTACTTAAAACATTAATGTTATGCTGAAAATGCCCCAGAAAAACTACAGTAATGATTACACCAAAAAAAAAAAAAAAAAAAAAAAGCAAACAATATAATGGTCTGTTAACTAGAAAAGAAGAACAAAGCAAATAAAAATAATTGTTAATTTTATGTCAAAAATGGAAATGTTGGTTTGAGTCAACAAAGTAAACAAGGGATAGGCTGACCCACAGAACTTTTAGTGGCACGGATATCCCTTCTTTCATTGATCATTTTGTAGTCTGACAAATGTCTGTTCGTCATTTTGTAGCTGAACACACTGTGTCAAAACAAGACACAAATTATATTAAAAAGAAAAACTAATCCCTATTATGTCTTCTTTTAGAAGATACTTGGCATAAATGCAGAGCCGTGTGTGCCTTTGGGAGTAGATCTAAATGCCATAAAAGCCAAAGGACAGTTAGTTGTTCTCAGCACGGGACTTTAAGACAGGCCTTTTCAGAGTTCAGTAAAGCATGGTATTCCCTAGTTTTGTGAATGACACTGAAATTAAGCAAGAATTGAACTAGTTGCAATGCATATTTTTCTGTTATATATATGATATATTTTTTAAAAATATATTTATATGGCATTTATATTCTATAAATAGATAATATAAATATAAATATATATGTATATAAGCATAAAATCATGTACCTGTATCTAATATATAAATAGATATAAATGGTCTATATAAACATATGTAAAATCAAACCCAGAGAAAAGTCTCTGCAGTCAGTGTTACCTCACATTTTCTTTATAAATGCAGTTGCCCATTTAAGCAATGTACCAAGCGGTTTCCTAAATCCTGTCACTCCTGATATATGGATTGCCGAATGATCGTTGCGTCCCAGCCTGAGAGGAGGAAGGAGAACAACCAAGGTTCTAATGATCCCCTCAGACTAAATTAAGGTGAAACAACATTAAATGATCAATTAAACATTTTATTTGAACCTAGAAGTAACTGGAACTTGAACAAGCAACTAGAAATTGAAAACATGGAAAAGCGTTGACAGTGGGGGTTCTTATTAAGGATATTTGTACAAGAAGAAGAAAGGAAAGGAAAGGAGAGGGGGGAGAGAGAGAGGAAAGAAAAGGGAGGAGGGGAAGATAGGAAGATATCACGACTCTTGGATCCGTTGCCAATGACAACAGACATGATGATCCTCCGGTGGTGGGCACCCACCAGTCTCTTTGTTGTAGTGTCCTTTATAGTCTAAGCCCCATCTTCAGTTATGCCTCCTGTGAGCTTATATGGTTCTTGTTCCAGAAGTTTTGTGACCTGCTACGCAGGTGCCATTGTGAGGGGTGGTTGTGAGGGGCCTTTCGGCCCGTCATATGCCCTTTCCTCAAATAAACTCAGTATGACCTCAGCAAGTTGCTATGTGAGGCACAGCAGAACCTGGGACTATGCATCCTCGGACATGCCCCCGTGCCATGTGTCCATCAGTTTCCTGCTTACAGTTTGCTACATCCCACTTTACAACGTTTGAGACATTAACTCTTTCAGTCCCTTGCAATAACATAATAATAAATAATAATAGTAAGTTTGTATTTTCTCTTTCCACTTGCTAGTGGAAGATATTTCAGGTATGTAACTTACATGACTGTTTTAAGTTTACTGATATTATAGCTGTTTACAGTCTGAGTTGGCTATAAACTGGAGAAAAATGGCTTCTCCTTTTGCTTTTTTTCTTCTTTAGCTTTTGTTTAATTAACAATTTATCCTTAGCAGAGGCTAAAGAGTCCAATTCCCTTACTCTTCAGAAAGGATATAATAGCCGTATGTTAGATTGTTAAGTACTTAGAAAAGTGTTTTAAACCCTGTTGCAGCTGTTGCCCTTTTCAAAGATGTCCAATCTGAGCGTGGGATTTACTCCACTGAACACATTGCCATTATCTTTGAATTTGTTCTAATATTGTCTTGCAGAGTGCCCAAACCAGCAATTTCTTCCTATCTAGTGTTGATATTATGATCAGTTTAATAAGTTTCTCACAATCCATTGAATTTTAGTGTCTTCTATTGGCAGATAGAAATACAGTTTGAAAATATGCATTTTTCCCCTGTTTTTATCTGTTTTCAGTTTTGAGGAATTTTTTTTTCACATAGCCTGTATGTATAAAATTCCAGTTCCAAAGTCAAAGAAAAAAAAATACATTCCTGCCTAAATACAGGAATAAATCTGTAGTTATAAGGTACCATTTTCATATTACCCTGAAGTCCAATGGCTAGAAATATGAATATAAACAGTTTTCTATTAATAAAAACCCTAAAACTAAAAAAAGCAACAGAGAAAAGCCAAACAGTGCCCTCCCCATCAACCTGGGAGTGGGATTCATCTACAGTAATTGCAGTCATATGTAAATTCAGTATGTATTCTAAAGTAAATCCCTCAACAGCCAATGGAGGTACACAACCAGAAATACCTAATACAGACATGCTGCTAACATTTCCTTTTTGCACTGTTTATACAGGTATCTTGTAGTGTGGGGTTGAATCGCCTGAACATCGCTGTCTAGTGTCACTTGACATACATGAAGGTGTTAAAGATTTCTGCATAAGATCACTAGATATAGACAGCAGAGGCTTTTTGCGTTGGTGGCCAAAGGAAAGCAAGGGGCTGCTAGAGGCGAGATACTGTACCCCACCACAGTTAAAATGACACTGCACCAGCTGTGTATATGTCAGTGAATCCCTTGGATGGACTTGGGTGGACTTATGACCTAGTTGCCATTAGTGAAACTTGTTGGGACAAATCCCATGATTGGAGGCTGCAGGCTGTTCTGAAGGGACAGGCAAGGAAGGAGAGTTGGAGGGATTGCCCTCTACATCAGGATGTGTATATATTGTGAAGAGCTGCCTGAAGAACAGGTACGTGCCGATTGAAATCTTATGGGTAAGAATCAGAGACATCTAAGGGAACCTTGTGGTTGGTATCAAGTTCAGGCCACCTGATTAAGAGAAGCCTATTGACGAAGCCTTCTTACTCCAGCTCCAGGAGTCATGGTGCTCACAGACTCTCATCCTGTTGGGGGACTTCAACCACCCTGACATATGCTGGAAAAGTAGCACAGTGAGCTGTAGACAATTCAGGAGACTCCTGGAAAGCCCCACCAGAGGGGATGTGATACTGGACCTGTTGGTCACCAATGCAAGTGAGCTAACTAGTGACATCAAGAATGGAGGCAGCCTGGGCTGCAGTGATCATGCACTGGTGGAGTTTGCAGTCCTGAGGGATATGGGTCAGGCAAACACCCTGAATTCAGTCAGGACCCTGAATTTTATGAAAGCAAACATTCAGCTCCTCAAGGAGTTAGATAGGATGGCCTGGGAAATTGCCTTCAGGGACAAGGGACCAAAACAGAGCTGACAGACCTGGTTTCTACTGCCCTGAAAACCATCACGAGAAGGAATGTGGTGACCCAGATGGAGCTCCCACACAAACATGCAGCTGTCCAGGTCTCCAACTGCAGGGAGTGCCTGAGCCTGTCACTCACATTGGGGGGCAGCAGAGACAACAGCTGGTTTTGGTGTGAGCAGGTGAATAATCTGCTCAGCCTGGCGGCAGAGCTGAAGAAGGAAGTGGAAAGGTTAAGGAGTATCAGGGAGTGTGAGAGGGAGATAGATTGGTGGAGCCACACTCTACCATCCCTGAGGCCAAGGCAGCATATGGAGACTTCACAAGAAACAGAGAATCTCCTAGCCTCTTGCCACCAAGCAGAAGGAGGGGACATAAGAGACAGGGGGGAATGGAAACAGGTTCCTGCTTGGGGCAGCAGGTGAATTCCCTCCCCACCTCCCCAGTTGCCCTTACAAAACATATTAGGTGTCTGGAAATTCAGGGCCAGGCAAATGAGGATGTAGGTGAAGGTCCAGCCAGGGGGTTACCTACGGTGAGTGCCATGGTTTTAGGTCTGGCCATGGAGGGAGAGGTGCAATGTACAGGTGGGCTCGTGATCAAGGGGTGGACTTGACCATGGATGCTATCCATGAATGCGAAACGTGCGCTGCAATCAAGCAAGCGAAGCTGGTAAAGCCTCTGTGGCATGGGGGACGATGGCTGAAATATAAATATGGAGAGGCCTGGCAAGTTGACTATATCACACTCCTACAGACCCGCCAAGGCAAGTGCCATGTGCTTACAATGGTAGAAACAACGACAGGCTGGCTGGAAACATATCCTGTCCCCCACGCCACTGCCCGGAACACTGTCCTGGGTCTCGAAAAACAAGTCCTGTGGCGACATGGCGCCCCAGAGAGAATTGAGTCAGACAACGGGACTCATTTCCGAAACAACCTCATAGACACCTGGGCCAAAGAGCATGGCATTGAGTGGGTGTATCACATCCCCTGTCACGCACCAGCCTCTGGGAAAATCGAAAGATACAATGGACTGTTAAAGATGACACTAAGAGCAATGGGGGGTGGAACATTCAAGCACTGGGATACACATTTAGCAAAAGCCACGTGGTTAATCAACACGAGGGGATCTGCCAGGCGAGCTGGCCCTGCCCAGTCAGAAATCCTACATACTGTGGAAGGGGACAGAGTCCCTGTAGTGCACGTAAAATATATGCTGAGGAAAACAGTCTGGGTTCTTCCTGCCTCAGGCAAAGTCAAACCCGTTCATGGGAT
Source organism: Phalacrocorax carbo (assembly GCF_963921805.1). Classification (NCBI taxonomy): domain Eukaryota; kingdom Metazoa; phylum Chordata; class Aves; order Suliformes; family Phalacrocoracidae; genus Phalacrocorax; species Phalacrocorax carbo. Next base: position 164,583,172 of record NC_087513.1, read on the forward strand.
TGCTTTTGCTCAAGGACCTGGGTGCACTTGGTGGGTGATGCGGGAGGATGGAGGAGTCCAGTGTGTACTTCAAGGGGATTTGATTTTGGATGAAAACAGCCAATGAACTGGATAATATGCTATTAATTGCTATATAACGTTGTATGCTGTCACTACTATGGTTGCTATATGCCATATCAATGGTATCATGGTGGGAATCTCCCAAATTAATAAAAAAATGAACTTTCATTGAACCAAGCAAAGTGCAGTGGTGATAGAACAAGGACTAACAGTGCAGCAGCGATAGAACGAGGACTGACTTCAGCATGCAACAAACCAACACCACGCACCCTACCTCGCTGAAAGAATTGTACAGTAGATGGAACCCAAAGTCATGGACTAAATTAACTCAGTGGACGTTTCACAGACATTTTACAGGGGTGGTCCATAGACTAGGGGAATGATATATGAAATCTGTATATTCTATTAAAGGATGAGAAGGTGGGTAGGGGTTATTGAAATTGTATTGGAAAGTATGGGACCTGAGCATGACATGAATGATATGGAATAAGGGGTGGATACTGTCTTGGTTTTAGCTGGGATAGAGTTAATTTTCTTCACTCTAGCTGGCATGGTGCTGTGCTTTGGACTTAGTATGAAAAAAAAAAATGTTGAGGTAGCACAAAGATGTTTTGGCAGTTGCTGGGCAGCGCTTGTACTAGTCAAGGACTTTTCCAGCTTCCCGTGCTCTGCCGGGTGCACAAGAAGCCGGGAGGGGAGGGGGGCACAGCTGAGAGCGCGGATTCAAACTGGCCAAAGGGATATTCCATATCATGTAACATCATCCCAGTATGTTGCCTGGGAGGTGCTGGCCGGGGGAGGGAGGCAGCAGTTGCGACTTGCGTACGGGCAGCGTCGGTCGGCAGGTGGTGAGCGGCTGTATCATTTGTGTTTCTGTGTTTCTTTCCCTTTTTTCCTTTTCCTTTTTATTATATTTTCATTATTGTTATTATTATAATAACAAATATTGTTATCATTATTATTTTCTTCTAATTATTAAACTTATTATCTCAACCCACAAGTTTTCTCCTTTTTTTTTTTTTTCTCTTCCGATTCTCTCCCCCATCCCAGAGTTTAGTTCCTGACTGGGCCTGAACCACGACAGGTAAGTCAGTCAGCCCCACATATTATGACCACCTCTGTTAAGAAGAAAAGGAGGGTAATTTCTGTAGGCAATTCACTTCTGAAGGAAACAGAGGGCCCAATATGCTGATCAGATTATCCCACAGGGAGGTCTGCTGCCTCCCTGGGACCCAGGTCAGAGATGTTACTAGGAAACTCCCTGCTCTAGTACAGCCATTATAATCTGCTATCGATTATGTAGGTGGGCAGTGATAAGGTTATGGAAAGAAGTCCAAAACTGATCAAAAGGGACTTCAGGGCACTGGGGAGGACTGTTGAAGGATCAGGAGCACAGGTAGTGTTTTCCTCAATCCCGTCAGTGGCAGGGAAGAATACTGAAATGAACAGGAAAACTCACCTGATTAATACATGGCTCAGAGGCTGGTGTCATTGGTGGAAATTTGTTTTTTTTGATCATGGGGAGGTTCATATTGTGCTAAGCCTGCTGGTGACAGATGGAATATCTCCAGGGTATTCAGTCCCCTGAGCTGGAAGACACAGACAGAGAGCAGAATAAACTCACCGTAATGCAGGAGGAAGCAGTTTATGACCTGCTGCTCCACCTGGACACTCACAAGTCTATGGGGGCACATGGGATCCACCCAAGAGCACTGAGGAGCTGGCAGAGGAGCTCCCTAAGCCACTGTCCATCATTTATCAGCAGTCCTGGTTAACAGGGGAGGTCCCACATGACTGGAAGCTTGCCAATGTGATGCTTATCTACAAGAAGGGCTGGAAGGAGGATCCAGGGAACTACAGGCCTGTCAGCCTGACCTTGGTACTGGGGAAGGTTATGGAGTGCTTCATCTTAAGTGAGCTCACCAGGCATGTGCAGGACAACCAGGGGATCAGGCCCAGCCAGCATGGCTTCATGAAAGGCAGGTCCTGCCTGACCAAACCAATCTGCTTCTATAACCAGATGAACTGAGTAGTGGGTGAGGGAAAGGCTGTGGATGTTGTCTACCTGGACTTCAGCAAAATCTTTGACACTGTCTCCCACAGCATCATCCTAGAGAAGATGGTGGCTCATGGCATGAATTGGTGTACTCTTTGCTGGGTAAAATACTGGGTGGACGGCCATACCCAGAGAGTTGTGGTGAATGGAGTCAAATCCAGTTGGCAGCCAGTCACGAGTGGTGTTCCCCAGGGCTCAGTGTTGGGGCTGGTCTTGTTCAATATCTTTATCAATGATCTGGATGAGGGGATTGAGTGCACCCTCAGTAAGTTTGCAGACGACACCAAGCTGGGAGGAAGTGTTGATCTGCTGGAGGAGAGGAAGGCTCTGCAGAGGGACCTGGAGAGGCTGGATTGATGGGCTGAGGTCAGTTGTATGAGGTTCAACAACAGTGAGTGCCAGGTCCTGCACTTGGGTCACAACAACCCCATGCAACACTACAGGCTCAGGGAAGAGTGGCTGGAGAGCTGCCCAGCGGAGAAGGACCTGGGGGTGTTGGTTGACAGCTGCCTGAACATGATCCAGCAGTGTGCTCAGTTGGCCAAGAAGGCCAACAGCATCCTGGCTTTTATCAGGAATAGTGTGGCCAGCAGGAGTAGGGAAGTGATTGTACCCATGTACTTGGCATGCTGAGGCTGCACCTCGATTACTGTGTGCAGTTTTGGCCCCCTCACTACAAGAAGGACATTGAGTTGTAGGAGCATGTCCAGAGAAGGTCAACAAAGCTGGTGAAGGGTCTAGAGGACAAGTCTTATGATGAGCAGCTGAGGGAGCTGTGGTTGTTTAGTGTGTAGAAGAGGAGGCTGAGGGGAGACTTTTTTGCTCTCTACAGTTACCTGAAAGGAGGTTGTAGTGTGGTGGGTGTTGGTCTCTTCTCCCAAGTTACTAGTGATAAGACAAGCTGCATCAGGGGAGGTTTAGATTGAATATCAGGAAAAATTTCTTCACTGAAAGAGTGATCAAGCATTAGAACAGACTGCCCAGAGAGGTGGTAGAGTCGCCTTCCTGGAGGTATTTAAACGCTTATAGACAGCAGTTCAGAACATGGTTTAGGAGACATGGTGGTATTGTGTTGATGGTTGGACTTGGTGATCTTAAAGGTCTTTTCCAACCTTAATGATTCTATGATCTCTAAGGACACTTTCCATAAAACTCAAGAAGTCTTGATACCAGAGTGTAAGGAATTAGGAAAGGAAGGCAAGAGACTGGCATGGACGAGTTGTGACCTGCTGGTCAAAATCAAGGACAAGAAGGAAATGCATAGGCATTGGAATCAGGGACGGGTGTCCTGGGAAGAGTATAGGGACACCCCGTGGTTTGCAGAGGTAGAGTCCAGAAGGCCACGGTGCACCTGGAGCTGAACTTGGCAAGGGATGCAAAGAATAATAAGAAGGGCTTCTACAGGTATGTCAGCCAGAAAAGGAAGGTCAAAGAAAACCTTCCCCCCGATTAACATGACTGGTAAACTGGTAACTACGGACAAGGAGGAGGCTGAGGTACTCAACAATTTCTTTGCTTCAGTCTTCCCACACCTCTTGAGTCAATGGACTGCAAGATGGGGACTGGGTAAGCAAACCCCTTCCCACTGTATGAGAAGATCAGGTTAGTGGTCACCTGAGGAACCTGAACATACATAAGTCTATGAGACTTGATGAGATGCACAAGAGAGTCCTGCAGGAATTGGCTGATGTAGTTGGCAAGCTCCTCTCCATGATATTTGAAAAGTCATGGCAGTCAGGCAAAGTCCCTGGTGACTAGAAGAAGGGAAACATTGCACCCATTTTTTTAAAAGAGATTGAAAGGAGAACCCTGGGAACTACTGACCTGTCAGCCTCACCTCTGTGCCTGGGAAGATCATGGAACAGATCCTCCTAGAAGATACGCTAAGGCACATGGAGGATGGGGAGGTGATTTGAGGCAGCCAGCATGGATTCACCAAAGGGCAAGTCCTGCCTGACCAACCTAGTTGCCTTTTATGATGGAATGACTACACCAGTGGGCAAGAGAGGAACTATGGATGTCATCTATCTGGACTTCTGTAAGCCCTTAGACACGTTCTCCAGAACATCCTCTCACAACTGAAGAGAGAAGGATCGAATGGATTGGCTGTTTGGTGGATGAGGAATTGGCTGGGTGTTTACATCTAGAGGGTAGTTGTCAATAGCTCAGTCTCCAGATGGAGGTCAGTGTCCCTCAGGGGTCCATATTGGGACCAGTAATGTTTAATATCTTCATCAGTGACATACACATTAGGATCAAGTGTACCCTCAGGAAATTTACAGGTGACACCAAGATTAGTGATACAGCTGATATTCCTGAGGATGGGATGCCATTTAGAAGGACCTGGACATGCTCAAGAAGTGAGCCCATGTGAACTTCATGAGGTTCAACAAGTCAAATGCAAGTTTCTGCAGTTCAGTAGGGGAAACCCCTGGTATCAATAGAGGCTGGGGGATGAAGGGATTGAGAGCCGCCCTGCAGAGAAGGACCTGGGGGTATTGGTGGATGAAAGGCTGGACATGAGCCAGCAATGTGCGCTTGCAGCCGTATCCTGGGCTGCAAGAAAAGAAGCGTGGCCAGCAGGTTGAGAGAGGTGATTCTGCCCCTCTACTCTGCTCTGGTGAGACCCCACCAGCTCTGGAGTTCTCAGCATAGGAAAGACACAATAAAAATTTTCTTCCTGATATCTAGTCTAAATGTATCCTCTTTTAGCTTAAAATCATTACCCCTTGTCCTATAACAACAAGCCTTGCTAAAAAGTTTGTCCTTGTCTTTTTTATAAGCCCCCTTTAAGTACTGAAAGGCCACAATAAGGTCTCCCCACAGCCTTCTCTTCTCCAGGCTAAACAAACCCAAGTGTCTCAGCCTTTCCTCATAAGGGAGATGCTCCGGTCCCCTGATCATCTTCATCGCTCTATAGGCTGGATTTGCTCAAGCAGTTCCCTGTCCTTCTTGAACTGGGGGGCCCAAAACTGGACACAGTACTCCAAATGTGGTGTCACTAGGGCAGAGTAGAGGGGGAGGATAACCTCCCTCAACCTGCTGGCCACAATCCTTTTAATGCAGCCCAGGATACCATTGGCCTTCTTGGCCACAAGGGCACATTGCTGGCTCATGGTCAGCTTGTTGTCCACCAGCACTCCCAGGTCCTTCTCAAAAGTTGAAGATGTCTCTGTCATTGCAGGGGGTGTTGGACCTCTGAAGGTCCCTTTCAGCCCAAACCATTTTATGATTTTATAACTTAATCACATTATAAGATATCTCCATATAGGTATACATGTGGTTGTGAACCTATGCTCCCACTACATCTGTAGAGATTAGATCTCATCAATACAGCAGGTGGAAACCAAAGAGCTTTTCAGGTTTTCAGGCCTGATATCTACTTTAAGATGAGGTGAATAGCTGTCTAGTCAGCATTTACTGGGTTAATTAGGTGCTTGACTCAGTTGCTGAAACAGAAGTGCTGAGTGCCTTTTGATGCACTCTAAGGGGATCTTGCCTGGCTTTCATCTTCCAGTCCAAAAGGGCATAAATCTCTCTCCCACAGGACTGGCTTGTATCTGCTTTAATGGTACTAGTTACCTGTGGTGAAGCAAACAGATCCAAGATCTGCATGGACTACAACGTAGTTAAGATAATACTTGACTTTACTGTAGACTCCTAAATGTAGATATATTGCTCTGGAAAGCAGTGCCACCGCCACCTTCATAACATCTAACATAAAGCAATTAAAGGTTAGAATAAAAGATCAACAGTTAAAAATGAAAAATAATAGAAATAATAAAACAAAACCCAAAGCTTAATGTTTCATACCCTTCTATTCACTTAGGGCAAATAAGAAAAACTGATTTTCCCTTGATTTATGTAAACTGTCTTTATATAAGTTAAAAAAGAAAAAAGAGAACAGGGAAATGGACATTATCTATATAAAATGCTGTGTATTAAAGCATAGGATTTATTTCTATGCCTCTACAAATATAAAACTATTCTATTTTTCCATGACTGATTCAGCCAGTTACAGATATGGATCTGAATGAAATGTTCTTTTGCAAATTTTTTAACAGAAGCTAATAATTTAAAAAACAATAGGTCTAATAAATAACTCTGTAATTTTCTTAGTATTCCACAATATTCTCCTACATTTGTCATGCCTGTAAATAGAAAAGGCAGGCTAGCAATGATAATTTTAAACTACAGTTTGTTTCCAACTGTGTCTTCACAGTGACTCAGTGGTGAAGAGATCCTCCCTCTCATTTTCTCTGCCATGACAGGCCAGGAGTCCACTGTCAGATAAAATAACCATGTGAGTGATACTGACTGACAGAAAACACTGAGGCAGACTAGGAAAATTATAATTATATTTCATGTTTAAACACTAGTAGAAAAAAGGGGGGGGGGGGGGGGAAATCTAAACACCAAACCACCACATTGGATTTTTAGTCTACAGGGTCATTTCTATTGCAGAACTGAAAAACTGCAAAACTTTAAGAGCTATAAAATGAAATCTTAAAGTTTATTAATTACTATAGAGAAAACATGATCAGAAAACAATAATTATAATAATAATAATTTAATAATAATAGTAATCCAACACAAATCTTTAGCCTAATTGCCCTGGAATTCTTTATCTTTTTTTACAGGATACTTACAATGCAGAGTCACCACAACTGCCTCTAAAGTACCTCTTCCCAGTCTTTTATTTAATAACCTGAACTGTGTAATCAAAATAATGTTTCTTAAAAGCCACAGTGCTATTTTAAATTATCTTACAACATCATTACCTAAAAAGCAAATAAGTTAGAAAATAATTACCTGTGAAAAAAATGTCTTTGGGTTTGTCTATAGTAATGCCAGCCTATATTTGCTTCCTAGAGTACAATAGTCTCAAGATTTGGTCCAAAACAATCTTATTAATACCTTTATAGAATTTTAGAAAATCAAGTGTACTTCTGTTCTGATCTGGCCTTTTGCATAAACAGAAAAAATAAATTAAAAGAACAAAACAAAATTTTAATATATGAGGATTTCAGGTATAAAATACAGCACACTTCGTTAACTGTTATTTTATGTCATTGATAATTATATTTTTAATTTGTTCAAATGAAGGTTCTGTGCACTCATTCTTGAAATTATGACTAGAATTATGATTTTTAGAAAGATCTTAGACTATGTCACATATCAAAATAATAGTTGGGTAATAAGGATCATTGGAAGGCTGAATTGACCATTGGTTGTTTCCATCTGTGATAGACCTGATTCACAGATATGCTTCAAAGACCTTGCTGAAGAGGTCAAATGTAAATATAGTGCTTCTTTTGTATTTAATTTGTATACATTTCATTTATAAATTACTACCTTCCTGAATTTACCCAGTGTTTTTCTGCTAAATAAATACTATCAAACGGTGTTTATAGGATTCCTAAAATTTTCACTTGATGGCTGTTAAACAATGTCTTGTTAAAATGCATGCCAGACACAATCACCTAAGTAAAAAGATCCCCATAGATAATAGAGCAAAGCATAACGTCTAAGTGGATTGGGTACAACACAAGTATGGTGCAGGCTTGAGAATGATCTATACCATAAAAATCCCATAGTTTAATTAATAATACTAAACGACCATCGTACATAATTTTTTCTATAGAAAATATAAATTTAATTTAGTATTGCTGCTATTTCCTCTGCTTCCATCTTTTTTCAAACATTAAAAGGTATTTCTGAAAATGTATTGGGTTTGTGAAGCAAGGTTTTGCTAGTGGGGGAGCTACAGGGGTAGCTGCTGTGAGAAGATGGCAGAAGCTTCCCCCATGTCCAATAGAGCCCTTGCCAGCTGGCTCCAAGGAGGACCCACCACTGACCAGTTCCAAGCCAGTCAGTGATGGTGGTAGCACCTCTGCAACAACATATTTAAGAAGGGGGAACAAAAAAAATCCTGTGAAACTGCAGCCAGAGAGAGGAGTGAGAATATGTGAGAGAAACAACTCTGCAGACACCAAGGTCAGTGAAGAAGGAGGGGGAGGAGGTGCTCCAGGCACCAGAGCAGAGCTTCCCCTGCAGCCCCTGGTGAAGACCATGGTGAGGCAGGCTGTTGTGCTGCAACCCATGGAGGTTAACGGTGCAGCAGATATCCACCTGCAGCCTCTGGAGGACCCCACACCAGACCAGGTGGATGTACCTGAAGGACGCTGTGACCCTGTGGAGAGTCCACACTGGAGCAGGCTTCTGGTTGGATCTGTGGCCCTGTGAGAAGAGCAGCCCATGCTGGAGCAGGTTTGCTGGCAGGACAGATTAAGTTTTTCCTTGCACCCTCTCTAGGTTCTGTACTTACTTTTCTAGGTTCCATTACAGGTAAATGAGAAGTTGCCTACAAAGAAGAGAACTGCCTACAAAGATACTATACATGCAGGGCACCTTTTTGTTTACAGCACACTTTTACTAATAATTTCCTAGACCTTCTGGACTATTTAATAGAACCAGAGTATTAAGCTCTTGTTAGTTATGTTCATGAGAGAGTTCACAGCCAGCCACACAGACTGCCATTACTTCAGCTCTGTTCTTTTAGTTTCAGACTTAAAGATATATAAATCAATAAAACATATTTAAACATATTTAAGAAGTAGTGCAGGACTTTGAAACACTTTTATCTTCTAATGGTAAATTAAAAAGTGCAGTGCATTCCTAAAGTTTCTCCAAGGCACTCTGAAGATGCTTCTTTGCCTTATTTAAGAAAAAAAATATGAAAGCAAAGCTAATAATTAATATTTCTTTTATTTCCTAGCAAAGGTCCAGCAGTTCATCCATCAGTAAGAACATTCAGAGTTTTCCCCTCTTAAATAATTTTATACAATTTTATACATTTTATACATTTCTTCTAACATACAGAAATTTTAATCTTATTTTTAAGATGTCACAATATTTTGAGTTACATTTCCAATAAATTTGACAGATGTTCTGTTGTTTTTCTGTTGCCACATTTTTTTTCACATGGGAAAACAGAAAATCATTTATGTTATTAAACTATGAACTACATTGTATTCCTTAGTCAGCTGAAACAAACACAGTCTACAATGTGGATATATATAAATGAAGAAAAGCAACAGAAACAACAAGAATGGTGCATAGCTGTATTGTGATTCAGAGATGTGTCATGGGGCTAGGTTCACCGGTTCATTTAGGTTACATTTAAAGCTGACTCAAAGCACTGTACCTTTAAATCTTAATAAGACGGAGTTAATCACAGCTTATTATATCATTGGTGCAAAGCAACAGAGAAATAAAAATTAATATCTGTAAATATTTTTTGTATGTGAATAGCTTTCAAAAAAATTTAATACATTATTTGTATTGCATCATGTTACTGTGTTAAATAAATACAAAACAAATTTTGAAGGGCATCTAACAGTGAAAAAAGTCAATATATGACTTTTAGATGATATTGGAAACAATAAAATACATACTGGGTTATTTCCCATTTGTCAGTGCACTTTTTTTCTCGTTTCATAGTGTTTTAACTTCTACTATACTGATTAAGTGTGTTTTCGCTTTGTCTCTTCTTGAGGGAAGTTTTACAGGAGAAGCTGCAGGAAATGATCAAACTTTTTGCACAGTCCTTGGGCCAGATTAACTCATTTGATATGTTTCTAGCACACCTCCAGACTATTAATTAATATTGCCCAAAACCACAAGGAAAATAAATTGGACTCCAACTCTCTTTCAGCTTCCGGAGAAAAGATGTTTTCTTAGGTTTTTCAGAGAACCCCAAACACAGACACAAAATGATTGGTATCTACCAAATGTTCAGGAGTGAGTCCATTAGGAGCAGGGATTGTCATTCACCTGAGACTAGAATGAAACTCTGCATCTAAGAAGAAAAAAAAAAAACTCCTCCCATGCATAATATTAAATTGATCTTTTTTATATCTGAAATAAGTTAAAGTTTAGCTGAAGTCAAATATGAAATAAAAAAACCCAAACACCCCTCCCCCCCTTTTCTTTGGCAGAAGAGTTCACTGATGTGCATTCGTCTAGAAGATTGAACAAATGAAAGAAGGGGGGGGGGGGGGGGGGGAAGAAAAGAAAAGGAAAAAAAACCCCACCATTAATCCAGTTACTAAAAAGCCTAAATCAAAGTGAGACTGACATTTAAAAAATTAATATAATTTCTAATTTCTGTTTGTTGCTAAAATTGCACATACTATTTTTTTCTTTTCATAATGATTTTTTTTTCTTTAACATTTGTCAATGCAAAGTATATCAAGTGAGTGGGATGATAATTTATGCTCACACCACTCATGAGGTCTTCTGTTTTGTAAAGGCAATTTATGTTGAGTTTGCAATCTGATTTAAAACTTCACATGAGCCTTTATCCACCCTTAGTCAAGGCAGTTTCACTAAACTAAATAGTTATATAACTTCTTACTATTTAGTAGTGTTGCTTTCTGACAGTATTTGAATACAAAACACGTTAGGATGGCACTGTTTAAGAAAATACCATTAAAGGAGCACCAGCTTCTATTTCTTATAACTGGTATTGATTGTAGAGATACCACAAACTTCCTGTGCCTGTTATTGCTTTTCATGTATGCTAAATTTACATCCACGCCATACTGCTTACTACACATTAAGTCTATCCATATGGAAGGTGAATTTTCTACTTTTCACATACTTCTTTGACTCAGTTGATATGCACAGAGATATACTAAGCCCAACAGGTTAGTGTTATGTCCACCATGCAGCAGAAATAAATCTATTTGACTCTTTCAGCTCATTTCATTTAACTCTGTTGATTTTTAGTTTCCTTTATTTTCAGTATGTAATTATCTATTTTATATTCTAGAATCTGATGCGTTACTTGAATCCTTAATAATGTAGTACTAGTGTTTGTTTTTTAACCTTATCCTGACACTTATTATTACTTGTATTTGTGCCTCATTCTTATGCTGGCAAAGTATATCCATAATAAACATTCTGGCTCCTTCTAGCCATTGAAGAAATTATGCCCTGTTGTATGCTTTTGTAGGATGCATTAATAACTGTTCTTTAGGGCTTACCAAGTCTCACTAATTAAGTTATATATCTTGTAAAAAGTCCTCCTTCTAAAACCTATTCCTTGAATACCTAGGGTACTGTTCAGCTGTTCAACGAGAGAAAATTGCAATGTACCTCCAAGTCAGTAAGAAAATTTTAGAGATGAAGTTTTGGAAAACTTCTAAAAATAAGTCTAGGAATGTGAAAACAGAAGTCAGATCGGAAGGTTGGAGGAAAATTTAAGTTTTTATTTTCTGTATGTTTGCCTCCTAGTATTGACTTTTATGTACACACAACTTGACAGTGCCTCCTTACTTCTCCTTCCTCCACAGCACCATGTGGCAGTCTCACATTCCTACCTGCATACTAAGACTTCTGAGAGGAGTCAAATCACCAGTTTCACAACAGAAGTTTAAGATGAGCAATATATTGTTATGTACAGAGACAAAACACTGTTTACCTGCCTGAATGTACGCACCTTACGCCATTTGAGATGCTGTAAGTTAGCAAAGGCATCACAATGGAGTTGGGAGATACGTCACAGAAGAGGTAAAAGAACCGTGTGCCTCTAAGATGGTAGCTGGAGGTTGGGATGGGACAAACTCAAGCATCTGAGGTATCACCAGAAACATTGTTAAGGCAGTTAAAGAGAACTATGAACTTTTAAGAGATGAGAATTGAAGCACTCCAGAAGGGAAACTGACTGTCTATGTTGCAGGTACCCCTGAGTCTGGCTGTATTCTGCTGATCTTGATGTCACTTTGCTGACCTGACTTCTTCATTTTACCTTGGTCCAAACCTGCTTTGGACCTTTGTGGTCCTCTCTTGTGATCTGTTGGCCATGTGGTTAATGTCACCAGGCCTGTTCTGCTCTTCCTGTTGTGGGATTGCACCCTTACTGTCAAGTCCACTGCCCTGCTTTCTTCCCTGTCACCCTCTGCCCTGAGCTTCCCTTCCTTGCAGAGCAGCCCATGCTCACTACTCCCTTGCACAGTGAATGTAAGAAAAAGCTCTTTGGTAAAGGATTTCCCAACCATTATCAGTATTTTTTCCACATCATCTTCTTAATCACCCATAGAATCAATAGTTTAATGATCACAGTGGAGTGCTGTCCTAGAAAAAGGAAGTCAGGTAGACAAGAAAAGTAAAATAAAGACTTTCACTAAGTAATTTGTTACTCTCTTGTGTCTAAGCTGTGATGAAGAAACAAAGTACCTTTGCATCTGTTTGTATGTACACTCTGATGAGCAAAAATACATTACAGTAAATAGTCTCAGATTTTCTTCCATAGAACATAAGTTTTTATATTTTTGAAATATATAGGAAAACGTTCCTCAGCTTTGCCTCTAACATGTATTCCTTTTCCATTAAAGAAGAGATGGTGTGTCATGAGACCCCCACGTGGAGTACTGCATCCAGCTCTGAGGTCCCAAGTACAAGAAAGTCATGGGCCTGTTAGAATGGGGTCCAGAGGAGGGCCATGAAAATTATCAGAGGTCTGGAACACGTCTCCTGTGGAGAAAGACTGAAAGAGTTGGGGTTGTTCAGTCTGGAGAAGAAAAGGCTCCAGGGAGACCTTGTTGCAGCCTTTCAATACTTAAAGAGGGCTTATAAGAAAGGCTGAGAAAGGCTTTTCACCAAGGCTTGCAATGACAGGACAAGGGGCCATGGTTTTAAACTGAAAGAAGGTAGGTTTAGGTTGAACATAATGAAAACATTTTTTATGAGGCGGGTGGTGAGATGCTGAAACAGGTTGCCCAGAGAAGTTGTGGATGTCTCATCATCAGAAGTGTTCCAGGTCAGGCTGGATGGGGCTTTGAGCAACCTGATGAGATGAAATATATCCCTGTCCATGGCAGAGGGGTTGGAACTGGATGATCTTTAAAGGTCCTGTCCAACACAAACCATTTTATGATCCAATGATTCCACGATTCAATTATTCTGTTTACCCTGGATTAACAAAAAAAAAAAAAAAACAAAAAAAACCAAACAACAAACAACCAAAATCCAAGAAGACTGAGTAAGTGAATCCCACGTTTTATGGAAAATCTGTAAACCTTTTTCTAATGATAAATCTAATCTGTGATGCCAAAGATACGTCATGTTTTCCAAGGTGGAAGTATCTCTTTATTTAAAAACATCAATAACAAACAATGTTCTGAAATTGTAAACCTGAGTGTCTTTATCAGAAATACATTTCTCATGACAAAATTTTAACTTCTTTTAAGTCAATGGCAAAAAAAATTCAACAAAAGGGGACATTTTGATGTATTTAAACACTTAAATCATTTAGCACTAGGCTACTATCTACTGAGGCATATTTAAAATTATTTTAATTAATTGCTCATATATCATATACAGAGTGAGATGTAATATCTTATTTTAATAATTTTAAAATATTTAAATGAATACATTTCAGAAAAATCATGAATTAATTTGGAAGTAGAAGACAGAAATGCATGTGTTGAATAAAACATTTATTTCTACATTCTAATATGTCCTTGCACTACGTTATCACTCAGTAATGCATGCAAATACAGGATACCAAGTTTGAAGATATTAATCAGGGCATTCAGAACTCCATTTTTCTTCATAAGTGAAGTATTCATCATTTGGTTGCTTTCATTGGGTTCACACTCCTCCTCTGCAATTATAAAAAGTTTAAAGGTCTCAGCTGATTGCTTTTCCTGTGTGGCCCTCCAGCTTGACTAAAGTCAATTATGAAGATAGAATATCATAGAAATCAGAGACTATATTGGCAATATCCACTTATCAGACAGCAAATCATTACACTGTTCTTAAATTCATAAATGTTTTGTCTTTCTACAGATATATCTTCTCATCTAAGGAAAATGAGAGCAGGCTTTCACTGTACTCCAGAAGTTTTACAAATCTGCTGTTATACAGATTGCCAACAATCTATAATAAGAAATTTGAAGAGCACTGGATCATCTGTATTTTTTTTACTATATTAACTAGTGGAGGTATACTCAAAAAATTGAAGTAACCCAGGAGGGAATCAATCTTCTTTAGTATGCAAAGAACAATATTTAGTTACTCATATCAACTAGCTATTTCCTGATTAGAAATGACAGCTTGGTTACTGACATTCTCAATTAACCTGTTTGATAGAATATTTCCCTTACGGAATAAAAAACAATTTAATCTTTCTAGATTAAAATTTTTCTGGGACAGGGAAGTCTACTTACTCTTTCATAATTGAAAGTGAATAAGAAGACACTCAACACTTGCTCTTGATCTGAACTGTTACAGAGGAGGAGTTAGAGGTGATGCCTAATACCAAGAGGAATTTAGTCTTTATTCTTGTGAAGAGAGAAACATCTTATCCCAATAGATGAGAGATACTTCCTCACTAGAACTATTTGACATACTGCTACCAAATCCTCTGCAATAAACAAGAGTTGAAGTATTAACCCTTTTGTTCCACAGCCAGGTACTTCTTTCTAAACTGCCTGCAGAACAGTAGCGGCTCACTTAAAAACAGTCCTTGTGAAAAAACCCAGCCAACACCTCCCCCCACCCTGCTATGTTTAAAATGGAAAATTCCATTTATAACTTCTGAATATTTTTACCTATTGATTAATTTCAAGATCTATTGTCAATGTGAAAGGGATGGAAAGTTTGAATAAAAAAATCTATTTAAAACTGTCATAAAATGCTTACATTTCCACTTTACTTTTTAATCTTTTAACCTGCAATTACATCTCTCTTTCACACCTCTCTTTTTTTTCTTTTTTTTTTTTTTGGGGGGGGGCTGGCTTTCTTCTCATATGCATGCTTCTTTATCACAAATGGCCATGATTATTTTTACAGGGTGATGCTGCTATCTACTTCACTAATTCTTAGTTCAATCCAATGAGAACAAAAGACTTACAAGGAACACGTACTGTTTCATCCTTGGAATGTGAATTTCTTATAACTGGGAAATAGTGGTTAATTCTCTTTTAACATTTTTTTTTTCTGGCCTTCACCTTACTCAACTTGACCTCAAAGACTTCAGCAACACTATAAATGATTTGCTTTGATATGTCGTGATATGAAAATTTTTCCACAGAGTTATTGATCTAAGAAAACATGAAGGACAGTTTCAGTTAGTTTTAAGGTATCTTTAAAGGTCCAAGGTAGCCTCCAGGTATTTTGCCAAAAGCAAGACAGGTGTAAAACACATGTTGAGGACCCTGAGGTCTTCCATATCAACTACAGGACTGAACCAGCAAAAGTGAAATATTACCAGAAGAAGTAACAACTATGCTTGTCATATGTCTATGTCATAATCCAGAATGGAGAGTGCTGTGGAATTTTTGAAGCAGCTAGATATGATAAATGAAAGAGTCAGAGACACAAAAATAAGGAGAACAGAAATTGCAATATACTAATACTCAGCTAACTTGGCTGATTTTTTTATTCCCTCTAAACATATCTTTGTAAATATTTTGCCATCAGTTCTTGCTGAAGAGAATGTTACTAAAATAGCTAAATCTTTCAAACACTTGTAGCATTCTTATTGAATGTGGTTACTGAAGGGCTTTAAAACTAGTTAGGTCAAGCTGAAATGTAACTTCCATGAATACTTACAGACTGAAGGGGAAATTCAAAGTGTAACTGCTCAGCAACGGTAATTTGTGACCAAGGAATGATTTGGCATGGAGGGCAGGAATGCTTAACAAGATGATAAGAGAAGATACAACACAGCATTGTCTTGTGGCAGTTATGGAATATGGGTGCTCAGAGACTACTTTTGGTAAACAGAGCTAGTACTGGGGGATGAACCCAATGCCAGGCTGAGGTGCCTGATGTTGACCTCACATGACTGGTGCTGGTGCAAATGTATATAAGGAATTGGCTTGTGCCTTATCTTTGCAGACTCCTTGTAGAGCCACTTATGGAGGTATGTCGTGGTTTAGCTGGCAGCTCAGCCCCACACAGCCTCTCGCTCACTCCCCCACCGGTAGATGGGGGAGAGAATCAGAAGGGTAACGCTCGTGGGTTGAGATAAGAACAGTTTAATAATTAAAATTAAAAGAAACAACAACAGAAATGCAATGTAAAGGAGAACAACGAGAGGCGCAAAGCCCCGGGGGAGGGGGGAAGGGGCGGGGGAGTGGAACGAACCACCGAAACAAACCGCACGCACCACAGCCGCCCGCCGACCCGACGCCGCGCCGCTCCCGAGCCCCAACTGCCCCCCCTCCATGTACTGGTCACGGTGTCACGTGGTATGGAATGAACCTGCCATTGGCCAGTCGGGGTCAGCTGCCCCCGCCATGGCCCCGCCCCTCCCAGCCCCCCCCCCCCCCGCGGCAGAGCGTGGGAAGCTGGAAAGGCAGCCGACCCCCACAGTGAGGAGAATTAACCCCTTCTCAGCCAAAACCAGCACAAGGTAGGACTGCCCAATGCATTGTTTGCTAAATCTTTCTATAGTTAAGCATAAATTCACCTCAGGAGGTAAAATAAAAATCCCGCAGTGACACAATTCATATCCTTACATAATGCTGTAGAGTGATAAAGTAGGTCTTGTTAGCCTTAGTACACAATTAAATGCTTATTCTTTTGTGAACTTTAGATAAAAGTTGTGGAAGATTTTCTGTGCTAATTAATTATGTACACAGGATTTTACAGACTTTCTAAAAAAGCTTGAATCACAGTTTAGTGTTGGATATCTTCAAGAAGTAATGAGGACAGTATATTTCCACTTTTTAGCAATCAGCTCAATATCATAAAAATTGCATTACAGAATTCTTAATTATGAAGACCAAAGCTTGAGAATACAACTATAAGTAAACTGACCACTTTTATACTTCTTTTTTGTAACACCAATCATATTCTATTTCCATTCATTGCAACAGTAAATCAATGAAACTGAGTTGTACTCTATAAGAAGCAAGAAATGTAAAACTAATTTTTATTTTTTTTTTTAAGGATAAGGATAAGATTTATTTCCCATATTTGGATGTTTACAATTTACATCTGAATTTGCCTTATGATCAATACCATGAACCAGGCACTTTAAGGAACATAGTTGTCTGACGTAGTGTGGGCAGGCACTTTGGGATGAGATGAATCACAGACTACAAGTGTTATTTCTCATCATGGTCTATAAAGGGAGTCAACTGCCTAGCTCAGGTACAGACATCACATCTCAGTCTACTTGCCTGCACAGAGTCATCTAGTGCCACACTACTGCAGACATCAGAGGCACCTACAGAGTGTTGTCAGGTATGACACAGTATCGAATGGAAATCTGAACTTTTCTAATACCTCAGAGGGAGATTAAAGGACATAGTGGGCATACAAGTGGTGCTGGATGCCTACATTCATGCAACAGGATTGAGTCCTATATGCCCATGTATAGTCTACTGAACTGAATAGGAGTCAACTTGTAGATTAAAACAATTAAATATAGGAACTTTAAGAACTGTTAGAGAAACAGATATTTGTGGAAACAAACTTGTTTTTTCTAACTTCTTATCAAATTGATAGAAAATAAAGTTTTAAATTTCAGTCACAACTTCATCCAACACACCACTGACAGGTATGATACTATCGTACATGCAGCTCAGCATTCCATTTTTTAAGGGCTATAAACCACAATACAGGCAATTTACTCATGATTTATTGAATTCTAGTAATCAGAATTCAAGTGAATTATATTGTTTCTATTGATCAAATTAGTGCAAATTCAAGCTTAGAATATATACGAAATATGTCTAACTCCATTTAATGTTTCTTTTGTACTGATAAATTTAACAATTTGTATCAGATAACTTCTGTCTCCTGAAGTGCTAATTTTTATTATAAATGTCTGAGAGTTCTCTTTAATTGCCTATAAGCAATTTTCAAAAGTGATACTCCTAGTTTTATATTTCAGGACTAATTTCTAATTGAAAACAATGTCTCTAAAAGACACTAAATGTGCAAAAGATGGTACAACTTAAAAAAAACCATAAACCTTTGAAATCTCTTTGTTACTAGAAGAATCAAGAACATAATTGTTATGTGCTGTGACTCACAGAATCACAGAATCACAGAATCCCAGGTTGGAAGGGACCTCAGGGATCATTTAGCCCAGCCTTTCTGGGAAGAGCAAAGTCTAGACAAGAAGGCCCAGCACCCTGTCCAGACGACTCTTAAAGGTGTCCAACGTGGCCGAGTCAACCGCTTCCCTGAGGAGATTATTCTAATGGTTGACTGTCCTCACTGTGAAAAATTTCCCTTTTGTGTCCAATTGGACTCTCCCCAAGAGCAACTTGTATTTTTGTTTTATATAATGATTTGTTATTATTTTCTTCTTTATCCTTCCATCATCCTTCTTCATTAATATTATTGAAAAATACAATGTTTAAATATAAGGGTTGATTTGTTATTTGAAATTATTTCACATTAGTATTGTTAGTATCAATACGAGTAGTAACAGTAATTGTACTGGTAAGACTAGTAGTAGTAATAGTAAAAATAATAGTAATCTATTAGAACATATATAGCTATTATAACTGTAATAGATATTTTAGTCATGTCATCAAGATATGAAAAGAAAGACAAGTCAGATGTTCAAATGTGAGATAATTTCTAGGATAACAAAGGTAGTAAAATATACTAGAGCTACAAGTACCCTGAACAAAAGCTAAAAGATCACTATACCTACAGCATACAGCATAATTATGTACTGTCACTATTACATGAAATAAAATGCCTCATTACCTATAATATCTTTGCATGCAAGTATAAATCAAGGACGAAAATAGGCATAAGGTCAAACTTCTTTCAGGAGGTAAAATAGACATTTAATAAGAACTCAGATAATCAGCAGGTATAATTCAGAAAAGTTGACCTTGTTCACTAATTTACAGCAGCAGTATATTTCACCTGTTCATTTTTCATTTAAATATCATAGTTTTGTTGCAGTAGCAGTGAAATACTTGAATAGGTGTGCAAGTTCATGTTCTGTAAAAGCAGTATTTAATCATCAGTTATTTTCTAAATAAATGATTCTGTTTACCTTTGTATTAATTGCAGCACAGTCTTACCTTGGTAGTAAGTAATAACAGTTACAATGAAACATTCCCAAATGAAATTCATAGAATTCATTAATAATTGAAGAAAAAGACAAGACATACAGAAATTTTGAACATGGAGTTTAAACACTTGGGTTTGTGGATGAAAATTCTGAAATACTCATGTGTCCCCATCCTCCTCCCAAAACAAAAGCCGGACCAGGAAAACAGAAGTACCTAAAATTTTGTAATTCCTACTGTATTGATGATAATATCAATGCTAGTAACAGCTCATAGAATTCTTATCATCCCCAAGTGTCATCAAGTGGTCTCAGCGATTCCTCAGCTGACTTTCTGTTTTTCATTAACTTTTTCAGAGCTTTTAACTCTCAGTTCAGACAATCTTGACAAAGTCGTCTTGAGGTTCTTTTTCGGCTCTATTAATTTCTTACTTATACTTCACAGAATCACAGAATCACTATGTTTAACAGTTCTTCAAAATATTTTTGAAGTATTCTAGGCATTGGTGGATAAGAATCTGCATTCCTATGGGTTATATTTTCCTGGTGGTCCCTTATTAAATTTTTGAAATTATTTTTTTTATTTCCATAGCTCCAATCTCAAGAGCAATTGATTATTTAAAACAAAATACCCATTTTGCCCAGAAAAAAGACCACCCTTTTTCCAGTTACAAATGATTTACAAAAACCAATGATCTTGTACCACATACATGCTCAACCAAATTATTTCCATTGCCAAAATCTAGGAAAGAATATGCAGAAAGTATGAAGAAAAACTTTTTTTTTTTTTTGTACAGTGCAGATGATGACTTCTCTCACCATTCCAGTAACTCTTCTTCCACATCTTTTTCTCTCCATATCAAGTTTAGAATAGTTCAGATAGAATGAGGTTAGGGTCATGTTTTGCCTGAGCTATATGAGTCTAAAACCACTGAGTATTTCTGACATAAAGAAGTTCTGTAGTTGCAGTACTATCAGAGACAAACCAGCTCTGAAGAATCTTTATAGATCTTCCAGTAAATTACTGAAGAAAAGCTGTTTTGAGGGTTTAGGTTTTTTCCACTGTAATAAATGCAGGTGGAGAACTGGGAGGATATGGCTCCAGAAATGTCTAGTTTACACCCTTCTCTCAAAAAATCTACTTTTTCTAAAATGACCTTTATAATCTCTTTCACAAAGGCAATTTTCTCTCAGTCCTGGGTTAGTGTCATCAGTTTTTAAATTGTTTCAGTTGCTAGAAGGGGAAAGTCATAGCTGAGTAAATGCCCTAAGCTTCTGTGATATTGTCTTTTTGGTGATAAGAACAATCAAATCAAAGAATCAAGGAATGCTCATTAAACCTGGAAAAAAACAGCAGAGAATGGCTATGTGGCACAAGGAGATGTTTTTGGAAAGAGTGGATGCCTCTCCACCAACTGCTTGTACATCCAAATTACAACCGCAGTTCAAGGGTGGTTGACTAGATCAAACACTAACACTAGATTACTTGACAAACCATAAGGAAAAAAGGTAGATTTCCATTTAATGATGATAAATTGATGCTTACATATATAGGATACCAGAGTGATCAGTTTCAATTCTTCATATCCAGTCCTTGAGCAAGGCACCTGCACAAGCACTTGTTTCTGTTATACTTTTATAGATACAAGCTAAAGGTGGCTCTGCTTATGCTATCAATTACAGGAAACTTCTGCACATTGTTGCACCATTCTGTACGTGACTAAGTTACGTATTCCTTATTAAATAACTGGAAAATATTACAACAGAAAGTTCCTAATTTTCAAGATATATAGCTTCGTCCAACAGGAAGTTTCTGGTTTTCTTCAGGATATAACTTTCTGATAATACAATTAACGACACCATTAACACAATTAAGCATTCATACTTCTTTGTTATATGGTCATTACTTTTGTTATGCCCTAAAACTAGTTCCTTTCAATGGCTGTGCTCCTTTAGTGATCAATAATTGGCCATCTGTGTTTATAGCCCTAGGACCTCTGCTGTCATCCTGTGTTTTAATTATCAGCCCCCACCCCCCCCGCTGAAACATTCACACTATGTAAATTCTTATTCTAAGATCATTGTTAGTTCACTCTATTCAGCAACAGATCCTTAGAACATTACGTATGAATATGCATGTAACACTTCCTCAATTATGTGTTATTAATAGCTAATTATTACAAAAATTTTTGTCATTATTATACTTGTTTGCCTAAATTACTTTTTGATTCTTTTCAGTGTACAGTTTTATATTAGAGAATATCAGATAGAGAAAATAATTCTTCCTTGGTGGTGGGAAAGGTAAAATTGTAAACTTGACAAATGCCACCCTTCTCAAGGTGCATTAGTCATGACACTGACCAAAGAAGCTACCTTAAAACAAAGTTCTGCTAATAAGTAAAACTTATATACTTTATATCCCAATGAACAAAATTATAACAGATTAGAAATACCAGATAAGTACAAGTCCCCAAAATTCCCTGTTGCTGTGTTGGACACATAGGTTTTGAAACTTTTGTTACTTCTCCAGGAAATACAGAAAAGGAATACACCTTTGAGGTGTAATATTCTTTGTTATTTCATTAAAAATAAGGTAAGAAAGGTCACTTTATACTATACACTTTTCTATTAGGATTGTATGGTGTCCTGGTTTTGGCTGGGATAGAGTTAATTTTCTTCACAGTAGCTACTATGGGGCTATGTTTTGGATTTGTGCTGAAAACAGTGGTGATAATGGGGAGATGTTTTAGTTGTTGCCAAGTAGCGCTTACACTGGTCAAGGACTTTTTCAGCTCCCCGTGCTCTGCCGGATGCACAAGAAGCTGGGAGGGGACACAGCCACGACAGCTGACCCCAACTGACCAATGGGATATCCCACACCATATGATGTCATGCTCAGTATATAAACCTGGGGGAAGAAGAAGGAAACAGGGGGACATTTGGAGTGACGGCATTTGTCTTCCCAAGTAACCGTTACTCATGATGGAGCCCTGCTTTCCTGGAGATGGCTGAACACCCGCCTCCCAAGAGGCAGTAGTGAATGAATTCGTTGTTTTGCTTTGCTTCCGTGCGCAGCTTTTGCTGTACTTATTAAACTGTCTCAACCCACAATTTTTCTTACTTTTACTTTGCTGATTCTCTTCCTATCCCACTGGGTGGAGGAGAGAGCAGCTGTGTGGTGCTCAGTTGTTGACTGGGGCTAAGCCATTACATGTGGCAAGGTTTTGGTAGTGGGGGGGCTACAGAGCTGGCTTCTGTGAGAAGATGACAGAAGTTTCCCCATGTCTGATAAAGCCACTGCCAGCCGGCTCCAAAACAGACCCACCACTAGCCAAAGCTGAGCCAATCAGCAACAGTGATATCCCAGGAGTTATCCTCTCAGAAAACATATTTAAGAAAGGAAAGAAAAGTGCTGCTCAACATCAACCAGTAGAGAGGGGGGTGAGAATAGGAGAGAAACAAGTCTGCAGACACCAAGGTCAGTGAAGACGGAGGGGGAGGAGCTGCTCCAGGCACCAGAGCAGAGCTTCCCCTGCAGCCCCTGGTGAAGACCATGGTGAGGCAGGCTGTCCCTCGGCAGCCCATGGAGGTTAACAGTGCAGCAGATATCCACCTGCAGCCTGTGGAGGACCCCACGCCAGAGCAGGTGAATGCCCTGAATGAGACTGTGACCCTGTGGAAAGTCCACGCTGGAGCAGGATCCTGGCTTGACCTGTGGCCCTGTGAGGGACCTGTGCTGGAGCAGTCTGTTCCTGAAGCACCCCATGGAAAGGACCCATGCTGGAGAAGTTCATGGAGTACTGTCTCCTGTGGGCGGGACCCCACAGTGGAGCAGAGGAAGACTTTAAGGAGGAAGAAGGGACAGAGACAATGTGTGATGAACTAACTGTAACCCCCATTCCCATGTACTGCTTGGGAAGAGGAGGTAGAGAAAATCATGAATAACATTTAGCCCAGGAAGAAGGGAGGTGTGGAGGGAAGTTGTTTTAAGACTTGGTTTTATTTCTTATATCCTACTCTGATTTGATTGGTAATAAATTAAGCTAATTTCCCCAATGCAAATCTGTTTTGCCCATGAAGGTTGTTGGTGAATGATCTCTCCCCATCCTTATCTTGATCTATGATCCTTTTGTTACATTTTCTCTCCTCCATTCAGATGAAGAGGGAAAGTGATCGAATAGCTTTCATGGGCACCTGGCACCCAGCCAAGGTCAACCCACCACAACTTGGATGAGTCCTGGGACAATCATCTTCTCCCAACAACAGTTAGACTTTCTGACTTTTTTTTTAATTATTATTATTTATCTACATTGCTTGTAGCTTCCTGCTCTTACATTCATGGTCTCCCATGAGTAGGCATAGGCATTTTCTTAGCATTTTATATCATTCCTAGAACATTTAAAAGGGTAAGTTTAAAGTAGTGTAATTGATTGTTATACATTATCAGCCTGATATAATTTGGCAAACTTCATGCTTATTAGCCAGGTGCTTATATAAAGAAAACTACCGTAAAATTGGCAAAATAGAAAATTCAGAATGACACAAGAAGGATGGCAGAAAATAAGAGGAAAGTATATGAGGAGAAAATAAACTTTTTCCTGTACTTTCCACATTCTAATATTTGTTGACTAATTTTTCCTTCTGACAACTTGTGAAATTTAAGATGAAGTTGACACTGTGGAGACTAAATGGGCTTGGACATCAAGACATTTTAATCACAGATATGTACATTTTTTAAAGAATTACATGACCTATCTGTCCCACAAGGAAGATGATGGGGTCCAGCAAAATTTAGCTGTCATCATTGCTCTCAATTTGCCCTCTGGGAGGTTCTTGGGAGTTTGCAGTTTTCACACTGATTGACAGGTTGCTTAAGCTCAAGGTATGGCTCAACAGGGTTAAGTAAACTTTGCATGCTAACACTGTTGTCAGCCAGACCCAACCCACATCAACAGTGACCCATCTGGCTCCTCTTTCTCTGAATGTGAATGCAACGTCAACCTAATCGTACAGCTAAATTACTGGAGAATAATTTACATCATGTTTGAATGGAATGGATCTTATTTAAATATTCTTCAGTTCTCTTGATACTTCTCTACTAACAAATCCTCACATCAGCAGAAAAAGAAGAAACGAAATGTCATAACCAGCGTCCTCTGTGAATCCTGCCTGACTGCAGAGCAGTGTGGGTCACTCGTAACTTTTAAGCAACAGTGTGATACTTATACTGCATGGTAATATTCAGAGTTAATGTTTCAGGTTAATCTTACTATTGTATTGGGTCATTTGAATGAAGATATCAGGAGAAACACTGTTCTCACCTTCTGAGAGGTACGTATTTCCTCAAATGGCTAACTTCATTCCAATAGATATTTTATATCTCTATCTGTATACAGATATATATGTACACTTAGGTATTCTCTCTCTATACATAGTTATGTATGTAAACTCAACTTCATATAATTGTTATTTTATACATCCATATATATGTGCAAATATACACACACACACATATCCATAGAAACTGAAATCCGGAACTATGAGTTCTCGGTTCCATAAATATTTCTTGCTAGTGGGTTTGATCAGTACTGTGTTTTCTCTGGAACTTGAATAACAGCTGAGAACTTTTAGTGGGTATGGGTAATAAATAGAATATACTTTGGATTGCACGGGGTATACAGGGGATTAAGCTTCTTGTCTTTCCCATAGTTGATGGGAAGGAGAGACCTAATATGCAGCAACAATTCCACTTAATTCTTTAAATATTCATAAAATGAGATGTAATCTCTTTTTTCAACTAGCCTTTGAATTCCTAGGATCTGTTGCTCTGCATGCCTAAACATGCTAAATATATATGTTACCTAAGGTTACGTGGGATCCATGGGCCAAATACTCCCTCAACCAAGGCTTAGAGGGTCTTGATGTGCTAAATATTCTCAGAGCACACAAAAGATATTGCTGTTACTCAGTTCAGCAAAAAACATTGTACTTACAATAAACTTATAAAAATGCTTGCTGTTATCTTGTACAAAATTAATTAGTACTTTATGATCAATGACCACAATGGGAAGGGACAGTCTTTTGTCTGCCTCCACCAAAGGAGTTTCAAACATTTACTTTGCACTTTTATGACAGTAACAAGCAAACTATGAAGTGGAGATACAGGGGATGTGATTGGAAGGAAAAACTGCAATTGAACGCTTTCTGTTATGGAAGAAAAATACAAAATTCTTAATTCCAGAAAGCTAAAAAACAAGAGCTAACTCTAGGCTGGTACTATGGAAGCAGTAGAAATGTTATTGTTGAAATCCTCGATATTGTTTGTATACTTTGTCCCATATCCCCTTACTGCAAAATGCACACAAATTTATTGGGGTGGGGATTGTATTCCAGGCATTTCTTTCCTCTGGTGTCTTTACTTCTGACTTCCAAAGTTTTTTTTTTTAAATACCTAATTTCTGTGTATAAAACTCTAGTTTATTCTTGGTTCTTTGTAGGTTTAAAAATTGTACTAAAAGGTAAGGATGATAATGGTGTCGTCTTATGAACCTAGCCTAATTTTTTCTCATGTATAAGAAAATTCATTGCAAAGTGGGCAACACACCAGGAGAAATATTAAGACAAGAATTTAAGAATTCAGAAAACCACCAATCATTCCACTGACTAGTGAAAATGGGTGCAGTGTAGCTCCATGGAAGTTGTTGGATCTATGTCAGTTCATAACTTTGGTCCTTCTTCTCTAAACCTTTACTTTAAGCAGCCTCAATTAAGTTATTCATAAAAAAAAAAACACAACACAAAAAACAAAACAAAACACCCAATACCCCCCCTCCCAACACATTGCCTTCACAACCATAGAATACTCCAATTCAGTTTTCTGATAGTAGATAATTTGATTATATTAGGGGTACTTGCAATACTGTAGATCTCTCTACATGACAGTCTTAAGGCATAGTAGAGTGGAGCAGCGTAGAATACAGTTTTAATTTGCTTATTTACTTAAACTGAATTTCTAAATCCTGCAATGAGGCTTATCAGGGCAGTTATAGGCTTATTTATTTATTTATCTTAATATATTGTAAACTATTTATATGTATACAAATTTACATTGATTGCATGAAGCTACATATAATAGACAGTGTATACTATTATAGTTTAACAGAACTAATTCACTCCAAGTAAAAGAAGATAAAATGAGAGTTACCTAATTTACCCAGCTTTCTGCAAATTTGTAATGAAGTAAACAATATCACATCTGTAAAAAAAAGGCACAGCCAAAACCTAAGACACATAAATGTTTCAGCAAATGTATAGGTGCAGCGTAAAATGCTTATCAATACAAAGGAGGAAAGGACAAGATCCTTGTGTATCTGAAAGATACAAAAAGCCCAGCACCCTGGCAATACAAGGGAAAAGCAAAAAACATAACAAAACAAAACAAAAAAAACCCCATACAAAACCCCAAACCAGAACAGTTGCAGAGCAGTCACTATTTTCAGTTATATACATTATATTTTCAAGACACAAAATCTTTTTCATCATATTTTCTAGCAGCCAACACTGAAAATGAAGAGAAGTCAAAACAGCACTAGTCGGGGCTTGATGCTTTAATCACTGCATATGTTATGTCTGTTTGCTCCACAAAGCAGTAAAGTAGCAGCAGATAATTTTGTGCCCAGGAAAGGCACTGAACCCACCTCCAGCTGGTGTAAATGCAAACGATTGTTGAAAAGATGCTGGCTTATACAGACAGAGGATCTGGTCTTCAGTATTTTGTGATTCATGTATAGAAAAATGCACAGATATATACTCAAACAAAAGCACATCTCAGTTATACCATTTATTTTTATTCTTCCCATGATTCTGGGTGGAGGTAGGGATAAGGACAAATAAAAATGTGATCTAAAAACATAACACATTATTTATTTGAGAAATCTGGAAATTCTGTGACTTAAAATTGAAACATAAACATATTTGTCACATTCTATATGCTTTAAAGTTAGAATAACTATTTTAGAATATTATACAGAGTCTTTCAGAAACAGCCAACTCTGTTGTCCAGGAAACTGTCATGCCTGAATAATGTACTTCTGACTGAGTTAGATTTGTAATTTTTGCAAATAATTTTGTGGTTTGTATTCACACATGTCCAAACTGTTCAGAAAAGGTTCAGAGAAACATTTTTGAAATTGCTTTTACTGGGATATTGATATTTAACCACTAGTAAGAAGCTGAATGTCTAGTCTGCGAAAATATAGTGTACATTAGTAGCGACACTTTTCAAAGTCCATTTTACCCCAAGTATTTACATTTTAATGTCTTGATAGGATATATACATTATCGTCCAAATTCTACTTTGTCAAGAAAACATGTTGTGTTGAATCTAAAGCAGTTGTCTCACTGCCAGGGAGACACAGAATGAAAGAAAAAACAAAGGAAAGAGGGAAGAGAAAGTGAAAATCAGTGAACACAAACTGAAACAGAAAAAGGAAGGAAGGAAGGAGGGAGGGAAGGGAGGAAGGAAAGGGAAATTAGCAACATAGTCCAAAGTGAGTAACTTAGTATGTTCTGATGGAAGTAAGGTGCTGTATGAACTCAGAAAATTTTTCAAACAACAATTATAACCTGTGAGAAAGCTACTTTGAGATTTCTATTTTGTCAACAGATAAAATAAAGAAGGACAATTCTGCCAAAGGCCTGTATGTTCAGTTGGAATATTTCATGACTGAATATACTCTCCCAAAGTGATTCACAGCTAAGCCAATTCATATACAGAAAACAGAAAATCTGATCCTGTCTCCTTTGAAGGCTCCCATCTCTATCTGCTTCTACTGAGAAATGTACATACAATGTATATAACAAAACAGAGACAGTTTTATATTTTAACAAGATCATTGTGTTTCCTTTCAAGAAGTGGTTATATGACCTCTTAGGCATATGTGAGAGAAAATTAAAAGCTGTTTATAGATTATTGTTTACATTGCAACTACTCTAAAATGACGTAGTCTTGTGACATGAGTGGCAATATCTTCTTATCTCACTGCATCAGTAAAGTATCTAAATCAGTGAACAGGGTAGAAAAGTTTTGTTGACACTACCCAGCCTGCATGCCGTGTACTATTTAATCTGAACCTCAACAAATCAATAAAATGAGTTAAGTGTAGCTATGTATGGAATGATTCATATAGTGTGTCCTGGGTTTGGCTGGGATAGAGTTAGTTTTCTTTCTAGTAGCTGGCATAGTGCTGTGTTTTGGATTTAGTATGAGAATCGTGTTGATAACACACTGATGTTTTCATTGTTGCTAAGTAGCGCTTACACTAGTCAAGGACTTTTCCAGCCTCCCATGCTCTGAAGCTGGGAGGGGAGGGGGCACAGCCAAAACAGCTGAGCCATACTGGCCGAAGGGATATTCCATATCATATGACATCATGTCCAGTATATTAACTGTGGGTAGTTGGCTGGGGGTGGGCACCAATCATGGCCTGGGGACTGTCAGGGCATCGTTCGGCAGGTGGTGAGCAGTCGCAGCCCTTGTTTGGTTTTTTTCCCCTGGGTTTTCCCTGTGTCTCTTTCTCTTGTTTACCTTTTCATTACAATATAATTATTATTACTATTATTATTACTGTTTTATTTTAATTATAAAACAGTTCTTATCATGTGTTTTCTTACTTTTTCCCTTTTGATTCTCCCATTGGGGTTGGGGGAGTGAGTGGCTGTATGGTGATTACTTGCTGACTGGGCTAAATCACAACACAGTGTAGCTTTTTGATTTCCTTGTGTAGATGATATGCATCACAATCTTAATCACAAACTACTAGATAAAACTTAAGGAAGGTAATACCGGTTTTAGTGACACTACTTTTTGTTCATTTTCCCCTACTTTCAAACAGGTGCACCTAGCATGAATTTTCTTAACCTGGCGATTTACAAAAAGATGAGGTAATTAAATGTATCACACTTACTTTACGATGCCTGAAGATGTCTAAAAAACTATGGCAAATGTTTATCTCATTCTGTAAAAAAAAGTGCTCTTAATAAAAGCTAAAAGTATAACCTTGTAGAACACACTTTTATGCTGTCCCTATTTCCCTCTGATGGCACTTAGAAGTCCAGGCTTCAGCCATTGTGCTCAACAAACATATCTTACTAACATGATACTAGTAGTGAACTCAGGGAAGTTAATATAGGTATAAATAGAGTTTGGTTCCTGCTTCCCTTTTAAGAAAAAGACCAACATTAAAAATTAAACAATTCAACCTCCTTCCCGGTCCCCCTTGCTATATAGAAATATGACCTATTTTAAATGAAGTCAGTTAAGTTACTGTGGTTTAGCCCCAGCCAGCAGCTCAGCCCCACACAGCCACTCCCCCAGCGGCAGGATGGGGGAGAGAATCAGAAGGGTAAAAGTGAGAAAATTCATGTGTTGAGATAAGAACAGTTTAATAATTAAAAAAAACCAACAATAATAACAACAACAATGCAATGAAAAGGACACACACACAAAAAAAACCCAGGGCAGGGGGAATAAACAACACATGATGCAACCACAAACCCAACCAATCCCTGAGCCATAACCACTCCACCCCACACCAACTCCCCCAGTTAATATACTGGGCATGACGTCATATGATATGGAATATCCCATTGGCTGGTTTGGATCAGCTGTCTTGGCTGTGGCTCTGCCCCTCCCAGCTTCTTGCCCACATGGCAGAGCACGGGAAGCTGGAAAGGTCCCTCACTACTATAGGTGCTACTTAACAACAACTAGAACATCAGTGTGCTGTCAGCACTTTACCAGCTACCATGAAGAAAATTAACTCTATCCTAGCCAAAACCAGCACAGTTATAAAAGCTATGTTAAAAGCTTTGTTTAAAGTAGAATTCATACATCTCCTGCCCATGGAATGGTAATTTTGCAATTCATCCAACTGTATGAAAAGGGCTGTTTGTTATTCCGTTCAGCTAAAGGCAAGTACAAACTTAGGTAGGGGAGGAAGAACAGGTCACCGGCCTACACTTGTTACTTAATTAGCAGTATCCAACATAGCAACACATGCTTCAGGCCACAAGAAATGCACATCTGTCCTACCATGCCAATTATGACTAAATAGGCAGAATAATTTATCTAAAACCTACATTTAATTATTATGGGCTTGTCTCCCTCTTCCCCCAGCTCCCAAGCTTTAGAGGGTTTATATTTGAACTAATTTCAGCCAGTATAGTTTTGATCAACAAGCCATCAGTGTCACACGATACAATATCAAAGAAGTCATTACTTTTTTCAGCAGATTGCAAAATATGCCATTTATACTAGGTGCTTGCCATAGTTTCACAAATTGAGTTAGAACTGCCAACTCTGCAAAATGGAGACAGAAAACTCATTGCAGGGGGTAACTTGTTTATGTTCAGGCACCATCAGCTGTTTAAAAAAGGCAGATGGATTTACCCTTCTTAGGAAAGAAAGTCTTCACAGAAGAAAAATCTGTTTTGCTATCTCTCTGCTTTGCTTCATGCAAGCAGTTCTTAGAAGGAGCACAGCTGCAAAATAGCACAGTAATCAAGAAGACAAGAAATACCAACACGAAGAGTTCTGTAAAACTCCAGGGATGAGGAAGCACACTTTGTAAAGCTCTGTAAAATGTAAATTAAGTTCAGCCATAGAATATATTGGATCCCAGTTCATATGTACAGAATTTATTTTAAAAACAACCAACCAAACAAACAAAATGTTCGAATGGCCCTGGTCTATTTGGGCATCACGACATGTTTTGGGAATATGAAAGGTTATAAGATTACAGTCTGAAGTACCAGTAATAATGGAAAAAGTAATTGGAAACAAATATATTTTGGCACCTAATATTAGCATTTTAGCCAGCACTACAAGAATTAAACAAATCCCTAAAGATTAATCAGAGTATATTTCTACTAACCTAATGAATGCTAAAACGCTGGTGCTGCAGCAGCCTGAAAATAGAAGAAAATACTCAGATTTTTTCCAACTCCTCTTGTGGAACATGTTTTTGTATGCAGGAGTTATATGCAGTAGATAATTAATTTACTTTTCTTTTTTAATATGAAAGTACACCTGAAATATGCCTTATGCATCTTCAGAAAAACATTATTTCCACTGATGTCCAGACTACTTTAATTAGCCAGTGTCTTATGTTTGTGGTTTGTTTTTTTTTTAAAAAAAAACCAACAAAAGACTACAGTTCTCCACTAAGACAAATAATTTTACTACCTACAGGACCCAAAAGTTGCAATTCTAAAGCTGGTATACGCTAGACTGTGAAACAGTTCAATCTCCTTACTGAGCTCTCAGCTGAGCAAGTAGTCTTTTTGAAGTTAATTGGTTTATTTAAGTTGCTAAGTACTCAACAGTAGGAATAAAATTGCACAATATATCTCTGCTATTTCTGGCTCAGTGGTGTCTGTAACCCCTTGGACTGTTTGCATGACTTTGAACACCTTTCTTGAAAGCTGATACTTAAACACACACGCATGCACACATTGCTTTTTTATCCATTCTTTTTTCTTCTTTTTTTCTGAAGCACTGAACTCAGAGGGTGCAGCTTGAGATAAGTTCTGCAAAGGACTGTGGGAAATATGTGAGATCAGAGAAAGGTGCTAATACAGCAAGTGTAACTAAGACTGCAGTAAGAGACTCTTCTTTAAACCAATCTCTGAACAGTTACTTCAAAGCAAGAACATTGTACTGTTGATCTGCTGCTAGTAAAAATAAATAAATAAATGAGGTAAAACTAAACTTGACTCAACCAGCTACAAAATGAGAAGTAAAGGTCAGAACCTGAGATGGTAGCTACATAAGACATCTTTATTTAATGACAGACCTACCTAAGAAAGCAGGACTATATGGTTTCCTCAGAAAGAAGAGAAGGCTGAACATCCATTGCTTCCTGAGTGGGTGCTCTAACTATGAGAATATCAAGTTTAAGTGGAAAAATGGGAACCCAGCAGCTAGATTCAAGTGTCTGAACACCATTTTCAAGTGCTATCTGAAATGGTCTAAGAGCTGATGAATGTGACCTTGGGTCTGTGAAAGACCTGTGCCCTTTCAGCCTGGCTGTGGGAAGCCAGACCACATACCCTGGGGAAGCACTAGGAACTTATAATTAGGCAACGAAACTGCAAAGGAATACAAAACATGTTTTGGATTACATGTAGAAAATAAAGGTCAAGTGCAAACTTTAAAACACAAAGCCAGATTGC
This sequence comes from Phalacrocorax carbo, assembly GCF_963921805.1. Classification (NCBI taxonomy): domain Eukaryota; kingdom Metazoa; phylum Chordata; class Aves; order Suliformes; family Phalacrocoracidae; genus Phalacrocorax; species Phalacrocorax carbo. Next base: position 164,615,580 of record NC_087513.1, read on the forward strand.
TTGCCACAGATGCATAAAACAGGGAGTATTCGAGCATAAAGTGTCCAGCCTGGTATAGTGATGACTGTCTTCACTATCAAGGGTCCTTATTCAGTTGATGGAGTGGAGTCGGGATTCTAACTTTCTCCTTGAAGTCTACATTTGCCTCCTAAGCCCATCTGCAGTGCTCCTTCAAGACAATGAGGAAGCCAGGAACACTGGGCACAAAAGCCTGTCTGAAACTCATAGCAGTCACCTCTGTTTATGTGGCATTAAAACATAGATTTAGCTGGAGTAGGTAACAACTGAGAAAGAAGAAAAAAAGTTACAGAATAATCCTTTGTATTTTGCAAATAGCTCAAATTTTCATGGAGGAAGTAGGTCCCAGGTCATTGTCAGCTGAAAGGTTTAATTCTGGTACTCTTATATGGAAATGTGGATGCACTACTCTGAAAAGAGATTTGTGTTAAAATTACAACAAAGCAAACCTGATTGATGTTGTTCTGAGACCTTGCAGGTTTGGGAGAGGTTAAATAAATGGGTATTGTGCCTCATGAAAATTTTCTTTTTGTTCTGAAAGGCTTAAATTATGTTTCCTTATTTCTGTGGAAGAAAAGAGATTAAAAAAAAGGGTGGGGGGTAAGATTTAAGAATGAGTGAAAAGATTTTTCTATAAAAAAGATTTTTAAGTGGGTGAAGTTACCTGCCTTATTTTCTGAGAACTGTATTTTCTTTGTGTTTTCATAGGGAGGAAAGGAGGTAGACGAGTCCTATTCCCATAGTTTTTAAACAGACAGAAGACGTCTTTCCTCATTACAGGACACCGCATTGCATTCCTTGGAATTGGTCTCCTTTTTTTGCCATGCAGGTCTGTCAACATGGTTCTGCCAGTGTCTATGAAAGGTCACAGGCTGTGTGTTAAGCTCATAACAGAAACGCTGGGACTTGTCACTTTGTCTGGACTTATCTTAGCCTGACTGGACAATTTTTTTACCTAGAAAAAGCAATTTATCTATTGACCAGGTGACTATTAGCTTGCAAGTGCTCACTCAGCTTTCCTTTGCCACATGACCTTGAGGTAGGAAAGTAAGTGTAAATTTTTTGGTTTTGTGTGTGTGTGTGTGAAATACACAAAACTTTCTGGTGGGACACTTGCCCAAAACTGATCCTGTTAAAGATGAAGATGCCCATCAGCAGGATTAAACAATAGCAAGGGAATTACAAAGAAGGAGTCAACCTGAAAAGAAATACAGAGGGAAAATGGAACCATGTGACACAGGGAAAGGTGGTGGAAAGGCAGCACCAACTGTCCCTGTTGGCAGTGTCCCAGGGCCACCCCAACCCCTGACCAGGCTGAGCAACACAGCCCCACCGTGGGGCACCTGGAGCAGCCAGCAGCCAGTAGTGGGCTGGCAGAGCAGAGGCAGCACGCAGGGGCCCCACTTCAGGGTGCAGGGACACGTCCCAGGGCACCTTCTCAACAGCAGCTGTGTCAGAGGGATTTTAGGAGCAGCAGAGGGGCCAGACAAAGCTGGGGCATCTTCATCTCCTGCAGGAGGGATGTGTGCCCAGGGGAGCCCCCACAGCCAGGGAATGAGTGATGGTAACTTCCATGGCTGGGGGTGTGCACAAACGATGTGCAGGGTGTGGGCATGTAATGGTATAACTAAGTGTATGTATAGTTAGAACTTCTTGGCATTAATTGCAAGAAAGCATTTAGAATTGCTCAGGAATTTATTTACAGTTTGTGAATGTCTAGGATTGTGATTTATCTGTTTTATTGTTGATATTGGTCCTGAATATATCATTCACTGATTACCAGCTGCATCCTTAATAAATCAATAAACCACTTTGATCCTGAGCTGAGGAGTTTGTTTCTTGAACAATTACCTACTTTGTTTCAGCTCTTGCTTAACTTTCTAAAATTTTGTGATATAATGCCATGTATTTTGTAACTAATATATAGTTATAACAAGAAATTATTCTGTGTAGAAGGAACTGTCTATGACCCTGGAGTGACATGCAGTATAGGTGAGTACAGGCATGGGATGGCATTGGAGAAAGGGGAAGATACCTGAAATTTTCCAAATGTCATTTAATGGTATATTGTTTGAAATATGCGTTTGCATCATTTTAACTAGATTAATAATAAATCTTTGTTAGACTCTTTAGGACTTAGTTAAACTAAAATAATAAAAATTCTTAGCTTGGCATATACTGTATACTCTTTTTACCTGTGATAGGATTTGAGTATAACAAACCGGTGGGAATACAGTCAATCTATTCTGTAACTTTGGTGCAACAACTTGGTAACAGCTCAAAGGCTAAGCAGCCTTTGAAGAGAAAAGACTGCAACCATGATTCACAGCTTTCAAGTTAAGTGTTTATTTCTCACCACAATTCAGCCTTAACTATCTATATCTTTTTTTTTTTTACTTAACCATTAGTTTCGTTGCATTTAAAGTCTCTTTTAGCTAGCACTAGTCACGTACTACTTGATTTTAACCCTTTACAAATATTCTCTATTTATCCTTAGTTCATCCATTGTCTGAAAACAGAAGATGACAACTACAACTTTTTAAGCAAGCCTCAGGTTAGGCAAATCTTCATATTTTATTTTGGTTCAGATACTGTTGCTACTGTAAATTGCTGTTTAATTAATGTAAGACCAAGAGTTAAAAATGCAGGCCTTTTACAGAAATATTTTTAAGCCATTCGGATTTAAAAAAAAAAAAACAAACAAACAACCAAAAGCTTTGGCTATTTTAGGGTGCATCTATATTACTAAAATAAAAGGGCTCACCACTGCTTTCTGGCACTAGCAGTCCAGGTCCATACAATGTAACTCTCTTAATCGGTGAAACACTGTGATTGCACCTCCTTGTCAGCAGTAGTTATCAGACGATGCTAACTTTAAAACTGTTGTGGTTTAGCCCCAAATAGCAACAGAAACGTGGAGAAAAAATCTCCAGGAACTGCTTGGAGGAATTCTAACTGGCCAAAGTGAAACATGTCCAGAAACATCCTCATCATTTAACAACAGAGATTACTGAGTTCCCATACATAGAAATATTTCCCATTTGCTTTACTAGTACATATGTATGTCTAAAAGCTTTATATGATAAATGTAATCTCCCCGTGGGGGTACTTCAGTTGCTTGTTAATGGAAAGCTAATATGAGAAGCTCATTTGCAGGTATGTGCTAGAATTCACAATTAGCCACAGAAGTGGAACAGTAAATTGCATGATAATTATTTATTATTAAAGAAAAAAAAATTTAGACCGTCTTCCACCAGATGTTTCTGTGGATCCTATGGGAGTTCAGTGCTTTGATGTATTGAAAAACAATCTTTGATAGGGATTTGAGTGAAAACTGTGATAGTTTGGTGACTAAATACATGTAAATGATATTAAATATTTATCCCGAAACATTTTATGTTAATCATACATTAAAGCTGTACACCACAACACCTCAGCCAGTTTAGAAGGAACTTTCTTGAAGCTTAAATAGAAAACCCTACAGGTTATTACAAACTGGTGTGTAAATTTATAAAACTTCACTGATCTATCTTATAATTCTATATAATATACTACATAGTTCAGTGTATGCATGAGCCATCTGAACCATGCTAAGGAATTAAAATAAAATTGACTACATTTTAAAGACTTGACAGATAATGACAATCCTTTTTAAATTAATGAAGAAGACTCTGAAGGTCTTCCACTGGAAAAAAACCTGCTACTTGAGCACTGAAAGATTGGTTTAGAACTTCAATATGAGTACCTAGATTTGAAAAAAGAAAAACCAACCAACCAAACACAAAAATACAACCAAAAAACCACAGAACACCCTAAACCAAAACAACCCACAAAATTTTCTATTCAGCAGAGAAACTATATAGAAATGGTACAGTGAGGTCATTTCCTTTTTTCTTCTCTTGTCCTCTTTGAAGAATTGTTAGTTTGCCTACTGTTAATAGGATTATCAACTTCATTTCATGTGCAATATATTTTCTTAGCTCATAAACTAAGCTTAGCCGAACATCACATGAAGTAACAGACTCAGATTTTTTCTTGACTATCAATTTGACAGTATTTCTGAGAGACATAATACTTGGTAAACAGATAATTCATTCTTAAAAGAAGTTAATCTAAATTGAACAAGTCAAATTGCATGTTAGTTTTTTAGCTTTCGTGAGTTTATACTAGAATCTGACAGACTTTTCCATATGTCTGAGACCATTCAGTATTAATTTAAGCCACCTTAGAAGAGCATTTCAAAAATATATCAGAATGTACTCTCAACAAATAGCTGTTTATCTCACAAATACTACTAAATGCACGTGTCCCTACTGTTAGCATGATCTGTCTTTGCATTTCTCCCACTTCTAATACACACACTGCAGACACAAAGATAGATGATTGCTAGTACTTGTCACTGGAATAATAAACACAGAATTTCCATGGCTATCTCTGATTACAGTTTAATTTCTTTATATCAGTACCTTTATTTTCAAATGGCCTTTTCTCAGAGCAATTACATGTTTTTAAAAATAACATTAGGAGAACAGCTAATTAAAGTTCACTGAGTTTGGTGCCAGTGCTAGGTTTAACACTATACAATACTAATTATGTATTACACAGAAATAAAACCTAAATTGTACAAAAATATTAGATTTCAGAACAATAATATTTGTACTTATGCAACAAACACTAATTATGTTACTCCAAAATCAACAGCTTCTTTCAAGGCAAGTGTTAAATAGTTTGCTTTCCCTATTTCTACTCCCGTGCCTGTTGAACAGTTAGTGCTGTTGCCAGAAATAGGACAAGATTAGCAGTATAGGGAGCAAAGAAAACCCTGTTTGGGGGTTGGAGGCAATACTGTCAGGCACAGACAGGGATGATCAGAAGAGAAAGAAGACTGGCCACCAGCGTACTTCAGTCTCAACTTGTGTCATTGATGAGCTCTCAGACCTCGTCACATCCACCTTGAGGAGGAACCACCAAAGACTGCAGACATCAGCACTAATAATACAACATGAGCTCCATGGCCTTGTACTTACAGCTAACCTAGGAAAAAATTGTTGAAGAGCTGTGTATACAGTGCAATGATGATCACAACAGTGTTTAAATTAACCCTTAGCACAACATGTGTTGTTAATGAATGAATGCATGCAGTAAAGTTTGGCTTCAAAATTTGAAATTAATTCAATTTTTTCAATCTTGTAAAAACTGCCATCCCCATAAATTTGATTCCCTAAAGAAGTAGAGATATATTTGTTCCAACAGTTCCCATAATGTCATATACTCTGAACTAAAAAGAAACTAACTACACTGATAAAATAATCATGTCTTATGATTACAAAGGTATCACGTAAGAATCAAAGGAAACGAAGAGGCAAGTGACATGTAGTATAGCAGCTTTGAGAAGGCTAACCAGAACAATCTAAACACAAGCCATGGTACACCTTTCAGTTTGAGACTAGTAAGTGGCCTGGAGCAGATCTGTTTCTCCATGAAAATGTAATCACAGAAGCCACTTTCCAAAACATTAAATATGCAGGAGACCAAAGCAAGTGCTAACTCAGGAAGATTTTGGTAGAGCAGATACTACAGTTTCAAAAGAACACTTCATTAAACCCAAATGTGTTGAAGTACTGTTTTGACTGAAGCTATAACCCTGGAAATAAAGCAAACTCAGGCAGTCAGTAGGGAAGCGCTTGTAGCACACCCTTGGTAGGGGCAGGAGGAAGATGACAACTATATTTTTTTAAACATTTGTTGGAAAAGGTAAGCCTGGAAAAAATTTAGAAGGAAATTGGTTGTGTTTGCTTACACTGTAATCAGGAAAACATTATTGTTGCTAATAATACAATTAACATTATAGAACAATCAAATACTTGACTCGTAATTGTTTTCTTCTCCTAACAGAAGTACCCTAGCAAGGCCCCAAATATTCGATACGTACTGAGGGTTGAAGTCAGCTATGCACGTTAGTTAAACATTACCACAAATGTATACTGAGGTTTCATATATATTGCAGTTTCTGGGTAGGTGATTATGGACAGATGATTAAAAGGAGATTTTATTGGTACTATACTTCATACAGTAAATCCAATTGTAGCCTTGTACATAACAGGCTTAAGTATAGGGTTACACAGGAGTTAAAATCACAAGAACAATCATATATGGGCATAACAAATAGTTCATGCAGACCAGCATGCTGTTCTCAACAGTCATCCAGAGTTTCTTACAACAAAAATGTAAGGAAAAAAATAAGTTTCCCTTTGGGATACCCTCCAAGCTTCTAGTCATTGAAACCTTACTGGACGATTGCGATTAATAGACTAAAGTTATCCGTTCTGAATAGGCATACTTTATTTTTGAACTCACTCATACTTTTACAGTTACTTGCCAGTGCATTTCATAAATTAATCCTGTTATATATAAAATAGTTTAAAACCTGCTATTTTATTATTTAATAGGAATGTTTTCTGTGTTTTTTTTTAACATTATGAGAAATAGTAAATAATTATTCCCTATTTGCCTTTTCTACCCATCCATTAACTTAGACCACTAGTATATCCTCTGCTAGCTACTGTTTTCCAAGCTGATGGATCCTCGACTATTTGCTTCTTTGAAAGTCATTTTGTACTTCTGATTGCCCTTGGTTTTCTTTGTGTCTATTCTATATTTGTTTCGCTGTGGTAAGAACTTAAAGCAATTTCCAAGGACTGTATGCCTCATAGATCTCTATGGTAACAGCACTATATTTTCTATTTCATTACCTTCCTTTTCTAGGACATCCTCACATTATTTGCCAAGTAGACTAATACTGACTATTTAACAGATGCTTTCGGATAATTATCCACAAAGACTTCAGTATTTATTCACAGTCTGCTAAAAGCAACTATACAGGCAATAACATACAGTGCTTTTCTCTTCTCTGTGCACCTCTCATGAGACTTCAGTGAAGCATGGAATTCTGAATGCAGTTCCAGTGGTCAAGAGCATCTTTGAGTGTATCAGGCTTTTTCACAGGCAACATACAATTCTATTTTAAATTCCTGAACTAAGAATGATTTGCGATTTTTCTCTGAAGATAATTGGCCAAATTATATTGTAAGTAGGGATTTCATTAATGAGCAAGGAACTCTGGCTCCTAAACAAGAAGGCAAGTATTAGCTAATTTGGAAGTACTTCTTACAAATTGTCTTACCTAATTTAGTAACTGAAGAATATCTTCATTCAATGGAAAAATATTTTCATTCAATGAAAAAAGTATTTCAGAGTTTGAACTCTTTTCATATCAGAGGAACAATAATTTTGAAAGTCCAAAGTTAAAACAAGTGAGAAAAAATAATTATTTTATACCAGTTTATTTTTTCAATGTATTACATAGAAATTAACCTTCAGATTTTGAAAGGCTTTAAACAATAGTACTTACAGTAGCTTGGAAGGACAATAAGCCACTATATGATTTCTGGTCTGTATGGGTAAACAAAAGTTCAACAAAGAATAGGTTTGACAAATAAGAAAGTTAAGGACAGATGATGAAACAGCTCATAGTCACCTCTGCTGCCTCGCAGGAATTCAAAGCAAATAACAACCTTACGCTTATTGCAGTGGAAATGCTATTCATCTCTGAATCTATTTAAATAAAAAAATTCAGACCTCAGAATCAGATTTTCTTGGAAATGCAAGAATGAACAATAGAAAAAAATGATTTTTTTTTTCTTAAATCAAGGCTGAATAGAATGTACAGCAAAGAGCTAGATTAAGAATGAAGTAAAGGCTTAGAAGACTAAATAGTTCTGATCTTTGATCTTGCAGAAGTAAAGATTTTATGGGCTTGGATTTGGTTTTCCTGGTCTGTATTGTGCAGTTCTGCTTTCCTAATCAGCCTTTCTTTGATATTGTTTTACAATGTAGATTCACTGCACTTCCATTCCCCCAAGGAGCAGAAGTTCAGATTCAAATTTTACACCAGTTCCTTTGAAAAGAAGCTTCGATATATCATTGACAGCTACATTCTGCAAATTCTGATTGTATACTATTCTGTCATCACTCTCCACACAAAGGTGTCTGATTATATTAATAAGAAGCAGTTTCCATACAACTGCAGAGTAATTTGGATAATCTGTTCACACTTAAGAATGATGGAGAGGATGGAAAAGTTATTATCCACTGTATGGGGCACAAGGTCTTCAGTTTGTTTGTATGGATACATTCTTTCTTCTTCTTCTCATTTGTCTTCAACAATAAAGTTAGTCTAAAATGTCATTAAAAATGTGAAATCAGTTTTTCATTTTTGGAGGTGCTTTAATTTAAAAATCTGCTTGCCATGAACTTCTAAATAGCAGAATAAATAACTCTAAAATGAATGAAATAATTTGTTGATACAGAAAAGTAAGATGATTTTTTTTGGATGTTTCAGACCAGACAATGGAAAGTAAGTGAACTGCATATTGCCTAAGCCACAAGCAGATAAATTCCATTCATCTAAGTGTAACATTCTTAAGAAATTTCCCCAACTGTAATGAAAAAATATCTTCTGTATTCTTTTACAACACTAGTTCCACAATATACTCTGATGTGCTATGGCAACATTCCAAATTAAAGGATATGCTCTAAATGTATAGTGTGTTGCTGGGGTTTTTTTTAATCTTGCTTTTAGTAGAAGACAACACACGCCTTTATAATTGTACCTTTCCCTAATATGATGTGCCCAAAGCTATGGTAACGAGGGTGGTGGGAAGTCTGAGAAAACAGTTAATATGCTCATTCTCTTATTCATATAGCTACCTGAAGATTTTATTTTATTAAATTTCCAGTCTTCATTTTAATGAAAACAAGTAAAAGAATGATGTCTGAATTGTTTGGAGATTAAAGGAAATTTTCATATTATCATATATATTTCAGTTATACAAGAAAAGAGAATGAGAATGCAAAAGATAATTGCCGTCTGAAATTTGATGCCAGTAACAACTGAATGATGACAAAAATACCTTTCTTGGGATTATTCTTTCTTCCTTCGTTTGAAACCAACAACAACAACAAAAAAACAACAATCGCTTGAACATAAATTACACTTCCAGTACATAAATTGGTTCACTAGAGGTAAATCATGTGTTTAAAGTTAAGGCATATAATTAGTAAGTTTATTGATTTGAGTTCTGAAGCATTTTGACCACTTATTCAGTATAACCTGTTTGATAACCATTAACATTTCTTCTTTTTTTAATTTAAAGGAGTATCTGTTGTTGTTAAAAAAAAAAATCCAGCAAAACCAATAGATATGTGTGGCACCCTAACATTTACTCAAATTATTATTTTTGGTTCTACTGTTCTGCCTCCAAAAAGTTTAGTAAAATCAGCTTGTCATCTTGACAGTTCTCAGAAAAGCTTACAATAAAATAAAAATTAATTTAAAAGTACCCTGCTTAAAATAAGACCAGTTGCAATTCAGTGTAGCATTTTGGGGTGCTGGAGTATAGTTACTCTAAATGCATTATGTGAACTTCAATAAAAATTCCTAGAATAAGATGCTTTGTTCAGAAAATTTATGTAACATTTGTTTCTTTTTGAACAGAATGTGTGGGATTTAAGTAATCCATTTAATATACTGAGCATTTCTAGATTCTATCTAACTTTCTTTTAAAAATTAGTAGCTTTTCCAGAATTATTCCCAAACAGTTTCCAGTCCACCCAATGTTAGCAGTGATAAAGATGTTGGACGTTAAGATCTCACTTCAAATAAATATTGAAGCTGTACTTAATCAACATATCACATTCATTACCAGCAATGAGCAAGGCATTAAAAATATATATTCTCAGAACAACTGTGTGACAGCCCTTAGGCTGAAAAAGAACAATAGCAGAATATATTTTTTTTAATTTTCTGTAAAATCTGGATATAAACTTTAAAAATTCTTAAAACCCTGGAAGTTTTGTTTTTGAAAATACAGAAATTACGTAAAAAGTTTACTTTTATTAATAAAGCTTCATTAATACATATGTAAATAAATTTTTAAGGCATGATAATTGACTCCTGCCTTCATACATAATAGACGCTTGGTCATTCTAATTCTGCTGGAGATGAGGCAGACCCTTGTTCTGTCACATGCAAAGGATACCCAGGCATGGTCTGGAAGGGAGTCTTGGCATGGTCCAGTGGGTCCATTGGTCTTGATGTAACTACTAATGAAACAAACAGTGCCACTCCTCTGGTACTTGGACTAAATTGTCTATCCTGATTATTGGCTGGAAGAGTTGCTGGTGTGCTTTCATCCCAAACTGACTAGCGCTTTCCCAAACAACTCCCTGACATATTTCAGGAATGAGCACAAATCAGTAACCATTTCTGGTACACCATTTGTAGAGGATGCATTATGTGGGAGGGCAAGAGAATTTAACACTATTATGTGCTGATTCATACCAGTTAGTGTCAGTACCAGAGAATAGTTCAGGGAATTGTTTCATTTACTAGCATATAGAAAGCCAGGGTGAAAAAAGGTATCCTGCAGATTGTCCCTTAGTTTAGAAACAGCTATGGATTTTAATAATGCTATTCATTTACCTTTTCAATCACAGTTTACTTATTTCTACTATGGTTTTCTCTTTGTAGTAGCAAAACTGTTAATTTCCCTACAAAACACTGCATATGTGGACCATCTATTTTTTACTTATGAAAAGTTTTCTCTACCTGGCCACTTTTTTTCATGCAGCTGTCTCTGTTTTTAAATCTCATCTCAAGTTGTACAACTATTTTTTTTAATCTGTAATTAAGATACCATTATAATTAAGATTAGTTAAAATTCACTTAATCACTTCAAAGGTGTCAAGACCTAGAAAGCTAAATTATTTTCATTTATTATATGTCTGTCACTAGGGGAAAAGAGCACCGCCAAGCTCGGTTTATGAGGTGGACCAAACAAGGCACAAGCTAGGTGAGGAAAAGCATTTCACTCCCACATTCAATCATACACAAACACACATGCACAGGTAACGGAGATCTGCCCCAGTCACCACACCAGTGAGTCAGCCAAGCCCATCCTGAGGACATGTGACACTCAATCCCACCAGTCTCTGAGTCAGGCTCTGGGCAGGACTCAGCACTGCACCTTGAGTCCTCAGCTTCTCTGTGTGTTGGAGGGTGGTGTGACAATATGGACTCTGTGACTGGGTGGGTTTATAAGCAGATGTCAGAGAGGCACCAACCAAATAACTCCATGATGATATCATGGGTTACCTCCTTGATTGCATTGTCCTGTCATCCACTGTTCACTATATTCAGTTACTCAACTCTTCATTAAGCAAGATAGTGACACCTAGGTCTTGTCAAGAAAGCAGAAAAATTTAATAAAAAGAAGCTTTACCCTTTATGGAAAAAGTCCTATCTTAATCTCCCCCAATGAGTCTTCTCTTTTTCTTCCTTCAAATAACATCAGACAACCTGAAAATAGGATGATTAAAATGAAAGTCAGTGTAGAATATCTAGTTAAAAATGAACCTATATTTGAAACACTCTTACCAAAGCTTTTAAAAATGTCATTCATAAAACAGCCAGGCTCTAAACTTCATTGCTTTTCTTTCCATTCCCTAAGCATGAAAGCTTGCTTGACATTTCTTTTAAAAGCTGTGAATCAGAATGTGGCTCAAAAGACAAAAACATCCTTTTCCAGAGGGACTTTAATTCACAGTATTCTGGTGGATTAGATTTTTCTGTATCATTTACATTTTATGTAATTAACAGTTTGATAGTTACATTAAACTAAGTAGCTACTATGTCTGGAAAAACCTTCTGTAAGGCAAGAAAAACCAAAAATATTTCTAGTATCTATTTAGTTGTAAAATAAATATAATGAACTCTAGTAGTAAAGGACAGAGAAAGGAAGAGAGGCACAATTGATAACCACCATTGTCCCTTGCATGCTAATAAAACCTGTCAAAATCTTGTTTTGGACAAGAAGTAGAACACTCCTGAAGTTAAGAATTTTTTGTTAGACAAAGTGTAACAGACACATAATCAAGTTAGTAATAGTAGTCCAGTTACTGTGATACTTGGAAAGGTATGTGGAAGGAGAGAACATACGTTCCTTTAAGGATATGTGGTCAAGGATGGCTTAAATGCAAAAAGGGGATAATGAGAAAAGGAGGAAGCCATAAACAAGAACATGCAGGGCCACAAACCTGACTGACCAAAAATAAGGGAGGCACTAACAAGAACCAAACCTGCTCAGTCACACTAATTAAATTAGAAGTGAAATGGGGGGATGATTATTTCAGTAAGACTAACTGATTAACTGAAGATTAACCTTGTCAAATGCGATACTATGGAAAAGGGGGAAGCCATAAACAAAACATAAAGACATAAAACTGACAGGCAAACATGATGGAGAGAGACACAAGAAACTAACCTCATCAGTCACAATAATCAATAGGCTATCAAGAAACTACAGGCCAATTGGGACTTTGTAACTAATAAGGAGGGTCCAGGGTATTGGAGGGAGTCAGTGAGGTTGTTCTAACTGATGAGACAATGTGCAGGGCACAGGGGTCTGCAGGAAACAAAGTAGGGGAAAGACAGAAAAGGGTATAAAAGGGGTCAGCCTCATGTAAAACTTGAACGGTCAGTACACTCATCTGGCTGCTCCCTCTTCCTTATTGCCACAGTCTGTCCTGTCTTCTGTCTATTCTTAAATCTCTGTGCAATCCTACTCTCTATCCTGTGTGTGTCAGCACTGCAAGGACTCAGTGCCAGCTGCTGGTGCGACCAGTTAGTGGAGTTGGTGCCAACTGCTGGAGTTAGACCAGGAATATAGGTGTCTCCAGCCTGTGGTGCCAGCAAATGGAGCGAGCGGGGGTCTCAGCTTGAAGTAGATAAGGGCACCCCGTGTTTAGGGGAAGCTGATCAGGGAGGAACGAAGTGGGGAACAGGCAGAAAGGGATATGAAAGGTCATGTAAAACGGGGCTGGTCAGTACAGTTGTCTGGCTGGGGCTTTGAGCAGCTTGATCTAGTGAAAGATGTCCCCGCCCATGGCAGGGGTGTTGGAACTGGATGATCTGAAAGGTTCAACACAAACGTTTTTATGTATCTGATATTCTGTGATTAACAGATGATACTTTAAGTAATAGAGAACACTAGCATAATTGCCAATATATTAGCAAACAGCATGGAAGAAAATAGAACAACAAAACCTTGAAAATTCACCTAGTCTGTCTTTCTGGTATATCAGCACTATACCATAAGCACTACTGATACTGAGTGTGCTCCTTTTAAAACAAAACAAAACAAAACAAAACAAAACAAAAAAACCCACCAGAAAAAAAAAAAGCAAAAAACCAGCAAAGGAGACTTTGCAGCCTACCTGTGCAATTCATACTAGTGCTTGACTGTTCTTATCATTAGAAAGTCGTATTTAACATCTAAGTGAAATCTTCCATAGTGGTATATGCCATTGTACTCTGTCATTCACATAGAGAATACCTTCACTGTTATGTTTTAAGTTTGAAAATTATTATTAAAAAGAAAAAGAGAAAAGAGGACAATGTGAGAATAAATGTGACAGTTATCTTTTTTTCTCAGCTAAATTCTAGGGACTGCTTATCATTTTTGATTTGCTCCTCTGAACTCTATCCTGTTGAGTCACTTCATGCTAACAGTATGTCAGACAAGGCAACACACATATTTCCAATCATGGTCTTACAGGTGGTGAATAAAAGATTTATCTGTAGCTGGAAACATTATTAACTGAAAATGAAAGATGTCACCTTTCATACTGCTATACTTGTGTTCATTTGAGCCTACTAGCATTCCCATCAAATAGTCCATTAATGTTTTTTTCAGAGCTAATATTGCAAACAGTTAAGAAACTTAGAAACTTTGTACTTCTATTCACTTTAAGAAAGGAACCCTTTTTCTCTTCCTTCCTATCAAAAAATGGACTTCATTTTTTCCACTTCCCTGCCTATCACCACTTTGGCCTTTGCAGTGGAAGTGCATTTTTAATAATGGTTTTTAAAGCATTGGTTAAGATTTCTTCTACCACTGGAAAATTTGTGTCACCTGAGTTTGTGTGGGTCCCTTCAAAATAGTTGCTGATTAAATTCACAGTAGAGGTGACTTGGTAAGTACATTAAGAGATTACTGTAGATTCATTAAGCCAAGCCACGAGTCCCACATTTATTCTTTGATATATTCTTGATTAAAGCTGAAACTGAAATATTTATTTGTAGTTTACATAAATTAATGCATCTTCTGATGAAATAAGGTGTTAATCATGACGATTTGGGGCCATCAGAAAGCAGTGATTTCTTCTATTTTTCTAATTTTGTCAAAAGTGTCTTGACAAATAAAGTCTCAGAACCCTTACACATAAGATTTCATTAATCAGGGTAATCTTATCAAACAGTTAAAAACAAAAGTCAGTTTTTGTAAAATCTTGTGATGTACAATGGGTGTTGACTGGAAAAAAACACAACAAAACAAAACCAAAACATCCACCATTCTAAAAAAACCCTAACAAATTCAACAAGGAAAAAAGATGTAGAAGTTGTAAGAAATAGAAATCATACGTGCAAAAAAACAACTTTCCATATTTTATCTGTATTTCAGAAACTTTACTATCTATAAAATAATGCCATAATGGTTTCTTTTGTAATAGCTTGTAGATCTATGTTGGCTTGTAGATTGACATTCTGTCAGAATCTAAATATTTGAGTAATTTCCTAATAAGAATTGTCTCATTGAATGGAATTGATCTGCCACAGATATAACTACTACTAAAAGTAGGTAGATAAAGTAAAGTAGATAAAAGTTAGTTCAGACCCTTGTCTGTCTCCTCTAATAGCATATATGTTAAGTATGTAGAATAAAAGGGTCAAGGATTTCAGAATCAAAGTTATCAAAATTAGTATTTTTCAAAAAATAAAATTACTTAGATAAGTAAGAGCTTACAAAAACCACATCCAACCACTATAACCATTTATCATACAGCCATAAGAAATAAGTATTGACAACACAGGTATTTCTAAGTTTTTCAAGATTTTCTACCACTTTTGCAACATAAATCCCATATCATGTGGTCTATTCAGTATTGGTGAGGCTGCACCTGGAGTACTGGGTCAACTTCTGGGCTCCCCAGTACAAGAGAGATATGGACTTACTGGAACGAGTCCAGCCCAGGGCCACAAAGCTGATTAAGGAACAGGAGCATCTGTTGTACAAGGAAAGGCTGAGATATCTGGGACTGTTCAGCCTGAAGAAGAGAAGAGACATCTTAGGGGAGGTATTATCAATGTGTATAAACACCTTCTGGGATATAAGAAGACAAGAGAGCCAGACTCTTTACAATGCTGCCCACTGACAAGACCAGAGGCAATGTGCAAAAACTGAAACACATGAAATCTATCTGAACACAAGGAAACACTTCTTGACTGTGAGGGTGCTCAAACACTGGAACAAGTTGCCCAGAGAGGTTGTGGAGTCTCCATCTTTGGAGATATTAAAAACCAAGCTGGACATGGTCCTGGACAACAATCTGTAGCTGACCCTATTCAAGCAGCGGATTGGAGTAGATAATCTCAAGAGGTCCTTTCCACCCTGAATGATTCTGTGTGATTCTGTGATCTTTCTACTGGAATTAAATAACAAGGGAGGTTTTGATAAAATAACTAGCATAATTGAAGGCAGAGAGAGATCAGAGACAAGTGATATTAAAATCATACACCACTCCTTAGATTCAGGGAAAATAATCCACAAATAACTTTGTCTTATTCTTTGTATTGGACTGTTTGATACAATGAAAAAAAAATATTCTAATCTTTTGACTGTCTGATAATGATAAATTGGTAACAGCTGTTCTAAAAAAAAATCCATTTCTTATAATGTTTATAGGGTACCAGTATTAGAGACACAAAAAAATTCCTACGAGAAGTCTACAGTGTAAAAAGGATCCAGAAATTCTCGGAACAAAGGTGGCTTAAGAATTCCTGACACTGTATAAAAGATGTAGGCAGCCTATACATTCACTTAGGGTGTAATTCCCTCTGTGAAAAGCCATCAGAAACCTATAAAGCATTTAACTCCCACTTACAGTCTATTTGAAGTGTTTAAATGAGACTTCAAGACTGTCTATGCATCACTCTGATGATCTTTGCCAGAACATAGGGCCTGATCAACAGGCTGATTCATATGGATGTACTCCTGTATCCAGCAAAGTGATTTAATGGGGCTCAGCATAGATCCAGAGACATCCATTACAGATGCATCAGCCTGAGAGAATCAGGGACATATTCTTCTTCTGAAAAAGTAAAATTCTCACAGACATCATTACTCCCAAAGTTCTAGATGGACTTCTAATGGAGACTATATTTTCCTGTATTCATTAAAAAGATAACAATAATAATCCATCACTTACTGATCTCAATAGGTACCATAATATATATTTGTGTAATGTGGCAAGTATCTCTGATAGTCAAATGGTATTTTTTTTAGAATTAAAATCCTCACATTTCCCAGCTGTGTTAGGTATCATATCTCATCCTTTGGAACAAAATTATATTAAAAACTCATATATTAATATCACAGAATAATCAGATAGTTACTCTTCCTAAGAATATCTGGGAAACCAAACTGGCAGAAAGCGCTCTTTTTTCTTTTCTTCCCCCTTCCCCCTCCTCCCCTCCCCCCCCCCCGCCCCGTTAAGATACAGGTTTCCTGGTTTCCTCCTGTATTTTTGTTTTGTTGCAATTAGTCTTCCTTTCTGTGTGGACTTCCTGTGAAGAAACACCCTGCACCCAAATAAAGTTCAGGGACAGCTGGTGCTAAATGTAAAAAGCAGTGCTAATACTACCTGCAGAGATACATTTCCCCACCACCACCAGGCCCCCAAAGGTCATTGAAAGAAATGGGTTGGGGTGACTTTCTATACTTGGCAGTAGCCTGGGGATAATGTAGCCTGTTCATTTCTATGTGCAGTGGAGTGTTTAAGAAATTATTCAGCCTTCATGAAAAGGAAAAGCAGTCCCATGAGGAAGTATAAGCTTGTATACATGGTATGCCATCTGACTTCAGAGGTCTGTATTTTTGTCTATCACACATGTGCTATTTAACAGACTTCAGGTTGTGACTGGGAGAGGAGTTATTCTTCTCTTCATCACTGACTTATTGCAGCGTGAAATTCTAAAGCCAAAGTTTTTCAAATTGAATATCTACAGCTAGATTAGTATATCACAGTACAAATGACTCAAAGTTTTGATATCCAGAAAGAGGAAGCACCCAAAGTAATGACCTTCAATTTAAAAGTCACCCAAAGAATCGAAGAAACTTCTTGCCTTTTTCTGTAAACCATACCTATAAAGCACAAGTGAACACTTACCTGTGTCCAGAAAAGGTCTATGTCATTGCAAAATTTTATATTTTTACTCTTGATGGCATTTATTCAATAACTCAAACTAACATTCCTTTCTTTTTCAAGCAAAAATTATGTGCAAATGTAGCATACATTTTCTGCATCTCTAAATAAGTTGAAACACTTAAGGATCAATATGCAATAAATTAAAGAATCAGTATGTAATATTTTTACATCAATTTAAGGTAAACAGGTGTCCTTTAAAAAAAGAGCAGAAATTCAGCATTGTACATTGTGTGTCTGTCAGTGAGCTTGCTTTTCTCATTTCCCAAATTGTCTTCCTTCTGCAGAACTGTTTTGTGCTAACCTGTTGTGCCAGTTTCCAAGGTAGTACCTCAAAGTACACAACATTTCTTGAGTTTTTAAATTATTTTTGTTGGGTTTAGTGAATAATTTTTCTAGGGAGAATTAATTAGGTGTTTTTGTTAAAGCAACTATAAAGCACCAATAAATTTTCTAGTCCTCATTCTTTCAGAAAAAAAAAAGAAAAAAAAAAAAGAACAACCAAAAAACACCTATTCACTTCTCTGTTCAGTTTGTCAGCATCTGGCTCAGCAAAATGGTTCTTCAGACACCAGTGACTACATTGTGTAGGAGGTCTATTCAGTTGCCTGATAACAGGCATCTAATCTATGTGAGATGACACAGCTGGCTTCAGGTCTGCTCCACAAGGGCAGGGTCATTTATGCCTGGTGACACAATTGCTAGACCTGGTTGAATGTCTCAGGTACACTCAGGTATCTCAAATGGCAGTAGATGCATCTGTTCTGAACTAGTTAGGCAATTGATTTGGATCTTGCTCTCAGGCATGCACGCAAATCTACCTGTGTATAGTCTGGAGCTGCACCTCTAAACTGTAGCTGAATCCTGGATAAAAATTTCTTGCAAAACTAAAATGCCTAAGAACTGAGTTTATTTTTGAAATTTGCATCAATCATATGTAAAACCAGCTTAAATGGTGACAGGTCAGGATTTATCTAGATGTAGCTCAAAGTTGTTAGGAAGAAGTGTGAAAATGACATCTGGGAAAAAGTTAACGTGTTTTGTAACATTAATGTTCTCTGGTTCTAAAGAAGTATGAAAATCCAATTTTATTCTTCAGTGGGAATAAGTCAAGTCCTAATTTGGTCCTAGTCCATTAGATTCTGCAGTTCGTTAGAAGTATGTTTGCCTGACGTCGGAGTTAGTCACTCTAAGCTCCTTTCTTAGTCACTGGAGAGAAATAGATATTTGTTCAAATATAAGCATCTAAAATAGGTCAGCTAAATCAGACCCTCTGAGTGCCTGCTCTGTCCATTGATTATACATAAGTTTAGCATGACTAGTTCAGAGACAGATTCTGCGCTGTGGACATCTATTAAGTGAGATTTATGTTTGTTTGTTTGACATTTATTAATCCTTCACTAAGAATCTGAGTTAATCTTTTCCTTTTAGTACCTCAAATGAAATGGAAACCAAATGGTGCTATTATTTATGTCCTTGAGAATTTCAAGTTCAACATGGCAATAAAAGTTTTTTTAAAAACTGAAGGGAAATTTTTTGACATATGAATGAAATTTTGCCTCTCAATGTCAGAATGGTGTTAAATGGCATTAGTTTTGGGAGGAATAAAAAAAGTTTGCTTCCAGCAGTCCAGCAATCTATAGAAATGTGTTAAATTAATTTTGATATTATTCTGAAGATCTGTGATAAAAATTTGGTTTTGGTGAAGCCAGTATGAGTTGCAGCTCATAAGCAGCTCCAGTGGCTGCACAATCCTCAGCAGAGTTATCTAGTGCAATGCACAGAGGGGCTTCCTGAACTGGGGAAACCTCCAGGAGAGCTGAGACACCCACCAGGAGCCCACAGCTTGCGTGACAGCAGCTGGCATACTTGGGCGTAACTGGCAGCAACTGGCAGTAACTTGGCTGCAACAGCAGCCAAGCCCCCTCACACCTATAAAAAAGGCCTCTAGGGAGTACCAGTGATGAGGAATGCTGCAACCAGGGTGGGGAAACAGGACGTGGTGTGTCTGCAATGCTGGGGCAGGGCAGTTTGTGTGGTAGTTCACACAGAAGGGCGCACAGGAAAAGTACTGAAGCTCTGCTGGTTCAGCCAGGGAGCAATGGTGTCTACCTGGCAGAAGGCTACATCCAGTCTAAACTCTGCACCCACCACGACTGACGCAGCTTCCCAGACAGAGCTCAGATGGGAACATGCTGCCCCCCAGGTGCCAGGCTGCAGGGTGTGCCCTACTCTTATGCTAGTATTGGACAGCAGCAGGGAGCACACCTGTGGGAGGTGCACCCAGGTAGAGGAACTCCTCAGCTTAGTGACAGAGCTCTGGGAGGTGGTGAGTAGATTGAGGAGTATCAGGAATTCTGAGAGAGACATACACTACTGGAATCACACCCTACCTTCCCTGGGACAGTCCCAACAGGCAGACAGGGCACATGACAGAGGATTCCCTATCTTCTCTCCACCCGGCTGAATGTGGTGACTTAAGGGATAAGCGGGAACAGAGACAAGTTCCTGCCTGGTGCAGCAGGTACATCTCCTCTGTGATTATGCCACCTTCTCAGGTGCCCTTGCATTACAGGTACAAGGCTCTGCAAGTAGAACTGAACAATGACAAGGAAAATGGTTCATCCAGGTTGGAAGTGTCACCAAGATTAAGTCAGCCTACACCCTGCGTCAAAACTGCTTCCATAAAGAAAAAGGATGGGTCACTGTCATAGGAGACTCTCTCCTGAGGGGAACAGAAGGCCCTATATGTAGACCAGACCAAGTTCTCATGGAAGTCTGCTGCCTCCCTGGGGTCTGGGTTAAAGATGTGACAAGGAAACTTCCTACCCTGGTACAACCCTCAGATTATTATCCATTATTGCTTCTTTAAGTAGGCAGCAATGAAGTTGCAATAAGAAATCTGAGGGCAGTCAAGAGAGACTTCAGGGCCTTGGGATGACTGGTTAAGGGATCAGGAGCACAGATGGTCCTCTACCCTTCCAGATGCAGGAAATGATGAGGGAAGAAACAGGAAGACCCAGTAGATCAATACCTGACTCCGACACTTGTGTCACCAGGAGAATTTTGGGGTTTTTGATCATGGGCTGGTCTACACAACACCAGGCCTACTGACGACAGATGAGGTACACCTATCTCAAAGGGGGAAAATGATCTTTGTGCAGGAGCTAGCAGGGCTCATTGAAAGGGCTTTAAACTAGATTTGAAAGGGGAAAGGAATAAAACCAGGCTTGCTAGAGAAAAGCCTGGGGGTGGCATGCTGAAATTTGAAGGCTGGTGTGCTTTGGTCTGCCATCTCAGTGAAGTTAGGGGTTGGACATCCATGCAGAAGCAAAGACACAAGGGTTATTGATGTATTAGAAACCATGGAAGTGCCTGAGAGGGGTCACAAAGGAATTAGGGCTTCTCCCATAAAAAAAAAAAGTGGCAGGATCAATAGCCCAACTGAAGTGCATCTACACCAATGCACACAGCATAGGCAACAAACAGGAGGAGTTGTAAGCAATTGTGCAGCAGGAAAAATATTATATAGTTGCCATCACAGAAACATGGTGAGATGACACACACAACTGGAGTGCTGTAATGGATGGTTCTAAACTTTTCAGAAGGAATAGGCAAGGAAGAAGAGGCAGTAGGGTAGCTCTGTATGTTAGGGTGCTTTTAGGGTGTCTAGAGCTTGATCATGGTGATGAAAGGGTTGAGTGTTTATGGGTAAGAATCAAGGGGAAGGTCAACAAGGCAGATATCATGGTGGGAGTCTGTTACTAGGTGAAGCATTCTATAAACAACTGACAGAAGTCCCACAATCGCTAGCCCTTGTTCTGATGGGGGAGTTCAACTTACCAGATGTCTGCTGGAAATACAATACAGCAGAGAGGAAGCAGTCTAGGAGGTTCCTGGCATGTGTAGAAGGTAACTTTCGGACACAGCTGGTGAGTGAGCCAACTAGGGAAGGTGCCCCACTGGACCTGCTGTTTGCGAACAGAGAAGGACTTGTGGGTGATGTGATAGCTGGAGGCTGTTTTGGGCACAGCAATCATGAAATGATAGTTTTCAATTTACAGAGAAGTAAAGAGAGGGGTTAGCTGAACTGCTAACATGGACTTCTGAAAGGCAGACTGGCTTATTTAGGAGACTAGTTGACAGAGTCCCTCGGGAGGCAGTCCTGAAGGGCAAAGGAGTCCAGGAAGACTGGACATTCTTCAGGAAGGAAATCTTAAAGACACAGGAACAAGCTGTCCCAAAGTGCCAAAAGATGAGCTGGTAGGGTAGAAGACCAGCCTGGCTGAACAGAGACCTTTGATTGGAACTCAGAAAAAAAAAAAAAAAAAAAAAGAGTTTATGACCTTTGGAAGAATAGGCAGGCAACTCAGAAGGACTACAAGGATGTCATGAGGTCATGCAGAGAGAAAACTGGAAGGGCCAAAGCCCAAACAGGACTTAATCTACCTACTGCAGTAAAAGACAATTAAAAATGTTTCTATAAATATATTAACAACAAAATGAGGGCTAAGGAGAATCTCCATCTTTTACTGGATGCGTTGAGAAACAGAGGAAAAGGTTGAGGCATTTAATGGCTCAGTCTTTAATTGTAAGACCAGTTGCTCTCCGGGTACCCAGCCCCCTGAGATGAAGGATGGGGACAGGGAGCAGAATTAAGCTCTCATAATGCAAGGGGAAATGGTTAGTGACCTGCTACACCACTTAGGCACACACAAGTCTATGGGGCCGGATGGGATCCAACCAAGGGTACTGAAGTTGCTGGTGGAAGTACTCACCAAGTCATTTTCAACTATTTATTAGCTATCCTGGCTAACCGTGGAGGTCCCCGTTGACTGGAAGTTAGCAAATGTGACACCCATCTATAAGAAGGACCTCAGCACTGGTAAGACCACACCTCAAATACTCTGTTTTGGGCCACTCCCTTCAAGAAAGACAGTGAATTGCTGGAGTGTGTCCAAAGAAGGGCAATGAAGCTGTGAAGGGTCTAGAGAAAAGTTTTATGAGGAGCAGCTGAGGATGTTGGGGTTTTTTAGCCTGGAGAAGAGGAGGCTGAAGGGAGACCTTATCACACTCTACAACTACCTGGAAGGAGGTTGCAGTGAGGTGGGTGTTGGTCTCTTCTCCCAAGTAAAAACCAACAGAACAAGAGGAAATGGCCTCAAGTTGTGCCAGGTGAGGTTTAGATTGGATATTAGGAAAAAAATTCTTTACTGAAAGAGGTGTCAGGCATTGGAACAGGCTGCCCAGAGAGGTGGTGGGGTCACCATCCCTGGAGGTATTTAAAAGACTTCTAGATGTTGCACTTCAGGGAATGGTTTAGGAGGCATGGTGGTGTTGGGTTGATGGTTGGACTTTGTGGTCTTAGAGGTCTCTTCCAGTCTTAACGATTCTATAATTCTATGTGGAAAATGAATTGGCCCCTGTGTGACTTTTGAATATAACTTATGATTGAACTTAAGTTACTGTTTTCATTAGAAGAAAATCGACTGGCTAAGAAACTGTCAGTAGTTCAGTATAGCTAAATAGAAAGGATGAACACATGCCTTTCAGTTTATGACATATAACTCATAGGTATCTAGCAGGTCTTTCTGTTCAGATTAGAAAACAACAGCAACACCATCCTGAATTATTTCCTCAAGTATCTTGTCCACAAGCATTGCATATGGTGAAAATGCTCTACCTGGTAAATATATGCTTTCTAATCCTGCCTCAGGTGGCTAATAAACTTATAAACAGAGACCCCATGCACTTCCAGAAAAGAATATCCCAAGGCAATGGGTATTTTTTTCTGAGCCTTTTGTTTCCCAAGCATTATTAACTCAGCAGATCCTTATCTGCAGAACTGTCCTTTTCCTGTCTTTTATCCTTACCATTAGATTATGTGATTAAAAGCCAATCACTATAAACACGAAGACCCACTAAGGATTAGAGAAGTAAGGTTACAGGCAGAGGAGCCCCAGTAACCTGGGTTTCTCAGAGAACAGGGAGGACCCTGATGTGCCTGCTCCCAGGGCCACCAGGAAGAGCAATGAACCATTCTTACTGCTATCAGGCAGCTCACACATGAATCCCAAGAGGATTCAGACAAATAAAATATCCCCTTAAAAGGGGACTGGAAGGATTATTACCTACAGAAGAATAGGATTCAGTGAAAAGGAGATTTAGGGATTGTGTAAAACTTATTATGGGTTGTTTTTAAACAGATTGTGGGAAAGTGAGAAATATTATGGGGTGTTCAGAGGAAGGTAATGAAGGGGATGCATCAAGGTGGATCAGGGATGAAAAAGCATGGGTAAACAGAGAACAAAGAATAAATACAGTGGGTCATATGTAAATAGGTTGCTGCTCAGTACCCTTGCGTGATCACACCCTGTACCTGATCACAACAGCATGTCTGGTCTTCTTATTAAACTGTATTCCTTCCTTTTTTTTCCCTGGGTGATGGGGCTGTCTATTTTTCATGCATGTGTGTTGTGGTTTAAGATGGTAGCCAGCTAAGCACCACACAGCTGCTCCCCACACTCCCCTCTTGGTGGGATGGGAAGAGAATAAGAAGCTTAAAAGTGAGACAACTTGTGGGTTGAGATAAAAAGAGTTTAATAGGTAAAGCAAAAGCTGCATGTGCAAGCCAAGCAAAGCAAGGAATTCACTCGTTGCTTCCCATAGGCAGGCAGGTGTTCAGCCACGTCCAGGACAACAGGGCTTTATTACACTTGATGGTTACTTGGGAAGACAGATGCCATAACTCCAAACATCCCCCATTCCTCCTTCTTCCCCCTGCTCTTATTGCTGAGCACAATGTCATGAGATATGGGATATCCCTCAGGTCAGATGGGGTCAGCTGTGTCTCCTCCCAGCCTTTTGCCCACCTCCTGCCTACTGACTGGTGGGGTGGTGTGAGAAGCAGAAAAGAGCTTGATGTTCTGGAAGCAGTGCTCAGCAATAACGAAAACTTGTGTGTGTTATCAACACTGGATTTGTCACAAATCCAAAACACAGCATCATACAAGCTACTATGAAGAAAATTAGATCTATCCTAGCCAAAACCAGTACAATGCCATGAGTGGAAGTCTCAGTGCCTCAACAACTGGTGGAGACACCATAGGTCATAGGGGTCCATAGGTCTGGGTGTGAGCAACCGAAGAGATGGGTTGTATGTTTCCCTAGGGAACATCAACCTTGTGTTTGTGCATGTATGTCATTCACTAGTGAACTTCAAGCCAGCGTAGTTAGCAAGTAGCTGACAAGAAGGACTAGAAGCCAGATAATGGGGAGACCATAGGTCTGGGAACTTGATAATGGAGTGGAGCTGTGAATCTTGGGGCCTGTACATTTCAGTGTTAGCAACTTGAGAGATCTGGGGACATGGGACCAACTACTGGGTAAACTGTCTAGAATTTATATTGTATATAAACATGTGTATTTGGATATGGATATATATTCTGTCAGCAGACTTCAACCTTGATCGGTTGAGAGGAGAAAGCTATCAGCCCATCCATGCTTGTCTGAGTGTTGTGTTTTCTGTCTCTGTTGATCTGTGTGACAAGTCATGTGTATATGCATTGCGTGTGTGTGTATTCATGCAGGGGTGCCTATTAGTAATTTGTGCTTACTCTTGCCACTGGCTGGACCTGGGGTCATGGAACCACAGCAGCCTCATACTCATTGGGCTACTGGATTCAGCAACCTCTAACACATAATGTTGATGCTGTCAGAAACCTTCTTTATATAAAACCTTCTCCCCCACACTAACTTACTTTCGACTGCAGTGGAAAATGGAGAATATATGTCATGGTTTTATCTGGGATAGAGTTAATTTTCTTCACTGCAGCTGGCATAGTGCTGTGCTTTGGACTTAGTATGAAAATAATGTTCATAATACACAGATGTTTTGGTTGTTGCTGGGCAGCGCTTGTACTAGTCAAGGACTTTTCCAGCTTCCCGTGCTCTGCTGGGTGCACAAGAAGTCGGGAGGGGAGGGGGCACAGCTGAGAGAGTGGATTCAAACTGGCCAAAGGGATATTCCATATCATGTAACATCATGCCCAGTATGTTACCTGGGAGGAGCTGGCCAGGGGAGGGAGGCAGCAGTCGTGGCTCAGGGACGGGCAGCGTCGGTCGGCGGGTGGTGAGCGGCTGTATGGTTTGTGTTTTGGTTTTTTTCCCTTTTTCCCCTTTCCTTATATTATCAGTATTGTTATCATAATCATTATTATTTTATTCTAATTATTAAACTATTCTTATCTCAAACCACAAGTTATTTTTTGCTTTTGCTTTCCTGATTTTCTCCCCCATCGCACAGGGTTTGGGGGAGTAAGCAAGCAACTGCGTGGTGTTTAGTCACCAACTGGGGCTGAACCACGACAATATAATAAACCATATGTCTTATTCCAGGATTTTTATTGTGTGCATCACCAAGATTTCTAAATTAAATCTACAAAAACAGATCATGAGTGGAATGTTATCTAGTTCTTTCATCCCTAAAGTATAAGACCTGGCTAGAGAATATAATTTTATGTATCGAAGTGGCCCATTTTCTTTCCATTCCAAAATAAGATATTGTGAAAAACGTGACAACAGTTTTATCTCATGTCCATAGAATGTTGTCTCCCTCCAAAAATTCCATGAACAGTGGGGCTGTACTGCAGAGAGCTTACTGCCTCTGGCATGCCCATGCTCCCCATTGGGATCTAGTCAAGTGAACTGGATGAGGATGAATGAATGGGGCACAACGACGATGTACTCCTGGTGGGTCCATTCATAGAGAGCACAGCAGTCAAAACCATTCTTTTCCAGGCATAGCAAGAAAGAATAAATCTGTTAGAAGTTGGAGGAACATTTTCTCTACATCTTCCCTTAGGATAAACACAGTGATGTTTCCATAACAGATAGAAATGGGGAAAGGCATTTCTCATAATGATGCTTTGCTACAGGATCTTATAATATTATTATGGTTACAAAAAGCCGATGATGATTATTCACATCTCTTCAACAGGGAGGCAAACATCTCCAATGAAAAGATATCTATCATTCCCTTCTTTTCTTCTAAATGAATGTTTTAAGTATTTTCAGAAAGACTGAATGAGTTATCAAAATTCATCTACTGGTTTTCACTAAAAAGATAACATCCTTGCCATTCTAGTATTGCTCCTCTGGGGACAAGACGAAGGCTATGTATATCTGTATACTTGATAGCATGAAAAGGACCTTTGGCATGGTGAGGACTGTTGCTTAGAAGTAAATTACTCTTTAATAACACTAATTAAACAATCAATGACACTAAGGATTCACCTCAAAAGAAAACATTAGCTAGCTCACATTCTGAAAGGGCTCTTCCAAGAGTCAGACAGTGTTTTCTTCAGAATATTGGGAGAAACTTTCAAAAAAGGTGGAGCTTCTTCGATGTCTGAATCATGCACTGAAAGTTGAATTAGCCAATTCAGTGATGCAGCATAACTCTACTTTCTCTCCTCTGGTAGACATCTCTCCCCAGGGTTGGAATGAGGGGGTGTTTAAGTGAATCATTTCCTCATTCATCTCACATATAGCAGACATGTAGTACAAATCCAGAACATTTGTTGTTCAATCCATGTTGTCATTATTCATCATAATCTAAATACGAGAGATTATAATTCAATAAAAAGATTGATTTACATGGAAAATATTAATGTTAATATTATCAAACTTATCTTTCCAGTCCTCTTGAAAGTGTTAAAGGAATATATGGAAGTAAAAGCTGTTCCTACAGATCTATGTGAAACGTTTTGACAGTTTCAAGATATTTCCCCTTCTTTCTTCCCTCTATATATCACATTTCCTCTACTTCTTCTCAAGTCTTTGATGATGAAATTGAAAAGTTCTGAAAGTTTTATCTGCCCTAAAGTTTCAAGAAACAGTTCTGTTCCTTCAAATTACAGAAGTGCAGAAGAGAAAAGGGAAGGGGAAGGGGAAGGGGAAGGAGAAGGGGAAGGGGAAGGGGAAGGGGAAGGAGAAGGGGAAGGGGAAGGGGAAGGGGAAGGAGAAGGGGAAGGGGAGGGAAGGGGAGGTGAGGCGAGGCAAGGCAGGGAAAGGTGAGGCGAGGCGAGGCGAGGCAAGGCAAGGAAAGGAAAGGAAAAGAAAAGAAAGGAAAAGAAAGGAAAAGAAAGGACAATATTGAATCTGGATTGCAGGAAAATACTTATCCTTCCCAAGTAACACATCTCCCTAAATTAATTTAACACCTTGATGGAGCAATTTTATTCCTCCTCCCTCTGCTTCAGCCGAATGTAATCCAATGTCTAGCAATGTTGCTGCATAGCTGCACAATCTTGTTTCAAATTCCTAGGAAAAAATGTTGAGTTGTGTAAAGGATCTGTGTCAAAGTATGCAGACTACATACTTGCAAGGTAGGAAAAGTAAAAATGCAGAGAATGGTAAGATTGTTGAGGTGAAGATAACTGGAAGGTCAAGGACTCAAGATAAAGCCCAGTGACATTGAAAGGGAAAAAACCAAAAGATTCAAAGGGTTGCAAGTCAGCAACATCCAGGATCAAACTTTTTCAAGGACCTTCTTTCCTTACGTGACAGCTGCCTAGCCAGCAGAGTCACCATAGATCTCATTGGGTGGGTGAGCATAACAGTGCTGAACTTTCTTGCTCATTACTCCCAACTACATATATAGCCAATAAGTAATTTGCTTCTTATTTTTAATTTGTGCATAACTTATTCACACAGTTTCTTAGTAGAACTTGCCCAAAAAGGCCCAGGGTGGAAGGCTTACAAGGTTAGTAGAAGTCAAAGAATTTTCAATTTGTATCAAGAGGAAAAGGTTAAAGATGTAACAAACCTATAAGAAATGAGGAGGGATATAAAATCAATGTGTTTCTGAAATGGCTGAGCTAATGAAGTGCTTTAATAAATCAGTATTTAACAAGAAAAGATAAATTAGAAAGGTACACATAATTTCAAAGCAATAAAGACTATGCCAATATACAGTTTGTGAAGAAGCTGTTGAGGGAGTACAATACTCTTAAATAAAGCACGATACCTACCCACCGGCCTAGATTATCTGAGCTACTTCATCTCAAAGGCTATTGAACCACTACCAATTATTTCTGAAAATCATAGAGAGAGGACGAGAAACCTCTTGGTTTCTCTAAGAAAATCAGTTAGGGTTTTATTTTCAGTAATTTTTTGTTAATGGTTTGTAATCTCTGTTACTGACTTTTCTCAGTGGGTCAGCACCATGGAAAGTAACACAACGTGTGTCAGCAATGAGTGCACGTTGTATTTCAGTGTCCGCCAACTATGGCTGCACCTGTAATATAATGTGTACCAGCTGTGAGTGCACCCATGCACTATACTAACTCAAAGGGTAAAGAGTAGTGTGGGCTAGGAATGGTCAAAAGAAATTGAGATTTCAGGAAATAGCTTGAATATTTCAAAACCATGACCTTTGGCTATTTAGACATACGCTTCATGAAGTAGAAAGGGCAAAGCAGTCTTTATTGGTTCTTGCTGTACAGAAAACATGGAAGAGCCACGCTTTCACGATAAAAGACAATGATAGCCTAGAGTTCAGACCACTGTGGTAGGATGAGAGAACTTCAGATCCAGGTGCTGGGTGAGGTAAGAAATGTGCTTCAACTGAGGAAAATCTCACCTTGGAGATAATTAGATATTTATAAATAGATATATATTGAGACAGACAACAGTACAGTTAATATATTCATATTCATATATGAATATATGAATATATGAATATGACTATTCATAGCTTAACAACTGTGGCACTCATTTGGCTGTTCTGGTTATTCTAGTATGTCTACCTTTCTACTGTTTCAATCTTTATTAGTCCTTGTATATGCATCACAGAATTTTAAACTATGAACTCTGCAATAAATTCTGATTTAAGTCAGTGCGTGGCATGGATAACCCTTTAGAAATTAATTATAATTATACAACCAGTGAGGCTGTTTTCAGCACCACCTCCACCTCAGTTGTCACAGATTCTGAAGAACTGCATGCAGCTTAAGGCAGGAGACTGTAGAAAGATGGAGAAAAAGAAGATTGCATCATGATTAAAGAAATGGAATAAAGACATTGGAAAATAAATGTCTGTAGCAAAATCAGTTTTAGAAGTGGCTGATTTTAGAGTTTCTCATATTTTTCAGGACCTAGAGATAAAAAAGAAGGGAAGAACTGAAGTCATGGCTCCTTACAAAATGAAAAAGAGCAGTACTTGTTAAAAATGTTAAATATTCTTAAAATAAAATGAAAGATGTGTAGACAAGAAGAATCATTTCAACGATCATCTTTGGATTCTTCTCTGTAGTGGTCCTAACCAGAAGACTATTGCACATCAATGAGTTAGAGATCCATATACAGTTAACCTGAGTAGGCACAGGTATGTGCTGCAGTGTTCTTAGCTTCTGGCCAGTGGATGAACTTAGCTGGCTGCAACAGAGCAGCCTGTATCAGACTCCCACTTGACATCTGGCCATTATGCCATTTGCATGTCTCACCTTATCTGTGAAGCATGTGCGAAGCAGCAAGTCTTCATATAATAACTTTTTGCTTGACAGTAGAAATACTGAACAGAGTTGTTTACTTCTAAGAACATCCTATAAAAGCTCTAAAGACTAAAATTCTAATGAGCCTCTCTCTGGACGGGGTCTGTCCTCTATGCCCTAGTTGGGGTTCATCCAGTGCTGCACAACTTGGGCTTCCAAGCATCTGAAGAGATGTAAAACTGTCTGTGTTATCTCCTTTTTCCTTTTTGTGCTATCTTCTATATACAGTATTATAATCAAGACTTACAAAGTCTAGATGTCTTTCTTACTGAGATCCATAACAAACACTTGCACTAGGGCTTTACTATCCCAATTAACTATAGACCCTTATAAATACCTAGCCAACAGAAAATGACGTTTCAAGAAGAAAACTAAGATTTCAGTTGGGCTGAATTGGTCCAAGGCAATGCTGGTTATAAAAAATTGAATTTTAAGGAATATATGTCATTATAGACATAGAATATCTAGCATTTTTATTGGTGGTGGGATTCCAATATAATCTAAATTTATCTGACAACATGTCTGCATGTGAGCTAAGAATGCAGTTCAGTTACAGAGAAACACATGGATAGCATAATTTTATATGCTCTAAGATATACTTCCAGGCCTCCAGCTGCTATTTTAGATCCCTTAACTTATTTGTTCTAAATACAACGATAAAATAAATACAGCTGTATGTAATCAGTAAAGCACAGGACAATCCACATGAGTATTACATATTTGTTACGGTGTTGCCTTTTAATACAGTGAGTTTGCTTAGTGCACTTCAAAAGCCTTTTTTTTGTTTTTTTTCTTTGTAATATTAGGCATCCTGGCAGTCACTGGTCATTGTTTCCAGTAACACACAGAATATACCACATCACTGCATAACTGGAGTATCTAGACTTAACTATACCTTAAGATGATGTTTGCAACAGCAGTGAGAACCTAGCATATTTGAAGTCTAAGCAGACTAAATAAATTAAACAAGATCAAATCCCAGTAATCTTTTGCATTTAACACAGATGCTGAATGCTGACTATCTGCACAGCTGTGTCAACCCAGTGTTTGCTACCTGTCTTGACCTTTTTTAGACCTTCATCTTTATTCCATTTTGTATTAAATATAAATTACTGACAGAGTAATGTTGACCTAACAGAATCAAAGATCTTTCGTTCATGGTTTAATAGAGGAAATCTCACTGATATATAAACTGGTCCATCTTCTGTTTAAATTCTACCATCAGTTTTGTCTCCTTAGTTTTCAGAAATTTTACAATATTTAAATCCACATTCCTAATGTAAAACTAAATATTATAAATTTGACTATAGATGAAACTTCTAATACTCTGTCAGTGTCTTTTATGGGCAAAATATTATGAAATTCCTGGTATAAACAGTATTTTGAAAAAAGTTTACATACAAAGAAAAAGAATATGTTTCAAGTATGAGTAACAGATAGTCTGAAAGAGGTAATAGTCATTTTTCTAAAATGTAATAACAGACTGTACTCAGTATAAAATGAGATTTAATCTAACTTTCCTGTAATTACTTTTCTCTAATTTGTTAGCACAGACTTTAACCTGGTTTGGAGTTCAATGTGATCACAAGCTATGGATTTACTTCCTTCCCTAAGGTAACTTTTTACTATACTGGACACCTCAGAACATCAACCAGAATGTTAAATATCATATACACATTACTAGTATTACACCTGATATCAAAGGTTACATTATTGACATTGATTTAAATTAATTTCATCCTTGAAAGAAGGACGCTGTGATGAATTTTATATTATAGAATATGTGAAGAATATGTTCTTCCAGTATTTAATTTAGAAGTTGTTGTACCAGCATTTATTTTAGATAAAAGTAGAATAAATAAGTTACAGAAGCTCTCTCTCAACTCAAAGGGAAAATACATAATTTAAAAATAACTAGGCTTAGTGAAACTAGATTATCTCATCAACTCAGATGTAAAAGTACAGCAAAAGATAAATGTGGTGTGTATATTTAAATAAGCAAATAAATTATAAGTGATAACAAAAGTTTAAAGTCAGAAGAATATTCCTTATCCATCCTTAAAAGTTTATATCTTCAAAGGGTTTAAAAATATTGACTAAAGCTTGGTATTGTGGATGAATACATAGCCTCTTCCACTCCATAGTTTAAGAAATTATTTAAACACTGAGAATAAAATCCCAACCTCCCAGTCAGGCCTGTTTCAGCAAGTACTGAATTCAATTACGCTATTCTTATGCTTAAAATTAAGTATACATTTAATTGTTGTGAGGTGATGGATTTCTTGGAAGCAGTAAGATTGTGTGAAACCTCAACCCCTGCTTCTGAATACGAGAAGTCTGCCTCCACAATGTAATTTCAATGACAAGGAAAGAAGGCCAATGGTTTTGGTATGCATTTTGGTATGCCCTAAGGCATTATTACAACATAGTTTCATGGTTCAGCCATCAAATCTTCTATCTAACATAAGCAGAAAAATATGCCAATAACCTCTTCTGGTCTTTCACAGCTAATCACAGAATTCCAGGTTGGAAGGGACCTCAGGGATCATCTAGTCCAACCTTTGTAGGGAGAGCACAGTCTAGACAAGATGGCCCAGCACCCTGTCCAGATGAATCCTAAAGGTGTCCAGCGTGGCCAAGTCAACCACTTCCCTGGGGAGATTACTCCAACAGTTGACTGTCCTCACTGTGAAAAATTTCCCTCTTGTGTCCAATCGGAATCTCCCCAAGGGCAACTTGTCTCCATTCCCCCTTGTCCTCTCCATGTGACTGGATCCTCCCTTGAGCCTTTCTTGTAGATAGGGATAACATTTGCCTTCGTCCAGTCCTCTGGGACATCCCCCATTCTCCACGACTTCTCGAAAA
This sequence comes from Phalacrocorax carbo, assembly GCF_963921805.1. Classification (NCBI taxonomy): domain Eukaryota; kingdom Metazoa; phylum Chordata; class Aves; order Suliformes; family Phalacrocoracidae; genus Phalacrocorax; species Phalacrocorax carbo. The sequence continues at coordinate 164,648,399 of NC_087513.1, forward strand.
TTATGGAAAGTGGCCTTGTGATGATGTCAGCCAGCTCTCTCAACACGTTCAGGTGGATGGCATCAGGGCCCATTGATTTGTAGGAGTCAAGCTCCTGTAATAATTTATGTACTAACTCTTTCTTCACTGATGGTGGGTCGGTGTTTGGATCAACTGGCAATTTTGTTCCCAAAGCCTGGGACCCAACAGTGTTGGTAAAGACAGAGGTTACGAAAGTGTTGAGGACCTCTGCCTTTTCATCACTGTTGGTGACTGACTCTCCTATTCTGTTTAACAGTGGGCCTATGTTTTCCTTTTTTTGCTTGTGGTTGACATACCTGAAGAAACCTTTCTTGTTATTTTTGATATCTACATGCAGTTTCAATTTGAGCTGGGCTTTTGCTTTTCTAACTGCATCTTTGCACACTCTGGCAATGCCCTTGTAGCTCACAAAAGATAATCCTCCACTTCTCCATCTCTGGTATGCTTCTCTTTTGGATTTGAGTAGACCCATGAGTTCATGGCTGAGCCAAGGAGGTCTCTTGCTCTGTCTACTTCCCTTTCCTTTACAGAGGATAAACTGGTTTTGTGTTTCCAATAGGGAGTTCTTGAAGGGCTCCCAGCACTTACGAGCTCCTTTGCCTTCCATGGAAGCATCCCATGGAATTCCCTCCAACTGGGCTCTGAGCGAGCTGAAGTTTGGTCTTCTAAAATCTAGAGCCCTTATCTCAGTACTGACCTTCAGCATGCTCAGCAGGATCCTGAACCCCACAACATTACGATCACTGCAGCCAAGGCTATCACTAACCGAGATATTACAAAGCAGGTTTTCTCAGTTTGTGAATAGCAAGTCCAGCAGCGCCTCCTTCCTGGTTGGCACATCTAACATTTGTATCAGGAAACAGTCCTCTACGCATTCCAGGAACTTGGTGGATGACATGCGAGCTGCCGTATTGTTCTTCCAGCGGATGAAGTGTAGCGTCCTGAATTAATGGTTCTGCTAACATATATTTCATATACTCTGGGACTGCCATTTCAGCCAGGGGTACCAGAAATGGTATTTTACTCCATTATCATAATTCGAATAGGTGCTTGCAACTGGAAATTATAAACACAGAGTTCTACAACCGTGGATCTGAAATCTGAGATGGATTTCCCATGTATTCCTGTCAGTGGCCTACCTGAAACATTAATACAGTAACATTATTATAACTTTTTTCATATGTTTGAATAACTAAGTGGTTGAAAGTTTGCTACTTTTCTCCATAACGCTTCCACAATGAACTGTTAAAGTCATTAATATTGTGACTCCAGTTTTAGCACTCAGCAAAATTTCCAATTTATCACCATTTTATTACCATTTAAACACCACTGTACTGTTCATAGTGATTCTTTAAATTAAATCCAAGTATTGAAGACCTACTCTTCCCACTGTTATGGTTTCACCCCAGACAGCACTAAGCATCACAGAGCTGCTCACTTGCTCCTCCCCCCATGGGATGGGGAGATAATTGGAAGAGTAAAAGTAAGAAAACTTTTGGGTTGAGATAAAGACAGTTTAATAACTAAAGCAAAAGGCACACATGCAAGTGAAGAAAAAGAAGGAATTCATTCACTACAGGAAGGTATCCAAGCACTTCCAGGCAAAGCAGGGTTTCATCATATGTAACAGCTACTTTGGAAGACAAATGCCATAACTCCAAATGTGCCCCACTTCCTCCTTCTTCCCCCCTTGCTTTTATTGCTTAGTGAGACATCATATGGGTCAACTGACATTGATCATTTGGGGTCAGCTGTCCTGCCTGTGTCCCCTCTGAACTTCTTGGCCAGTCCCAAATTCTTGCTGCCTCACTATGGGGGAGCATGAGAAACAGAAAAAGACCTGATGCTCTGCAAGCACTGCTCAGCAATAACTAAAACGTTGGTGTATCATCAATACTGTTTTCATCATGTATCCAAAACACAGAACCGTACATGTTACCATGAAGAAAAGTAACTCTATCCCAGCCAGTACCCCTGATGAAGCTCTGTGATAAAAAAAAAAAAAAGTATTTAATATCCAAGCTAATTGCCTTGCATTGAGTAGGTGTGTTTCAGTAAAAAGCACATGTAACAAAAGATCGCCTTTTCACTTTACATGTTTTCATCACTGTGTAAAATGGACATCAGGTTTATGACACGAGCTGAACAAGAATAATACAAGTGCTCCACTATGTGTTTATTTCTCCCTTCACATATATTTTCCAGAACATATCTATTATCACCTGTATTTGTTATAGACCTTCAATAATTGATAGCTCTGTGGAGCAAGTGAGGCACGGTTAGAGAATTTGGCCTTTAACTGATTCCTAGATCTACATACATGGCACTCTTCACAGGACATCTGAGATGGCCATCCTATTAGTCCAAATAAAAATACAAAGGTAGGTAAAGAATATTATTAATATTGTAAAATATATATTCAGTACTGAGTAATTTCTCCTTTTTTTTCTTATTTTTTAATGTGATTCCCAGGCTTAACTAAATCTATTATTATTTCTTCCATGTTTGCGCTACAGTATCTGAATTAAAATATCTATCCTGCTACAAGAAGGGCAGGTTAATAGCTTCTCATGTACTACTAAGATGACAGGTTAACAACTACTTGCATAGTCAACATGAATTCTGCATCAGGCAGTACAGCACAAAGCAGAAGTGGAATGTTTTCTGGATATTAAGCTCAATTTTTCACTGCATCAGCCTCAATTTTCTATGCTCCACTGGCAAAATAGGGTCTTCCAGCTGGTAGCATAATGAACAGGTCTAGACCAATTTCACATCAAAACTGACTGTAAACCAAGATTTAAATTCTAAAGGTGCAAAGCATGGATCTCCCTCTCCTTCCTTCCTTCCTTCCTTCCTTCCTTCCTTCCTTCCTTCCTTCCTTCCTTCCTTCCTTCCTTCCTTCCTTCCTTCCTTCCTTCCTTCCTTCCTTCCTTCCTTCCTTCCTTCCTTCCTTCCTTCCTTCCTTCCTTCCTTCCTTCCTTCCTTCCTTCCTTCCTTCCTTCCTTCCTTCCTTCCTTCCTTCCTTCCTTCCTTCCTTCCTTCCTCCCTTCCTTCCTTCCTTCCTTCCTCCCTTCCTTCCTTCCTTCCTTCCTCCCTTCCTTCCTTCCTTCCTTTCTTCCTTCCTGCTTTAAACATATGAAGAGTTTTTAGCACTGTGGATTCTTCTTTTTATTCAGTTCGTAGACAGTTTTGGTAGTTCGTACCATTTCAAGGTTTGAACATCAAATAAAATAGAAGCAAGGAAAATGTTTTAAATTCATTAGAACAGAACTTGACCTAGCTGTACCAAAAACATGATTTTTCTTTGTTTTAAACTTTTGCTATCACATTGGGACACTATATTAAAATAAAGATACTCCTGCTAAATCTGGACAGATGGTCAATATACACATATATATTGTTAAAGTCTTAGATGGACTTGGTCTTCTGAAACAGTTACTGATAAATGCAAAAAAAAAAAAAAAAAAGCATTTTTTTCTTCCCATACTTTCGCTTATTGTATTATAGCAACATCTTTCAGAATTGTTATGCAAAATAAAATAGGTCAGGTGCTAAATACTTTCTTTTTAAAACTATTGTCAGCTGCACCATTATTTCCAATATTAAGAAGAGGAACTGCAAATTTACTACAAGTTATTCAGAATATTTTCCATTTTCAGTAGTATATTGTTACAAAATACGTTATGGTGATAACTGCTTCACATGAGTTATGAAGTGAACCTTTCTTTTCAAATGTCTAACTCCGCTGATGTTGTTTGTCATTAATCATTTTTGCTAAATAATTCACATCTGAAGAGGTTACTAAACCTGTAACACAGTTACGTTCTGATCAATAAAGGAAACTTCTATCGCCTTCCCCTGAATTGCACAGTATCTATTACAGCAGTAAATTAAGACCTCCATGTTTAGATATTAGTTGAAGCAAAGCAACAAACGTGTGGACACTGTAAATTGTGTAGTGCTGTCTTTCAATAATCAAGATTCTTAGACATCAGTCTCAGTATGTAGCATAGCACTTCAATCACAGTTAAAAAACATAAGAAGATGGCAGCAATTGTTGAAATGTTTTATAGAGGGTATGATTCACTGTTAGACTGAAGTGCTCTAGAACCACAGATAGATACAAAATCCTGACACATTCCCTGTTATCCAACAGAATCAGAAAAGAGTCTAGTGGCTTCAGAGATCATCCATGCTGTAGGAATACTATAAAAATAGTAGAAATTATTGTATAAATAATAATGCTAACAGAATTATCTATATAATACAGAAAGGGGGTTCGGTTTTGTTTTTTTTTTTTAATTACTGATGTATATGTAGTAAAAATCCCCAAAGTAGAACTGATGGACAAACTCTCACAGGTGGTGAAATCATATAGCTGCAAGGTCATTTAATAACCATCTATGGAAAAAGGCAAACGGTCTAATATTTTAGTATACACAGTGACAGGAAGTTTTTTTCTATTTTCCAGAGGAATTGCGTAGATGAAATGTAATAATTTAGACTATTAGTTTAACTGTTTAACTTGTCCTTAACGACTTCTGCTTATGAAAACTATGAAGAGAATCTCCAGACAATTATAGACAACAAAACAATATTTTAGATATTTTTCTATTAGGTTAATTTAATTATTGTTTTCATTTAAAACAGTTTTCATTTAAAAACACATTTTAGGTAGTGTCTGATCTCATATCTGAATTAGGCTTGTTCATTTAAAGACATTTTGGTTAACAAAGGACACATTTTAGCCAGATGTACTCACTTAGTTCAATATTATCTAGCTTTTTTTTTTTTTTCCCCATCCAGGGTATCATTAGTATATTCATTTTCAGATTATTCTTCAGGGAAATAACATTCAACACCTTTTGCAACAGACACAACTTGATTTAAATAGACAAAGATTCTTAATCTCTCAAGAATAAAGAACAATCTACAAAAATTTAAGTATTCCCGTACTGTCGTGGGGAGAGTGAATTGGCAAAATGTTAACTTGCCTCTCCAACATCCAGCATTTCTTACCCTGCCATCTTCACCCAATGTAAACTCCAATTCAAGACAGCACATGAAAATGCACTTTCATTTTTCTTGTTCAAATTTCTTTCAGTAAAAAAAAACCCAAACCAAACCAAAACCAAACCTGTTGTCATCTATATATTTCATAGATGCTTTAGGTAGACTACATATAATACCTAAAAAAGCTTAACGTCTATATAACGAACCAACTCTGCCTATTTGCATTCACTGCCAACACTTTCATTATCCGGTCACTCTCTCCAGTTCTATATTTTTTTTATTTCTTAAATTAAAACATATATTTTATGTGTAACTGTTGTAATTCCCTTTTGCCAGCAGAACTTCCCACCAGAGACCAAGTAGTAAGACAGTTCACAAAATGACAGTATCACTGAAGTTGATATCTACTCCACCCCCCAACTCAAGTAGAATCAGCTACAGAATGGTACCAGGACAAGAAGCAAAGGGAAAGAAAAGGAGCACCACTAGTTCTAGCAAAAAGTCCTGCACCCTCAGCTGACACATGTGCAAGAATGAAAAGAAAAAAAAGGAAAGAAAAAAAGAAAAACTCTGAGTGACAGGAGATATTATGACACAGCTCTTTGCAACCACTCCTACTCCACTCAATTTTCAAAATTCTGATTTTATTTCTCTATCTTCTCTTCTCCATACCTAGACATGTAGACCAGTCAAATAACTCCTTCAAACCCTTCTTCACTTTAATGTAAAAAACAGAATTCTAGAAAACCTTTCATTTCTTTATTCACATAAGAAACAAACTTATCACTTTGCTCCTCACTGTTAATCTTAAGCCTACACAGACAGTCTGATTTTTTCTGTGTTAAAAATTGGCTTATTTTGCTTCCTCAGAAGTCTCTCAGTAGTAGTGAACAATTGATAATATTTGGGTTCAAGTCAAAGTTATATTATGACCCCAGATCAAAACAAAATATGCTGTTGGAAACAATTCACTTTAAGAAAAGTATTTAAGCACTCAAAGCGAATTTAACTGGTGTTCATTCTTGCAGATAACAGTCATCTTTCATTTTAGTTATAGGCTTGCACCAAGTAGCTTTTAGGAAAGCTTAAGGACAATATTATGAGTCATTTAGAACCTGGTTCATTCTTCTCTTTTCCTTTATTTGTGGAATCAGCCAAAGTCTTGTTCACATGATTTATTTGTCCAACCTATCTCAGTTTTGCAGATGTATTATTAAAAAGATCTACACCTTTTCATTCCTGACTTCTCACTCCTGATAACCCAGCTATAAAAGCTGTCAAAATGAGCTGAAGCTGTGCCAAAATCTTACCGCAGAACCACTTAGGCTAACACAGGCCTATGCTTCTGCATGAGATGACGTATAGAGTTCCTCATTGCTCAGGCAAATACAGCATAAAGTGTTAAAGTCTTATTTTGATGTTAGTTTCTGATACAGTCTTTTCCTGCTGATATACATAGGATTTTTAGGGTATACTCAGGGTATTATCTTACTGAAGTTAAACTTCTCTTGATATGAAAAGCTTTGATTCAAAATCAAGACAATGTGACCTGAAACTAGGATGACTTCACTGTCTTGCCACATATACGTATTCTGATAAAGTCTATAATGCATTTCCAACATGTATGTAGAAGGCAATGGAGTTCAAATCCTAGGCCTGTAATGCTCACACTCCAAAATACAGTGGGTCCCCTTAAAAAGTGAGAAAGAAGAACCACCCACCAGGATTCCATCTCCCGCCATGAAGAACAGTGTCTACCTGGTGAATTGTACATTTCAGGTGATGTAGTGGGTGTATTGATTATGGATGGGTAATCATCAGGTATCAAACCACTTACAGTTTATTGTGTTTTGCTATATTTCTATACAATATGTGTGTAGTAGCAAAGATCCATAGTGTCCTTACCTCTGCCTTCTGTGTTTTTGATGCCGTAAAGCAGTAACTCTTACTGTGCCACTGCCTTTTGACTTAGGAGCTTTTTGAGTTACTACTTAAGGAAAAAGAGCGTATCTCTTGTCCAACACTATTCTTATGAATAGACTAATAAAATAGCCAGTAACATAATCATGCTATTTGTTGACCTCTTTTGCTTTTACCCACACAACTCTAAGTTTACTATTACTGTGAAGTAGTTTTACTATAGCTGTTAGATGTTGTTGCTACAGGATGTATTTTACCCTTATTCAAGTAGTCACACAAGGATACTTAGCAAATACTTTGAACCTTTGGAGTTATGTTTAAAAAGTATGAGAAAATAAAACACACACAAAAAGTACTATACCAAGAGGGACTCTGTTTATTTTTGTATGATTTCATCTTCAACTATAACAATTATGCCAGTTCTAAAAATACAGTTAGGAACCTTATACATAGAGGTACAGAATTATGTTTTTAAATATTTATTTTTTGATATCTGCAATAAAAAAATAGAAAAGGATAAAGCTAACTCCCTCTGAAATCTGATCAATATCTGAACAAAACATTATTTCAAATGTTAGCGAAATAACAATTATATTTCTGCTAGTGAGTTATAATTTCAATTACAGCCCCACCACAGGTAAATTTGCCCTTGTTCATTCCTATAAAATGAAATCAGATCAAGCACATTTAAAAACTGCCTCAGGTTCAAAAGCGCTTTTTTAATATTATTTTGGGAAAATACAATGCAGCTTCAGAAATATTTTTGTTGTAGTATTCTCAGACAAAAATAGACCCCTGAGCTTAGCTCCAATTTTCCCCTGAAAATACATATGTTTACAATAGGTCAGTGGCTGTTTCTTTATAAAGTTAGTGATAGCAGAGCAACAGTAATTTGGTAAAACGTTCTGATCTCAAGCTACATCTGTCAGTGGCTGAGTCTTCAATTCATTGATTTTTCTTGCAAGTCACAAAATACTTCCTCTTTTCTCAGGCAGAGGCTAAAGTAATCACAATGCAGCTTCCTTAAAAGAAGGATATGAAGGGCCAGATTCTTAGCTATTGCAGATTGCTAAAGCGCTATTGCTTGCTGTTGAGACCTGTCAAACTGTATTGCCGGAGACTCTTAGCAATATCTATACTTAATAATCTGCTTCAGTGAGTTATACCTGTATTTTCACATAAAGTTTCACATAAAGTTTATCATGAAGCAGTCACCTTTCCTTTATTAGGTTTCATAGAAAGTGTGATATTAAGTAATGGTGGGTTGACCCCAACCAACATTCAAATACCCACACAGCCATTCACTCAATCCCTTCTCCTATAGGATGAGAAGAAAATGGAAGGCAAGAGGACTCTTGGATAGAGATAAAGACAGTTTAACAGGGAAAGCAAGAGCTATGCACTCCAATAGAGCAAAGAAGGATTTTATTCCCTTCCTCCTGCCACCAGGCAGATGTTTACTCACTTCCTAGAAAGCAAAGCCTCAACGTGCATAACTATTGCTTGGGAAGATAAAAGCCATAACCACAAATGTTTCCCCTTCCTCCTCCTTTTCCTCATATTTTATTTCTGAACATGATGTTGTATGGTATGGGTTATTCCTTTGGCTGGCTGGGGTCAGGTGTCTCAGCTGTACCTCCTCCCAGCCTCTTGCCAATGCTCAACCTACTTACTGGTAGAGGGGGGATGGATGAGGACAGACAGAGTGGGAAGAAGGAAAAGCTTTGATGCTGTGCAAACACTGTACATCCATACCCAACACACTGGTGTATTATCAACAGTGTTTTAGCTGCAAATCCAAAACACAGCACCATAAGGGCTGCTATGAAAACAGTTAACTCCCCCCCCATCCCCAGCCCAGCATGTAAGCAAAGAAAGATCAAATATATGTTACATCAGTTCCATCAGGCGCTGGAAGCCTTCACAGTCTTCCTATTATGTCTAATCATATAAATGAGTTGTCAGATCTGAGATATTCTCTTTGTAAAAACTGTAAAAATATATGAGTTAAGGCATCTGAGTATATATGCATTCTGTATCACTACTAATCACAGATAAATACATGTATTTATGTAGTCCTTAATATAATCACTTTTCCCAGCAACTAATATATTTTAAACATTCTTAGTAAGGATATATATAAAAAATTTTCATGTTTGAATTTTACAATCAGATTTTCCTTTGCTTCATGTATTCTTATCCATTATTTAATGTTGGATTTGGCTCCTCTGAACTGATTAGAATGATATGAGGAAATTAAAAGTAGTATTTGTATTATCTAATTTTAGAAATCTAAATGCCCATTTAATACCTTATGATGAAATTCACTGCCCCTAGAATTGCCTATTTCTCTTTTCTCTCCATTTACTGTAAGGACATATAATTTGACTAGCTCAAGATTAGATTTAAACCTTTACAACTTAAAATTTTGGCATTTGAATTCTACCATTTCTCTTTGCAAGCCACCTTGCTTTCCTCTTCATATGTCTTAATATGTCATAAATATAAAATTCTGTTAATTCAGATTGCATACTGGTAGATAAATAACTGTTTCTAGGTGCCTTAATTATTTAACCTCCTCTTGCACCAATTTAAGATTTAGCATTTCTTCCAAATCTAGGGCCGTTTTTCTTCCAGACAAGTAACTGTAAGAATTAATAGGTACTCCAGGAAACAAACTGTAACTCATTTTTCAAGATCTGTATAGCAATCAGGACATAAAGGAGGATCATGAGAGTCTTGCACTAGATAAGAAGCTTTCCAGCATGCTGTCACATGATGGTTAGAAATCACTCTGGATATATTATTTCATTCATCTGCAAGTATATCCTGCAGTACGGCTGCATTTGCGGCAACAACTTACATTTTACTGACACAGTTCTCAGCTTCCTTACTATCGCAAAGGAATGTTTTTCCATTGTGCCAAGTGGAGAATTACTTCTGTTGCCTAGATATGTTTTTCCAGCAATAGCAAAAAATCACGCAGTTACCAGAACATGGGCTGTTGCTGTAGTCTGGAAAGTAATGAGAGACTTGTGTTCCCTGGTGATGATAAGGATAGGTGATAGTAACCAGGGACAAGTTGTCTGGCTTTGGTTCAGTATCCCAGATAATACACGGTACAAACTGTTGTCTGTTTTCTGTGACCTGTTTCTTAAGCATCATACGTGGAAGTCAGCAGAGGCTGCTGTACAACTTCTTAAATAGTTGTTACACTAATGATGAAGAAGGGATGTTATGCGCAAGTGAGAGAAGGTAGTCATTTGTGTTGTTGTAGTGGTTCAGTGGGAGGAGGAATGTGGCATCTGATTATCCAAAGGCTTCCCTTCATAATATGCAAATATGAACTTCAAATGTGTGAATTGTCCTTCAGAAAAAACAAGAAAAGTGAGGTTTTCTTTATTTGCTTTGCTGAAATGAGTCCTTAATTACCATGCAATTGATAAAATTATATATCTAAAATATATACAAAAAAGCATTTTCCTGTGAAAATTAACTTAGAAGTAGTACAATGACTCAAATGGGAGAGGGAGGTTCAGAGTATGTGGAAAAAGGGACTGGACACTTGGGAGGAATATAGGAATGTTGTCAGGGTGTGCAGAAATGTAACAAGGAAGGCCAAGACCCACTTGGAATTAAATCTGGCAAGGCATGTCAAAGACAACAAGAAGGGCTTCTTTAAATACATCAGCAGTAAAAGGAAGACTGGGGACACAGTGAGGCCACTGCTGAACAAGGAAGGGGCCCTGGTAACGCAGGATGCAGAGAAAGCAGAGTTACTGAATGCTTCCTTTGCCTCGGTCTTTACTGCTAGGCCTGGCCCTCAGGCACCTCAGGCCCCAGAGAAGAGAGGACAAATCTAGACGAAGGAAGACTTCCCATCGGTTGAGAAGGATTGGGTCAGAGATCACCTATGCAAACTGGATCCTCACAGATCCATGGGCCCCGGTGGGATGCACCCACGGGTGCTGAGGGAGCTGGCAGACGTTCTTGCTGAGCCACTCTCCATCATCTTTGAAAGGCCGTGGAGGACAGGAGAGGTGCCCGAGGACCGTAGGAAAGCAAATGCCACCCCAATCTTCAAAAAGGGAGAGAAGGAGGACCTGGATGGAGCTGTAGGCCAGTCAGCCCCCCCTCCATCCAGGGAGAGCAGTGGATGTTGTCTATCTTGACTTCAGTAAGGCATTCAACACTGTCTCCCATAACATCCTCATAGACAAGATAAGAAAGTATGGCTTAGATGAGTGGACAGTGAGGTAGATTTATAACTGGCTCAACAACAAAACTCAAAGGGTCATGATTAATGGAGCAGGGTCTGGGTGGAGGCCTGTCACTAGTGGTGTTCCCCAGGAGTCTGTGCTGGGTGCAGTCCTGTTCAACATATTCATCAGTGACCTGGATGATGGGATAGAGTGTAACCTCAACAAGTCTGATGATGATACCAAGCTGGGAGGAGTGGCTGATACACCAGGAGGCTGTGCTGCCATTCAGCGAGACCTGGACAGGCTGGAGAGCTGAGCCGAGGGGAACCTGATGAAATTCAGTAAGAGCAAGTGGAAGTTCCTGCACCTGGGGAGGAACAACCCCATGCACCAGTACAGGCTGGGGGCTGAACTACTGGAAAGTGGTTCTCTTGAGAAGGACCTGGGAGTGCTGGTGGACAGCAGGCTGACCATGAGCCAGCACTGTGCCCTTGTGGCCAAGAAGGCCAATGGTATCCTGGGGTGCATAAAAAGGAGTGTGGCCAGCAGGTTGAGGGAGGTTATCCTCCCCCTCCAGTCTTCCCTAGTGAGACCACATTTGGAGTACCTTGTCTAGTTTTGGGTCCCCCAGTTCAAGAAGGACAGGGAACTGCTTGAGCAAATCCAGCCTATAGAGCGATGAAGATGATCAGGGGACCGGAGCGTCTCCCTTAAGAGGAAAGGCTGAGAGACTTGGGTTTGTGCAGCCTGGAGAAGAGAAGACTGAGGGGGGATTTAATCAATACCTATAAATATCTAAAGGGTGGGTGTCAGGATGATGGGACTAGGCTCTTTTCATTAGTGCCCAATGACAGAAGAAGGGGCAATGGGCACAAGTTAGAACACAGGAAGTTCCACCTCAATCCAGCTGAAACCCAGATAAAATCCAGCTAAATCCCAGCTAAAACCATGATAATGAGAAAAAAATCCCTTACTGTGATAGTGACAGCAGTAGAACCGGCTGCCCAGGGAGGTTGTGGAGTCTCCTTCCCTGGAGACATTCAAAACCCACCTGGATGCATTCTTGTGCCTCGTGCTGTAGGTGTCCCTCTTCAAGTAGAGGGGTTGGACAAGATGATTTCCAGTGGTCCCTTCCAACCCCTAATGTTCTGTGATTCTGTGATTCTGACTTAAATATTTTAAAATGGAATTGAAATGTAGGAGCTTAAGTACGATAGTGCAGTGATGTCTTATTGTTACCAAGCCTCCTGAGAATCTTGGAAAATACAGCCTTTAATATTGAATTGGAAATCTATGTGTATTAAGAAGCCAGAGCTTATAATTTTATATCCATTTTGTACATGGTTCATCACCATTACCCAGCTTGGCACTACCTAATTTTATCCCCATTAGATTGTAGTTGTGCCACTACTGTCCCATTTAAAGAGTGCTAGTCACTATCATTACAGTGAATCACAGTTACCTAGGAGATAACCCAATAAAACAATCTTCCTGATGCAGCTTCTTCAGTGAAGCAAAGAACACTATAATACTACCCTACGTTTATATGGCACTTTTCATCCCAAAGCACTTCACAAATTATGTACAGAGAACATCACAAAACTGCAACAGCTTCTAAGTATTGAAGGGTATAAGGCAACAAGCATACAAGGTGCTGCCTGAGAGCAACATGGAGGAGGAAACTTAAGCGACACTTTTCCTATTATAAAATTATTTCTGTATTTCTTTCCAGTACCTACACACACTAAATAACTCTATTTAGCATCTTTTCTATGGTGTATATGGAGACAAAAAGAGAACAAGAGACACGCTGATGGAAAATAACACAATAAATGAGCTAATCTTGCTTAGTGTTGGACCTGGGGCTTATAGCAGACACAAGTAGTATATACATATAAGCCCTCATGCTGAGAGGAATTCCCTCCCACTAAGATGCAGGCATGATGTGGCAAAGCAGCCTGTAGTCGTTACAACACATTTCTCAGAAATATAGATACAAATAACTGTTTTTTAACATCCTGATTTCCTTAAATCCCTGCAATCTAAATGGCATAATCTTGCACATTTCACAGATCAGGTTTGCAGAAGTCAGATTCTTAGAGGGGAGACACAAGATGAGAACAATGCTAGCTTTGCTATCTAGCCTGCCATCCCCTTTCTCCCACTCATGATATTAAACAGACATCATACAAAACTCAGCTTCATGAAAGACAAAAAAATAACTTATTTCAATCTGAAGTTACTCAAAGTTTAAGTTTGACTGTAATGATCACAAGTATTAAAAAGTAAAATGTAAATATCTTCAACTTCTTCCTGTGTAAGGAGCACTGATATACATCTGGGTGTGAAGGCTTTCTTTCTTTTTATTTTGGGGGTGAGGGAAGTGATAAATTTTCTCAATATTCCATGTTGTAAACGTGACCTGATCTTTATTAGTGATATGGAAGTTACTACCACTAACAGTTTTTCAAATCCTAGATTTTCTACAAAGCAATTTTTACTCTTAATAAGATATTAAGAATAACCTTAGATTAAGAACAACCTTAGCTATACAAATGATAATTCTTAAATTTTATCTTCTGAGTCATTAACTTTACATCTTTCCAAGTTTTTCTTTATATTTACTGGCACTGTTATTTTAATGGTTTTAGAGCACCATTCCCTTCCCAAAACAATACATACCATTTTGAGCAAACTACCCAATCCTTTCAAAAGTGTGCAGACCTGCAAAAGCCTTAGAAAAGTTGTCATTCTAGTTCAGACTAGATCTCATGAAACCCAACATCTAAACAGGAGAGAAGATTTTTGCAGCATGTGACATACCTATGTTCATTCTAATCTGATGTAGGAAAGCACTATCCCCGTCTCAGATATTATTAACTGAGATGGGTTGACCATACAGCCTAATTTGCTAGAACCTTCAAACAGGGTACAAAATTCCTAATTCAGTTTTCCAATAATTCTGAACGTGAAACTAAATTCTAACTTTGGACTAACTAAATATCCATAGCACAAGCACAGAAAAAACAGAAAGCTGGAAACACATAGTGTATACATAAATGGAATAATAATTGAGAGAAGGGAGATCAGTATCATTAAAAGCCAGGGAGAGTATACTCATGATTGAAATAATTGAATCATTGATTCAAAGCATAAGTAATCATATTTGTTCTGGCTCTAAATACACAAGAACTTATGACTGTTTATGTATGTAGCAGACATTTTCCTTAGATTGGGTATTTTCTGCTTAAATACTTCACCTTCTCAGTTTCCTTCTTAAATTTTCCAAAACAGTACAAAAAGTTATAAATCCAGTCAGATCCTTGACTGCTGTGGCTGGGATGCTGTAAGTAAGTAAATGTGGGACTTTGTACAATAAAATCATGAGTGATATAATAACACACAATAAACAAGGTGTTGGTGATGATGTCAAAAATATAAAAAGCAGACAGAAATCAGTTTCACTTGGATTCATCCATAATTAGAGGTCTAAATATAGTCAACTGGAAGTTACCAATGTTGTAATTTAGGAATAAAAATACAATAAAAAGTATGCACCTGGAATATTATAATATACTGGAAATTACTAAGTTGATTGAGCTAAAATTTTGAGGGTAGTGAAGATGCAACATGGTTTTATTCTGAACCAGGGAAAGACTTTCCTCCAAACTGTCCTGAGAACTTACAAAATAAGTGGAATAAAGATAATTTTATTAGACACTGAAACGGGCATCCTGGTTGCAAAGTTGTGTTTTAAACATAATGTCACTATAACCACTTTTAAGGAAATTTTCAGTTTAAATAAGGGTAATTATAAACTTGGCATGGCAGATAGGTGCTAAGTTTTATTATAAATGTTCTCATAATGGTACAAGCATGAAATTTACCATACATGCTGGTTTAAGGACACCAGAATGAGAAATGGTTCCTTCCTGAATGTCTGAAGGTTTTCCGTGATGTGTAGTTTATAACCTTTATAAACTTTTGATTTTTTTTTCTAAATACACTCTTGTACACTCTTGTGCATTTTTCATATTCTAAAAGAACTAGCTGAAGACATCTGCTATAGAATAAAATTTAATATTGAAGTTATCTTGATAGTTTGTCCTAAAGCATACAAAACTCACTGAGGTCAACTTCATCATCATTATTCAGCCTAAAGTCTTGCCTTAAGTTTAATATGTTCAATCTAGTTTGGCCAATAGCACATTTCCTAAGATCAGCTGAAAATCATTAGATAAACTGACAGAGAACCTCATACTTAAGAAAGACCAGCTGATGTAGATCAGAGACTTTTTACTGGTGTGAATTCTGATACACATTGTCAAGATGATAACAACAGGTGCAGACTCTACAGCATTTTAAAAGTAGGTAGAAATCTAAGGCTAAAACAGCCTGTGCTGTTTGATCTCTTATGTTAATGATTTTGCATTTTGTAAACAGTGTGAGTTCCAAGAAATCGGAGGTACTGTGAAGTATTTTGGCTCCCAGGGTAAGATGTCAATATGGTGCCCTTCCTAATATCTACAAGCATGAGCCTTCTGACCTGAACCTCAGCAGGACCTGAAGCAAGTCCATCTCTCACGTACTTGTACACATCTGTGTTTTCTCATATTAGGTAGATGCTCAGAAGGGGAGCAGAGTGGATGTTTCTTTTGTACCACCTTGACTATGTCCCTTGAAGTGCTACAAAGATAACAGGATCAAGTGTAGCCTAATAAAGTTTGTGGATGACAACAAATTGAGTGGGGAAGTAGACACTCCAGATGGGAGAGCTGCTCTGCAGGGAGATCTGGATAGGCTGGAGGAGTGGGCTAACAAGAACCTTATAAAGTTCAACAAGGAGAAGTGTAAGGACTTGCACCTAGGAAAACATAATCCGGGAGTGTAGCACAGACTGGGATCCACCTGGCTGGAGAGCAGCTCTGTGGAAAGGGACCTGGGGGTCCTGGTGGGCAGGAAGCTCAACATGAGTGAACAGTGTGCTGCTGCTGCCAAGAAGGCCAACAGGGTGCTGGGTTGCATCAACAAGGGCATCACCAGCAGAAAGAAAGAAGTCATTATCCCACTCTGCTCAGCGCTTGTCAGGCCACACCTGGAGTACTGTGTGCAGTTCTGGTCCCCGCTCTACAAAAAAGATGTGGACAGGTGGGAAGGGGTCCAGAGAAGGGCCACCAGGATGATCAAAGGACTGGGAAGCCTGCCATATAAGGATAGGCTGGGAGAACTGGGTTTGTTCAGCCTTGAGGAAAGGAGGCTCAGAGGGGATCTCATCCCCATGTACCAGTACTTAAGGGGTAGTTACAAAGAAGACGGAGACTCCCTTTTTACACGGAGTCCCATGGAGAGGACAAGGGGAATGGAGACAAATTGCTCTTGGGGAGATTCTGATTGGACACGAGAGGGAATTTTTTCACAGTGAGGACAGTCACCCATTGGAATAATCTCCCCAGGGAAGTGGTTGACTCAGCCATGTTGGACACTTTTAGGATTCATTTGGACAAGGTGCTGGGCCATCTTGTGTAGACTGTGCTCTTCCCAGAAAGGTTGGACTAGATGATCCCTGAGGTCGCTTCCAACCTGGGATGCTGTGAATAGCTGTGAAAGATATTTCCTCACAATTTTTTGTTTTATCTGTTTTGAGAGGCTACTGTTCACCACCAGCATTTATCAGTATGATAACTTGGAAGAAATGTGTTTCATCCTTCCATTTCAAGAATGTAGTTTGCACAGCCACCTTCTGCAAACTACTGTTTAAACTGTAATTTGAGCATCCTGCAATGTAATAAAAGATTCTTTATTTGAGATATACTCGTGTCATATAACTGTATAAACAAATACACATTTAGATGCTTCAACATAATTAACTAAAAAAAGATTAATCTCCTCTTTAAAAAAGGTTTCTACTGTGACATCTGATACCACAGTATTTGCATATCATTTTAATTCACTGGAAGGTTCAGCATGTAATATATGAAAATCTGGACTGTTAATGATATTTAAAAAAATGAAGCAACCTCTCTCCTCTTTCTTTTAAAGATAGTACAAATATATTTATAAATTCATTTTTTATAAACCATACGAGATTAATCACTTGTGCATGTGGCACAGGGAGTGCCTGTTTCTCACTGGATGTCAGGGGGAGCAAATACAGTTAATTTAGACAATTTTTAGATGATTATAGGAAGGTGAACTATAAGCCACTCTTCATTTTCACTCTGGGACCCATCTGTCAGCTTCAGCATTTCTAAGAAACAATAATGCATCAGTGCTAAATGTATTTGCTTTTATTCCTTTTCCTCCCGTCTGAACTTTCTTAGTTGAAATCACATCCATAGTTAATCTCTGGTATTTAATAAATTTGTAGCCACAAACACCTTCTGAGAATGCAAAACCTGAATTCTGTGAGGCTCTTCCAAGGCAATATAGTATTTTAATGTATGTACTTAGTCTAATAAAAAGTTTTTGTAAATTTTCAGATTTTTCTGCAGCAGATCTAACCCCAGTCTGAAATTGTCTATTCAGTTTCAGGCCAGAGTGTGATGAGATGAAGATCAATAAGAACAATTTCTGAGAGACTACAGGCATATGGGTCAGAAAGATGGATAGTGAATCCAGGTGCTTAGCAGAAATTTGACAATATCAATGACAACCTACTCCCTGGCAGGAGAAAAAAGATGTGACGTAGCACCTTCAGAGCAGTTTTTGAAGGGGGTAAGGAATTAGATGAACAATGAGGAGAGGCACTTGGAGCACAGATGACACATCAGCCAGAGCTTTCAGGTGGATCACCCTAGATTTTTTTCTTCCTAGTGAGCTCTTCAAACCCCAAGCTTAAAATAAATGACGAAGTATGGCACAGGAAAGTTGTATTTTGAATGACAAAACTTGAAATGACCAAGGAAGACAGCACAGAAACAAAACATAGAAAGTAGAAAAAGGGCTCGGAAAAAGGTCTTGGAAAGAGTTCTTGCCCTGCCTATTTTGTTTTTGCAAGCAAGTCTCTAACTTCAGTGTTGTTTTCAGTCAACTCAGTGACTAATTTGGAACTAATTGTGCAATTCTTGTCCATTGCTTCTGACACTACTTTCTGTTTCCTGGTCTTAACAGCATTCTTTTGAGCTGCAGTCTTACAGCTCCTTGCAGGGACTCTTCATTGCTACTGCCATATCCTGCAATCTTTAGATCCTTCTTTTACTCGGGAGGCTCAGTTACCCATGAGGGAAGAAGCAGTCTCCTCTCTTCCAGAAAATTCACAGTGCCTGCTCATTCTCAAAGGAGAATAACATAACACAGAGACTACACATGTAAATCATACAGTGTGTGTCAAATAGGTTCAAGTGAAGCTTTCATGAAATAGAACAAAATCTTTTTTTCCAGATTTAAAAAACAACAACAAAAGAGATGTTCTCTGTTTCATACTATGGACTTTTTTTATTTACACATAATAAATTAAACACTTCTTTGAAAGAGCTACTCTTTGATTGACACACTTCAGAGGCTAACTTGTCTTTATGTATGTACCGGATGCTTTTGTTATCAACTGTGTCTTTTTCTCTAGCTTCGTATAAAGCGTTTATATAAATTCTTTAAAATATTGCCAAGATCCCAACCTTAGAAGCTCATTCTCAAGTTACATAATTAGAATACAAATTAGTCTGCAAGTACCTTTCAGCATTTTGACATGGAGCTAAGAAAATAATGCTAGAGGGTGCTCTTTATTTCAGCAGTGTTTCAAGAGCAATAAAATTAGGAACAATTATAAATCAAGCAGTCTAAGTGTTGCCTAAAGCAAAGGGAGCTGGTTGAAAGCTAGTGTCGTGCTAACTACACTTAAAGAAAATGGACTGTTGATCAAATAACACTATTGACAAGGAAGACCAAGCAAACTACCTAAATGTAGAAATGAATCATGTTTATGACAACCTATCTAAAAGTTTTGTACAGTCTTAGAGCAAGTTTCAGTACAGTTATGAATTCACATTCTTTTAAGGAAGAAGTTTGTTGAAAAAGCTGTAGTAGTTTGCATGGATGTAATTTTATATTTGCATGTGTGTTCACTGTCTGTATGATTATATTGGCAGAACTGCAGTTCTGCAGTTCTGACACAAATGAATGTGACTCGGTTGTCATCTTAAATTTTCTGCAGATTATCATGTGGGATCATTTGCCAGAAAACCTGCCAAGGCACAGAATGTAATTATTTTAGTGATGAGTTTGTGAATCTCAGACAAGTGAGGGGAGGAACTTTCTATGAGAGTGAAGATATTTTCAGATGACCAAGCTCATCAAGAATCTCATGAGATTAAATACCTTTTAGATAACTGTACATCACCAAAATATCTGTTTTCTGCAAGGAGTTATATGAAAAATAGACATTGAAGGTTCTCCAAAGTTGTTTATCTGTTGGAAAATATTCCAACAAATAGAGGCAATTTCTGATTTTCTTTTTTTTTTTTTTACATTCCAATGCCATAACCATTTAATCTAAAGTGATTTTGTGACCAGAGTATAGAATTATATTAATTGGTATCTCCCATTTCTATCATGTAACAAAAGTACTTGGTATTCATGATAAACTTTCTACAAAATCCCTTACTCTTAGCTTCATGGAGTTTCATCACATATCTTGGCTATGATACAGCAGAGCCTGGTTCCCAGGAAATGCACATGGAGAAATGTTAAAATAGTTCTGAGCAGGCTTCATCCTGTTAGCAGTATTGATGCCTGTGCTTGCAGCCAATCATTCCCACTGGTGCTTTCATTCCACCTCTCTTTCCTTTAAAAACACAAACTCTCTCCTACTTTTGACATACCAGAACTGAAGGCAGAGTCATGTCTTTGATAGATAGTGCTACTGTTTAAACGTGGCTAAGAGAACAGCTAGCACTGGGGCCCTGAGCCCCCTCCCTTGCTTTTGGGTAAGCAACCTGATACATAATCATCTGGCCTGTAATTCGTGTGAGGAGTTATTGGAAAAAAAGTGTGGAAAAAACTTTTCCAGGAGCTCTCCCTCTATATTTGGACCTTCATCTCAGCAGGGACTCTTGCCCTGTCTTTGCTTTTCTGTGGTCCCGCTGATCTACACCTAAAGCCTCACCCATGGACTGGCATTCCATGGCCCCACCAGGCTATCCTGTGTGAGGGGACACTGGTTCTCCTCACCAGGCCTGATCCTGATCTCCACCCACAAGCCCACATCTTGGCCCGAGCCTCGGCCCATCCCCATCTGCAGGTAGGTGCCCAATGACGGAGGCTGGGGCTGCCCCAGTGCCCCCTGGCTGCCCTGCTCCTTGCTGCCAGGTCCTGCCCTGGTGGACCCCAGAGGGCCCCTAGCTACCCCAGCACCCTGACTGCTTTGCTGTTCCTTATCAAACACAGTCTGTCCTGTACTGCATAATAAATCTCTGCAATCAAAAGGTACTTTTCTGAAAAGCACAATGCAGCTGAAATAGTAAAAATACAAAGAACAGGAAATTGAATTTTCCAGGCAGTTTTAGAAAGGTTTGAATGAGTACAGTGACAAGTCAGGACAACCAATGTGCCCGGATGACTGTGTTTTTACTTAATGAAGGACTCTGAAAACTATTTCAGTTTGTCAGCTGAGACCCACTGATTCATCTGACAGAGTTAAGGAGTATGACTGTAACTGCTCCTAGTCAATTTAGGTTTAGAGCCAAAAAAACCAGGAAAACATCTTATTTTTCTCATTGATGAAATTATAGGTTTGGTTACTATAGAAATCACACAGACAGACTGTACATGCACAATATTTTTGTCAAACAGATGACTGAGTATCACACACTGATTTGATTGATTAACAGCACTGTCCAGTGTAAAAAAAGTATATGTTCAAATAATTTAGATCAGTTAACAGGGATAGATCAATAACTATTTATCTAAAAAGGATCATCACCTGATGAGGATTTTCAATTGTGTTCTGGCTACCTGCAATGCTGCTAATTAAAAAAATGGACAGAAATATAAATCACTACTGATAACATACATGTAAAAGGGGTTGATACAGGGAGGAGAAATAGCAAGATCAAATCATTGAAAAAGAGATAACTGGATCATTTTTTGAGCTATGTCCATTCAAAGAAAATGTAATTTAATATAGCTAAAATCAAAGACACACCTCCAAGAGCAACTTCATGCCTACATTATTGAGATTGTTCTGAAAATCAGTAATGGGATGGAAGGGTCTTTGCTGATTAACACGTATTTATGCCAGGGGACACACCGGTGGTTTTTTTCTAGGGTTAAGTGCAAACCAAAAAACTCGTCACCATCTCACACTTTCAGTAACCTTCTGCCATACTCCATGTGAGTGAAATTTTGGCAAGATAGATGGTCCCTCCCCCTCATTACAACTGGAAAATGAGCACTCATCATAGCACTTTGACAGGTTTTCCTGCCTTTTCCCATTCATATTTCTCTTCTTATATTATCTTCCTTTTCACGTCTCTCTTTCCTGCTGCTTGAGAAACAGAAGAGTGAGATTATCCACTGCTGCAAGGTAAAGCAAAGCAATATATAGGAAAATGAGAGCAGTGTCTGCAAATACAGAAAAGGGTATTAGTAGGTCCTGTGAGGAGGTGGACTGGTCTGTAGGGAACTATGGGGATCTACATGTAACCGTGAAAGGCTAAAAGTAAATGAACTAGGCAAAGGGAGGCAGACTCTCACTCCCATCCATGATATCTAAAACATTCCTCAGACTTAGGGAAACCTCAGAACAAAATTGTTAGGATGAAAGAAAAAATAAATTTCAGCTATAGAGCTGAGAAATCTTAGGACAGCTCTGGCTAATGTTACCCTTCACTGTAAGATAGGAAACAAGTAAGCAGAAACAGTGCAGAGATTTTACCTCTGTACTATGCTGTAGGCACTCTCAAATTCTGAATGTAATTTTACTATTTTTATGTTGATAAATATATGTTGAAAAACTGAGGGGACGTGAGCACAGTAAAATGGTTTGTGCAATAGATGAAACATCTTAAAGCAAGAATTTCCATCTCTTAGCTTCTTAGTAGGTTACAAGGAGAAAAAGATCTCTGATGGAAGGTATCTTTTCTTCCCTTGAAGGAGAGAAAATATCAAGAGTTAAGTAACATTTTTTTTCCTAATGAGAGATATGTAAAGAAATTAGCGGTTAGAAACTGATGCAACCAATTTCAGGGCTTTATATTTGTTTGAATTAATTTTGAACTAATTTTGACGAATGGCTACTTTCTAAAAGAATCACTGAGAACACCTTTCACCATCTGTGGAAATATATATAGTACCTGACTAGACATGGTCCTGAGCATCCCAGTCCACCTGGCCCTACTTTAAGTAGGTGGGTTGGTCCCCTTTGAGAACACCTTCCAGCCTATGTAGTGTTTCTGAGATTCTGTAATTTTATCAAATGTTATGCTTTATAGTACAAACACCCTCATGATTTTTAAATTAACACCTTAACTTGACTCCTCACAACAAACAGAAACCAAACATTGTTACTTAAAAGAAAAACAGCTTAAGGCAGTTCTCAACTATTGCTCCAAGGTGATGAGGGAAGCTTTACGCAAGAAAAGCTGTAATATCAGGAAGGGATTTATTTTCTAACATATGTCTCCATATAAATCTTTCCACATCACAGCTTAATATCTAGGGTCAAATCTTAACAGTGCTAAAGAGTTTTAGACCAAGTTTACCAGATAATAAAACCTTTGGTACAAAGTTATTGTGCAATAAATCATAGATTTGTAATGTTGAATCAAGGAAGCAAGCTACTATCTCTAAATCAATTTTAGGTTACTTTTAAATAAATGCCATCTCAACTGGATATTTCATAGATACGTACAAGACTAGGTTAGTGTTAAACATTTAAATTTTTTTTCCCCCACTATAATTAATAATTAAATTGTCAATTAAAAATAAAAAGACATGACATCAATGAAAAAAATCTAGGTAATTTTGGGAAAATTATCAATAGGCTTTAACAAACACTTTTTAGTTACATTAATTACTTTTTACAATATAATAATGAGATTTACAAAGGTGTCTGTTCTGATGTGTACAGTAATATAAATTTAAATATTGCTTATAAAATCTTCACAAATACAAATCATATATATGGTAAAATTTTGAAAAAACATGTAAGCTAGACAATATTAATCAACACATGGAAGTTTCTTTTCTGCATATACTTAGGTATTACATAAGCATTTTCAGATTAGATGATTTTCTGTAAATTTCAAGGGGCAAAATTATATGTGTTGAGATGAAATTTTATCTAGAGAAAAAAGGAAGTTATGTATATTTACTGTCTTCAGTTTTCAGAAGAAAAGGTTTGGATTTCTAATTGGTGGAATTATGTGTTTATTCTTAAATTTATTTTGTATAGAAAGAAGAGTCTGAACTCTTTGATTTAGTGAAACCACCCATTTCAAAACACTCAAAAACTTTAAAAAAAAGAAACCTATTGTCTTTACATGTAGTCCTAGTTCATCCTGGAAATCTGTAACTTCTAATACAATCAGATTAATTTTGTTACTATTGCTTTACGAAAATTATACATAAAGTAAGTTTTGTTAGGTTTCACTGATAAGAATCTTGGATTTGAAGGCTTTATTTCCCCAGTTAAATTTGAAATCAAGTGGGTAGAAACAAGTAAAAAACTAAAAATTCAGGAAAGTTTTTAAGTAAAGGTAAAAATAAATAAGGGTACAGGAAGCAGTAGATTAGAGTTTGCTGTGCAGCTAGCAAGTTCTACACAATTTTGATGTACAGGGATTAGGTCATAGGTCAGGGAGCTGATAATCTGTCACTGTTAAAAATATAATTCAATTCCATTAAAAATGTATTTGGTGTAGTTGGGCTTTTAAATCCCTGAAAATAAGTGAACAAAACAGAAGGATTTTTAAAATTAATAAGAAGACCAGTTAAGTCTTTAAAGGTTAACGGCTACAGTGCATATTCTAGCTGTCTCCAGAATTTCTGGCCCCTTTTTGTGTGTCTATGCAAGAATAGGACAAAGCCACATGGTCACACTTTCTGGTGAAAAAAAAGAAACTCTTAAGTGGTTTTCTGTGTGGTCTTTCTTTCTGCTAATCCTTCCCAGTTAAGCAAAAGGGGGAGAATAGGAAGTGCTGCATCCTTAATTTGTTGGTAAAATTTGTTCATCAAAAATGTTTCATTTGGATTTGTTTTTGTGTTGACCCAGGTTTATGGAGGGGTTCTCTTTTTTAAATAACTTTGTCTTATAGTCAAATCTAAGTCTACCAATTCCCACTTTATTTTTTAATTATTGAAACAACAGCATAATATGAAAAAAGACTAACCAAAATAAGCCATGCCAAACAGAAACAATAGCCTATTAGCCACTGCCAAGGACAGTTTTATTTAATTTCCCTTTGACATCTCTTAGCAAATGCATTCATAATTTAAAATATCTACAGCAGTACAAATGCTTAGCCTAAAGTAGCCAAGAGTTGCTGATGGAAAATATGGAATTAGAACTAATGTGGCTGCATGCCCAGAGTGAAGCAAGTCTGTTGCATGGTATTTTGGCTTTGTGTCAAAATACTTGGCTTGTGTGTAAGAAGAAAGGTATAGACATGTGTCAGCTGAATCTCTGTTGTCTGTTGTCTATTTCTGTTGTTGCCAGTCACATCCTGAGGCACAGAATTACTGAACTATTCCCTTTTCTGAGCTAACATTTTTCTAAGTGGTCCATCTTTATTTGATCCCTTGTCTTGTCTTATGACAAGTATGTATGCAGTGTACATTCACTACTGCAGTTTATTGAATTGATAGATTATAATCTCTACCTGGTCGAAAGAAAAGTTCTGGAACATTCCTTTCCTCCCCTCCAATAATTAGCATTTCAAAATATTCCAATATTGGTCATTCTATTTACTAGCTACTCCTATTTCTCCCATGGAGAGGTTTAAATTCTCATTTACACTAGTGTGAACTCTTCCCAGTTATTCAGAGCCTTTCAGAGAAGCCAGTGCTATAAAGACAGCCAAAATGGCAATATTTTATATTCTTGCATATACAGTGATACCTATGGTCAAGAAATTTAACATGTCCAACCGTGAACTACTAATCTAAAGATTTTTAATGAACTACTAGTTCAGAATAATAGCTTGAGTTATGCAAGTAGGATAGAATCATAAAATAATTAAGGTTTGAAGGGACCTTTTGGAGGTTATCTAGACAAATTCTTTGCTCAAAGCAGAGCTACATCAGAGTTAAAGAAGGTTGCTTATGGTCTTATCCATCTGTCTTGAATGTCTCCAAAGATGGAGAATATGCAGCCTCTCTGGGAGACATGTTCTAGTGTTTGATAACTCCCATGGTGGGGGAAAGAAAAAAAAAAAACAACAAACAGGTTTTCCATGTTCTAACTTGTTTCTTTTGTCTTCTATTCTTCTACTGTATAATTCTGAAAATCTGGTTCTATCTTCCCTTCACCCTCTTTTTAATAAGCTGTCTACAGTAACAGTCTGCCCCTGAGCCTTCTCTTCTTCAGGCTAAACAGATGCCTTTCCCTCAGCCTCCCCTCATATTTCAGTTGGTCCAGCACCCGAGTGTCTTGGTAGCCCTCCACTGGACTCTCCAGTTTGTCTGTCTTTCCTGTACTGAGAGGCCCATATCTGGACACAGCTCTCCAGGTACAGTCTCACCAGTGCTGGCTAGAGAGGAAGAATCACCTTCCTCCACCTGATGGCAAAACTTTTCCTAATGCATCCTAGGATGCTGTTGGCCTTATTTGCTGCAAGGACACATTGCTGGCTCCCATTCAGTTTGGTTTCTACCATGACCTCAGGTCTCTTTTTTAAATATATATAGCTGCATCTTCAGATTCTCCATCTACCACACATTCAAGGATAACCTCTCAGTGCCTCTTTTTCCATGCAACATGGGACACAGGCTTTTGCCTTTGCAGACTTTTTGTGAAATCCTGTTATATCTCCTGTTTATTCTCCCTAATTCTGCAATAGAAGTTATTTATCCTTGAACATTTAAAATAAGGATTTCAGACATTGATTCTGATGCTATATAATCTGGTGTTTCTGAAGCCCAGACTTTTCTCTAACACTTGATTCCTTTTATATTTAAATGCCTACTTAACTCAAGTTTGTGAGTAGTTTCTCTGAAGTCAGTTCTGTTGATTAATGTTAAGCATGATCTTAATTGCATTGTTGGACTGTGGCCAGAATGACTGATGTCTCATCAGTTGCAAGCTATTAATGATGCCTTGTAATCAATGCAGATGTAGTGAGAAAACAGGGTGCCTTATTCCACAGTGAAGGAACGTCTGTCTCCTAAATTTAGATATCTATAACTTAGGTTAAAATTTAGGACTAGAAAGTCTAAACTACTAATCTATGCTCTGTGATACAATAGAGAGGGGCTAAAAGCTCTGCAAAATCCATCTCCCCTTTGCAAGGAAGGTGAAGTATTCTTGGGAACTATATCTTTTTCTCATGGTTGCCATTAGAAGGAATGAAGACAACTGGCTCAGAATGCATAATAAACTTCATATAACAGAGGCAATGAGAGATGAGTATCACCCTGATAATCAAAATCATGTTGTAACACTACAGTGCTTGAATTATGGTTATTAAGTATGTGGGATAGCTATATTTTTCTTACTCATATGCCATAGAAAGCAGAATAATACAGAAGACTCTCCTTACTTGTTGACCTGTATAGAGGGGAAGACACAACCACTAAAGAACCTGGACGTTTGGGGACCATGCTTCTTAGAGCAACTCTTGGAGGATTTAGGAGGTGAAAAGAATGTGTTGATCTAATTCTTAACAGCAGACAAATTCAAAGTTCAGTGTGCTAATATCCATAAAGTATTCTAATTCAGAGTCTTCATGGAAATGATAAGGTTTACCCATCAAATTACACTGTAATAGTACTTAATTTTAAGGTCGGCATGTTACAGGCTTTGAGCAAGAGTGTATCACTAAAAAAACAAATAAGCAGAGGCAAATGCAAAAATAAACTAACGAACAAACCCTAGCTCTACTGAACAGAAAAACGTAACCTTGCAGTAGGAAAGTAAAATAATAAAAAATGTAGATAGTCCAAATAAAATCAAGAGGACAGAAAATAAACATTTTAACATAAATATTAAGCCATAATGAGGCAAGTAGTGAAGTAAAATGGTTTGGTATAAAATTTTCTTAGACCGCACTAGAATTAAAATCTATACAAAGAGCTGAAAGGATTCATAGTTAAAGAGGGATTAAACAGACTTCACAGAGGAGATGGGTTGCATTAGACTAGAAATATTAAATTACTCTTTAACATACATATTTGCTATTAAGGAAGGTATATAAATCATGTCCTTTAAAGCTGAAATTTCATCTTTAAGAAAGATTAGTCTCAGAAACTTTCTCAAATATGTTAATATGGGTGGTTTTGAAGCAAAATTAATAAAATAAACACATTGCCTGGACCAGAGATTGTTCACGCAATAGTTCTAAAAGAAATCAGATATAAAATTGCTGAATCTTTAGATGTGGTGTATATCACCCATAGCATTCTTCCACAGGAGAATGGAAGGCAGTAACACAATGTCACTATTTTAAAAAGGCATTGTCTAATCTGGGGAACTGTAGGCCAGAGGAAATGTGACAGAGAATAGAATAAAAAATAAAATACAGGACACAAGAATCAGAATACAGAGTAGTAAAGAACCCCAGACTTTAAACTGATTTCCAGATACAGTGTTTGAAATCATAACAGGGATAGAATTAATGGCTTTGTTTGTAAGTAAAGTCTGTTTGGAGAATAATAACTTTTTCAGAGGTTATTTGTGCCTCGCAGCTTTGAAGAAGCTAGCAAGCAAAGGAAGAAACATGATCCTCTCAATGTCCCTGTATTACTTCATCTAGAAACACTTCCAATTTCCTAGGATCTTATGCACAGTATCACAGAATCACATAATGGCTGAGGTTGGAAGGCATATCTAGAGGCCAATTTGTCCAACTCCCATGCTCAAACAAGGTCAGCTACAGTAGGATTCCCAGGACCATGTTCAGATGGTATGGTCACAATTGCATTTAGTACTGGAGAAAGATCATATTACCAAGAATCTCTCTGTGCTCTCCTCCCCTGTTGCTGTCTACATTGGTGAACTGTAGGTGATCACGCTTTCTAAATGCTGTGGTGCAGTTCAAAAACGACCTAGAACACCACTGGAAGAGGATCACAAGATATACTGTAGCCAATATGTAAGTGCAGATACAGCTATAGCATATGTAGATTTCTTAAGAAAAAAAAAACAAACTAGTTGTCTTGCTACCAAGATAATTAAATTAACAGTCACAGAATAAGAAAGTCTTTCAAAAAGGAAAAAGTATTTGAAAGTTAAAAATAAGGAGGAACAAACTGATGGTTCTCATAGTGGAGATAAGGTACAGTGAAGTTCTCTGAAACTAGTGTGCAGTTATTAATATGTTTATAAAGTATACAGAAAAGGGAATAACTACTAAGGAAACAAGATTTACTGATACAATTAGAGCAGTGAAAACTAAAATTTTACTAAAGATTTTCAGAAGAAACTCAGAATTTTAAAAGAATGAGTGATAAGTGTAATCAGTAGTTTATATGCAAAGCAGAACTGAAGAGGAGAAGCAACCATAATCATATACATACAGTGATATATTGTTAATTAATTATCACAGTTCAGGAAAAGGATCTCGGAGTCACCCTACATAGTCTTCTGAAAACAGGAGAACAGACACCATAAATTCAAGCATGTTTGTACTGGGTCTGGCTGGAATGGAGTTCATTTTCTTCATAGCAGCCTGGATGGAGCTGTGTTTTAGGTTTGTGATTAAAACAGTGTTGATGAAACACCAGTGTTCTGGCTGTGGCTGAAGAGTGCTTGCAGAGCACTGAGGGTTTTTATAATTTTGTTTCTGTTTGAACTTTTTCCCAGTCTGCCAACCCAGCGAATAGGCCAGGGTTGCTCAAGAAGTTGGGAAGAAACAAAGCTGGGACAGCTGACCCCAACTGACAGAAAGCATATTGCATATCATATGATGTTGTGCTCAGCAGTCAAAGCTCAGGGAAAGGAGGTGGAAGGGGGTAGTTTGTTGTTATATTGTTTGTCTTGCCAAGCAACCATTACATGTGCTGAGACCCTGCTTCCCAAGAAGTGGCTGGAGATCTACCTGCCAACAGAAAGTAGGGAATAAATTCCTCACTTTGCTTTGTTTGTAGCTTTGCTTCACATGTTAAACTGTCTTTATCTCAATCCATGGGTTTTTTCCTACTTTCGCCCTTTCATTTTTCTCCTCCTTCACACTGAGGGGAAGTGAATGAGTGATTTGGTGGGGTCTTAGATGCCAACTGGGGTCAATCCACCACAGTATTATGAATTATTATAAAGAACAAAAAAAAAACAAACCATAGGTTTTATTTTCTAGCCCAATTGTGATTACATTTGTTAACACCTCAACAAAAGATGTGAATGCCAAAAACATTTATTGGTTTAAAATGTATAAGATGGTGGTTTTTTAAAAAATTATTATTTATAAATCTATAAATGGCTATTAAATGCTATGATCTAGATGTCCACTTCATTTAGAAACCACTGTCTTCAGAAGCTAAGATGATGCATCCGATATAGACTGTTTATTACACTATTTGTCTGAATATTTGTTATTAACCACTACTGGGGACAGGACATTAAAGTAGATGTAGTAGACAGATCTTCCACCTGTGTCATCGTATCAGTTGCCAGAAATTTATGTACCTCATAAACCTTATGCATTTGCATACAGTAAATGTAGTCAATAGGAAAAGCCAGACACCTCTAGACATTTACTCATCTAGGTTGTAGGCAAATGTTTACAGTTGGATTGTATTAATATTTCTCAATGATTTGCACTGGAAACACTTTCTGTTTCTGCAAAAGAGAAGTGTCCATGAAGTATTCACAAATATTCCATATATTAAGAAGACCAACATATACGATTTTCAAGGTAGATGGGATTCTTCAGAGTTATTTTAGAATTCAAAGATAAACACAACCTTTAGGTTTGTACAAAACTAAAATAATGTTTATAGGATTCTGACTGAAGACCTGTAGCATATAACTCCACTCCTGTATTTAAAAAATGTGATAAAAATGTGTCTTATTAATTTTCAAGCAATCTTGACTCAATGGCCTTTCTTAGAATCACAGAGGCTCAAAGGAAAAAAAAAAAAAAGCCATGTAATTTTCTTCCAGACCTCACACATTTCACTAATAGGTCACATCAAGGTGCTGTACTTTTTCTGCTAGTATCTCACCACATGCTCTATTAGGATGCTGCTGTTTCAGATATTTAAAAGCCTTGCTTTAACACTCTCTGCCAAGATATGCCATGAATGTCAGAGTGCTTTAAATCAAAACTGAAAACTGACTTGTTTTTCCCTTCGCTTTCCATCATTAGCTTGGCACTGCAAGCTGTGTTATTAATTATTGTACATCTCTTGTAAAGCACCTTGAGATGTCTTGCTGAGATAAGGTACTATGTCCTATAAATGGAAGTTGTTGCTGCTGTTCAGTCAGAAATTAGTCTAAAGTACAGTAGAACAAAGTCTTTCAAAAGTTTCACCAAGTATAGAAACTTTAATTTAAATTAATGCTATAAGGCTGACTCTAGAATCTGCAGTTTATAGTTTACAGCTCACAGGAGCATTTACAACGGTGCATTATACTTTCAAAATAATTGTATTTTCATAGTGATTTACATCAGCTTTGCACATCTTTATTCAGGTACAACCAACCACATAAAGAAAAGCACAGCGGAGATGCAGATTTAAGATTTCTGTTAGTATTCATACGATGAACTTCCTAGACATAGGACTTGCACCATATGTTATCTTGTTAGCATAGCGGGACTATTGAGGAAGGCAGATAGCTCAACCTAAGGGGATAGTTACAAAAGCAGGGTAGTTTTGTGAAGAAGGAAACTTCTTTGACACTGCTGAGCTATTTTAATACTTTGGTTAAGCATCATGGGTCTTCAAAGAGCATGAGAGACATTAACAGTTTCTTTTAAAATGGGATTAGCTCTAGTTTTGAGATGCTGGGATTACCTTTGGCTTTAGACCAAGTCTCATCCCTAGCAACACTGTTTCAAAGATGTACTTGGCCTAATTTGAATGCAGTTTAGGCTTTTTTGTTAATAGTTTTCTGCACCAGGAGAGGTTTAAAGGTTACAAAAGAGTTATCAAAATTATTAAATCACAGGAAAAGAAGCAGAGAATGGAAGATCCTTAACATTAGGGTTGACTTCACTGCTGAGGTCAAGGCTTGTTCAAATCTACAGAGGTCTGACATTTCTCCTGTTAGTTTTCCTTCTGACTATGCATGCAATAAGTATCTAGCTCATGCATCATTCTTTTTACCTGTAGATCTCCAAATATTTAATACATGGAAACAGTTGTTTCTCAGACAAGAAAAGTGGTCTTTCACAAGCTCAGAAGATGACCACTGACACAGCTGGACATTGAATTCCTGTCTCCAATGAGTGAACACAGTTCTCCTCCTACTCATTCTAGTTTTATGAACACCCTTTCAGAGATTTTCTAATCAAGGCAGCACAGATAATTATCTGCAGAGGAACTCTAAGGTTAAAATGTAAGTAATTCTAAGCCATGGCCAGGTGTCTATTAAAATCAGCCATTAGTAAAAACGTTTTGTATGTCAGATACGGAAATTGAAAAACAAAAATGGAGAAACACATCCATCACTATTTTTCTAGTTCTTCTATGTCTCTGAATCCTTGTCCTGTGTTTGGCCTGAAATGAACTGCTATTCCAGTTACCCTGCGGCTCCCTCTCTGCTCATTTCTTCCAGTGAGTCATGGTATGTTAAAAGCTGCTGTACTGTGGAGACAGAAGAAGCAGACTTCTTGGTATCCACAGAAAATTTCCAGGGAGCATTGAGACATTCACAGGACAAGCATTACAAAAAGATGGACAATTTTCACAACTGTAGCCTAGATGTTGCTAGGCAGCAATGGACAAGCATAAGAAAAAGTGATTACAACATCCTGACTGCTACTGAAAGATTTCCTATTTCATGTCAGATCTAGCCTTAGGACAAGCTTGATGGTTAATGAATGTTTTGTTATTAAGTATGGGATGACAATACATGAAAAAAGAACTCATTTATGGTGATGGTGTCAGTCATGACTACATTTACCATTCCAAGCCCATGCACAATTAACTGAGTAAAAATGACAAGGCTGGCATCCTGATGAACAGGAAGGAACATTTTGCTTATTTCTTGCTATCTATTTTTCATTCCTCAGCAGTACATGGTCATAAAGTGAAGAATATCACTTCTAATGTCAAGGACACAGAGTTGAACATAATGATACAACAGAACTGAACTGGGCACTGATGAAGTCAGCAGTTTATCCTTACCTCTTGAAATTTCCAGGCTCAAGAATAATCTGCACTTTATTTTACCTTTGCATCTTGTATAACGCTTGTAAAAGCATGTGTAAAACACAGGCCAAGGGCTTCACAGCAAAAGAGGTAGAAAGTGTGACATAAGCTAAAACAGTAGAGTGATAGAATTTCAATCTGATTTCAATTAAAGCACTCATTAAATATTTGTTTTCATAATAGTCAGAACACACTGAATATTTGACTAGCTTTCCCTTCCTTTTCTCGTCACCGCATGTTATACTATTAGAAATATAGAATCCCACTTACCTATGAGGCTGATGTGAAATCTTGTAAAACTTTGTACACTTCCAAGCATTGTATTTGCAAAAATAATACTCATGTTGAAGATACTTAAGCAGAATAAA
The DNA here is from genome assembly GCF_963921805.1 of Phalacrocorax carbo. Lineage (NCBI taxonomy): Eukaryota > Metazoa > Chordata > Aves > Suliformes > Phalacrocoracidae > Phalacrocorax > Phalacrocorax carbo. The sequence goes on from NC_087513.1 coordinate 164,681,388, forward strand.
TGTGATGACATTTCCCCAAATGAAGCTTTTATGAAAGAACTAATTCACATTTATTTACATTCATTTTCTTAAAACTACTTTCTTTCCTCTATGAAGAAATTGTAAGTGGTAGTTCAAAAGAATCTTGATATCAAAGCTAATGTTTGAACTGACTGGTAAGCTGTGTGCACTTAACAAGCCCTTGTGATATACTTTGCTGTGTAGTTATCTCATAGAATGTTTGATTTCAAAAGCAAATAATGAGCCTGTTTATTTCACAGAGCAACATATTTTGATGTCTATTTTAAAATGAACCTGAAGATTTAAATACTGGTCCAGCTACTAGCATAACTAAGTGTGTTTCTAACAAGACAGTTCAAAATAAATTATGCTATTGACTAGAAAGAAAATACAAATCTTAACATGTCTTTCTTTCTGGCCTTATCCTATTCTCATTCACATATACTTTTTATTTTATCATGAGTGTTTCATTATAGTGCAGACAGAGCTAATACTGAATAAATAAATTTTCTTGCAATTAAATCTCAATTACCTAATGTTTGAAGTGAACCTGGACTTTCTACTGATGGTGAATAAGAATATCCTTTAAATAGGATCATCTTTTGCTTTCATATCTGCAAGTCCTAAGAGGCTTAAAATTGCTATCAAGATTGTACACCTTTTTAATATAAGTATTCAGTATTTCCCTATTCTTCCTTTTATGTTAACGCAGCAATACAAGACTGAACATGTTTGCATGTACCAATTTTAACTAGTTCAGAAGTCAATTTTTCTATAAAAAGAAAATGTGTGATAAATTCATATTTGCCTCCTTGGAGATGCCATGAAGATATGTTTACATGTTCCACAGGGCTCACCTGGAACACTCCTGCAGTACAATAGTCAATGATCAATATGTCATGTCTTGTGTTATTATTCAGATTTAAGTTCACTGCTCTTCAAAAAGTTAGGTGTCACCACATGTTCATCTGTGAATAAGAATGAAAAATTCAGGCTACAATAATTATTCACAGTGAATTGTAACTAGCACCGATAACCAATGATCTATAGCTGCAAAAATGATGGACTAATGATTTTTAAATCATATGTCAATTACTTCTTATAAGCAGTAGAACTGTAATAAAGGAAAATAAAAATATTTTATTAGAAAGCCAACAGCTTTGAAAATATGTTAATTTTACAAGAATTTTTCCAAAATTATCAGAATGTACCATTTTGACACTTTCTCTTAAATTACTTTGAATTCTTGCTGTTGTTTAAACAAATCTGTGATTTGTACAATAAAAAGCTGCTAAAATACGAAATATGTATGTTGATTTAAAATATTTTTCACTGAGAAATTTACTTAGAAAGTTTTAATTTAAATTTAAAAACAAACCTAACAGATTCTGGAAATTCAAAATCATTTATAGCATTACATTTATTCTCCCTCTATCTCTACTTTTTAGGTGTTTCCCCTTTTACCAGTTTGTCTAACTTAGTCTCATTGATTTCAACAGCATTTCTAAAGAAGTTTGAAAAGATTAAGTTGTATACTCTGTCAGATCACTGTAATTTAAATAATGGGGTCACATACATAATTTTAGATGAGATGTGATCATTGCAACATTCGTTCTCACCTTAGCTATGTCAAACAAGTGGACTCATACTGTTACCCTTTACCGAATCCCAATAACTAATTATGACTAAATCACATTTGCCAACATCTCTGACAGTAATCAACTGTCGAATTTTTCACTTTTTTCAGCTTCAGAATTCAGAAATCAATTCTCGTCATGCTTTGGAATAATAAAGAGGATATGAAAATTTAGCGTTTTCTCCCAAGAGATTAATAAATGAAGAAGGCATCTATCTCACTGATAAACTAAATAATTCTATACATTCAGTTCCTCATAAGAAGACTTATTCCTTCATGGTCGTCACATCACTTTAAGGGATCTTCTGTGAGTTTTCTTGAATCTTATAGAAAAAACTTCTAGTAACCAGCAGTATAAGGTATTGAGGTGTTTATCTAAGGCACACAGACCAAAGCAACAAAATCAACATCCTACATCCATACACTACACGGTTGTACTAGTATCCCATTCAATTATTTGCATACCATGACCCCAACACTTTTTTCTTAACCTTAGCCAGCTAGGATACAGTTCCCTATATGGTGAGCATGACCTGTGTTCCTGGCTTCTAGGCAGAGTTATGTTTGGCAGCTTAAATCATGTTTTGTTTTAGTGAACTCAGCTTAAGCAGTGACCCAGATCATCCTGTATGACTGCCCTTGTGGTTCATTGTTTCCCACTGTGTCACTCTTGTACACTCTACATATTTTGTCAGCAGTGATTTTAGATTTGCTTCTATGCCACTGATAAAAATATTGCCAGACCTATTATAGTGCACTTCAGAAATCCAATGGAAATGTCCTTACTCAACGCTTAGTTGTCACAGATGACTTCAGGGGATATATAAGCCAGGCATGACTAAGCTTTAAATGGGTCATTTTTACCATAGTACTTTTCTGTACCTATCTTATAAAGCATGGTAATATTTTTATGGTAACACAATCAAAGCTTATGACAATTCTGAAAACAAAGAGATTACGTAGGTAAACAAGTTATTGTAAAAGAGAAACAAAGAAATACTTCAATTTCTCTTCATGGAGCATTTCACAAGACAGTGACATTCCACCAACTGGAGACTGTCAGGTATAATTCTCAATGCCACCTTTTTACTTCTTTAAGGGAGAGAAGTATTGCATTTTCCCTGAATATGAAATCTATCATTCCATATACGTTAGCTGCTACAGTCAAAACCCAAATACAGAAAATGTTTTTGGTTGTTTTTTTAATTTTTTGTAAAAATACACTTCATAATTCTATAATCATGCATGCTTCGATGCTTTGATTAGTTCTTCTATGAGGTTGCGTCAAAACTTTGTCTCAATAATTCTGTGAGCCTGATGCTGATTTAGGTCATCCCTTTAGGTCATCTTATTTACCATATATGCAGTATAAACAAATCAAACACGAAGCAAACCAGACATACACAACAGGATTCAGTTGTCTAAATGTAGGGGTTTAGTGTAATTTGAAACACTCTTGCATATCCTTACAGAATCATAGAATCATGGAATGGTTTGTGTTGGAAGAGACCGTTAAAGGTCATCTAGTCCAACCCCCCCTGCTATGGGCAGAGACTTCTTCCACTAGGTCAGGTTGCTCAAAGCCCTGTACAACCTTACCTTGATTTCTTCCAGGGATGGGGCATCTATCACCTCTCTGGGCAACCCGTTCCAGTGTTTAACCATCCTCATCATAAAAAATTTCTTCCTTTATCTAGTCTAAATCCACGCTATTTTGGTTTAAAATCATTACCCCTTGTCCTATCGCAACAGGCCTTGCTAAAATGTTTGTCCCCATCTTTTTTATAAGCCCCCTTTAAGTACTGAAAGGCCACAATAAGGTCTCCTCAGAGCCTTCTCTTCTCCAGGCTGAACAACCCCAGCTATGTCCGCCTTTCCTCATAGGAGAGGTGCTCCATCCCTCTGTTAATTTTTGTCGCCCTCCTCTGGACCTGCTTCAGAAGTCTTTCCTATGCTGAGGGCTCCAGAGCTGGATGCAGGACTCCAGGTGGGGTCTCACCAGAGTGGAGTAGAGGGGCAGAATCAACTCCCTCGACCTGCTGGCCACGCTGCTTTTCAGGCAGCCCAGGATATGGTTGGCCTTTTGGGCTGCAAGCACACATTGCTGGCTCATGTCCAGCTTTTCATCCACCAGTAGCCCCGAGCCCTTCTCTGCAGGGCTACTCTCAATCCTTTCATCCCCCAGCTTGTATTGATACCAGGGATTGCCCCTAACCAGGTGCAGGACCTTGCACTGGCCTTGTTGAACCTCATAAGATTTGCATGGGCCCACTCCTCAAGCCTGACAAGGTCCCTTTGGATGACATCCCAACCGTCAGGAGTACCAATCGCACCACTCAACTTGGTGTCACCTGCAAATTTCTGGAGGATACACTCGATCCCACTGTTTATGTCATTGATGAAGATATTAAACTGTACCAGTCCTAGTATGGACCCCTGAGGGACACCACTCATCACTGATCTCCATCTGGACACTAAGCTATTTACCACTACCCTCTAGATGAAACCACCCAGCCAATTCCTCATCCACCAAAGAGACCATCCATCAAATCCATCGCTCTCCAATTTAGAGAGAAGGATATTGTGGGGTCCGTGTCAAAGGCCTTACAGAAGTCCAGATAGATGACATCCATAGCTCTTCCCTTGTCCACTGATGTAGTCATTCCATCATAGAAGGCAACTAGTTTGGTCAGGCAAGACTTGCTCTTTGTGAAGTCATTCTGGCTGTCCCGAATCACCTCCCTGTCCTCCATGTGCCTTAGCATAGCTTCTAAGTGGATCTGTTCCATTATTTTCCCAGGCACAGAGGTGAGGCTGACAGGATGGTAGTTCCCAGGGTAGTTCCCATATATACATATGTATATATGGATGCGTATACTTCCACTCTTCTATTTTAATTTGTTTTAATGTTCAAATATAAGTAAGGTATCACAGCTCTAACTTATCTTCTATACATACAGAAGGAAAGTCTTTATTTCTTCTTGCTGAAAATTTGCATGTTATTTACTCCCTCTACATTTATTGGAACAGCAGTTCTCTGCTAAGAGAATTCTTAGTTTATTATGACGTATTTGAACGTATTATTAGTACTACCATCATCTTCATTGTCATTAGGGTTTGGGTTTTTTTGCTTCATTTATCAATTGTAATTGAAAAATTGCTTAATATAAAGGACCTATGCCCAAACTCATATACATGTTTATTTCTTCTAGTTAATAGTCATGTTTTCATTAAATTCAGTGCATACTGAAAAGTCCCATAAAGCCATCTGAACTACTATAATAATTTCCATGTATTTTGAACAACAGTAATTGTTATATTACAGCTTTGTTCTTTCTAAGTGCAGATGCTTTGGCTGTAATTGTAATAAATCTATAAATTACAACAGCTAGAACTGTTGTCTAGGTCAATAACCTAGGGAAAAACATCATCTTCTGAAACAAGTTGAACAAAATAATTAACATTTGCCAGCCTTTACAGCAAATTTCCATTAGCATTGCCTATTCTAAGTGCTAATTTAAAAAATACCAAAACTACACTACATTGTTGCAACAAAACAGTTCTTATAAACTTAGTGTTTGCATCTTTCAGCAGTTTCCTCTCCTATCTAGTGAGAGATTGATAAATCTTAATGAAAACATGCTTGGAATCTGAAAGGTAATTTTATATTATTGAGCAAAAAAATAAAATCTTGAGAAACCATATTGTTTCTCATTATTTATTGGACTTTTTTTTCCTTAGGAAGGACCAATATTTCCCATTACCTATGCTCTACCCTGATATCAGACTGTCCTAACTTGTACCTGAAGAATCATACTATTATCAGTATCAAGGTACTGACCCAAAATCATTACTTGTTGACAAAGTCATTTCAATGATCAATGGAAAATTAAAATTATTATAAATATAGATGGTATCCAAACGAGAATTCACAGAATGGCAGGGGTTGGAAGGGACCTCGGGAAATCATCTTGTCCAACCCCCCTGCTTGAGCAGGGACACCCAGAGCAGGGGGCACAGGAACGCGTCCAGGTGGGTTTTGAATGTCTCCAGGGAAGGAGACTCCACAGCCTCCCTGGGCAGCCTGTGCCACTGCTCTGGCACCCTCACGGGAAAGGAGTTTTTTCTCATGTTTAGCTGGAACTTCCTGTGAAAGTCTTATTCCATTAGTTTTGATTCTGCAGAGTAACCAAGAAAAACAAGAGGCAAAAGGATTTTTGTCAGTGTGCTGTCATTAATATATTATCGCTTGTTATTGCTTAGTAGATTAGTAGATTATTTTTTGCCTGTCTTCACTGGATGCTTTTGGAAGAAAATTACTGAAACAGGCATTTCACCTGTGATGAGGGTTAGGTTACTTCTGAAGGGTCTGCAATTCTATTCTCTGGAAAAAAATAAAGAAATCACGCACAAAAAAACCCCAACCAGATTACACTGCCAACACCACTCTATAGCTTCTGATCATCTCTTTTCAAACTAGAGTTACTTGAAGACCAGATTAAAAGATACGGCATATTAAGCCTGCAAGTTCAGAAAGCAGGGTTGCAGGTAGTGACCCTGAAAGTCTGTGTAAAACAGTAAAACATCCTTGAGGGATACAAACTTCCGTGGGCTGAAAATTTGGCAGGTGTAATTCTATGTCTGTGTTGTCTCAAAACATGATATAACTTCCACCCCTCTCTCTACATCAGCCTTCACTCTTCCTCTCAAAAATTTTGCAGACTTTTTCTTTTATTCTGCTTCCCTTTAATACAATAAAATATTTTATTTCTAATGCTTTCCACTTCAGTTATGTTTTGTTAGTTATACACTTAAAAGCCTTACGTGTATTTGCTGAAGTATTCTGAATCCATATTTAACACTTCATTTTGAATGAATACGCTTTCACATAATTCAGCTTCATTTTTTCTGACATATGACCTCAGCCTCTGCTTTGCCTTCACTGCTCATGACAAAAAAGTGTAGATTTTTGTAATATAATTATTAAAATGCTATATATATGTATACAAAACCATATATATTACGGAGGGAGGGAGGGAGGGAGGGAGGGAGGAAAGGAGAAGGGGAGGACGGGAGGATGGGAGGAGGGAAGGAAGGAAGGGAGGAAGGAAGGGAGGGAGGAAGGGAGGAAGGAAGGGAGGAGGGAAGGAAGGAAGGGAGGAAGGAAGGAAGGGAGGGAGGGAGGGAGGGGAGGGAGGGGAGGGAGGGAGGATTGTACTTATAACTTAAACAGCAAAAATAACCTTTCATTAGTTTTGTAGGGAAATTACATCTAACCTCAAAAGGATGATTCGAACAGGACAAATATTAATCATTATTTCACTAACTATTAAAGTATCAGAATTTATTGGAATGGTTAGCCTTTACCCCATTAACTAGTAACAGCTGTATGCAGCAACTAAATTTTCTAGTGAAGATAACTGGGGAAAAGCAAGTTTAGGATCCTGTACCATGGACCATGGGCTGAAGTTGATACTGACATATGCTAGAGCACTGGATGGAAGACAATGTTTGGGTTTTTAGATATGAGGTGTAATAAAGAGAACTCTGAAAAGAAAGTAGGTGCTATGTATATAAGTCTGTGCAGGTGACTGCATGTTAGTTCTCAGAACAGCTTATTAGGGTATAGAAAAATTCCACCGTCAATATTACCACACTGTGGTCCTCCAGGTGTTCATCCAAAGACGTTTCTTTCCATAACACTGTATTACATCAAACCTTTCCTGTTTTATTTTCTTGAATGTCCTAATTGATTAACCATACTCAGTTCTGTATTGGATTCCAGGGCCCCAGTAGATCAAGAACTTCTTTTTTATTATTATAAAAGAACTATTAAAAAAGTTTGAAATATCTGTTATTTCTGAATGTATAGTAGCACTGTGGCCTATCAAATACGGTGTTGTCACTGCTTGTAAAGACCACCTATCACTAGACCTTGCCTTTGTGCAAAAGCTTGCCTTGACTTCTGCTTGCTTTAGCTCCAAAACAGGTTTTCAAAGTCAGCCAGGTAGTACAGGGGCTGTTGATCAAGCATCAACCTTATTCTCAGTGCTTAACCCTTTTACTTGGAAGTTGTTTGGATTTGTTCTACTGAAATTTGTGATCTAATGCTTATTCATGCCAAACAAGCTATGCAATTTAGGCCAAAAATCCAGCAGACTAGAGTAAGAAAATGATTAGCATAATATAGAATTGCTGACCAATGGGAAAGAGGGAAAACTTGAGAAACAGCAGAAACTAAAAATGACAAAACCAATGACGCTGAGCGGGGGCTCAGCAGCCAGCACATCACTAGGACAACCACCTCCCAGTTACCTATGGCAGAAGAGTCAAAAACCTCAGGAACCTATGGCCAAACAGAAAGGTGAGAAAGTACTTCAGGTAAGAGTAGCAGTTTTAAGATGCTATACCCTGATTAGTAATGCTAGAACAGACTTATTAATTTCTCAGCCTTTTATGTTAATTTCAGATACTGGTATATGGGATTCACTTTAGCAGAGCCAGTTTGCCTTAGTGAAGTTGGACTAGTAATAAAATCTTAAGTCCACAAATAAGTTGTGTTGGCTCTTGCTCATAATTAAATCTTACATGTCACAAAGGGCACACACAAGTTCGGAAGGAAAAATGTAAAACCACCCTTAAGAGATCTACATTAAGAAGAGCTATGTCTCCACTGAAACAAAACCCCTAAATTTTTATTTTTGGAAAGCAGCATACCTTTTTTTTTTCAATCAGTATTCTGAGGTGGTTTTTTTTTTCTATGCTATATTGATCTTCTAACTTAGCACAGAAATAGAGAAAACCTCCAGGAAAAACCTCTAAATTTTAAAATAAATGAGAAGTTTATCTGAATAAAAATTGATGTTTAATTTACTTTTACTCCTTTTATTGTTATGGTGCTCACTTAGTAATACACTTTAGTCACAGAAACAGAAGTAAAAGGGGGGAAAAAGAATGCCTAAAATGATGCATGTATATCTATAATAATTTAAATAGCTCGTATTTCTACATTGGAACCTGAAAGAAAAAATATTCATCAGAATTGTACTCCGAACTTTTTAGCGTCTCACATAAGAGTGCAAAATGAATATATTTCTATGGAAACTAAAAGTAAATCTAGTAGAAATGACAGCCTGATCTCTTACAGCAGTTATAACTTTTATAATAGCTGTTTTCATTCCTCTTTATGAGCCAAGTGCTCTAGACTAATCACTTTCTAATACGCTCCAGTGTCAACTTATATGGGGTGCTGTGTAACATTTTAAAATATATTCTGTCAGTGAAGTATTTTTGTGTATTGCAGTCTAATAAAATAAAAAATTAAGTTCAAACCTTTATAGAAAACATTTCCATAGCAATCCTTTTGAAGAGCTTTAAGGCATCTAAATCACATGGCACAATATGAGTTTATTTTTGCAAAATTTGGTCAGCATTTCTAATTCTCACAAGCACCATATTTGCTTTCCAGATGCATATTTTCAATTCATCAAAATTTCCATTTGTTTTCCTACAAACATTTTAAAAATAGATTTTTTTTTGCATGGCATGTGGTACTACTCAAACATCTGTAATACAACATTACAGTTATCTTAACTACTTTCTTTCATACTGGGAACCTTCCATGTGTTTCCGTTTGGGGTTTTTTTTGTTGGGTTTTTTTTTTTTTTTCTTGCTTGTTTTAATTATGGTACTATTTATTTGTCCTCTCTCTCATAATCCAATTTGGTGCTGTGCATTGGTGTTAGCACATTACCTTCTTCTTACCTAGCAATATTCTTTAATCTGTTACATTTTCTAAAACTAATTTTCCTCTGACATGAGAAGAAGTGCAAAGTAATGGACTGGATTAGAAGATGTAAAATTCAGTTTCAGTACTGCCATTCATCTTTTGGCTGATATGAAATAAATTATTTCTCTGTGATGTTCTCTGGGTTTTTTTCCAAACTTTGGCTATCTGGAACACAAATTCTCAATATATCTGTTTGTTTCTGTTTTCTATTTTGCAAAAAAAAAAAAAAAAAAAACAAAACAAAACAAACAAACCAAAACAACAACCCAGAAAAACACAACCACTTTCAATGTGGTAAGGTTGCTCTGTCACCACAGTCATATGAAGTATCTTCTTTTGAATTAGTCTCTCATGCTATTACTTCTTTTTTTCACTCTCATGCCACCTGAACCTCTCTTTTCTCTGTTTTCTTTCTTAACCTTTTCACAGTCCACTGTTGGGTTGAACAATTTGTCAGAGGTTAAACCCCCTTGCCTTCCAACCAACCTCAGGTAGCTCTGGGAGGTTGGGGGCACCTGGGTTTAACTTCTGATTGACTCAAATGGTTTATTGTGACTAGGTTTCTTTTACATTCTTGGAAACAGAATTAAGACTCAAAATAGAGTCAAGCACCAAGTCACTTTATTTTGTCAACAAGTATGTAAGAGAAAAGGAAAGAAAGAGAGAAAAGAGTCAGAAAGGGAGAGGGGGAGAGAGAGAGAGTTGTGATAGCTACCACCATGAATCTGTGGCATCCCGTCAGTCCAATGTATCTTTGAATCTGGTGGGGGAATGTTCTCTCTCTTTCTTTCTTTCTTTCTTTCTTTCTTTCTTTCTTTCTTTCTTTCTTTCTTTCTTTCTTTCTTTCTTTCTTTCTTTCTTTCTTTCTTTCTTTCTTTCTTTCTTTCTTTCTTTCTTTCTTTCTTTCTTTCTTTCTTTCTTTCTTTCTTTCTTTCTTTCTTTCTTTCTTTCTTTCTTTCTTTCTTTCTTTCTTTCTTTCTTTCTTTCTTTCTTTCTTTCTTTCTTTCTTTCTTTCTTTCTTTCTTTCTTTCTTTCTTTCTTTCTTTCTTTCTTTCTTTCTTTCTTTCTTTCTCTCTTTCTTTCTTTCTTTCTTTCTTTCTTTCTTTCTTTCTTTCTTTCTTTCTTTCTTTCTTTCTTTCTTTCTTTCTTTTTCTTCCTTTCTTTCTTTCTTTCTTTCTTTCTTTTCTTTCTTTCTTTCTTTCTTTCTTTCTTTCTTTCTTTCTTTCTTTTCTTTCTTTCTTTCTTTCTTTCTTTCTTTCTTTCTTTCTTTCTTTCTTTCTTTCTTTCTTTCTTTCTTTCTTTCTTTCTTTCTTTCTTTCTTTCTTTCTTTCTTTCTTTCTTTCTTTCTTTCTTTCTTTCTTTCTTTCTTTCTTTCTTTCTTTCTTTCTTTCTTTCTTTCTTTCTTTCTTTCTTTCTTTCTTCCTTTCTTCCTTTCTTCCTTTCTTTCTTCCTTTCTTCCTTTCTTCCTTTCTTCCTTTCTTCCTTTCTTCCTTTCTTCCTTTCTTCCTTTCTTCCTTTCTTTCTTTCTTCCTTTCTTCCTTTCTTCCTTTCTTCCTTCCTTCCTTCCTTCCTTCCTTCCTTCCTTCCTTCCTTCCTTCCTTCCTTCCTTCCTTCCTTCCTTCCTTCCTTCCTTCCTTCCTTCCTTCCTTCCTTCCTTCCTTCCTTCCTTCCTTCCTTCCTTCCTTCCTTCCTTCCTTCCTTCCTTCCTTCCTTCCTTCCTTCCTTCCTTCCTTCCTTCCTTCCTTTCTTTCTTCCTTTATTCCTTTCTTTCCTTTCTTTCCTTTCTTTCCTTTCTTTCCTTTCTTTCCTTTCTTTCCTTTCTTTCCTTTCTTTCCTTTCTTTTCTTTCTTTTCTTTCTTTTCTTTCTTTTCTTTCTTTCCTCTGTCCCCCTCCCCTTCAGTCTCCACTGATTTCACCTTTTATAGCCTTGTTCTCAGAACAGTTTTGCATACCCACGCCTCCCATTCAGCGATGGGGACGCATGCCCAGTACTGTCACTAGAGGGTCTAGAGGGTCCGAGCCCCCCATATGTGGTCAGTCAACCCTGGGCCCAGGAGCATGCTCAGAGGACTAGGGCTATGTGCTCTGAGGCAACAGGATGCACATGTGTTCCTGTTGGGTCAAACTGTCCTGGTTGCCGTGGTGATGAGGTTTCAGTGGTCAAACTGTCCTGCTCAATCGCCGTGGTGGTTAAAATGTCCTAGTTGCCATGGTGGCTAAAACTCTCCTGCCAACAATGTTGAGATAGGTTTCTAGTCCCTTACAAACCTTCAAACTATTTTATCCATGATGTTATCTTTTCTTGCCTTTATCAGTCCCTATTTCTTTAGTTATTAATTTATTCTGATTTGCAGCTTTCTGTTGACTGAGTTCTCACTCCAGCACCCATACCCAAATTCCTCTTTCATATTTTTGACAACAGGACTGTAAATCTTTACTGATGCATGTGCGTGAAGACAAATGTTAACTAATGAGAAAGTACTAAGTAAGGTTCTGTTAGCAAATATGAAACTTTGCCTGCACAAGGCGACAGCGCTGTTAGATCTAATGGCATTTTCTGTAGCTTTTATGTCCTAAGATCATATAAAAAGATACTGTGTTTTCTTTTAGCTCTCTTAAACCTTCCCAGTGTGTCTTCCCTACACTTGAAAGGAGGAGCTCTTTATACATCAGTGTTTTTGTGACTTCACACAAAAGAACAATCTACTGGAATTTATTTGTTCAGATTTCAAGGGAATTTAAAAAAATCAGAGACATCAATAGTGTGTCTGATAATTAATACTGAGTAAACTAGTGTTAAATAATTGAAGGCAAACAAATATACTGGATATGGTCTGCCGCCCACAGCCTTTTAACATCAATCTATTAGATAACTACCTTACTCTCTCTTAATAATATGAATTTGTTAACAAAATCTGTATCACTTTTATTATGTTATTAACAGTAATTGTCCTTCGCAATTTTATGCTCCTAATTCTACTCTTTCTGACTTAAAACAATGTTGGAAACTGAAATCTTGCCTATTGGCACTAGACAAGATAATGATCAGCTATTTTTTTTAAAAAAAATTCACTCCTACTTGTTTTTAAGGAAAATTGTTTAAACGGAAAACAGTTAGAGTACTGTTTTTTCTCAGTCTTAAGATGTTGACTATATTTTTGTCCTCTTGGCAGTTTTATGAAAACATGGTGACCATACAAAATATGCTTGTTTTTCTAGAATCTATGTTTCCTTTCTATTTTCATCAACACAGTTAGGAGTTGATGTGCTTTGTACTAGCAAAAAGCAAGAAAATGAATACATGAATGGTGATTTACATTTGTAGTGAAAGCTGCTGAAATCAAAAGGCCTATAAAAAGGCCTGATTAACTTCCTTGTAGAAGCAAAATAATATTGCTTCAAGTGATTTTGCTTGCCATTTAACGTGACCTTACACAAATTTCAGTGGAAATTAAATAAATTTAAACTGAATCTGCAAGGCAGAAAGGATCAGTTGTGGAAATGTCAGTATCTATACATTAATAATTCTGATTTTATTTCTGATTTGTATCTCTGGGCTAAAAGCTCACAGGAAAGACCCTGCTCCACAATCTGTTCATAACCAGAGTACAAGACAAAATGAGGTATACCTTATTTGCACTACTGTTCTGTTTGTTTGCCTAAAATTACTATAAATTTTATCTGCAAAGGTAATTCAGTACCTCTACACTTATTCTGGAATTAAAAGAAAAATCTGAAATTCTTCCTCTGAATTTCCTAAGCAATAAACAATAGATCTGTGCTGTACTTTTAGTCACATAAATATTTCATTATTTTCTGTACAGTATCATGGCTTCAACAGCTATGATCTAAACTTTTGTATAAGTTGCTAATCTAACCTTGTCTAAATGTACTTTGTGTATAGTACAGTGGTAAGAAACTGTCCCAGGTGCCAGAAATACATATCTGAACTTCTGAATGCCAGAAATACAGATCTTAACCCCTTCTAGCTAAGGATAAACCCAGATAATTTATTGGCGGTTAGCCATTATATTATTTCGTAAAAACTTAATGGCCCACGAAACATGATCAGTGATGTATGTCCAGACAAATAAGAGTGGGATCAGTATCTGAAATTCAAATAAAGAGAGATTTTTCAAGAGTACAAGTGAGGGTCAGGGAAGAAGATGTGTATCTTTTCAACATACCAGTCTTTTTGGACCATCCCCCTGAGATGCTCAGCCCTTATTATAATGTGCAGAGATTAAATGACTCCATTTCATATTGCACCATGAAAGCCTTCTACCTAAAACTAAATATACTCCAGCTACAGGTTCCTGTGTTCTATACTGGATCCAGCTCTAAATGTTCATTCATCTTGTTCTTAGATAAGTCATATTGTAGCCTAAAATTAAGTGCACCTTTACCCAGAGCTCTATCACTACTCTTTATCCTTTAATGCATTAGCAGGATTTTCAAAATACAAAAATTGATTAGCTAACAGTCACAATACATATAATAAGAGAGAAATAGTTTAATACCTAGAACAGAACAATAGTTTATTGCTATATAATGGAATACGATCCATATAATATGTTTTATTATCACAAAATCAAAAAATGTAATTTAAAATTTAGCTGACTACGTATTATTCATTCTCTTCATTATGACCCATTCTATTGTAAAATTCTGTAAAAGCAAATTCTGTCTTGATATTTTTTTCTTTACAGACTTCTGTTTAGGCATATTGAGTAAAATAAGCCTTGATCTTTTTGTAACGTTTAGTTTGAAAGATTTTTTGTGTCTGTGTACATGTAGAAGACAAATCAGTGAGCAATATCACAGGGTAATTAGCAAAGTAGCCTTCTAACTTATTTATGCTTTCTTCTGTGGTATAGGAGTATAAATTTTTCTCCATTGATTCATTCCCAGAATAATACAAAATGCCTTGCAGTAATCTTTTTTTAAGCACTATAAATATTCAAGCCCAAAGCTTGCTGAAATCCTATACCAAATGACAGATTCTGTTCATGATCTATGCATATAGTGTGGGCCAGGACTGTGTTTGAAATACAGAATTAAGATAGGATTCTCTGAAAGTTTTAATTCAAGAGCAGAGTAAGAAAGGGTTGTATTTCAAAGAGAAGAATCCTTCAGAGACAATATCTAGGACATGTCCATAATCATATTGTCAGTATTGCCCCATGTTTCTAAAAACACTGTGTAACTTCTATTGCTAACAATCAGGGTTGGTATTTGTTGGTCTGACTCATTTCAATGTTGTTTTTAAAGCCACTTGCACAAAAAAATTTATTATGGAGTGAATCTGCTACTTCGGAAACAATTTTAAAGAGATCGTTATCAAACATTTTTTGTGCAATGTATCTTCATTAAGATTATGAACTTTTTAATATTATTGCAAAGAAGTTTAATGAAATAAGAAGATAGGTTCCATATTAAACAAAACGATAATGTCATGCAATGAAGGAACACCACACAAATATGCCTAAATATAAGCAAAAGACATTTACAAACCCTAGCCTTTCTTTGTTGTCCAAAATAAATGGCACTGGTAACCAAAGTAAATACTCTCCTCTTAATCTGTTTTTCAGGGGTATATGATCAAATGTTCATCTTTCATTGCACTATTTGTTGATTTGGCTCAATATTTTTGAAGTCCTGCCTTCTGTAGTTCTGTACACTGCCTACTGAGTCTTCTCTGCAGTCTTTGCTACACATACACATTATGATTAGGGATATGATACACAGATAGATTTGTAGCCTTGGTCAGGACATATATGTGGAAAAAAATCCAAAACCCAAACCTAAATTTTTAGGTGTTATTTCTGCTTTTCCCTTTTCTGTGAAGGATATCCTCATCTGAATACCTGTACTTAGTGTCCAGGCTTTATCCGGATAGAAGTAATTTTCTTCCTAGTAGCTGGTAGTGCTGAGTTTTGGATTTAGTATGAGAATAATGTTGGTAACACACCGATGTTTTAGTTGTTGCTAAGTAGTGCCTACGCTACTCAAGGACTTCTCCAGCTTCCCATGCTCTGCCAGGTCCACAAGAAGCTGGGAGGGAACATGGCTGGGACAGCTGACTCCAACTGAATAAAGGGATATTCCATATCATATGATGTCATGCTCAGCATATAAAGCTGGGAGAAGAAGGATGGGGGGAGGGGGGATGTTTGGAATTATGGCATTTGTCTTTCTAAGTCAACGTTACGCGTGATGGAGCCCTGCTTTCCTGGAGATGGCTGAGCACCTGCCTGCCCATAGGAAGCAGTGAATGAATTCCTTGTTTTGCTTTGCTTGCACAGACAGCTTTTCCTTTACCTATTAAACTGTTTTTTCTAAACCCATGAGTTTTCTCACTTTTACTCTTCTGATTCTCTCCCCCATCCTGCAGGAGAGGGAGTGATTATGTGGCTGTGTGGTGCTTGGTTGTTCACTGGGGTTAAACCACGATAACTTAGAAAAAGTGCTAGCGCTCTTGTTGTGTTTCAGCATCGGAGACACTGTATTGCTTAGATTTTATCCATGTAATATCTCTCACTGTGGGATCCAGACACAACAGCAAGTATCAAAGACGAGAATCCATCTGCAAAGCTCTCCCAGGTTAACTACTGGAATAAATGCTTTGAGTATTTGACTTAGCTTTCACAGTGTGAAAGGCAGAGAGGGTAACATTAGAACCCTCAAGGGTGGGAAGAGGGAACTAAATTTAAAAAATAAAACATAAAATTGAGCACTCACCTAAGTATGTAGTATGGAAAATTCCAGATGGTGGCTTCTGCAGTGGGCATAAAAATTCATTACTAGAAATAATCTTTCTATCGACAGTGAATTCTCTATACTTCTGGATAATTTATTTCCTGGGTCAACCACTTGGCTTCAGTATGCCTTGCTGTCTTCTCCTAAGTTCAAAATCGGTCTTCCATGTTAAGTTCTGTTATTTTACTATGGTAACTATCTATGAAGATGATTTCTTCATGGCGAGTACTTCTGAACTGATCAGTATGAAATTAATATTACATCCCAATGAAAAGCAAGGAATATATTGTGGAAACACACAAAATGTTTGTCTACCTAATAAGGAAATTATTTCACTTCATTGTTAAGCTTATTTTGTGATGACATTTGTTCAACAGTTTTAAGCCACATACTTAATTGCTATTATATTGAATAAATCTATGGAAGAAAGTACCACATTTTCTAAAACTAAATTTCATTCACAGATCTGAATGAAAACCTTTCCTTTAAGCAAGAACCTGTCAGAGCTCCTAATTTACATCTTCTGTTACCATTTGTGAATGATACAATGTTAATTTTTCTGTAAGTACAGGCTTTGATTATATCTCTGGAATTTCCACGGAAACCAAAGCAGAACTGAAACAGCTGGGGGGGGAAAGAATCACCAACCCGAGTATCGTTAGGGTCCATCTAGAACCAACTACGATATAGGATAGTATCTGAGAGATATTAAATAAAAAGATTGTACTACTTCAACAACCAGTGTTGGAGTGACTACTTTTGAATGTTCTGTCCAGTTCTGATTTAAACACTTCAAAGGAACCCTTTTGGTTATTTAAGGAGAACCATTTCAAGAATACTGAGATATCAAAAATAACAGACAACAGACAAGAAAATCATTACAGGATCAGAAAGTGTGCCTTATTGTGAGCTATTCAAAGTCTGCATACATCTAGTTTATTCTGAGCAAGATTAAATGGCTGATTAAATCACAGACAATAAGTATCTACATGAGGAACAAGAATTTGAAATTAGATGGCTATGCAGTATAGCATAAAATAAAGGAATGGTCATGGAAGCTATAACAACTGGAAAACCAAACAGGCTTGCTAAGAGTGACAGTAGCTAGCCATAAAGGAAATCTGCAGTGATTTTAAATCAATTTCTATCATGTAAATTTTAAAATAAAGGTGATTTTTTTCCTCAGCTATGTCCTTCTATAGGAGCTACTACATATGCAGTAGGAAACTCCTGCCATTTCAGAAAGTCAGACTGAATAATTAGAAGTTTTTACTCATACAGCTGACAAGATCTCATTTTCCTTCAGCCACTGATGAAAAAGCAGAAAGTATACATCCTTTCAGAAACACTGTGGTTATAGACAACTACATTTGTTCAGATGATGAATTGTCTAAGGCCTCTTGACTCTCTTGACTACTGGAAAAATAAATTGCCTGGAAAAATATGTCTGGTGCCATTTTATGAGCCTAAGTATTCTCCTGATCTCCATCTGCCACTCCAGAAGAACACAACTCTCCCACAGGTCCTCTGTAATGTCTGCCAGTCTTGTGCTGGTGTCACAGAAACAGTAAAGCATCAAAAATAGCCATAAATATTTAGACGGCTGAATTGGGTCCATTAACTTAAAAAAGATCTTGCAGAATGAGCTCATATGTAGACAAGAATATATAAATACCTACATTAGGACTCTATGGTCTTACTTCATATATTGCTTTTCTTAATCATTATTCTCTTCTGGGTTTTATTTAATCCAACTCTAAAGGCAACCAGAAGTTATTATGTGAAGAAATGTATAAAGGTATAAATCTAAATTCCAAGTAAGACTCAATATCATAAACATTCAAGAAATAAGTGAAATTTATGTAAATCACAACATGATACTTTGTCATAACTGGAACCTATAAATCTTTCTTCCCCATTAATGGTTTACTTGCATTAAAGACCTTTTGAATAAAATAATATTTAACTGTTTTTGACAAAGATAAATTATAGATATTTGGGATTTTTTTCCTGCAGAACTGAAGGTGAAAGAAACACACTCATTTTCAACTTAAAGCATGGATCCTTATGGCTCAGAGTCCATGATTCTGAAAACCAACAATCAGTGGATGGTGATCTGCACATTCAAAGGAAGCTCTACCAATAAGATTTATTGTGTAGGCACAGGTGACTAATTATCAGATTTATTGTGAGTCCAGTCTTCTATGCAATGTTGAATTCATTACACTTACCTACACACTGTGCAGAGGACCTCCTAACTGGTAAAGCTGTCAGTGGACCATTTAGGTTATTATTGGATCTTATATTCGTCTTTCTTGATTGGAGGAAACTGGAGGAAATGTCTTGGTCTTAAAAGAGATTTTTCTTCACTTCAGTCACCATAAATATTCTAGTCTTATTTTCTTTCATGCTTAGCATCTTTCAATTTATCTTTCAATTTAAATCTCCCAACAAATACTTAGGACATAACACACATCTAAAAAAGCACAAAGCCTAAGTTTTTACAAAAACATAAGCTTAAAATAAAGCACTGAACATTATGATTATATATTGTAAAACCTGCCATTTGGGTTATGCCTAAATATGAGTGTTTAATGATTTTGAGGTTCTTTCCTTAGACAAAGTATCTCAAATCATAGAATAAATCAACAGAATGTAAGCCCTTGTTATTAAATTTTTTCAGAAATCACGGACATAAAATATGATCATAAGTATTAAGGTTAAGAGCATGCACAGACAAGAGGAACAGAAAGTGTACAAAGAGTGAATGTATTCACCCCAATAAAGCCTTAAAAAATTATTTCCTACACTCAAAGGAGAAGACCTATCCCATGTATTTGGGTTTAACTTTTAAAGTGTCTCATCACTCTCCTCAAGGCAAACTACGTTTTGCCTTCAGGCTTCCAATTTCAGTACGAAGACATTTGTGTTAGTAGTGTGTTCAGAAAGACAGAATATTACTTTCTAAACAGAAGGGCAGAAGTTATATCTGCTGTAGTCACACTTAAAAAGAACAAACAAAAGCAAGGAAAAAGCTGTTTTTATATAAAATATATTTAATTACTCTGAAAATGCATTTTTTTTTTTTAATATTAATTGCTTGTGTGCAATTGGCAGCAGGAAAGGTATAGCACAGAAAAAACCTGTGCTATACCTAAAACTTCTCATTCATGTTCTGGGGACAAGGAAAATTCGTGAAAGCAAAGAAGATGCCATTCTGACTTCTTTCTTCCATCAAAAATGTTCTTTCTCATAGGGGATGTATACTGAAATGCTTCCTATTGGGTAGGTATCTTAACAACCCTTTTGTCATGTTTGGGGGGAGTGGGGGGGGGAGGAATAACTGTGATGCTATCACTTATGCATATACTTACAGTTCTATTAAAATCTTTATTTCATCTAAAATCTGTCATGGCCCAGTTATAAACTTCATTCTTCTGTATAGCTACAGAATTGAACAGTCTTCTGTCACCACATCAATCATCTTAGTCAATTTATGTTTTCTGCATGCCCTTGCTAGTATAAAATGGTAGGATAAGCTTCCAAACAGTAACATTTTAGAGTGTTGTCAAATACTGAGCATCAAAGCAGTGATCCTGCAGGCTTGTCTATTCTCGTCCAGGCATCTGGTATGTATATGAGGAGAGAGATTGCCTGAAGCTATTTTCTGTCACTTGTTAAAATACAGTGAATGGCTGAGAGGTCAGCCAATGAAATATTGCAGAGACAACCTCAAGGCAAATCTTCACTTGTGTGATATTATTTCCACAGAACAGATTAGAATTAAACACCATCTGCTAAGGCAGGGCATGTATACGATGCTATCAAAGCCTATGAACAAAAATAGCTTAACATCATTGTACAGAATCCTATTAATATCTTGCAGGTGGAGTGATGCTGGAGGAAATGGGAATCTCCTCTAAAAACAAGAAACAGTATATTACTTGGTTTTTCGGTTGTATGATGCCTTCAGAGTCTTTGCCAACACTGCTCATTCACCAGTCTGCTTTCCTTCTGTATCCAGCTTATAAAATTTCATGAAACTCACAGATATTCATGCATAAGGTATTGTTTTGTATTCATACTCGAGATTTTAATTCTTGATGCTATATTAACTGAATAAAAAAGTCATATTCTTCCAAATAAAAAATTAATTTTATTCCTGCTTTATTTTCTTGCTGACTTTGGCTTGTTCTTTCTAATAGATTTTAGTTTTTCCCTAGTCTTTTTTTTCTTATTTTCTCCACAGCTGCCAGCTGTAGTATTCCTGGGGTACATAGATGTCAATGGGCATGTGCTGGGTCCAGTCCTGTTCAATATATTCATCAATGACCTGGATGAATGGACAGAGTGTACCCTCAGCAAGTTTGGTGACGATACCAAGCTGGGAGGAGTGGCTGATACACCAGAAGGCTGTGCTGCCATCCAACGAGACCTGGACAGGCTGGAGAGCTGGGCTGAGAGGAACCACATGAAATTCAACAAGAGCAAGTGCAAGTTCCTGCACCTGGGGAGGAACAACCCCACGTACCAGTAGAGCCTGGGGCTGAACTACTGGAAGGCAGCTCTGTTGAGAAGGACCTGGGAGTGCTGGTGGACAGCAAGCTGACCATGAGCCAGCAATGTCCCCTTGTGGCCAAGAAGGCCAATGGTATCCTGGGGTGCATAAAAAGGAGTGTAGCCAGCAGGTTGAGGGAAGTTATCCTCCCCCTCCAGTCTTCCCTAGTGAGACCACATTTGGAGTACTGTGTCCAGTTTTGGGCCCCCCAGTTTAAGAAGGAATGGGAAGTGCTTGAGCAAGTCCAGCCTAAAGAGCTATGAAGATGATCAGGGGACTGGAGCATCTCCCTTATGAGGAAAGGCTGAAGGACCTGGGTTTGTTCAGCCTGGAGAAGAGAAGACTGAGCGGGGATCTTATAAATACCTATAAATATCTAAAGGGTGGGTGACAGGATGATGGGACTAGGCTCTTTCCAGTGGTGCCCAATGAAGGGGCAATGGGCACAAGTTGGAACACAGGAAGTTCCAGCTAAATATGAGAAAAAACTTCTTTCCTGTGAGGGTGCCAGAGCAGTGGCACAGGCTGCCCAGGGAGGCTGTGGCATCTTTTTCCCTGGAGATATTCAAAACCCACCTGGACATGTTCCTGTGCCTCCTGCTGTATGTGTCCCTGCTCAAGCGGGGGCGGGGGTTGGATGAGATGATCTCCAGAGGTCCCTTCCAACCTCTACCATTCTGTGATTTTGACATCAAAACTTGTATTGGTTGCTATTGAGACAACATCCTGGAATGATTGTTTCATTCACAAATAGACCACCATAATTTTTTTGCTTCTCAAAGTTTCTTAGCATCATTTTTTGTTAAAATAAAATCTGTTTGACTTACCGAGCTATGTTGTTGTGATTTGACTCAATTCTCTCTTCTAGGTAGAAATTACAGAGTCTGGAATACTAATTATGTCTCTTGAAATGCTTCCCTCATATGCTGGTATGCTTTTATGTTTTCTCCTTTTTGTTCACTTTGTTAGTCTGACATGAAGTTCTTGAAGCATGATGTATCTTGATGAATTTTATATATATAGAAGTTAAACACTTAAGTCTGATCAAGTTATTCTAAATTCTGTTTATCACCACTGGAAACATCTGGACACTAAAGACAGTGTCTTATTTGCCCCAATTTGTATGTTGTCCTAGAATGAAACAAACTGCCTCCTGAAAATAGCTATTTCTATCCACTGGCTGTGAAAGACAGTGAGGTTATAGGTAGTAGGTAATAAGCTTGAGATTTAGGAGAAAAAAAAACACCGTATAAGGTAGAACTTAGGAGTAAAGACTGTTCTAAATTTAAGAATAGTTAACAACTGGAACAGATTTTCTAGAAAGGCTGTGAAATTATGATTATTTATTAGAACAGGTGTGACAAACATTAGGGGAATTAGGTGGTCTCTTGCCATTTTTTGGTCACTATCCTCTATGTTTTTGTGAGTTTATTCTATTCAGAAACTGAACAAACAAGTGGTTTAGTGTTTATTTTAATGGCTAAATATTTCTAGATATTTTTAGTTTTGAAAAAGTTTTATTCTAAATCTGAGACATAATTAGAACTGTCTTTAATGTTATAGGACCTAACACTTCCTATTAATCTTTTTTTAATATTGTCAATTTCTGTGGATTTCATAGCTAACACAAAAGGAAAAAAAATAAAACAATAAAAAACCCAACAAACACCAATCTACCTGTTCCTCTGTACAGCTATTAAAGTATCTTGGAACCAGTTCTTAACCTGCCTTAGTATTACAGTCCTTCTGCATCTTTAGGACAGAGATAGCTTTGTACAGACTATACAACTTCATACCAAGAAAATAACTTGATGTTAAGATCAGAGAACACATATCAGTTTGGACTGAACACAGATTTCAAATATTTTTCTTGAGGGGAAAATTCTGTTACAACATTAGATGAACTATCTGTCCAATGTTTTTAATTGGGTCCCAGAGATGTGTATATAGAATCATAGAACAGTAGGGGCTGGAAGGGACCTCGGAAGATCACTTTGTCCAACCCCACCTGGTTGAGCAGAGACAACTACAGCAGGGGGCATAGGAAAGCGTCCAGGTGGGTTTTGAGTGTCTCCAGGGAAGGAGACTCCACAGCCTCCCTGGGCAGCCTGTGCCACTGCTCTGGCACCCTCACAGGAAAGGAGTTTTTTCTCATGTTTAGCTGGAACTTCCTGTGTTCCAACTTGTGCCCATTGCCCTTTGTCCTGTCACTGGGAACTATTGAAAAGAGCCTAGTCCCATCGCCCTGACACCCACCCATCAGATATTTGTAAGTATTGATAGGTATTGATAAGATCAATAGATAAGATCAATTCAAAGATACTTTGACACACTGCTTCTTTTTTTTTTCTTTTTTTTCTCCACACAATTTATATGCCATTCTTCAAATTGCAATTCCAAAAATATGCAAAGTAATATTTTTACATTACTTTGCTGTGAATGCTGTGGTTATTTCAGAGAAATAAATATTTGCTTTTGGTGACCTTTTCCTGTCAGCCTTATTCACACAAATTAAGACTTTACTTTGTGAATAATTTAAAGAAAACAATCAACTTCACCCTAGAGTATAATGTTACTCAATAAAGAAAATAAAATATTTCCTTCAAACCTGTGAGAATTTTTTTTAAATTAGAAATCTTTCCATACTATGAGAATTTAATTACTTCTGTTAGTGTTAAACACATAGACCTAAGTATTAATTTGATGAGTATTACAAAATACCCAGTAATCTTCACCCTACCCCAAATCACATTATCAATGTCAATACAAACTTTTAAGCTAAATGGCCCCTTCACTTTTACAGTAGCATTGTTAATCTTGAGATCTTTAACATCTTCTTTTCATGAAAATTTTCGACTCAGTATTAAATACATTTTGGAAGAAGAAATGTGCATACCTGGAGCTGAAGATGTTTGATAGCAGGTATTCAGTAATGCCATCTTATGGTCTTCTGACCAAAACTCAATCAAACAAACAAAAACCCCAAACAAAAATAAACAAAAATTCCCACAAAGCTCTCAAGAGAACAGAAAAGAATTTTAAGAAGTGTCTGAGAAAAGCACATTGACACTTTGATAAAAGAGAACATCCAAGCTCTACTTCTCAAATTAAGTATGTTTATTTTACCAAACATTACAAGTCATAGATTGTATTTTCCTTTGTTGAAAGCAAAATTATTTTTGAGGTGTATAAATAAATCTTACAGCTCAGTGCTGTTAATTCCATTGAAGTGTAACAACTTAATATACTATGACAGGGCAGGTTAATTTTTGTTCAGGGGAAGGCACAATTCTATACATTGTTGCCAGTTCTCACAGTGGGAATGCAATTACAGGTGAGTGGCAAGGATCTGCTTTTAGTCAAATGTGAGAAATGTTTCTGTTCAAGTTTTGGGATACAAAAATCATGCATTCCACTGAATGCAAAATATCTCACTAAGACTTCTTGCTCCTGCGTATCTGGAATAACAACAGTGACCTTTGTGAAAAGCAGCTCATGTTCCCAAGAAACACATGCAGGCCATCTTGACAGCTGGCATGGAATTAAAGAGCCCACAAATCTCTTTCCTGAAGAAAGGCACACAAACAGATTGAACATAGCAAGTGAAACTTTTTTCATTCAGGAAAATATGGAAAGAGGAAGATGAAACACTGACCTATATGTGTGTTAAGTTACATCAACTAATGTTTGAATCAGTTTGATGACAGAAAACAAAGCATGAAATACAGTTCACTAAAGTTTTTTTGGGGCTAAGTAAGACAAGTTATTACATGGTGAGGTGAGGCATGGTGAGGTGAGGCAAGGTGAGGAAAGCAAAGGAAGGCAAACAGAGAAAAATATCTAGCATAAGATGAGATACATATGGAAATATGGAAAATTAAATGTGGAAAAATTCTCATCTGGCCAGTTAGAGAAAAATTACCACTGCAGCAGCTGAACAACAAATACAGTTCATATAAAAAGAAAATAATATACAGAACATATGTTTTTATAAAGACTTTTAACAAAAAGAATATCAAAGTGCTTTGTAAATGATATATTTATTTTGAAAAAATATTTGATGTTCCCTTCAACTAATTTTTAATACTTATGGCCTGAATAATCATAACTATTTAATAATATGAACAAACTCTGAACAACCTTACAACTAGAAATGGAAGAATAGTAAAATCATCAACTTCCATTGCCATTAAGCTCCAATTTATAGGAGAAGTTCTATCACATCTCTCAAGTCCCTGAACCTCAAGGCAGGGACTAGGGGAACAAAATCCTTCCCGTCATAAGAGACAATGAGATTTGAGATCACCTGAGGAACTCAAACATACACAAGTCCATGTGGGACCCAATGAGATGCATCCTAGAATCCTGAGGGAATTGGCTGGTGTATTAACTAAGCTGCTCTCAATCATATTTGAAAAGCCATTGCAGTCAAGGAAAGTCCCCAGTGACTGGATATAAGGAAATATTGCACTTATTCTTAAATAGGGAAATAAAGAGGATCTGGGAACTACCAACCAGTCAGCCTTGAATCCGTGCCCAATAAGATTGTGGAACCAATCCTCCTGGAAGACACGTCAAGGCATATGGAAGACAGGGAGTTGATCAGAGACAGCCAACATGGCTTTACCAAGGGCAATTCATACCTGGCTAACCCAGTGGCTTCTTTGGTGGACTGACTGCATTAGTTGACAAGGTAAGAGTTACAGTTATCATCTACCTGGAATTCCGTAATACCTTTGACATGGTCCCTCACAACATCCTTCTCTCTAAAATGGAGAGAGATTGATTTGATGGATGGACTGTTCTGTGGGTAAGGGGTTGGCTGGATTGCTGCATCCAAAGAGTTACAGTCATTGGCTCAATGTCCAAGTGGAAACTAGGAATGAATGGTGTCCCTCAGGGGTCTGTATTGGATCAATATTATTTAATATCTTCATCAGTGATACAAACAGAGGGACTGAGTGCACATTCAGCAAGTTTGCAGATGGCGTGAAGCTGAGTCGTACAGTTGATATGCCTGAGGGAGGAGATGCCACCCAGAGGGACCTGGACACCCTCACCAATGCAAAATTTATGAGGTTTAACAAGGTCAACTGCAAGGTCCTTCACCTGGTTTGGGGCAACCCCTGATAACCATACGGACTGGGCGATGAAGGAATTGAGAGAAGCCCTGCAGAGAAGGATCTGGGGGTACTGGTGGATGAAAAATTGGGTATGAGCTGGCAATGTGCACCTGCAGCCCAGAAAGCCAGTCGTAACCTTGTCTACATCAAAAGCAATGAGGACAGCAGATTGAAGGAGGTGTTTGTCCCCCTTCTGCTCTGCTCTGGTGATACCCCACCTGGTGTACTGAATCCAGCACTGGAGTTCTCAGCACAAGAAAGGCATGGACATGTTGCAGTGAGTCTGGAGGAGGGCCACAAAACTGATTAGAACGATAGAACACCTTTCCTCTGAGGAAAGGCTGAGATAGTTGGGGTTGTTCAGCCTGGAGAAGAGAAGGCTGTGGGGAGACCTTATTGTGGCCTTCCAGTACTTAAAGGGGGCTTATAAGAAAGACAGAGTGAGTGGTTACCAAGACCTGTAGTGAGAGACAAGAGTGACAGGAGCAAGGGTTTTAAATGGAAGTAGAGTAGATTTATATTGGGTATAAGGAAGAAATTTTTTATGATGAGGATGGTTAAACACTGGAACAGGTTGCCCAGAGAAGCTGTGGATGCCCCATCATTGGAAGTTTTCAGGGTCCGACTGGACAGGGCCTTGAGCAAGTTGGGCTAGTGGAAGATGTCTGTGCCCATGGCAAGGGGAATGGGACTAGGTGGTCTTTGAAGGTCCCTTCCAAAACAAACTGTTCTATGATTCTATAATTCTGTGATTCTATGATTCTGTGATTGGGCTTCTGCTGATTTCAGTGTGAAAAAATTTCTGCAAATTCAAGCATAATATTAATGTAGAGAAAAAGAAGGTTATCAGAAGTAGTCAACATGTATTCACCAAGGGAAGATCATGCTTGACCAACCTGAGAGCCTTCTACAATGGAATGACTGGCTGGGTCAATGAAGGGAGAGCAGTGGAAGTTGTCTGTCTCGACTTCAGTAAGGCATTCAGCACTGTCTCCCATAACATCCCCATAGACAAGATAAGAAAGTATGGCTTAGATGAGTGGACAGTGAAGTTGGTTTATAACTGGCTCAACAACAGAACTCAGAGGGTCGTGATCAATGGAGCAGAGTCTGGATGGAGGCCTGTCACTAGTGGTGTTCCCCAGGGGTCTGTGCTGGGTCCAGTCCTGTTCAATATATTCATCAATGACCTGGATGAATGGACAGAGTGTACCCTCAGCAAGTTTGTTGATGATACCAAGCTGGGAGGAGTGGCTGATACACCAGAAGGCTGTGCTGCCATCCAACGAGACCTGGACAGGCTGGAGAGCTGGGCTGAGAGGAACCACATGAAATTCAACAAGAGCAAGTGCAAGTTCCTGCACCTGGGGAGGAACAACCCCACGTACCAGTAGAGCCTGGGGCTGAACTACTGGAAGGCAGCTCTGTTGAGAAGGACCTGGGAGTGCTGGTAGACAGCAAGCTGACCATGAGCCAGCAATGTCCCCTTGTGGCCAAGAAGGCCAATGGTATCCTGGGGTGCATAAAAAGGAGTGTAGCCAGCAGGTTGAGGGAAGTTATCCTCCCCCTCCAGTCTTCCCTAGTGAGACCACATTTGGAGTACTGTGTCCAGTTTTGGGTCCCCCGGTTTAAGAAGGAATGGGAAGTGCTTGAGCAAGTCCAGCCTAAAGAGCTATGAAGATGATCAGGGGACTGGAGCATCTCCCTTATGAGGAAAGGCTGAAGGACCTGGGTTTGTTCAGCCTGGAGAAGAGAAGACTGAGCGGGGATCTTATAAATACCTATAAATATCTAAAGGGTGGGTGTCAGGATGATGGGACTAGGCTCTTTCCAGTGGTGCCCAATGAAGGGGCAATGGGCACAAGTTGGAACACAGGAAGTTCCAGCTAAATATGAGAAAAAACTTCTTTCCTGTGAGGGTGCCAGAGCAGTGGCACAGGCTGCCCAGGGAGGCTGTGGCATCTTTTTCCCTGGAGATATTCAAAACCCACCTGGACATGTTCCTGTGCCTCCTGCTGTATGTGTCCCTGCTCAAGCGGGGGCGGGGGGTGGATGAGATGATCTCCAGAGGTCCCTTCCAACCTCTACCATTCTGTGAGTCTCTGATTCTGTGTTTCTGTAATGGTGTGAGAATAGCTCTTTTGATGTTTTTAAAAGTTTGAGGAACCGTCAAGGAAGCCCTGAAGGAGCATGTTGGGTTTTTGCATTTACCAACTTCTGGTTGTTTAATGCCTTTTTTAGTTGTTTCATATTTAGTCTTCTCCTGATATAAGGTTGAATCTTGCCCTGGTTGTTAAGTAAGTGCTGATGCTTCTTCTGTCTCAACAGTTTTCGAGCTCTGTCACTGCTGACTCTGGTTTTTGCTTTTTTTTTTTTTTTTCTCATCATTACTTTCATTTCAGCCAGAGGGGTGAAAACATTATCTCCACATAGGCTGCCAAAAGTGCCTATTCATCAGCTGAGATGGTGCCAACTAACAAAGCAATGAGGAATCATTTCCCGTCTAGTAAAGAAAGCTTGTTATTCCTTCTTAGCTACATATATCAGTGGGAATCCTAAGGTCACTTTTGCATCTATGTCCAGCCTTATGAATCACTGTTGCAGCCCCTGGCTCACACAAAGGGGTTTTGCCTGGTTTTTTTTTCACCTTCATGTTCCAGATCTTATGCAAGTCAGTTTAGCCTCTTTTGCATTAAGACTAAGTTCAGTACAGGCTCCTTATCTTAACTCTTATATGTGCTTGATAATGAAAATATTAGTCAGAATGAGTATGTGAGCAGAAACATTTAGTACAATTGCTGACATCACCCATCTGTAAGGAGTCTGTGAGATTCTTTTCACCAACAGACCCTCAGTGTTCCCCTCAAAGCTCAGCTTTCTCTTGCCTATCGCCCCTGAACTATCTGTGTTATCTGGCTATTTCTCATAGCATTATTTGTCAGATTCTTGCTCTGTTACTTGTAATGTCCGGCTATTTCTCATGTCACATCTAGCTGTTTCTCATGGTCTGTTCTGTTAGCTAAAATTTACATCAAGCTCTAGTCATATGGTTGCATACCATAACAAAGAGCATAGCTTCATATTCTATGATTGACTTCTATTTAGTAACAAACCCAACCAGCTAACCAAACAACAAAAAGCAACCAAACAGCCTAGAAAAAGCAACTGCTTTGAAGTTTAATGTTTATGCTGTTAACCTAAAAAATACAGCATATATTACCTTGGAGAATAGGTGAAAAATCACTGCTTAGAACATGGGTACTTCACCTCTATTTCTACCTCCTATATTCAGTCCTATAACATCACATATGTTGAATAAGAGTCCTTTGAGAAATTATCTGTATTGTTTGCTCTCTTTTTGAAAAGATGCCTTTCTTATTATTAACAATAAAGCAGAGAAAATCCTACACTTTCACTCCAGCCCCTGTAGCTAGTGAAAAGAGGAATATTTATCACAAATAAGGAGAAGGGAGAGTTCTGACTTCATTTACTAAATTTGCTTGTTTGGGAGCTAAATCCAAATTAGCAAAGGTTTTACTGCTGCTTTGAAAAATGAGGTCACTAGAGGAATGGAGATAAAAGATTAATGATAAAATACAAATATTATAAAGTACAAGAAATGTAAGATAACAGAGAGAAAATAGACAAAATTGGGGAAAAGCAAGAGAGGTAACAGAGATGGGAATGGAGGAGAGAGAAGGAAATTATGCAGAAAAGAATAGGCAGAGAAGAACAAGATTAAGACATAAGGAATAAGGGAATTATGAAAGAGCAGAGTATCCATTTTGTAATGTCAGTATATGAATTACTCCAGAGACAAAATGAATTGTCAGAAAAATGCCCTGGTTAGATATCTGGATTGAGACATAAGGAATATCTTCACAGAGTAGAAAGATGTCTAACAAAAAAAGGAGAAAAATTCAGAAGGGAATATAATGCAAAACTGAATAGCCTTGGAATGTAAAAGTTAAATATATACACACATATACATAATATTTAACAATATAAGCAACTAGGAATAAGCAGGAGTGATAGATTTATAGAAACTGAGGAAATGAATGAAAAGTAAAAATAGAAAAAAGATAAACTTCACATTAAGTACTTAAAAAAATTATTTTAAATATTTAGAAGTATATTAAAATTGGCTGTTATGCACCCATATTTTCTTGAAAAATACTAACATTGTTTCAAACTTGTATATTATTTTAAAGTACATTATTTTATTATTTTATTATTATTTCAAACTTATATATATTTTAAAGTACAGCTAGGCAGAAAACTACAGCAGCAAACTTTAACTAAACTGGGGAGTCATTTTTAGAGCTGGTTAGGAAATCTTTAATCACAAAACAATTTTATATTGGGGAAAAAAATACCATGAAAATAAGATGTTTAAAGCAACACTGGTTTTTTTTTTCCTGAAATCTGATAAAAATGTTTTTGATGCTTTTTGCTACGTCTGCTTTAACTAATAGCAAACATGTTTTTTAAATCCTGTCTTTGACATTTTGTCTGCTTTTATGGCATTGCTTTGAATCATTATTAACTTAATTTTAGATAAACATGCACAAAATTACAAAATTTTGTAGTTATTTTTCTTCACAAGCTAATGCAAAACATATCCAAATTCTGACATTTATGATTGTATAAAAGTTGTTTACCAAATATCTCTACTGGGTATCATCCTTCTTTCTCAAAGTAGCTTTTTTCCTAGGATTTTGTAGAAGAACTGAACCTGGAGAGTGGCACAGTATATTGATTAGAGCTATCTTGCTCACATGGCTGTAGCTGGATTTCTTTATGGACAGCTGTTCTGGAAATGCTGACATCCAACAATATTACGTAGACTAACCTGTTTGGTGCAATTCTCCCATCTCATACTGTTCTGAAGGAGTGTATATAACATTAAAAATACTTAGAATAAGCCTCTAGGGTGTAATTAATAGTATCCAACTTTAAGAATTTGAAAGTGATACGTCTACATTAAGGTAGAAACATTGATTTTCTTCCTTCTTAAGGGAAATTCTTCCTAAAGTCAGCTAATCCCATCCTGCGACACTGTGCAAATAGCATAAATCAGATACTTAACTTCTGAAGGCGTCAGTTAGGTTATGTGAAATTCTGTTAGATACTCTCACTGTGTTTTTGCCTAATCCTTCTTCAGTGAGGAATTCAGACATTTTGGGTTTTTTTCAAACCACTTGTTTTGAAAAGTCAATTTCCTCTTTCCCCTATAGAAAAGAATGATGTATTAGAGAAATATTTGACTAATGCCAAAAAGCTCTTAAAGTGAAGTTAGCACGAGGCCAAGGTTTGCATCCTTACCTGAATCACAAAAGCCCACCTCCCTGCAGACTTCCAATATTTTAAAAAATGTAGGTGGATCAAGATCTGCAGAAATGTTTATTATTCTTCCTCCTAAATTGTAGCTTGCCTTACGATATGTTTTTATTCTTATTATTCAACACATGTAAGTGAAAATGATGTCTTGGAAATACAAAATGCTTCTTATTCTAAAAACACAGAGGATGTCAATTCCATTTGGTGCAAAGTTGCTAAAAGTTTCAAATGCCAGCACTATTCACAGAGCTAAGTATGATTATCCAAGTTCTTCACCACTTCTGCCAAACGTGCCAGCAGTTCACAGGTGTTTACTAAAAGAGCAGGTGAAAATGAAACTGTGTGTGGTTTCACTATGGCTTTCACTAAAAAGTTCTTGCCAAGTGCACCTGTACATCTGTTAGACTGGTGATGCACGCTGCATAATTTTTTGTCATATGCTTCCTGTGGTTATGTCTAGACAGAGAAAAACTACATTTGTTATTTTAAAGTCTGCCCTTTTATAAATAGAATCCTAAATGTATTTGGCTGGTCAGTCACTTAGGTGGAGGCAGTTTTACAGTTTGACAGCTAAAGGCAAGTTGTCAGCAACAAATACTTTCAGGGAAATTTATTGAAAATGTTACTCTCTTGCCAAACCACTGAGATGAACTCCACAGGAGATATGAAAGGAGCTGGTTTCCTGTTGTCAGCTAAAATTCTTGAACCACAGGGGCTAGAGCAATATCAAAACAATAGGATTTTGTTGCAGCTTGGTTGGTCCATATGAGTTCTGCCCGGTATGCTCTGCAGAAGACAGGATAGGTTATATGATATAGTGCACTGCATAAGAGACCCTATTGTAATGCTTAAACTATGAATGATGTGACCTGCCACATCTCAGTGACAACAGACAAATTAATGACAAGCTGACACAGTGTTTAAACTACCTAAAGTGGATAAAGAATATCTTTTCTGGGAAAACTGTTATTGATTGCTACAGAAGCTGATCTACATAGAGAAAGAAAACAAATGCTCATGGTTTTACCTTGAAGGTAGGTGATGTATGAAGTATTTATTCACTTGTCTGAGTATCATTGGTTGCAAATTAAGCTATCTCGAAAGATCGGAATCAGAATATATACCCATAGGGGAGTTTATTTTTGTTTGTTTGGGTTTTTTGTTTTTCTTTTTCTTTTTTTTACAGGGGTAGATATGTTTGCAATTCTAGATATGCTTACATCTAGAATAATAGCAATGAAAGACACTGTTCTCAGATTTTATGGTTCACTGCCATATTTGGAGAAGGAAGTAGGTTTGTGTCATCTTAGTAGCCAAAGTAGAGGCCTGTTACACTCAGGAAGCAGAACAGACTGCAATCTAATCAAAGCATAAATAATATTTACTTGCCCTGAACCCAGAAACAAGCACACCAAAGTAGCATGTCCAGCATCAGTGAACTGACATTTTCTAGCAGAGTTAAACCTCAGTATTTAAGTAACACATAATGGCAAAGAAGCAAACAGAATTGTGGTATAATTGCTCAAAAGGAGAACTGGAAAACATGTGAAAGCAGTAAAACCTGTAAGTCAAAAACAAAGAAGTAGGAAAGATGCCTGACACATTATGAATCATTCTTAGTCTCCAAAATAAGCTGAACTATATTAGGAGAAGATAACATCCCACCCTTTCTTTTGGGGAAGGAGGAAGGGACATTAAAAAAAAAATTCAGTGATGACAATAATGATGGGGAAGAGAGTTTGGTCACTTCAGTTCTGTTTTTCCTTCTCAGAGAGCTCTTACATCTGGCCAGTTTGCATCTTGTGACTAAGAACATGGCAAGGTCCATAGCCATCAGCAGTAACTACACAGCATCTGCTCCATGGTACTGTGTACTCTCAACTGAGGTAGGCTATGATCATTAAAGAATGACTACTTCAAATAGATAGTGATAACAATTGGTATTGGGTGATGCCTATTGTCAACATTAGTCCAGAAATGTTGTTTTGAAGTTGGAAACTGGACTGAATTATCAGTCGTCTAAACATTCCCATCACAGTGAACTCTAGTTCCCTAACTGGTATATATCCATATTC
Organism: Phalacrocorax carbo; assembly: GCF_963921805.1. NCBI lineage: Eukaryota > Metazoa > Chordata > Aves > Suliformes > Phalacrocoracidae > Phalacrocorax > Phalacrocorax carbo. The sequence goes on from NC_087513.1 coordinate 164,714,668, forward strand.
AGTTACAACATATGTCTTGGTGTCTAACAGATAAACATTAGTATTTGACATGACTGCCCTTGCCTTCTTTTATAGTCAATGCAGAAAAATACGCATCCTTAGGAGGAATTTAGTCTGATCTATCTTAGTTACCTACCTAGCTCAGCTCTACAGATAAATTGTCCTATGGAGTGCATATCTCACTCCACTCAATTTAAAAGGCAGACTACGACAATTATGTCTCCAATTTCTTTAAACTTACCACTCTACCTTCCAATGCAAGCAGCAAATACAGTATGTGAGAGAACAGAATCTTCTGAGTTTCAGCTCACTTCTGACTGCTGTGGGGAAAGATGACCTTCCCCAGAGGTGATAGGTGACATTTAGATTTTTTTTAAAGTTGTATAGTCAGATAGACCAACTGTTTTCCAGCAACTGGCAGAAAAAGTAGGACAGAATTTTTGCCTGGAGTGACTCTAACTTTCTCTGGCTCCTGGCTTCTGGAAGCTCACTACACCTGGCATGTGCTCTGCAAATGAACAGCCTCCCTGCTGGCAGTCCTTTCGACCTGACAATTGGGCTTGAAAACATATCATCTAGAATGCATTACTACGAGTTATAGGATGAAAGTGGTGAACCGATGACTAAGATGTACTGTTATGGGAGCAGGAAGGCAGCAAAGTAAAAACAAGCTGGGTACGTAAGAGGACTTTCAGGAAGTTGAGTGAAAGTGCTGTTTGAGGAATTTCAGAAAGAAGCTTTTGGGAGGGTAAACTGAGGGGAGAAAAGTTACGCCAACTATGCAAGAGACTAGCAGAAACTGGGAACATGAAGAAAAACTGCTGAAAAGACAGATTTTTGATATAGAAAAACTGAAACAAAATAATCTTCCTGAAATATTTATTTTCCTGAAATTTATTTTCCCATGTATTATTATAGTTTCTTTTCTTTGAAATGCAAATGATTTTCCAAATTTGCAGAGTCATACTTTTATTAGCTCTCCTTGAAAAGCTTAAACAGTGTTCCAACTTCAGTTACAGTTTATGCTTTCATTACAAATTTTCCAAATGTTCTCTACTCTATATAGCTGACACAATGGATTAAGGAGTACTAGTACCAATAACTGCTTAATGAAATGATATGGCATGTGTCCAAATGTCTAGTTATTCGAGCTAATATACTTAAACAAAAGAAAAACCCTTTTTAGGGGAAAAAAAGACCCCAACCAACCAAGCAAAAAATCCCCACAAAAGCCAACAAACAACATAACAAGCACCCCCAAAAAACCCTTCTATTTTTCTGATGCATCTGACACTGTCCGTGGCTTGAGTCAAGTGTCCTGTAAGTGGACAGGCATCACATACTTCATATTCTTTGCAGTATATGTTAATATCAAGGTTGTCAAATCGTTTAAAAATGAAACATGACATCTTAATGAATCTTAATCTTAATGAAAACTAAAAGCTACCGCTTGCAATGCAAAATGTGTTGACAGAAATTACCCTACAATGATACAGTCTCTATTTAGCACTAAAGAGTATACGGAATTTGCTGAGCAATGAATTTTATTTTGGTAGCTATTCATTTGACAAAGAATACTCTACAAAACCCTTTGTTGAAAAAAGTTATAAAACTGTGAGTACTCTTTGTCTTCCCACAGATGATAGTATATTTTTCCTTTAAATGTACTGAAGTATTTAATTCAATGTAGCTAAATTAATAAGACTTCAAATACTGCTTTCCAGTCTTAAATATTTTAAGACACAATAGCTGAGAAAATCAGTTTAGCAAATATGAATAATTTGATCTAACATAGTTTAGAATAACCTGCATTCATTTGGCTTTAACAAACAACATCGCAGAGCTCTCATTCTCTTGGTGGGATTGGTTGAATGTAGGCTGGATTAGAGAGGCACAGAGGGGAGGGTGACAGTGCCTGAAACACTGGGGTCCAAATGGCTTCAGAATATATATCCAATTTATTTTTCCACTTCAATGAGGGCAAATACAAGCATAGGCCTTTCAGGGTTTTCAGTCAAAGAGTCCCACCAGGTGTATTTACACTGCCAAGTAATAAAAGGCCAAGAACAACTCAGAGGATGAGATGCCTATTCATCCAACTCTCTAACCATTAGCTTATTCCCTGACTATGATTTGGACACACAGAAATAAATCACCTCAGGAAAGAGGTGGACAACTGGGACCAAGAGGCGAGCAGGGACTGAGAATAAAAAGGCAAGACATGGCTAGTCTTCACCAGATCCTAAGCAGGGTCAAGAGAAGCCAGCCTGTGAAAGCTAGTCTGTGGGTCAGCTAATGAACTCTAATCTCTTATTTGGCAGTGTAGAAGTAGATCGTCAAATTAAACAGATTTTCTAAGTAAGAAATATCCACAGGAGTATTGATGGTAGGACTGCAACCTTATAGTGCACTGTTCAATACAGGAAAAGAATGTTATTCCAAGAAATAAAAGAAATAAAAATAGAACAGTTTTAATGGGTGACTGTCGACAGCATGACAAATCAATTAAAATTGTGCAGGATGCAATTGTCCTTACTCAACTTAAATTAAAACAAAATATTTTTTCCTAAAAATGGAGGTATAAAAGTAAGTATTTCAAGAAGGATAAAAGGGGAAAGAAATGGAAAATACAATCAAGACCAAAATGAAAATCCAGATTTGTAACAATGGCTTTCTGTATTTTTAGCAAGGAGAAATGAAAAGTGAAAAGCTTGTAAACTTAGAAACAAGTATTTCCTATGGAAGTTATTTATTTCCTGGTAAATTTTTAAACGCTCTGTAACTATTTGGCTTTAAATAGAGTTGGTGACCAAATTAAGCTATCGGTTTTATGCATGGATAAAATTACAAAAATAATCTCACTTTTTCTTTTCTTTTTCAGCAACAGTGAAATTTTTAATTTCTGCCCAAGCTGAGCAGTGCAACCTCCCTGCCGGTGCACTGGGAGCACCCAGTGGTGGGCAGGGCAGCATGGGCGCAGCATGCAGGGACCCCACCTTAGGGTGCAGAGTCACACACAGGGCACGTCCCCACTGCCTCCTCACTGGGGAGGTGCATTGGCACGGTGTTGAGAGCAGCAGGGTGACGCTCAAAACTGGGGCAGCTGCATCTCTCGAAAGAGAGGAACCTCCATAGATGGGGAGGAGATGATTGTAACCCCCATGACGAGGGGGATGGCATTTGTCACTGTGTCAATGTGGGGGTGTTGTGGTTTAGCCGGCAAGTCAGCCCCACACAGTCGCTCACTCAGTCCCCCACCAGCAGGATGGGGGAGACAATCAGAAGGGTAATGCTCGTGGGTTGGGATAAGAACAGTTTAATAATTAAAATTAATTAAAAAAAAAAACAACAACAAAAATGCCATGAAAATGAGAACAACGAGAGGTGTGAAACCCAGGGGAGGGGGGAAGGAGGGGAGAGGGGAGGGGAACGAACCGCTGAAACAAACCGCACGCGACGCAGCCGCTCGCCGCCCGCTGACCCAATGCCGCGCCACTCCCGAGCCGCAACTGCTCCCCCTTAATGTACTGGTCACGGTGTCACGTGGTATGGAATGAACATTGGCCAGTTGGGGTCAGCCGCCCCCGCCATGGCCCTGCCCCTCCCAGCACCTCACCGATCACATGGCAGAGCACGGGAAGCTGGAAAGGTGGCCAACCCCCCACAGTGAGGAGAATTAACCCCTTCTCAGCCAAAACCAGCACAGGGCAGGATGTGTATGTGTGCACCTGCATGTGTGTATGTGCATGTGGGGGCAGAGGATGAGAGTTTCTCGGAAATAGTTCTAGAAAGTTATTTAGAACTTTTGAGTGTTTACTAATATTTTAAAAATATCTTTTATTGTGGTTTATCTGTTGTATTGGTTATATTGATTCTGAATATAGAATTCCTGGTTAATTACATGTCATTAATAAAACAATAAACACCATGATCCTGATTTGACTGAAATCACATAAACAGAATAGTTCTTCCATAAGAAAAATACCATATATATTTTTCTTTACAGTTAACCCCATAGAACATCCATTCTTGTGAGATTTTAAGACAGATGGAAAAAAACTCCCCAAAGTTATATAAAAGTTTGATTTCATGATCGTCATGACTTAAGACAACAGTGATTTGGTAGTATAATATTATGCTTTAAGATTTTTGTCATTTAAGGCTGACATTTCATGAGAACAGCTCCTCATGGTTTTCTTCACTGTCCATTCACACACCAACATTAACCTTTGAATAAGACATTTCATGAGCTTTCACATCTACTGGAGAAGTTAATGTGTCTTTCCTTCCAGCTCTAGGGAGTATACTTCTTCATGTTTGTAGACAGCATCACAAGTTCAACATTTTATCTATATTACAACATTGACATTGATGATAATTCTCAGTATTACAAAAGCATTTGCATTGTGCATTGCTCTCTGTGTAATATATATGTGCCATAGAAATGACACAAACTGTTTCAAAGAAATAATTTTTTCTTCTGAGAGAAGGCAAAATAATTTTGTGGAATCACCCTGTCCTTATCTCAACCCACGAGCTTTTCATTATATTTTCACTCTCTTGTCCAGTTGAGGAGGACGAGCGATAGGGCAGCTTTTGTGGGCACCTGGTGTCCAGCCAAAGTCAACCCACCACAAATGTATTTAATGTTTATCAGATTTACCACACACTATGATGTAACAGCTACTGGTGTCATTGAGAACAGCTTCTAGCGTATGGATAATAATTTATTCTTCAAACATCAGCTACTATATGTAACATATTCACTAAAATACCAATAAAGCCATGCTTCTTATTTGTACCATAATTTGGAATGCTATTATCTTAAGAGGAATGATCAGAGCCAGAGGTGAATTTAGAACTGAATTTAACTGATTTCTCAGCTTTAACATTGTTTATAGTTAAGAAACAGCTAGTATTTGAACTTTGCTCCTTCCTTTTCACCTTATATGTTTAAGCAGAATTTAACCTGCATTCATGACCGGAGTCACCGAGCAGTACCTGAACAAAACAATAATTAATAATGATTTGTTTTAAATAATAATTTGAAAAGCATATCTGTTGTCATTGCCCTCAATGCTTCTTAAATAAAAATATTTAATTAATAATAATAAATGCCAACAAATAGAACATGTTCTAATTCTAAATCTGAACTGCAGAGTAAGTGCTTACTTTCCAGATTAGCAAATTATTTTAAAAGTTAATTGAGATTAAAGGCTGATGTTGTTAATCTCAGTTTAACTACTTAGACCTAGGCAAGAATTTTTGTTACTTGGAGACACATTTAGGATACGTAGGTACATAGATGTGCAGATAACTAACATATATATCTGTACAGATATGTGAAGATATTGGTCATCTCTAAGGGGAATTATGTGCTCAGACCGTTCTAAAATCACTTTAAATCCTGTGCATTTTTAGGATGTAAATTGATGTAAAAATCTGTATCTTTTCTTTTCATCTTAGACTATAGCATGAAACAGAACACTGTACTAAGAGTCCTGTGTGAGCTCCAGACAGGCTGATTTGTTCACAGAATACAGCATAACACAAAAATGATAGCCTAGGTTCTTAAAATAGAACAGCTGCGTTATCATGATGATAGCACAGCTACTAAGTGTTGCTTTCAACACAGTGGTGCAGTATCATGCTGAAATAGATGCTATAGGTATAGTACTTCATGTTCTGAAATTAGTTCACCCAGCAGTGCTTAATGCAGACACACTTTACTTCAACTAGTCCTATCCTCTTTCCCTTTTTTTTTCATGTTCTTCATTCTACTATCTCACAGTATTGGTAACAGTGCTAATGTTGTACACTGTAGAAATAAAAATAAATAAATGTGTGATGACTTGCAAACACTGTATCAATGATTCATACAGCAGTAACATAATTTATTTTTTGTGATATTAGAATTGTTTTTCATAGTGATGAGTCATAGAGTCAGAATAGCTATTTGTGATTTGACTCAATAAGTCAGGAATGAAGATTAGGCTAAGGTTGAAGCTTACATATGTTCTTTTTTGCCATATGGTGACAAAGAAATGCAGAATAATTTATAGTTAATATAAGGATGAATAAATGTTGAAATTTTTTGCCTTTACCTTGTAGCCCTTTCCTAGATAAAAATGTAATTAAAAATTAAGAAAGCTTTGCCCATATGAGAGCTGTAGCATGAGTCATAATTGCTATAATGGCCCATTAAAATAATGAAAACTTTGGAAGCAGGACTTCTAGTTCATTAATAGCTTTTTTTCTCTCACTATGCTATAGCACAAAATCATGCTCCTGTACTGTCCTTATGTGACTTCAAGTAGAGGTTTTGCATCCAGCCCAATAGGAGAAGGAAAATGTTTGCCTTTTAACTCAGTGTCACCACTTCCAACTCATTTTGATATTCAACAATGTACTCTAAAAATATTCATAGATTCATTTTTTTTAAGTTGTAGCTTGTTTCTATAGCCCAGGTCTATACTGGGTCTGGCAAAACTGCTGAAAATAGTAGGTGAGAGTTCTCTGTTACCTCTGACACTACTTATGCTTTGCTGTTTTCTGTTACTATCCTTTCCCTTACAGAAGATCATTTAGAATTTTAAGCCTGCAATAAGGGTTTTTGCGTGTGATTTTACCTGTACAATGACAAGCCAGTACAGTTATGAAAATATTTCGCACTCTTCTATTAATATTCTACCAGTATTACATCCAAAGTTAATGTCTTGCTGCATCTTTGTTATTATGTTACTGAGACTTGAAGCTGCTCATAAATTAAATCAATATCTTGAAGATTTCATAATTTATAAATGATCAAGCAGATGAACAAACTGCCCCATCATCACAAAAGGATTGTAAAGAGATGAAGCTACCATTCCATATATTATATTATTCTTACATCAAGCAGAGTATATATAAAGAAAAAAATATTTTGAAATGTGAAATATGTAGCAAAACTAAAGAGCCACTATTTCTATGTGTAGAAACCGAGAAAAAGTAGTTATTAAACCAATAATTTGTTTCTTAAATGTACTTCTACTTCAGTTTGAACAAAAAGAGCTAAATTCTTCAGTTACAGAAATGAACGTAAGGGTAACAGGGCTATGGCAACTTATGCTGGCCAAAGATTTGGCTATAATAACTTTCTTTCAAGTAAGAAGATAGAAGGATTCATTTTTCCAATTAGACAGGCTGTCAAACTAACAATTTTTCAGAGGCAGAATCTAAATAATTACTTCTGTGGTTGGAATGTTCTGTGCCATGTGTCCAACATAGGCATCTTTATTCCAGATGTTCAAGACCAATGGAAATAACAATTAATAGTAGAAATACCTGCAAATTCTTCAAACACATTTTTGTTTACAGAATGTAATAAAGTCTCAGTTAAATCAATAAACTGGTTCCAGAATGTGTCAAGAGTTACACTTATGAAATACATACAACACAAGAAATAACTAAAATTGAGCAAACCAGTTAATTTACATCCCACTGGCAAGCCCCGGAACTATACAAGTTCTACAAGGAAAGTGTCTTATTGAATGCGAACTTTTTCTTAAAAACAAGGGAAAATGGAAGGCTAGTCACACTTTAAAACCTTAAACTATATTTTGACTTTATTTCAAACTAACACCTACAATAGTTAACGCCAATGTAAAGGTTAAAATAATTTACATTTCGTGTTAGTTATTCTTACATTACTCAGACAAAACATTCCTTTAATTCAATATATTTTGTTGAGGAAGCTTAATGAATAAAAGATAAGGATCCTAGAATTTAAACTTTCAGATCTAATGTAGTTTAGCTGGCAAAAAAAAAGTCTTTTATAACACATTTGTAGGGTTTTTTTCCCTGTGCATGGTATATTTTAATATTAGAGAGTTTCTCACAGAAACAAGAGGAAATATCTTAATATCTAACTTAATTATATATAATTCGTAAATGTTACTTATTTAATAGTGATTTGTGCATATTCCACTGCATTTCTACATTTAGAATTTCTAACTAAATTTCATACTTCAAGAGTTACATCTGCAGCTGTTATGTGAAGAATGAATCTTTTTTCATTAAAGTAGATTTCTGCTGGATTAACCTTCCACTTTCAAAATGTACCATTTAATCAGTACTGCTATTTTCTTGTAATGGAAAAGAGCAAAGCTTATGACTGTTGGCTTTGTATAAGCGTACTGTACAAACAACAAAGTTTTATGCTTACACTGCAGAATTATGTAGCCATGGAGAAAAATACTGTAGTATGGAAGAGGATACAGTTATGAAAGAGTGGTACTAATTTTTCAGTTTATGATATTTGAAATGGAACAAAGACAAAATATTTCTCATGTATTTCACACATGTATTTTACAGAATATAAACATTAGTTTTGAAAATTATTCCATGGAAAGGATTTCTTCCTTGGAAGAAAAAGTCAGATAAATCCTCAGAAGAAGCTGAAATAAATTAGTGTGCTGACTTATATATGACAAGTATTCGATGCAGTGACTAACAGAAGCCATTTTTTACCATAAGGCTAAATAGCATAGCACACAACATTCTAGAAAGGGGAAGGAAATTGTATTTTTCAGGATATTCTAATTCCAAATATTATGTAGCAAAACTTAGAGTGAATACAAAAGCTTAAAGTAATTACTGTTATTATTGTCAATTTATAATAAAAATACTTTTATGTATTAATAGTCGACATATTCAAAGAATAAAAAATGTAGTCTGTGTTGTTTTAACAAACTGATGTATTTTGAAATTAGAAATTTGTAAGAAGTGCAATGGGTTTGAGGCTGAGAAACTCCGGGAAACATAGGGAAGAAGCACTACTCTCTGCTGCTGTTGAGCTGAGATGGTGTGAGGATGTTCACAGTTTGCATGGACTGGAAGACGTCTACATTTGCTTTCCATTAAAACTTAGGTTGTGTTGTGCTTTGGAGGGTTGTCTGTATTGTGTAAGAGACAGTTTGCATAAAAATTTCAATCTGTTGTCAGTTAGAAGCTGAAGAAATATCAGTTCACACAGAATAGATTTATTGTTACAGTAAATCTGGAGTAAATGAAGGAAAACAACCACCTCCCCATTTTCTTTGATAAGTGATGGTTTAACTACAATTAAATAGCAACAGATTGTGTGTTGTGTATTAAATTCATAAAAGATTATGCTAAGCCATGAGACTTACCTATTTGTGCTCAAGCCTTACTTTTATTTTGCTGCTTTTGTTTGTTTGAATTTTACATTTCCTCCCACAAAAACCAGCTATCAAACCTGCAGCTTCATCAGGTGAATATCAAGATAATCACTTGGTAGTGATAAACTGGTAGTTTAAGATTTTTCTGCTGATTTCTGTGCATTATTGATCCTTGATGTGTAGATGGTATTTAAAATATTTGAATTATTCGACATTAATTTTTATTTTGTGTTTAATGTACCTTATTCTTTAACCCTATATGCAATAAAGTTTTATATTATCATAATTTCCCTTCTCAATCTATTTTCAATCCAATTTTTTAGAATAATACATACATATTTTAATGAATTTTAACAAGATATCTTAGGGACTTTTTTTTCTCCTTTCTTTTTTTCTTTCTCTTTTTCTCCAGAGATATGGATCAAGCTATGTGTGAGTCATGTACAAAGGTTATTTATTTTAATGGTAAGATAAAATTAATGTATTGGTGTTTGTTTGTTTTGAACCACGTACTATTACCTATATAATCATATTAGTTCAGAAGTTTGAGGATCTCCGTCCTGCTTTAGAAAAGTCCTCTGGAAAGCTGTTATTCACACAGTTTTTGATCTGTAATTTGATTGTAATTTGACATCCTCAACTACTTGCTCATTCTGATGTGCACAGCAGACTTAAACATGTTTACCTAGGAGTTAACAAGATACTTCTGGTTACATGGTAATCCATGGCAGCTACAGATTCACAGTGTGCAACTGGGTGATACACTGATGATAACTGGTATCAGTTATCATCAAACAAACTCTCCCATTCTGAATTCAGAGAATATGGCTACTTAATTACAAAACAGCGATTAAATTCTGTGTTCCACAGATTTTCTTTATATATCGACAGTGAAAATCAGGAGAAAACTATCACATTTTCACTTAAAAACCCTTAAAAAGGGTTATTCCTTAAAAAATATTTATTGTAATTACAAGTAAAGATCCACAATAGACAAGAGTATAAAGAAAGCTGTTGGAAAAGAGCAAGCCAACCTAGTAAGCAAGGAGAAGTAGAAGAAGGTAACGTGATTATAAGGGACTGCATAGTTATTTTTCTTGTTGGAACTGTATGATTGCATAATAGAGAGGAAAGTAGCCTTTGTGGCTTGTCCTGGCTCTTGTACACTCAGTTGTATGGAACCATTTAGAGGCATGAGTTGATTTTTCTGGCTCTGATTACGTAGGGGAGAAGATTTTCAAATGTAGGGTAAATAGGTGAAATGCAAAAAACACAGGTAGCAAGAAAATATGGAAAGAACACTAAAAAAAGAACAAATATGCAGTAAGGACTCAGAACTGATTAAAATAAGGTACTTTTTCTGGAATCTCAGAGGTACTGTGAAGAATTTCTTGCCACCCATTGAAGGTTTCTGGCTTGAAAATAAAGCTGGAGGAAAGAAAACAATGAGGAAACAGGAGATTAATTTTCAATTCCTTCTACTTTAACTTGGCTCACACACTGGAAGTTACAGCCCACAGGTAAAGCTATTATAAAAAGTCTCAGGTGGGGGTAGCTGTATTTTTTTTTTTTTCAGTTCTGCCTTGGGGCCAGCTTCAAAACAGAGGAAACATACCAGTTTTAACTGTGTTCTTCATTAAACATTTTTAACATATTTCTAATACGCTTAGTTTAGGGGAAAATAACTGAAAAATATGATCAGTAAAGTGCAAATAACTGTTAGTGAATGAAATGTAGTAGGTACAGTTCAGTAAAAAATATGTCTAACCATAACACTTTCTCTCTTTTCTTGCAGAATGTAACATGCATTGATAAGATGGCAGGAGAACAGTTGCCACAATCTTCCTTAAATTGTTGGATTTCTGAGAACATGCTTAATAATAGATTGTGTATCACATGTTAAAAACAAGATCTCTGCCCAGATTCATTGAGCCAAGTATCAATGTTAAATTTATTTCAGATGCTGCAAAATGTACATAAAACTTTAGTGATGCAAGCAAAGAAAACATATACTTGTAACTCTTCATTACTTACAAACTAAGAGCCAGGTAATAAAATGTGAACTAATTCTTATTTTTAGGGTGCATTTTTTCAAGCAGCCATTTTCATACAGTTCACTTCAAAATTCATGAGTCTGAACAAATAATTGCTTCCCTTGACTTTTAACAAATTCTTCACACAAGCAAGCTTTTTAGAAGTTAAATCTAATTTTGAAATACCAACTGGAAAACAGAGCAAGGACACAAAAATTATATTGCTATGGAAAGAACTTGCAATAACAAACTTTAGTGAGAAAAAAAAAATGCATTTTTTATTTCAGAACCATTCTAAAAATTTAAGCAGTTTTCAAAAATATATATTTAAAAGAATTTAATGACTTCCAAAATTAACTAGTGTAATAAGGTCTGTAAATAGGTTTAGAAGTTTTCAGAAGATTTTTTAAAGTGTAATTTTTTAAATATGGACTGGTTTGAATCAGTACAATTGAGTGAAAAATATGTATAAATATTACTAAACCAGGTATAAGTGACATGATTATTCTTATAATGATGTTAAAATATCTTTATGATCTCAGATACCATGTGATTTGAATACCCCTGCAACTTTAATGTAATTATCTTTAGAAAAATTCTGTCAAGCAGAAAATTATTATTGACTTCAATTCAGATCTTGGGAACTGAGGTCCAGAAAGCTTAAAGTTATGCCTAGATATGTATATATGTAGTTGACCAAACTCAGTCACTGAATGCTAACATATCAATTATAGGGGCTTATAATATTTGTTTGAGTCTGGGCCTTTCTACTGTGTCACAGATGCACTGTTTCTCTGCTGACAAGCAGTATCTAACACAAGAAGAACACTAGCTTCTTAAATTGTTGCTAAATTGTAACTGTGTGATCTCTCTTCATTTATCCTGGGGCTAATTCCACTGGACAGGCACAAATAATATGTGGAAATTCACCAAAATACAATAAGGGTGATTTGATTTGAACAAGAATTGAACTCATGTTTCATCAACCCCAGATAAAGAGTGTAATCACTGATGTATTGCCTGTTGAATGGATGAACACTGTAATATTTATTGTACCTTTTGTACTGGAGTTTGTAGGATCAGATTCTCAAGTGGCAATAGAGTAATTTCATTCAACTCAATGGAATTAGGCAGATCTTCAAACCAAATAACTCACCTATTATTATTTTCTGTATTTAGCTCTTTATTTGTTATTAAAAAAAAATAAATTCAACTTTGATCTCCTGGAGACTTTGCAGTACTTTGGAGAAAGTTTTATATCAACACTTAAACAGTAAAAGATGCTATATTTCAAATTTAGTTTGCAATTTCTTTATATAGTTTTTGATCTCCTAATTGCTCCCCCCAGGTTCTGACTATCTTTGGAAATTACTAAATTTGTTTTGAAGTTAAATTTCATTTAGAGACAAAAAAACACCAAAGTTTAAAAAACCCTGAGTACCAGTTGTATTTGTAATCAGTCCAAATTAGGTTTTTCAGATTATTTTTGTCAGAAGTAAAATGGACCACACAGATAACAGTAAACTATGTCAGGTGCCCTTATTTGCCAGGCTCTCTAGCTGTCTCTAGGTGGCAGGCATCGTGTCTCTGCAGGGTCTTTCTGAAAAATATGTCCATTCCTGATTCAGATCAGTCATGTCTTCTAATGTGCTACAGCAGTTTCTCCAGCTGGTGCCTTGATCCACATCACTGTGAATATGCTGACTCTATCAATGCCATACCAGTAAGAAATAGAGTAGGAAGTGTCTCTATGCCCATTGTGGAAGCTTTGGCACTGTTCCAAGAAGGTTGCAAGATTCCTAGGGCTGTAGTCAAAGAACAGGAGGTTTATTATTAAGCCATCTCCCAAAACAGAGAACAGCTCTGGATTTTACTTTGTTCACATGACTGCTTACCCATTTTTCAGTTACCAAATCAAATATATAAATGGTAGTGAGACCATCACCTTGAAAGGTTGCTTAGGTATATATATTAATATATATATATTTTTTTTACATTTGTACAGAAAGATGGTGCTGATAATCTTCTTTGGGCCTTCTGCCATATACTGTCACAGTATAGTGATAATACTCATCATTGTTATTTAGAAACTGTTTCTATTTATCTTCCTGATAGTATGTACTATATTATTCTCGTGTCATTCCTTCTCTCCTTTTTATTTCCTTGAGAGAAAGTGTACCGGGTTTTAAACTACTAATACTACTATTGATTTCAAATTGATATGGTTTGCTTAATCCTTTATTGTGAAGCAGTGACATCGGAATTGCATTCAAAAGTGCTATCAAATCAATAGTGAAATATTTGATACAGTTACAAAAGCTTTGGAGCTATAGCCGAAGGCACCCTTTTTTATCATAAACCTGTCATTTTATGCCTCTCAACTGATTGTTATATAACCTGTTAGCAAGTAGCTCACCCAGGGGTTATCTAAAGACGTTTTACTTAGACCTTAGAGTATGAAGCACTGGAGCTCCACAGAACAGAAATGAGAGCATTGCCTTCTTACAGGCATTTTAAAGGATTTCTCTGTTTACTTAAGTCTGTCACAAAAATTTTCCACAATCACTTTTGTAAAAGATCTCTTTAGTTGTCATCAGTCATCAAAGTGTAAAGTTTCAATGGCTGTACTACAATTAATACAAACAACTATAAACATAGAATGAAACAGAACTTGTCTATCTTAGCAAGACTATGTGAAAAGGTGATTTACTATGTCAGCAAACAATGCCGAAAGAACTACTGTAAAAGCAATGTGCAAGAGAGTAAAACTTCTGCAAATAAAGTACAGAATGTAGGCACATACATGGAAAGGCTGTTTTTATCTGAACCAGAATATTTTCAAATCTGCTGTCGTGAGATGGTAAGAAGGAAAATTATATAGTCCTAGTAATAAAAGCAAGGACTGCCTTATTGTGTACTTCATCTCACAGAATATATTAAAACAAACAAACAAACAAAAAAATCACAAAACCCAAAACACCCAAACATACCAAGACAAGACCCTTATTCCTGTGAATGTATTTGTTGGTTACTCAAAAATTTCAACCATGTTAAAAAACTGTGTTTGCTGTTGGGTTAATTAAGTGACCTACTGCTCGAGGGTAGGAAGTCTTTGCAGAGGGATCTAGACAGGCTGGATCGATGGGCTGAGGCCAGCTCTATGGGGTTCAACAAGGCCAAGTACTGGGTCCTGCACTTGGGTCACAACAACCCCATGCAATGCTACAGGCTTGGGGAAGAGTGGCTGGAGAGCTGCCTGGTGGAAAAAGACCTGGGGGTGTTGGTTGACAGCCACCTGAACATGAGCCAGCAGTGTGCCCAAGTTGGTAATTTCTTCGTTCCATTTTATTATTTTATTTTATTTTATTTTATTTTATTTTATTTTATTTTATTTTATTTTATTTTATTTTATTTTATTTTATTTTATTTTATTTTATTTTATTTTATTTTATTTTATTTTATTTTATTTTATTTACCATGTTGGTAAATACTCTTCTCTATTGTGGATCTTTACTTCTTATTACAAATACTGTGTCCAGTTTTGGGCCCCTCACTACAAGAATGACATCAAGGTGCTGGAGGGTGTCCAGAGAAGGGCAACAAAACTGGTGAAGGGTCTAAAGCACAAGTCTTCTGAGGAGAGGCTGAGGGAACTGGGGTTATTTAGCCTGGAGAAGAGGAGGCTGAGGGGAGACTTCATTGTTCTCTACAACTACCTGAAAGGAGGCTGTAGCGAGGTGGGTGTTGGTCTCTTCTCCCAAGTAACAGGTGATAGGATGAGAGGAAATGACCTCAAGATTTTATTAGGAAAATTTTCTTTACTGAAAGAGTGTTCAGACACTGGAACTGGCTGCCCAGAGAGGTGGTGGAGTTGCCATCCCTGGAGGTGTTCAGAAAACGCGTAGACATGACACTTCAGGGCCTGAAACAGGAGGCATGATATTGTTGGGTTGGCCGTTGGATTGAATGATCTCTAGACGTCTTTTCCAACTTGATGATTCATGATTCTATGATTCTACTGATGTACTATTTCACAAAATTTTAAGAAGTTGTTTATGGAATCTAAAATATTTCTTAAAACAGATTGTGCTTAGAAATATCTCTAAATGTATTGCACATTAAGAATATTTTTTAAATGGGTTATGCCTGAATTAATTCCTTTCTTAGTTTTCATTATCAACCTATGTTTAAAAATGTCTGCCTACACAGAACTTAGTGGAGATATAGATTATGAGGTCTGATGCAACAAATATTTTGAGAGAGTATTTTTTGGTGTTCTTTGTTATAAAATGACTGTGAAAGGTGGTATATAATGAAGAAAAGTTATATTCTTGGCAGCTGACACATTTTACAGATCAAGAAATACAAATTTAGCTCTCTGTCTTTTCTGGTTTCTGATATTATCTAAGAATTTAGCAATTACAAAATATAAGCAGAAAGCTATGACAAAGCTGAGATGCTGAGATGCTATTTGTCATTTATAGAATAGGATTAAACAAAGGATGATGTTAGAAGTTTACTTTTTAACAGAAAAAAAGTGAAAGCATAGATTTTGTGAGTATGGTAGCTATGAATCACCTAATAATATGTTGACAAATTTTATACAAATGTGCTTAAATAAGCAAAAATGAACTTGTATTACTCACACTGGAATTGAGCCCCAGATTCTAGACTTCTAGACAGAATTAGGCATTTAAGCAGGTACATACTGAAAATTTATCGTATTTGATGGAGACACAGTCAATACAGCCAATAGGGCTCAATTTGAAAGGCTAAAAATAGACCTGAGTGCCATTTAAGTCTTTGTAAGATATCCAGAGTATTTGCATAGGGCTGGAAGATGTGACACAGGATCTACAGAGTACCTTCATCCTTCAAAAGTAGCAACTGGATGCCTGGAGGATGCTGCAGGGCATCTCAAATAGCACTGCACAACTTTATGGACAACTAAGACAAGATTCACTGAGTATATTATCTTCTCATTGTCTATGAAAGCTTAATCACTTAGCAAACATGTAGACAACTGAAATTAGATGTCTATAATATGAGGCTTAATAGCAAACTTAGTGTTATAAAGCCCTGTTACATTACCCCCAGGAGTTTAGCTCACAGGTAAATCCTCATATTTTGGTGCCTAAATTTGACTTCTCTAATACGGAGTTGAATCCCACTTTTAAATCTGAATGTACCAACTCAGAGTTTCTAAACATAGAAAATAGGTTAGATTAGTTGTATCATAGAAATCATTACTTCTGTTCATTATCTGTAAGGAAGCCTACATTACAAACTCAGATAGATTTAACTAAACAGAAGACATCTACAGTTAGTTCTTATCCTTAAGGTTCATTTTAGCTGACCAGGAACAGATGGCTGGTGGAAACTGAACTATTCTAGATCTTGCCACTGACTGGTTGCAAACCAGAAGGGTAGAGGTAGTCTTAAATTCCTGTGAGGCCCTTCTCAGCGCTCCCTGAATGTTTTGAGGTCTTGGGATATTGCAAGTGGCACTAGATGTCTACATTTATGCAACTGAACTGTTCTTATAATCACAAGACATGGGTACTTCTAAATAAATGCTAAATTACATTATTTCAGGGGTAATATTTTTAGCCATGTTTGTATAGAATTATAGGTATACTTTCTACCGCTCAGTATTCTGTACCAATATAAAGCTTAATGCCAGTTCCCAGGTCTCTGTTTGTGCACCTAAACAGGTCAAGAAAGTCACTGATGCAGCAGTTACTTAGAGCATTATCACCTATATTCTAGAAAAAGGAAACACATACTACATGCTTCTTTGGATTTTGATTCATTTACATCCTGCTGTTCACCTCTGCAGTCGCTTAACTCATTAAAGCATTAGCTGCCCATCCTGCTGTGTAAGGAAGCACAATTAGCAACTAATTTGACATGTCACTGAAAAAGGGATTGTTCTGTCATCTTTCTTTCAAGGTGATACCAGTGTTGTTCCATTTTTCTTGCATTTGTTGTTTTTTTTTTTTCTGTCTTGATACGTATTGTTTATCAGATAATTTGTTCTCTGTGAGCAACATAATTTATTTAGACTGATTTTGAATCTACATAGTTTCATTTTCTACACTAGTGTCCCATTTTTATCAGATAACACACAAAACATATCACTTTCACAGCTGGCAATGGAATCTATGATAAATTTCAGAAGCACCGAATGTGAGATGCATGTAGGATATTTTGCTCCTTGCACATTCAGAAATCATTTTTGTTGAAATCCGTATGTTAAATCTTTATGTAAATAAAGGATACTTTTCACAGAAATAATATAGATTATTTTCCTTTCTAATGTATTTAAACAGCATTTGTTGCACACCAAGGGAGGTTCACTGCCAGGTGCTTGAGGGAATACTTCTAGTCAGCTCAATAATTGATTCTCAGAGGTGTGGGCAAGGAAATCACCATAGAGAGAGTGAACAGCCAGCCAAGCTCACCATGACATTTAAAATTTCAAATAGTAACAAATTATGTTACCAGGCACCCAATGTGTGACTTGATTGTCAACAAGTACAGGATACACTAACATAACATTTACTGGAAATAAGCAAAGATGTGAGATTTGATCCAATTAGAGGTGTCACCAGTGGGGAATTCAGGGGCTTGTGTTGCTTCTCAAGTGTTGATTTCTGTGTTACAGGGTCAGCTTTTTCTCAGTTCCTTGCCTGACAACTCTTCACTAGGTTGTTTTAGAGCTTGTAATATCTTTAAATAACAATGCCTCCCATTGATTATGTAAAGCCCATTTGTGACTTGTGATGCGCTGCAAAAGTTGTTTAGAAATCTCTGTGTAAAATGGAGGAGGAAAGAGAGGAGAGGAAGAGGGAGAGGAAAGAGGAGAAACAGAAAGACAAGACAAGAGAAAAGAAGGAAGGACAATTAATGACTAAGACCTAATGATTTCAGTGGGATGATTTCAAAGCCTTCCTCTGCTCAATTCAGACTAGAAACTCAATTTGTATTGAAAGAGGCTATCATAGACCACACCCTGCTGATCATCCAGTGGTTGTGTTTCTCCAGGCATCCTGGGAGAAGACACATTTCTTCCATTTTCTATAAATAATTTATTATCAATTGAACTAGAAAGCGAAAGATATTATGGGAAGAATGCAGTCCACTTTTTATTTTACTCTGATTTAGGCAAAAATTGTTGCCTTAAGTTTTCTATTATCCATGACTGCCTGATCTTTGATGCATATAGTATTTTTCAGTCTTGCTACGCAAAGCTCTGTAGGCACCTATTCGCAGTTTCATAGACATGCTCATAAACATTATTTTTTCAGTCAGTGGATAACTAAGAACAAATTTGATTCAAAGATAGGCCAGAAGAGAAAAAATCCTGCTTTAATTCCTAGAAAAACCAATCCATTAGGTGTGCTTAAGCTGTACGTTACATAAATTATAGTATTACATTTGGTGCATGAAACTATTGGAAACTTATATGTAGTTGCTGAAGAGTTTAAGTACTCCCATATGAAACAGAACTGTTACAGTTCCTCTTCCATACACAGACATTTAAATCCATTACTTCCCTTGTTAAAGGGTATCCTAGCCAAATTACAGAACATATTTGGTGGTATTTAATTTTTCATCCTTCCTGTTGAGGCAGAGAATGCAAGTCAGTACTGTCAGAAAGATTCCTACCTTTGTGGCCCACAGAAAGAACAAAATTACTTCTGCATAGAGATAATTATGGGTTGTACATTTTACTTGAGACAGTGTTTATGGGCTGGATGCTGAGTGGGCAGGGGACTTGGTAAGAGGTCATAGAAGAGGCTAATGTACTCATTGCTTTCCTTGGCTAATTCTTTACTGTAGAAAAATATATTGACTACAGAAATTCCAGGTCTCTGAGACTGGTGGGAGAGTCTGGAGCAAGTAAGACTTACTCTCAGGAGAGAAAATTAGGGAATCTTTGAACAAACTGGATAAACCCAAGGCCATTCACAGATATATCCACAGGTGCTAAGGGAGCTGGCCTCCACACTGCAAGGCCACACTGATAACCTCTGAAAGGTCTTGAAAAGAACGGCACTTTGTGCTGTTTTTCAGTAACTCACTCCAGTCCAGTTACTTGACAACATATTCCTTCTCAACAATCTATAATAAAGTGCAAATAAAAATTCACTATATGATGTCAGATTATTTGGGAAAACAAAACTTTGCATACCAGTTCCCTGAATAAGTCTGCTGTCCTTATAGCCCAAATTCCTTACTGCTTGCTGCCTTCTCTTCTCTTATGATCTTCAAACTGTACCATTTCAGGGTCACTGTAGTCACAGCTGCCATTTACTATAATTATAATGAGCCAGCTGGTTTTTATTTATCATCTGGAGGACAGCAGCACTTGAAGTTATCTCATATGGGACCTGTATTCAACTACTCCTACACCCCTTCTCACCTTCTCTACCTGTCTTTTCTAAAGATCTGATATCCATACATCACAGTCCTCCAGTTGTTCATGCTACCCTGTTATATATTTACAATTCTCTGTAATTTCTTGTTGACATCTAGTTCCATGTTTCTTTCTCATACCGTACACATCAGAGCAAAGACACTTCAGATGGATGTCTGCTCCCTTCACTGTTTCAAGGGGACCAGAAACATCTCCCTCACTACCCTTTTCCACCCCCATTCTCCTACTTATCTTCAGGCTTTAATCTCCTTTCTCTGATGAACTTTCCTTAAAGCTTTCCTCATTGTGTTAACAAAAGACAACTGTGTTGTCCCAGTCGTCAAGTAAGCCTTATTTCTTTTTAACAGCTCTTATTCCTTGAAGTGAGTTCTTGGTTATAGAAGCCAAAGCCCTGACCATGACAACAACTGTACATCTAGGAGTTGACCTGCAGGATGCCTTTGTTTCCTTTCCCTTTAGCAGTATGATTAAGGACATCACCACCTGGGTTTTGTCCCTTTCATCTAGTCCTAAGAGTCCCAAACTTCCAGATCCCATTGTCCTGGGAATCTTTGTCCTCCCCTTGCTCAAGTACAGCTTTTGAATGTTCCTCTTTCTGTGTGACACAGAGCTTAGGCTCTGGGCTCTGCCAGATCTCTTCAAAGATCTTTTCATTTTCCCATATTACTTCCCTAATGCTATGCAATCTGCTCACCTTCTCTCTCAACTCCTTCCTTTTGTGTCTTAGCAGCTTGACCAGAGCCCACCTGCAGGTGAAGCTACCCTACCATCACTCTGAGCTCCCACCTGAAAGAAGAGCTTCAGGTTCACCCTGATGCCCAAGTCTCAATGACTACATCCCCTTTGGAATTCCCTCTTGGGTCAGTGCCTCTGTTATTCTACATGTCGCATGAATTGGACTGGGTCCTTTTGTATCACAGTGCTGAGGTAACTGGTAGTGTCAAGCAGCATATCTGGGCCTTTAGTGTTACCTCATTTACACCAACTGTAGTATGGAGTACCTAGCTCTCTTTTTTATGACCTATTTATAGTACTTTTGGTTTGCTGGCATTCCTGACTATCAGTTTCCAATAAGAAACTGTGCACAAATCTCTCTTCAGAGAGCGTTCCTGCTTGGCAGTCATTGTCTCTTGGTTCCAGCTCCTTGGTAAGTAGACTCTTGTGATTTTCATGTAGAGAAAGGAAAAATAAAAGTTTTTGTGGCTTTTATTTTTGGTGGGGTTTTGTTTGTTTGTTTTTTTTCCTCCCAGTTGCAGACATTCCTGTGGAGTACAAGTACAGGGCCCTGGTAATGAGAGGTGATGTATCTATATTAAAAGATATTTCAAAGATTAATTCATGCTACGACAATGACAATGTTTTACATAAGAATTTTCTGTGTCTCATTTTTTTGTCATTGTGTTTGATTGCTTACAGGCATGGTTTGCAACACATTTTCCACTTAAGAACCCAGATTACAATTACATGAAATATATGACACTACTCTGAAAAGGCTAATCCTACTTTCACCATTCTATTCTCTTGATATTCTACTCTAGGCTTATTTCAGTATTTCGGAATCTATGAGATTATGGAACGTGATGGTGTAGCGTGTAACCCTACATGGTTAGAAGTTAATTGGTATTTAAAACCTTTAAAGCTTTTAAACCACTAACCTGTTAATGGTTTGAAGCTTATTTTAACAGCAGAATACAAAGGGGACATCAGAATGGGAGCTTTACAAGTGAGATACAGGAATTTTGGCCTAAGATATATATGTAGCTGAATATGCTGTAGTATGAAGCTCTGTTTTTAGTAGATGGATTATTTGCCATGCTTAGGACCAGTGAATCTCTATTATTCTATAAATACTATGGGAAAATAGTACTCAGAAACATCAAAATTTAGTCTGAATTAAGCTTTGATATCAGTAAATATGCAGTGAGTGAAGGGAGTGACAGTTACCCAGCCATCAAGAGAAGCAATGCCTAACAGTCCTTGTCTGACTTTGAGTCAGAATGATTTGTAGTTTCTGTCTCAAATGGAAGATCATTCATGCCTTTGTAACTCCTGTAGCAATGTTGATTTGAATTGCTTGATGTCAGTTTTAAATTCAGCTTTATTCAGTTTATTATTGATTAAACATTTGATTAAACTCATTTGAATGTTTATGTCCCTGACTTTTATGAATCTATTTATTCAGACTGAATGAGCCATTTTCAATCCATGGAAACTAATTTCCAGTCTGTTGATTTGTTTTTATAGAAAGAAATTTTGAGTACCTATGTGCAGCTATGTAAAAATTATGACCCTTTTCTTCATGGTCACAGAATACTATTGAATGCTTACAATTATATATACTATAAGTCATATTGCAATGCTTTTTGTTACAGCTAGTGGCTAATAATAATCCCACTGGGCAGTAGTATTATACTCTAAGTACTGTAGTTATTCTGATTTTCCAGTTCACTGGCTTGATGTTTACTATCTTCTCCGTGAGTATGTATATAGAATATACTCAAAGTCCACAAAAACTGCCATGTATTTTAAACAAATGAGCTCTAAGACAAATGACTTATTTTGGTTGTGGAAAAATTATAATTTTCTATGTCAAATAGAGAAAATGGATTTTTTTTTCAATGCAAGACACATATTTTGGATTCTTTAAACAGGCTTGCTGACCTTATTAAAAGTCCTATCTATTTTAAAGTATCTTTAAATAGATAAACTGCATTCTTCCAAGACTGCTCTGTGCAATCTATTTTATAAAATCTAATTTAAAAATGTCAAAAAAATGTAAATAAATTCAGAAAAAAGAATTCCGTAACGTGTAAACGGAACAGTGAACCAGGTGTTAGATATTGCACACTTGTAACTACCAATGCATAGCCTCACCTGGAGGTAGGCTATATATTCCTAGGCTCAAGGGTCTTACAGATAGAAGAATCAAAATAATATATGCATGCCTCAAGCTTTGCTGTCACTTTTAAAGGCTGATTAGGGAATCTTTCCCAGTTTCTTCAAAACAAAGTAGCATCGCCCAAATTTGTCTAATGTGGCTACCATCCAGTAATTATGCTCTGATCTGCACAAATGACTCAGGATCAGACTGTAGGTAGAGCCGGGTGTCATTTTTCTCTATTGAACTATCTTTAAAATTATTCTGAGTTGTTAAAATTGTATTTTCATTCAGAAATAAAATATAATCTGAAACAAACTCTGTCTCATGAAACAAAATGTTCTTTGATATACCTCAATTTTAGGATCTTTGAAGCAATTAATTTGGCTAACTTCTTTATAGGTTTTCACATGTGAAGGGATACTTGCTCTTAAGGGATGTTAGGAGTGGCTGCTTCCTCCAGTTGCTCATGCCAGGACTCCCTTTAGCCTGGTCACTGAAATCCAGCCCAGAGACCTGTAATCTCTGCCTAGGCTGAGGGACACAGCTGCCACTTTCCTGCTTGCAGGTTCAACCAGTAGTGAACTCTCCAGGTTCACAAGCATGACACACACTGATGGATCCCCAAATACCAGCACAGTCCTGCTGTCTGCTTGGCACACCTGCCCAGATCCTGGCCCCTTTTACCCATCCCATGGGTCCTCTACTCTCCAGATGGTCCAGCTGAGTGCTCGCTACAAACATGCAGGACTCATGCACTTGTCCCACAGGCATCCCACACACACCCAGTTTGGGGGAAAATTCAGACACTTGCCCCCCTGGCAGCTGGCACCAGGCACACACACTGTAACCCTCAGTCCCACTCCAGTGGCCAGTGCAAAGCCCCTCAATTACCCTGATCCGACCAGTAGCTGATTTATGGGACACACATAATTCCTGGCCCAGGGGCTGGGGTTTAAAGACCCCACTTACTCCAGCTGCGTACACTGAGACGCCACTGGCTCCAGCAGCTGACACCGTGGGCCGAGGGCACCCACACCCCTGGTCTGACTCCAGTAGCTGACACCAGATGTCACTCACACACTTACTAGTCTCACCAGCAGCTGGTACTAAGTCCTTGCAGCACACACACGCAAATGGTATAGAGAGTGAGATTACACACAGAGATATTTAAGAAAACTTTAATAAGATATAAGAAGACAGGACAGACTGACCCTCAGGTTTGCAATCTCATGCATTGCAAAGTGCCAGTTTCCATGCAGTTTCCTGATAGCCCATCAACTAGTGTGACTACCAGCTTTGTTTCTAGTTATTGTTTGCTAATGCTAATTGGTAATGTTTTAGTCTCTGTGTGTTTGTTTTCCTCCCTTTCCTTATTTTCCCAGCGAAAAAAGTAACAATTTTCACACCCCACATACTCTTACCAATTCATGCCACTGACCACATTTATTCTTATCACAACTTCCTGTCATGGTTTAGCTCCAGTCAGCAACTAAACACCAGTCGCTCACTCAATCCCTCCATCCCAGTGGGATGAGGGAGAGAATCAGAAAGGGCAAAAGTACGAAAATTCATGGGTTGAGATAAGAACAGTTTAATAATTAATGTAAAATAGTAATAGATAGTAATAGTAATATAATGAATAGGAAAACAATGAAAGAGAGAGAGAGTTAAATCTGTGGAAAAAGAAAACCAAACAAGTGATACAACCCATCACCACCCACCAAACGATGCCACTAGTCCCTGAGCTGTGATATCTGTCCCGCCCCAGCCTACTCCCCACAGTTAATATACTGAGTAAGATGTCATATGGTATGGAATATCCCTTTGCCCAGTTTGGACCATCTGTCTTGGCTGTGCTCCCTTCCCTCACAGATTCCCGTGCACCCGGGAGCATGGGAAGCTGGAAAAGCCCTTGACTAGTGTAAGCACTACCTAGCAACAACTAAAACATCAGTGTGTTATCAACATTATTCTCATACTAAGTCCAAAGCACAGCACTGTGCCAGCTACCAGAAAGAAAATTAACTCTATCCCAGCCAAAACCAGGAGAGTATCCACCCCTATTCTACGTGATTTATGTCATGTCCCTGTCCTACCCTTTTCAATACATTCCAAGTAATAGTCACCACTTTCCCTGTCTTCTAATATATGTGTGTGTGTGTGTGTGTATGTATATACACAGATATCACTCCCTTAGTCTATGGACCATCCCTTTAAAATGTCCACTGAATTTGTTTAGTCCATGACTTTGGTTTCCATCTGTCCTAACAGTCTTTCAGGCAGGAGAGATGGGGTGTGGCATCGGATTGTTGCATGCTGAAGTCAGTCCTTGTTCCATCACCGCTGCACTTTCCTCAGCTTAATCAAAACTCATTATTCATTAATCTGGGATATTCCCACCATGACACCATTAATATAGCATATAGCAACCATAGTAATGATGACATGCAATATTATGTAGCAATTACAGTTCATTGGCATTTTTCACCCAAAATCAAATCCCCTTGAGGTACAAGTTGTACTCCTCCATTCTCCTGCATGACTCACCAAGTGCACCCAGGTCCTTGAGCAAAAGCAGTCCCTCAAATGGGTTTGCCTTTGCCTGAGGCAGGAAGAACCCAGGCTGTTTTCCCCAGCATATTTTTTATGTGCACTACAGGGACTCTATCCCCTTCCACAGCATGTAGGATTTCTGACTGGGCAGGGCCAGCGCGATTGGCAGATCCCCTTGTGTTGACTAACCAGGTGGTTTTTGCTAAATGTGTTACTTCGTGTTTAAATGTCCCACCCCCACCATTGCTCTTAGCGTAGTCTTTAACAGTCCATTGTGTCATTCGATTTTCCCAGAGGCTGGTGCGTGATAAGTGTCCTGGTTTCAGCTGGGATAGAGTTAAATTTCTTCATAGTAGCTAGTATGGGGCTGTGTTTTGGATTTTTGCTGGAAACAGTGGTGATAATGTGGAGATGTTTTAGTTGTTGCTAAGTAGCGCTTACACTGCTCAAGGACTTTTTCAGCTCCCCGTGCTCTGCCGGGTGCACAAGAAGCTGGGAGGGGACACAGTCACGACAGCTGACCCCAACTGACCAATGGGATATCCCACACCATATGATGTCATGCTCAGTATATAAGGCTGGGGGAAAGAAGCAGGAGGGGGTGGATGTTTGAAGTGATGGCGTTTGTCTTCCCAAGTAACCGTTACGCGTGATGGAGCCCTGCTTTCATGGAGATGGCTGAACACCTGCCTGCTGGTGGGAAGTAGTGAATGAATTCCTTGTTTTGCTTTGCTTCCACGTGCAGCTTTTGCTTTACCTGTTAAACTGTCTCTCAACCCATGGGTTGCCTCACTTTTACTCTTCTGATTCTCTCCCCCGTCCCACTGCGGAGGGAGTGAGCGAGCAGCTGCGTGGTGCTTAGTTGCTGACTGGGGCTAAAACATGACAATAGGGGGTGTGATACACCCACTCAATACTGTGCTTTCTGGCCTATGAAGTTGTTTTGGAAATCAGTCCCGTTTTCTGACTCAATTCTTCTGGGGTGCCAAGTCTCCATAAAACTTGTTTTTCAAGGGCCAGGATAGTGTTCCAGGCAGTGGCATGGGGACAGGATATGTTTCCAGCCAGCCAGTCATTGTTTCCACCATCATAAGCACGTGGTGTTTGCCTTGGCAGGTTTGTGGGACTGTGATATAGTCAATTTGCCAGGCCTCCCCATATTTATATTTCACCCATCCTCCCCCATACCATAGAGGCTTTACCTGCTTCGCTTGCTTGATTGAAGCACATGTTATATTCATGGATAGCCTGTGCAATAGTGTTCATGGTCAAGTCCACCCCTTGATGAGCCACCCATCATGAGCCCACCTGTATGTTGCATCTCTCCCTTGATGGTCTGAGGTGTCATGGGCCCACCGAGCTAGAAATAATTTGTCCTTATGCTGTCAGTCCAGGTCCACCTCAGCCACTTCAACCTTAGCAGCCTGATCTACCTGCTGGTTGTTTATATGTTCTTCAGTGGCCCGACTCTTGGGGACGTGAGCATCCACATGACGTACCTTTACAACCAGGTTCTCTACCCGGGCAGCAATATCTTGCCACAGTGCGGCAGCCCAGATGGGTTTGCCTCTGCGCTGCCAGTTGCTCTGCTTCCACTGCGGCAGCCAGCCCCACAGGGCATTTGCCACCACCCAGGAGTCAGTATAGAGATAGAGCACTGGCCACTTTTCCCGTTCAGCGATGTCTAAGGCCAGCTGGATGGCCTTTACCTCTGCAAACTGGCTTGATTCACCTTCTCCTTCAGCAGTTTTTGTGACTTGTCATATAGGACTCCATACAGCAGCCTTCCATCTCTGATGCTAGACTCTTATGTCTGGGGACCTGCTCACTGGAAACTGGAGCAGCAGCTTTCCTGGAAGAACTGCCCTGAGTGACTGTTTTTCCTTGCAACTCATGTATCTGTGCCTCCAGGCCCAAGGCATAATTTCCATCACACTGCCTCATGTCCTCTCCATGCTCAGACATGTAAAACCACAGGGTGGGACCTGGTGTGTATCATTTCTCTTGAGCAATGGGATATTTACTCCTAATGGCTGAGATACTGGTCCGTAAGGTGGGGAGCAGGGCATAATCATAGAATCATAGAATCATTATTGTTGGAAAAGACCTCTAACATCATTCAATCCAACCGTCAACACAATACCACCATGCCTCCTAAAACATGCCCTGAAGTGCCATGGCTATGCATTTTCTGAAGACCTCCAGGGATGGTGACTCCACCACCTCTCTGGGCAGCCAGTTCCAATGCCTGATCATGATTTTAGTACCAAAGTTTTTCCTAGTATCCAATCTAAGCCTCCCCTGATGCAGATTGAGGCTATTTCCTCTCATCCTGTGACTTGTTACTTGGGAGAAGAGACCAACACCCACCTCGCTAGAACCTCCTTTCGGGTAGTTGTAGAGAGTGATAAGGTCTCCCTCAGCCTCCTCTTTGCCAGACTAAACAACTCCAGGTCCCTCAGATGCTCCTCATAAGTATAGTGCTCCAGACCCTTAACCAGCTTTGTGGCCTTCTCTGGGCATGTTGCAGGAATTCAATGTCTTCTAGTGAGTGGTCCATTTTTCTGGCAATATATAAAATTTTCCTTGAAGATACCTTTCTTTTATGTCAGACAGGAGATGCCTGCAGAGGCTGAGGGCTTGTGTTGCTTTTCCAATGGTTTTTCCAATGCCCCCTTCCCTAGAAAGGGATCCCAATTCTTTGGTTTCCTTCCCATTTAATTCCAGGCTACTGCCCCTTTATCCCAGCATTAGAGCAGACAGGGGGCAATGTACTCTCCTACATGACAGCCAAAATCTTTTACATATCTCGCAGCTCACTCAACAATAGGGATTGGGTGGTTTCTGTCTCATTTATGTGTTCTTCCTCTTCCTCCTCTTCTCTTCATTATGGCCTTGCTCTTCCATCATCTCTTTCTAAATTATCTAACTTTATCATTGAGGAAATATATGGTACAGAATCACAGATTCACAGGTAGGGGTTGGAAGGGACCTCTGGAGATCATCTTGTCCAAACCCCCTGCTTGAACAGGGACACCTAGAGCAAGGGGCAGAGAAACACATCCAGGTGGGTTTTGAATGTCTCCAGGGAGGGAGACTCCACAACCTCACTGGGCAGCCTGCGCCACTGCTCTCTCAATTTCACAATAACAAAGTTTTTTCTCATATTGTGGTGGAACTTCCTGTGTTCCAACTTGTGCCCATTGCTCCTTGTTAAGTCATTGGGCACTAATGAAAAGAGCCTAGTCCCATCGTCCTGACACCCACCCTTTAGATATTTATAGGTATTTGTAAGATCCTTGCTCAGCCTTCTCTTCTCCAGGCTGAACAAACCCAGGTCCTTCAGCCTTTCCTCATAAGGGAGATGCTCCAGTCCCCTGATCATCTTCATAGCTGTATAGGCTGGACTTGCTCAAGCACTTCCCATTCCTTCTTAAACTGGGGGACCCAAAACTGGACACAGTACTCCAAATGTGGTCTCACTAGGGAAGACTGGAGGGGGAGGATAACCTCCCTCAACCTGCTGGCCACACTCCTTATTATGCACTCCAGGATACCATTGGCCTTCTTGGCCACAAGGGCACATTGCTGGCTCAGGGTCAGCTTGCTGTCCAGCAGCACTCCCATGTCATTCTCAACAGAGCTGCTTTCCAGTAGTTCAACCCCCAACCTGTACTGGTACAGCCTGTACAGGTTGTTCCCCCCCAGGTGCAGGAACTTGCACTTGCTCTTGTTGAATTTCATGTGGTTCCTCTCAGCCCAGCTCTCCAGCCTGTCCAGGTCTCGCTGGATGGCAGCACAGCCTTCTGGTGTATCAGCCACTCCTCCCAGTTTGGTATCACCATCAAACTTGTTGAGGTTACACTCTATCCCATCGTCCAGGTCACTGATGAATATGTTGAACAGGACTGCACCCAGCACAGACCCCCAGGGAACACCACTAGTGACAGGCCTCCATCCAGACTCTGCTCCATTAATCATGACCCTTTGAGTTTTGTTGTTGAGCCAGTTATAAATCCACCTCACTGTCCACTCATCCAGCCCACGCTACCTTAGCTTGCCTGTGAGGATGTTATGGGAGGCAGTGTCAAATGCCTTATTGAAGTCAATAGAGATAACTTCCACCGCTCTCCCTTCATCAACCCAGCCAGCCATTCCATTGTAGAAGGCTCTCAGGTTGGTCAAGCATGATCTTCCCTTGGTGAATCCATGTTGACTACTTCTGATAACCTTCTTGTCCTCTGCATGCCTGGAGATGACCTCCAGGATGAACTGCTCCATCACCTTTCTGGGGATGGAGGTGAGGCTGACTGGCCTATAGTTCCCCAGGTCCTCCTTCTTGCCCTTTTTGAAGATTGGAGTGACATTTGCTTTCCTCCAGTCCTTGGGCACCTCTCCTGTCCTCCACGGCCTTTCAAAGATGATGGAGAGTGTCTCAGGAAGAACATCTGCCAGCTCCCTCAGCATTCGCGGATGCATCCTATCGGGGCCATGGATTTGCGAAGGTCCAATCTGCATAGGTGATCTCTGACCCAATCCTTCTCAACCAATGGTAAGTCTTCCTTTGTCCCAATTTGTCCTCTCTTCTCAGGGGCTTGAGGTGTCTGAGGGCCAGCCTTAGCAGTAAAGACGGAGGCAAAGGAAGCATTCAGTAACTCTGCCTTCTCTGCATCCTGCATTACCAGGGCCCCTTCCTTGTTCAGCAGTGGGCACACTGTGTCCCCAGTCTTCCTTTTACTGCTGATGAGAAGCCCTTCTTGTTATCTTTGACATGCCTTGCCAGATTTAATTCCAAGTGGGCCTTAGCCTTCCTTGTTGCATCTCTGCATACCCTGACAACATTCCTATATTCCTCCCAGGTGTCCATTCCCTTTCTCCACATACTGTGAACCTCCCTGTTCCGTTTGAGTTTCTCTAGAAGCTCCTTTGTCATCCATGTGGGTGTCCTGGCTCCTCTGCCTGAGACTCATGCTCCTTATGCTACTCCACAAAGTACTCTCTACACAGTAGAGTAATAATCATTTATCCAGCATAATAAGATAACAGTAAGTTCTCCAGCATGCAGTTATACATTTAAGACTATTTCTCACAAAGCAGTCACTCAGTATCTGACCTCAATTACTATGTTCAAGAGGAACAAAAACAGAGCAGAAACTATATTCATAAGCCAAATGGGTAAATGTAATCTCAGTTACACGGGGCTTATATTTTACAGTATAATGCCACCGGTGCCAATATCTACTATTACTTGGATAATCTGTCTCTTCTTCTCCCATGAGACATAATTATATCCTCATCTTTTCTATTAGAAACACTTTCTTTGCCTTGCATGGCTGTGGATGAACTCTTCCATCAAGCTATCTTAATGATTAACATAGTTTTAAGCTAAACTCAGAACAAATTGTTCTTAGCTTGCATGTAATTTCAAGTTTGTTGCTTCTTTTTCCACCCTAAAAACAGATTTGCATGCCAAAATCTTCTCAGTTTTTCTGAATACACATCTGATCTAATGAAGTAATATACATTTTCCTACAAACATTGTCTCATTTTATATATTGCAGTACTTATATCCCCATCGGGGCAGGAGGACTGATTTTCCACTATCTTGTATCTTTGAATGCAAATGTATTTCACCACTAATTTTTGATAATATGCTTTAGTCTCATGGTCTTCAATATCTTTAGTTACTGTTATATTGACCTGGATGAGTGAAAATACATTTTAGAATGCCACCAAATGAAAAATTGTTTCAGAAGTTTACAGATACAGCGTATGAATACATGACTACATCAAGTGTAAAGTAACTGAAAATCAGCTTTGTTGTATCCTGGTAATTACAGCCAGAGAGTACAAACTAAGAAACCCAGCTTCTTTTCTTTCATATATGTTTTTGACTCACTACATGACTATAAGCCATTTAGACTTTCTTGCACTTCTTATATTTAATAGTCATGTGGAAAATAATGAAATAAAATAACATTCACTTACATTCCAGTATTCAAGGGACACTTCTAGCATGTTTGTAAAACACTTTGAGATACTTCTTCACAAATTTTATTTATACAGGCATATATATTTTTTTATGTATAGATATATGTGTATACAGATATAAATTGTGTTCAACTGTGAGAAATGTTGTCATAGCTTACCTGCAAGACCTTACCTTCATTTTAGAACATGCAGTTCTATGCTGAGAGGCATTAATTTTCACCTATTTAAATAAGTCACCTACTATAATGAATTCCCTTTAAATTAGAGTTTCATTGAAGGGTGCTGATTACATCTGAATAAAGCAGCGGGGCAAGTTCAGAATGTTCCTACAGAGTGGGAATTAAAGATAGAAGACAGAGAAGCTCTGTGGAGCTTTAACCTTACTGAATTAAAACTCTGCCTGAAAATGGCTTAATTTTGACCTTCAATTTTATTTTAGGTAAAATAAATCATTGTTTTCTGAATCAAGGAATTAAAAAAAAAGAGAGAGAGAAAAGGCAAGTTTGGCATTATACTCAATTCTTAGTAGCATTTAGTACAAAAGTCTTTGTCCAAGGTTTCTATCAACATTTTAAAAGGCATAGTTAAATCAACTGCTGTAAGAAGAACATCATATTGTTTGTGAGCAAAGCTCAGTTTATTGAAGATGCTGTTTATTATAAGGAGTCACAAACACATCAGAAAAAAACTATTTTATGTCTTGCTTTCATCATTCCTGTTCTGAGCTTTAATTAGAAATACAAGTACATTAACTAAGTTGATCAAGCATATCTTATGGAGTTAGTTCTCCTTGCAGTAGCTTAAGAACACTTTTTCATAAGTGCAAGCCATTATTGTCTTAGAGAATTTCTGTCCATCAACCCCAGCCAGCAACTAAGCACCACACAGACACTTCTTCACTCCCCCTTGGTGGAATGGGGGAGAGAATCAGAAAAGTAAAAGTGAGAAAACTTGTGGGTTGAGATAAAGACAGTTTAATTGGTAAAGCAAAAAACACACACACGCAAGGAAAGCAAAAGAAGGAACATATTCACTACATATAGAGTGGGATATCCCTTTGGTCAGTTGGGGTCAGCTGTCCCAGCTGTCTCCCCTCCCAAATTCCTGTGCACCCCCAGCCTGCTCGCTGGTGGGGAGGTGTGAGAAGCAGAAAAGGCCTTAGCTCTGTGTAGGCATTGCTCTGCAATAGCTAAAACATCCCTGTATTATCAACACTGTTTTCAGCACAAATCTAATACATAGCCTCATACTAGCTACTATGAAGAAAATTAACTCTATCCCAGCCAAGACCAGCACACCTGGAAACTCTCTTCACAGATACAAAAATTTTAATTAGGTCACTTGCAATTTGCATGAGATTATTAATCACAGAGATGAAAGAATACCTTTCTCTAAAAAAGTTTTACTGTGGAAATCAATCTAATAATTCTTTTCTAATAATGTAGCATACTGTATAGCTATTGGTGAGAAGTGAGAGAATAAGTAATATGTGAATGTGGAAAGTTTTTATGCAGTTTTTATGAGCCTACCTGCTCAGCAGTTAAAGACTGAAGTTATTCTTGACATTATGGGAAATACAGTTTAAAATGCTGGGGTAGCTCACTGGAATAACAGGAAATGGGCCTGGAAAAATCTCTCAAGCAATGATTTCAGCCCCCTATTATTATGAACAATAATGGTACATGTCTTTACCTTTCCTAGAAAGATACATGTCCTTAACAAGCTCTCTGTTAAATTTATTGGAAGGTTGTTCCAGTACCTTTAGGGGTAGAAAACTTCTTTTCATTTCTGATAAATTCTTGTTGCTCAGAGACAAATGTGGTCCTCATATATATTATTCCAGCAAGTGACTTGGTTTCATCTGAAAAACAGTTCCTTCTATAAGTAAACAAGTCTCTTTGAGTCTTTGGCCCACTCATACAAATACACACGTACACAACTGTATTATTTTTTTGTTCATTTTATTTGAAAGAGAGTACTTTTTTGGTTTGTCTCCTTAGCTTCAGAAATTGAAAAATTATGTGTCTGAATCTAAGATATCCACACAGTCTCCCTTTGCAGCCAGAAGAAAAATGGGTGCATCTAGAGTGTTATTGATGTGTGTTGGATTATGGCAAGAAGAATCTTCTGCTGGAGGTATCTATCTTTTCCCTAACTAAAAGCAAGCTTACGAATAACTAAGCTTTAGAGAGCTCACTTTTAGAAACCTCAGAGGAGGTAACCTGAAGTACCACTGGCTTTCATTAAGGACATTACAGAGCTAAGTTCACTGGGACAAAATACAGAATTTAAGAAGTAATTGCATAGATTTGCACATTTGCATTCAAGTTAAAATTTCAGTCATTACTTGGGCCTATGGTTAGCTAACCCTTAACAAACAATTAAAACAGTTGATAAGCAGGTTGGTTTTCTTAATTTTTGAAATATTCATAAGCAGTCTAGAACCCAATGTTACAAATTATACACAGGAGACAATGAATTACATTTTTTAAAACAAAATATTAAAAATATAAGTTTATATCATTGGTATTTAGATACTAGACTTCTTCTAATGCCTCCTCTGATCTGTTATGCAAGGCGTCATAATTCCTGATTACTAAAGGCATTTTATCTAAATAATACTTTCTTATAATTGTTAAATCTGTTCAAATTCTAATATACTTCTCTAATGAATATTGTATTAGTAATTAGAAAAAAAGAGTTCATATCAGGAGATGATAGAAATAAAATAGATACTGAACACAGAGAAATTATTTATTGTGATTGATTTTGAGCTGCTGGTTTGAATGGTAGATAAAGCAAAGAAACCTTTCAATGCCTTTTAATATTGCTAGTCAGCAAATTTGCCTCTTCTTTCATGTAGCAGCACTTTAGCAGTGTGTATCTTTATAGAACTCTCCACGTAAGAATTATAATGTAGATTTTTACATTCTTTACAATATTTAAAAACTAAGCAGAAAGTAAACCAGGGCTTTATTTGTTTGTTTGTTTGTTTTGTTTGTTTGTTTTGTTGGTGTGGTTTTGGAGTTTTTTTGAAAGTTGATATGTTTTCTGCAGGTTTGCATTTTATTGGTTTTTTCTTTAATCTTCTGAATGGGTTTGGTAGAGGAAGGTGTAGACCACAGGATCCTTTTTTTGATGGAGGCTAGCAGACTTAAGCAGACTTAATCAATTTTCTTATAAATTGATTTCAAACTGTCCAAAAATTAGTTTATTGTCATTACTAGATCTAAGATCACCTAAAATAATAAAAATACCTAGTGAAGATGCAGTTCACATGTTGCACATTCTCAGAAGTGCAAATTCTGTGATATTGCAGCTAACACTGAATATGATTCATCATCCGGCACTGTGAAGTAAACTGGGGTTTTAACCCCTTTTATGTATCAAATTCACTAAATAAAATGAGAGAACAATAAAGCGAAATTTTCGTTAATTTTTTTTCTTAAAATGTCCTTTAATATAAAAAATTTAGAATACGGTTTGAGAAAAATTAATCTTTAAGGAAAGACATTAATTATATGTTGTATGATAAAATATACTCTTACTATGAGCTATAGGTATAAACAGATTAATTTATTCCTCTGTTGCATGTAATTTTCCTTTTTATTATCACATCTTATTTCACAATTAAGTTAATATTAGCTTTTTCTTTCTGTATTTTGTTGCATCTTACTTTCCTATACCTTTTCATCATTTTTTCATCCTTTCATATACATCCTTTCACTGAGGTAAATAGAATACTTTTTATAAAGATAAGAGCGATTTATATTTATGAATATATTTTCAAAATAGTAATTCTTAATTGAGCTATGTTCTAGCTATATAACAGGAAGACACTTGTTTAAAGTAATCTAAGTTAATTAGGGTCACAGTAACATAAGTTTAAAAATGCTAGTTATCACTCACATCATTAAGAAATCTGTTATATTCTACTGCAGGTACTATTCACTCTATTTGCTTAGCAGATCTATAGTGTGTTCCTCATAACATAGTTTCATAATTTCAGTGAAGCACAGGTTATTGACACCATGACAGAGATAAGGAGCCATGCTAGTAACATAAATAAGGATGTCCAGTACTTCTGGGTTTAGAATATAAGAATTTAAAAAACTGAGATTTATGTTAAAGAGAAGATGGGAGCCCAAGATGATATTGTAAAGTTTTTGTTCTTTTTTTTCCCCAATTTTAATCTTATCTACAGAGTTATGGTGCTTATAGCAGCCTTCGACACAGGGGCAAGAATGTACAGACAAGATGAGGAGACGATGTACCTGTGAGAAATGTTTGTGCACTGAACTCAAAAGTTTCTGTTGATATCTGTTAATAAAATGAATAAGAAATAAATATTGTGGAACTGAATGTAACTTATGTTTCTTGTTACTGTTTAGGCTGTTAAAATGCAAGTTATACTATAGTCAAAAATTTGCTATCAGTTCCTAAGAAACTTTGTGTTTAAATAAAATCCTTGTTTTCCTTCATCCATAACTATAATGAACAGGTTTGCATGTCAGAGTCAGAGGAAGTATGCTGTTGTACAGAGTACAGGAATGAGATACAGAATGATTCTTCCTGGACCGGCAGAAATATTTATAAAATTCATGTTATGGAAAGATGATGTTCTAAATATTTTGTGGATACAGAATTTCAGATAATTAAAGGCACAAGAAAGACTATGTTTATAGAAACATATGATATATTTTAAGTTACACGAATCTTGATTATTTCAAGTTTTTTTGATACCCTGCCCACTGTTTTCCCGCTTCCACATCCTTATGTAGTTGGGACAATTGCATGAAATCCAGATATGGAAATTCTTAAAAATCTTTTCCAGCACATCACAAGTCACAAATGGGCTTTACATAACCAGTAGAAGACATTTTTATTCAATGGTATTATGGACCCAAAACAATCCATATAAGGGAAGGGAAGGGAAGGCAAGGCAAGGCAAGGCAAGGCAAGGCAAGGCAAGGCAAAAAGGAAAGGGAAAAGGGAAAAGGGAAAAGGGAAAAGGGAAAAGGGAAAAGGGAAAGATTCTTCATCCATAAGAAAGGAACAAGACCAAGATTTGATAAACACCACAGTTCCTTACTGAGTGTGCTGGTTTTGGCTGAGAAGGGGTTAATTCTCTTCACTGTAGTGCCTGTAGCAGTGAGGAACCTTTCCAGCTCCCCGCGCTCTGCCGCGTGGGCAGGAGGCCGGGAGGGGCGGGGCCACAGCCAGAGCAGCTGACCCTGACTGGCCAATGGGGTGTTCGTTCCGTACCATGTGACGCCATGGGGCAGTGCATTAACCGGGGCAGTTGGCGCGTGGGTGGGCGGTTGCAGCTCAGGGGCTGGCATTGTTGGGTTGGTGGGTGGTGAGCGGCTGCGTCACATGCGGTTTGTTTTGGTGGTTCATTCCCCCCTCCCCCACTAACCCTGGGTTTCGTGCCTCTCATTGTTTTCCTTTCTATTGCATTTTTGTTGTTGTTGTTTTATTCTAATTATTAAACTGTTCTTATCCCAACCCACGAGCGTTACCCTTCTGATTCTCTCCCCCGTCCCACCGGTGGAGGAGTGAACGAGTGGCTGTGTGGGGCTGAGTTGCCAGCTAAACCACAACACTTAGACACATTTCTTTACTAAGAGGGTGGTCAAACACTAGAACAGTCTTCCTAGAGAGGGAGAAAATGCCCCATGCCTGTAAGTGTTTAAGAAGGATTTGGACACTGTCCTTAATAATATGCTTTAATTTTTGTTCAGCACTGAAGTGGTCAGGGAGTTGGACTAGGTGATTGTTGTAGATTCCTTCCACATGGAACTCAAGACCCTGGATTCCTTGCTGGTGACACTTCAAGACAGATCAAATCTCACATCTTTGCTTCTTTGCAGTAGATGTTTCATTATTGTGTCCTTTACTTGGTGACCATCAATTCACATGTTGGGTGCCCGGTAACATAATGGGTCACTATTTGTCTCTGCCTCACCTACACTATA
Source organism: Phalacrocorax carbo (assembly GCF_963921805.1). Taxonomy (NCBI): domain Eukaryota; kingdom Metazoa; phylum Chordata; class Aves; order Suliformes; family Phalacrocoracidae; genus Phalacrocorax; species Phalacrocorax carbo. Next base: position 164,751,726 of record NC_087513.1, read on the forward strand.
TGTATGCCAGTCTCCACTTCAGCCAACAGTTGTGCCCCTGCCTGGCCATGGGCCCCACTGGTCTGATCTCTGACCTGCAGACTGACTTCTGGGCTTCACCTCAGAATCACAGGATCACAGAGGTTGGAAAGGACCTCCTGAGGTCACCAAGCCCAATATGACTGCCCAAACAGGGTCATCTAGAGCAACTTGTGTAGAAATATTTCTAATTGAGTTCTGATTCTCCACAGATAAAGACTTGACAACCCTTCCAGGCAACCTACTCCAGTGTTTGTCCAACCTCAGAGTAAGAAACTGTTTTATTGTGTTTAGATGGAATTTCATGTTAATTTGTGCCAATTGCCTGTTGTCCTTTATCTGGGCACTACTGAGAAGAGTCTGTCTCCCTTTTCATTCCTTCCCATCAGGCTTCTATACACATCAATAAGATCTCCCAGAGCCTTCTATTTTCCAGGCTAAATAATCTCATCTCTCTCAGCCTCTCCTCATATGAAGGATGTTCCAATCCCTTAATATTTTTGGACCTCATACTTATCTTGTCACCACGGACCTGCCCTCTAATCAGTGGAGTGTGACTGACCCTGGTTACCTTTACCAGATGAGATTCTGACCCTGACCTGACTGACCTTATGGCTTGACCTCACATCTGTCATCTGACTATGAATTTACCTGATGATCTGGACTCTTGGTTGAACCAGGCTGCTACCCCTGGGCCTGTTTTTCTCCCCCTGCTCAGGTACTATAGGACCAGACCCTGGCTGTCAAGGCCTCTGCTGACATGTTGGTGCACTCAACTCCCCATCCATTAGGGAGCAGCTGGCCCTTTCTGCTTTCTGACACTTTGTACCACTGTTCACAATGGGTTTGTGTTCCTGCTTATTGTAGTGCATTTGCATATTCTCTCTGCCATTCACCTAAGTCTGAGTGTTTAATTATTAAAAAAGAAAAAAAACCCAAACAAACAAAAAAAACAAAACAAAAACAAAAACACCCCCCCAAAAAAACAAAAACAAAATTCTACCTCAGAAAACCAGAAACCTGAAAGCAGTAGTCTATGGTCATTAACTAAAGAGTTCTGAGATTCCAGAAGTTGCAGGCACATATTTAGTCCACTCTGGTCAACACCTGCTAAAGCTTATGATGCTCTTGAAAGTGGGACACCTTCAACTAGCATCATGCTGCACAATTTTATTTTTTTTATTAGTTTCCCAGACACTGATCTGCAATGAAAATATAGTACTGACACATGGTAGCACAAAAAGTAAGAATGAAGCCTCTTGTGAATAGAACACATTATTTAAGGAAAGAAATTGGTTTCAGGAAAGAAAGATAAATACATGCACAAAGGGATGCATTTCTGAAAACAAAATCACAGAATTCAGTCATTCCTGCTGCTATGGCCATACAATCACAATATTTTAAAAAGCCAATTGAATGGCATTTGTAGAGAGAGTCTCAATGACTGAATGGTTCATCTAGCTGAGGATGCAACAGGATGCTTGTTTAAGGGGATTTCCTTTTTTACTCCAACCTGTCTTCTCAGACCTGCCCATGTTGTGATGTTTCTGCTTCAATTCTTCTTCTGCCTCTGCCCTGTTTAGCTATGCTCCTTCATTTGTTCCTTTTTTTCACACCCTGTCTCATCTTGTTTTCCTTGCTTTGTTCCCCTGTTAGTTGTTACTCGTCTTTTCTCTTGTCTTTTATACTGAAAATGGCAAGTAAGAACAGGATCAGGCCTTTTGTATTGTTTGTGTTTATGTTAGTGCTGGTTTTCTGTGTGATACCTCTAAAGGCATCGTTCTTCTGTTTGTGTTGATCTATTGGTGGTTGGCCACCTCTCAGTGCGTGTATGTGTGCTCAGCCTTGTCGTTAGCTGGACCTACTGCCAGGGGGTCACAGCAGCTTTGCTCTAGCATACCAGGAAGGAGAATGGCCCTGGGTCCTAAAGCTCACCATCCTCATCTTCCTTTTAACAAGGAGGACCATCACATAGGGGCCATCACATCAGAAGTACTTCCAGAAGCCTCAAGAACAGGAAATAATTTACTAGAAGCAGACAAGAGAGTCATGAGGAAGAGTCATGTGAGTGCGGGGGGGGGGGGGGAGGGCATGGCCCCAGAGGGCTCCAGATTACTCCAAGGTACCTCCAACCAGCCAAGGCAATCCTTGCCTTGTGAGAGAGACCACCCCTGCCCCTGCTGGAACTGTGACACCTCAGGGATCACAGTGCTGTGGGGGAAAACATCTGCAGGTGTCATAGCTTCAGAATGGAAGTAAACTAGTTTAGTTAACCAGAAAGAGACCTCTCTCCTCAATATATTGCTCAGCAGTAGCTGAAGTATCTTGTATATAGGTGTACCCAGGGAAACAGCTCTACTACCGATTTGTAGTTCTCCATGCTGGTTCCTGAGGCTGTGATCAAATAACACAAAGTTTTAGATCGTTTTCTCTTATGCTAAGGCATGAAGCCCAAACATGGGCTTCATAAAATAATTTTTGCATTTCCCTTCCTGAATCACAGAAAGAGTTTAAGCATAGTAGAACCTATGTTTCTTCCTTGGTTTTATTTTAAAATATAGTAACACAACTCCTTCAGCTGAAAATACATGCAGTGTTCATTGGCTGCCAATATAAAAAATGAAATCAACAACTTCTACTGAATGTTCTAGCTAAGTTATAAACTTTTCACTAAATCTTCATCTCTGACTTTTATCAACATTATAAACATTTTACAATACAGACTTGTACACATGTATACAGCATGTTATACAGCTGACCCCCAAATAAAACAATGTTCTTTCTCAAGGGAAAAAAAAAAAACACCTAACACAAAACAAAAAAAACTCAATTAATAAACCAATATCTTCATGTTTTCTGTGATCAGACATTAAATTCTACTAATTTCATGATGGATAGCACTAACAGATTTATTAAAACAAAGTTGTTTCGTGCTTTATATAATACCTATGTCAGCTATCCTTGAACTTTGTAACAATTAAATAAATTTGTTTGCCTCATAATATCCCAGTGATGGATTTTCACATAATATTTTCTCAAAAAATAATTAAAACATGACATTTTAAGAAAAGAGAAAATAGAACTTACCAGGAAGTGATGGACTGGTCACTGGCAGTTCAACCTCAATGATTTCATACAAGAGTGCTTGTTACACTGGCAACATCCTTGTTCTGTCACAGGTAATGTAGCAAGGACAGAAACTCTAGTGGCTTGAACCTTGAACACAGTGTTTCTCAATTCCACCACAACTTTGGCTCAAGATGTAGCAGTAATCTATGGTATTTTGTAATGATTTTCACATATGTTAAATCTCAAAAAATTATGACTAGTATACAAAATTAATTTTTCAAAAATTTCAATATGTATAAATTAAAACTTTAATAACAAATGAAGAACATCTTGAGTAAATGAAGACAAACTCTCATTTTCCTTTCCAAATCTCAGTAACTTTATTGGCTTAAGTAAGTAACTGAGTGCTGTCAGACTTAAAAATTTACACAACCTGTGTTAAATTCATTTCACTTAGGTAATTGTTTAAGTGCATTTTTAAGATCTATCATTTGCAGACTATTTTAAATGGTACTCTGTCGTATATTCTGATTTTTTTTCTCTCTTCCTTTCTTGTATTATACTTACCTTCCCTTGGGACTAAATCATGCCTCTATTTTTTTTTTTCCCAAGAACCATCCAAGCTGAATTCAGATTCATAATAGAAACGATTTTTTAAATTAAAAAATAATTAGAAATTACCTGTCTGGGGAGAAAAAAAAAGTGTGATTCATATAATATTCATTTTACTGGAATGTATTAAGATAGTAAATGAAGTCCTCAAACCAAGATCTCACATGGACACTCAGCATTTCTTCCAGCTGTCTTTTTTTATTAGGGCTAAGTCTGGCCAATGGTTCTCAGTAGAAAACAAATAACTACTTTTGTTATACAGAGGTGACACAAAAGCTGATATTTTAATGTGGATCCACTTTTCCTTTTCATTTTCTAATGTACATTGCATCAAAATCTTTTTAACTATCTATTTATCTTTTTTTATCATCTTATTTTTATATCCCAAGAGTATCATCATTGCAGCACACTGTGAGGAAGAGTATTGTTATGGCAGCGTGAGGTAAATAAAGTGTCGCTAGCTCAGGTATCAGCAAACTGCAAAGGAGATTCTCAGAAGAGTTTTCTGAACATATTCTACTGATTCATCTTAGTTTTCTTGTATTTTCTTACCGACTACAGTATCATTTGAGTGTGATATCTGCTTTCATTTAAAGGTGGATATATTTTCATCTTAATTTATACAATTATATTTAAGTATGGATTTTTGAAATATCATGGTCAACCTTAACTAAAGGTTTGGTTTTGTACAAGTTTTTACTTTCTTAAACAGGCACACTTTGTGCTTAAAATATCTTTATTAGTTCCGAAGTCGGAAATTATTTCACTGGAGATTGAGCAAAGTTTTCAGTACTATTTCTTTCTTTACTTTCTCTACATAATATTAGGTCAGGGGGGCATTTAAGTTTTGGATTTTGAAGTCTACTTTCACTACTTCTTCTTTTTTTTTCTTTTTTAAGAGAGAGAAAGTGCCAAAGTTTGAAAGAAAAATCTTTTCAGGACACAGTTAGAGGAAGTGAAAAAATATTTCTGAGTACATACAGTGGAATCTGCCAAGATTTTCTGCAGCTTTAGGAAGCATTTTTCTCCTTCAGAGATAACTACACATTCTTTTATCCAGACTGACTAGGCCCAAGGGGCTTTTCTAGGACAAGCTGCACAAGGAATACTGGATATGTGTAAGTGGGGAAAAATCTTTTCCAGTATCTGAAACTGAGGAACAGAAGAAAAACATTATCAAAAGGATATATTGGAACCTTGATTTTAGGGACTGATTTTTGTGGCACCTTAATAAATGAGAACTTAAATATGGAATATTTCTATCTGTGACTCTACTATTTCAGTGAATTTCCATATACAAGATATGTACATACTTTTTTGCTAACTTGGATTTGGCAGGAACTGTTTACAGTTTCCAGTGAAACCCTGTGAATTCTTCCTAGCAAGGAGCTGATGAAGAAGTTACATACTTAAGTTACATATGTTATATAATGTGACTACATTGTCGCATACAGTCATGTATATGACCTTTTTTGAGAGAAAGGCAGAAATAGAAAAGAACACTAAATAAATAAGTTTGTGTAACCCTCTGGGCTGGAGATCAGAGGTAAAAGAACTGTTTGTTGCCATCTATTGCTGAACTAGACAAAGAATTGGAAAGAACAACCACACCTGTACTAAACATCTCCTCTACCAGGATATGGGCTTCGTTGGTTTCGGAAATTTGCTCATTGATATATGATCGCAATTTTTCTGTCACTGAAAAAGAGCATGAACCTTCTCAGGGAATTTAATCATAGCTTAAAAATTCCTGGTACCCCGCAGTAAAAAGAATCTACTACAAAAAAGAGGAGATGGAAAATTCATTCATACCTTGTAGGAGGAGTACATTCTTGGTAGTGTAGTAGTGATACAGTCACACAGAGCAGTACAATCATATACACATTATGATCATACACAGTATTAAACACCTAGAAAAATTACTCAATTAAAATTAATCTGTGACAATGCTGGGGAGAGATGATGGTAGATCCACAACAACAAATAGCTGCAAAATTTGACTTACAAAAAAAATTGTTTCCAACTTTTATGAAGGAATTTTCTTTGCTTTATGCAGATGTGCTCCATATGTATAGACTTTGAAAGATTTTATCTAAGTTTTCTTTTTATTTTTGCCCATATCCCTGCAAATTCTGAACCCAAAATTTCTTTTGACAAAGTCTGATCAGATTGGTTACAAAAGAGGAAAGTTCTTATTTGTGTTTATTAGGTATAACAGATAAGAAAAAGCAAGGTAAATTAATAACATTCATTTTCCATTTTATTCCATCTTGTTCTGGTGTTGCTTTTATTTAATTTTCTTTTTTTTTTTTAAATAATTAAAATTGTGTGTTTTCTTTATTGAGATGTTTAAAACTCATCTTAAAGGTGACCTTTATATGGACCTTTCTGAGCTCTGAATGAAAGCAAAATATATTTGCTTACTTCTAAACATAGGGAAAAGAGTAAATATGTCAATCCTATTAATGTTACTAAGCTTGTTTTGTTAATTGTGATCTAATCTTTAGCATCCTTTTGAGTCTGATCAAATTATATGAGTGAGCACAGAAAAAGGAAAACTGAATACAGTTTAGTTGACCACAGAGAGGTATGTGATGTCGTTTGAGATACCCTTACGCATTCCCCCTCACCACTAGGTGCTGCTCTAGTGGGATGTGGGTTTCCCATAGTTTCTGTTTCATATCAGTCAGATGCTGACATATGTGTTCAGTACTCCAGGGGGTCTCAGATGACTCTACAATTCTGTTTATAGAGAATTGAATTAAGCACATGATGCTTTCTTCATACTGCAATAGGTACCAGACAACACCTGCCTCCAGTGTTCTTTGGTCTCTTTGAAATACACAGAATACTTGCAAGACTAAATCATAAGTATACCATTGTTTCATGGTGATTTAGATTAAATATTAAAAATAAATACAGCATTAAAAATTAAAATATAGTTAATATAATAAAAGTAAGATCATCTGTAATTTTCATATAAACACTCTGTCAACACAAGCCACTTTCTGTAATAGATGATTTACACATGATGTTCATGCTCCTTTTGGCCAGCCATATTGAGGAAAACATACAGGATGGGAATAAATTTCAAAATGGGGAACTTATATCTTTTATTTAAGGGATTTTTAACTATAAAGACTAAATGTATTTCATGTTTTTAAAAAATAAATGCATAGGAATGTAGTATCGTTATATTTTCCAACATAATGGAAGAAATAATTTATAGAGATATAGATAGAAGTCGTTAGTGGAGGAACATCAGAACTCTAACCTTGAACATTTAAAGCTTAGTTAAGGTCCACACACTTTGATTTACAGTGATAATGAAACATTATTACTATTTCAGATGTTTCTGGATAGTCATGATATCTACATGGAGGGATGAATATGAAACAGAACCTACAGAAGCTTTTCATTCCTTTGGACAAGCTGGGAATCAGTTAGACCTTTGACAGCTGAAGCCTTTCTTTATTGACTGAAATAGAAGATAAAATTATGACTATTTGGGATACTCCATTTAGGATGTTAACGAAGATATTTAGGCATAAAAGTTAGGCTGGGCACAGCAGGAGGTGCATGGGGACAATTCTAGAGCTGCCCAACATTATCCTCTGGAGGGCTGCTGTAACAATGAATGAAATACTCAGTAGGAAGGTCCAGTCAGTCACCTAATTCCAAGTCTGTCCATTGTGTCAAGCCAGTCCATTAACTGATATCACCAGACAACTGGCTGGTGAGGTCCCCAAGAATTCCTGACTAAAAGCAGTGGGTGTGCACACAGGCACAACCCTGTTATCCGCCTCTATCAGAACTGCAATTGAACTTGTATGTTTCTAAAATTGCAAACTCACTTCTGCTATCTCCCTATATTATTGCTTTTATATTGGCAACAAATAACCTAAAGAAACTTTCACTGGATGTCATGCAAAATTGCAAGAAGAACTAAAAGAACGTTAAGAAACAGTGTCCATGGAACTTATCATGCAAGATCAGAATTTTGTCAGCATCAACACTCTTTGATGAATGAATTCATGGAAATTCAGAGTAATTACATTTTTCTGTTTACTTGACAATGAATGATTAGAACTAACTTCTTGTGCTGGTTTGGACTGGGATAAAGTTAATTTTCTTCACAGAAGATAGTATAAGGTTATATTTTGGATTTGTGCTGAAAACAGTGGTGATAGCACAGGGTTGTTTCAGTTATTGCCAAGCAGTGCTTACACAGAGTCAAAGCGTTTTCTGCTTCTCACCCCACCCCACCAGCGAGCAGGCTGGGGGTGCACAAGAAGCTGGGAGGGGACACAGCTGGGACAGCTGACTCCAACTCACCAAAGGGATATCCCACACTATATGCCATCATGCTCAGCATGTAAAGCTGGGGGATGAAGAGGAAAGGAAGGCACGTTCAGAGTGATGGCATTTGTCTTCCCAAGTACTCTGTTACGTGTGATGGAGCCCTGCTTTCCTGGAGATGGCTGCCTGCTGATGGGAAGTAGTGAATGAATTTCTTATTTTTCTTTGCTGTGCGTGTGGCTTTTGATTTACCTATTAAACTATCTTTATCTCAACCCACAATTTTTGTTTTACCCTTCTGGTTATCTCTCTCACCCCTCAGGAAAGGGTGTGAGTGAGTGGCTGTGTGGTGCTTAGTTGCTGGTTGGGGTTAAACCACCACACTTCTAAAATGTTCCAAATCAGGTGTATATATGTCTTCAAAAACCAAACAAACTGAGTGGGAAAAAATGTGTTATGATTACCAGTTATCTATGAGAGAAATTTATGTAACGAATATAAAATTTACACTTGAGGACAAAACAAAACATACAGACGAAAAGAAAGTAAGATATATAGATATGGGAGCAAAAGACACACTAACTTTGAACAAAAGATGAAATAAAGAAACTAGTGAAGGGGGGAAAGGAATAAGTCTGATACTGTGAATAAATCCATTATAACTATGTTAACATGTGGTTCATACCTAACAAACATTTCTATTTTGTTTTTGTTTTGATCCACATTTTTTACCTAAGTGCAACTAAGATGGTTAAATAACACAAAACATGAATAATGAGAGGGAAAAATGCCTGTAGACTCTTATAACAGTGAGGCCTGAATCAAAGGGAAATCAAATCAGCAGCTTCAAAGTGCTTATGGTTTTCTGCTGGGACGTTCTAGGCAGTTCTAGACACAAACAGAACAAGTTAGATTCTCAGTTACAAGATGGGTAAGACATACTTGAATGTCCAGCTTTTCACCTTCTTCAGTCCTTCCCCTGCAATATGGTGAGTTACATACCATGCTGTTTATAAGGAGCTCTTGTTGGATAACATATTCTAAGATGGAAGCGGTTTTTTTGAAGAATCTATAATTCTCGAAGCTAGGCAAGGGAGGTTTTTCATTCTCAGGCTTCCCTCATCTTCCCCTAGAGGATATCTGTTGAAAGATGTTTTGGTCCCATTTAGCAAATACATAATAAAACAGTAGAAATATTCAGATAAAATGAATCTGGAAGAAGTGTGAACTAAGGCAAGATTTGAGATGAGCCCTCCAAAGGCTTATCTGACCTTCAAGCTGTGTTTTCAAGTATTAAGCTCATTAAAAGATAAACCAAAACTAACAAAAAGCCGCCTTTACTGTGTGTGACATATTCTAGTTTCTGTAGATGGCCCTAGGCCATCTGACCTAACATTAGCTCTGCTTAACTCAGCAAGTAATCACTATGCTGGCAGGAAGGCAGGGCTGTTGTTTAGGGAGTTCTCAACAAGCTATGGAAATGGGCTGTTGAGAAGTTCAGCGAAGTCAGATAGAAAGTCTTGCTCCTGGTGTAGGATTATCCCATGCGAACTTTTAATCTGGAAGCTACTAATTGTCTAGAAAACAGCTTTGCAGAAAAGAACCGGGGGTCAATATGAATAACATGGTGAATGCAAGTCAGCAGAGAACCCTTGGGATGATGATGACCAGTCACATATTCAGCATCTGCATTTGTAAGGTCAGAGCTAGCAAGTTGAGGAAAGTGATTATGCTTCTCTGTTTAATATTTGTGAGATGGCATCTGGAGTGCTGTGCCTATTTTGGGGGTCCTCCCTACAAAAAATCATATGGACAAACTAGAGTGAATGCATTGGAAGGACACTAAGATGGTCAGCGACGGGAGTATATCACAAAAGAAGAGGCTGGGAGAGTTTGTTTTCGCAGCCTGATGAGGAGAAGGCTAAAAGGAAGTATTAATGGCTCTCTTCAGTTCATGGGAAGGTATTAGTCTGACTATTCTTCTTAGAATAACAAGACAAAGCTGGATCCTTCTTGGAAGTACACAGTGAATGGGAAATAGCAGCAGTTACAATCTGCAGTAAGGAAGGTTCCAGTTAGATGTAAGAAAAACTCTTCAGAGGAAAAGTAATAAAAAATTGCATGGGCTCCTCTGAGATTATTTAGAGTTTCCATCTTTAGAGATCTTTGACATTTCCTAAGAGATGGCTCTAAGCCATTTGCTCTGGTGTCGGCCCCAATTTAAGAATTTAAGCCACATGACCTCTAAAGGTTCCACTCAAGCTAAACTGTTCTATAAAGATGGGATTCTATGATTACATTTAATCTGGATATCCTTGCGTTATATCCAAATAGTGTGATATGATCAACATGTTTTAATCTTTCAGGATGGGACTCCTCTCCTTCCATGGTAGACCTGTACATTTTAGATGTTTACATCTGAAGAGCTACAGGGATGATTTGTCCTAGCCTAAGTGAACAATGCTATTGAACGGTAGATTTTGCTATTAAGTGCCTATTTATGAAAGCAGATAAATGTATATGTATCAAATAGAACACATTGCTACTGATATTTGAGTCTTCATAAATGCATGTAATTATATAGTGCTTTATTGTTATTCATTTTATCACTAATTATGTAATTAGTGGCTTTATTATTTTCCAAAAGACAGACATTGTGATGTTTGCAAAGAAAGGAAAAAAAGAAAATTTACAAAATGAAATGTCTCTACCAATCTGTCTTAGGTGAAAAAGGCCTTCATTTTGTGTTCATTTCAACCCTAAGCATTTAATGTATCATCTTAGAATGTTTGCCCAGTATATCTAGTGTGTTAGATACAATTGTGGCAAACCCCTGACATTGCTGACAGAAAGTACAAGAGGATTTAGAAGTGAGGAAGAGACAAAACATAGAATACTCATAGTTAGTTGTGGAAAAGAAGCAAAAAGATCTGAGATAATTCCTTCAATCTGAGTCACTGAAACCCATCTTTTATGACTGCCATCTTCACATATTTGTGTTAGATGTGATGATAGAGAGGAAATTTGAAAAAAATACTGTTTTCCTCTTGTCCCAGAAGGAATTACATGGCTAAGGTGATTCATAGTTTCATAATTTGAAGACCACCATCACCATGGTGACAAGATTTCAGTATAAATGGGTTTACTTCTCTATAGGAGCACAGTTCATCTTGTGTTTAAATACTCAGAAAATTCTTTGAGTTCTCTGTTCAGCAGATACAGGTTTTAATGACAATCACAAGAAGAAAGGAGTATTTTATTTAATAGTTGAATTTCCCTAACTATCTTCAACCCATGTATGCTTTGTCAGCCATACTGAGAAATAAGCAAACCAATGTCACACATGTTGTAATACTACAGTGACAATGTCAAGCTTTGCTTTTTTGACAAGTAGCTTTGTTTTCTATTTCCTGAGTAAGTTACACTTTCATCTCTTGACTGTTTTCCACTAGCTGGCATACCCAGACACACATGCATTGTTTTGATGGTTGCCTTCTCAATAACTTGCAAAAATTTATAGGAGTTTACTTTGTTGTATTCAGAATTTATTTCCACAGGGCTCATTTGTGATTATTTCACTAAGAATATCTCCTTTCTCATGCATATTTTCAATTTGGCCTTCTTTCCAGACAAGTTTCTTGTGTTGAAATAAGTTTTGTTGAGTTGTGACCATTTTGTGATAGTGAAGTGATTCAGCACATTCAGTCAGAATGTCCAGTTGGGAAACAAAATATACGTGATAATGTGCATTGGAATATCAATAGAAAGGCATTTCTTATTTAAAGGATGTTTGTGTCATACAATTTCTAGACTTTTTTGTTTGTAGTAAAGTCCATTTCAACTATATGGCGTTTCATTATTTCTCCCTCTTATTCCTTAGAAAATAATTATTTAAGAAAAAAATACCTGTTGGATCTAGTATGAAAAGATAATTTAATGTTTACCTTACCAATTAAGCTCCTAATTTCCTTCCTTTTTTTTTTTTGTTTGTTTGTTTATTTTGGAAACAGAGCAAAGAGAGACTGAAATAAGTAAATACAGGCTCAATCCTTCTTGAAATTGAGACTTACTTCAATTTAATACTAGTCATACAACAGATCTTAGAATAATTTGGTATGGTAGAAAAATAAGCATGTATTACTCTTCGATGGAATGCATATTACAAAAGTACTGTTTTTTCAGTATCCTACCACTGTCGAGGAGTGCCTGTGATGTGTGCTAACCTATCTGTAAAGAGAGCGTTCCTAGTTGTAGAGACACTTAAGAACAACCTTCAGCTGAATAAAGCATTTCCCAATGTAGGGAACCCTGGGACCCTCCAGAACTCTAATTCTTGTTCCAGTGACTGCCCAGTGGCTCCAGGGAGACAGGAAGAAGAACAGTCTTTTTCCAGAGGCTCCATGTGAGATCATCTGAAGGTGTTTGTGGGGAAAAAAAACAAAACAAAACAAAAAACCCAACCACCACCACCAATGAACTGTGAAAAATTCTTCTAGTCAGGCAACACACAGACATAACATTGACTGTATTGAATGTTATGGACATGCTGACAGAAGAACATCCCTTAGCTGTCTTGAAAATGTCAATAAGCATAATAAAGCAGAGGTGATCTGAAGGAATTTAGGAATAGATAAGGATCTGTGAGCCCTTAAGAACTGGATAACAAATCATCTAGCTAGCAGTCTACTGTATACTGAGATAACTTCTAGAAGGAAAAAGAAATTAACTAGGAGGAACAGTAGTAATTTAGAGATAAAAGGCAACTTTCAGCTAAAGTGGAACTGATGGAAGAAAATGAATGCAATTATTCTGTAACACAGAAATAGAAATAGCTCGGAGACAATTTCTTTTAGAGATGCAGAGATGAAGAAACCTTAAAAATGTTACCTCTTCCAAAAGATTCAGAACTGGGATCCCCTTACACTCCTTTTAAGAATATAATATCAATATAAAAAGACTTCCAGGGGAAAAACAAAACAAAACAAACAAACAAAACAACAACAAAAAAACCCACTCCACAACTGTAAAAGGCTCATGTTTAAGACACTTCTATAGAAGTAAATATCAATGAAAGAAGAAATTATGGAAGCTGAACAAATACTAAATATAACTTTTCATTATAATTATAAAAGTTGTGTTCTAGCATGTAAAGCATGATAAATAAATAAATAAAATGTAATAGAACTGCTAGAATATGCTTAATATTCATTCACTGTCAGGAACAATGCAATTTGATGAGAATTCATCAACTGAATATAGAGATTTCTCTTTTTGCTTATCTTTGTTTTATTTTAAATTGTGCCAGTTAAAATGGCTAACATCATCATAATAATAGATATAAAACTTTTCCCCTCTTTCAGCAATTAATCAGAGATTAACTGGAAATAAAACTGAAATATTGAAAGTCACTGAATCTTTCATATCATAAGCTTTTTTTTTTATAACTGGGTTTGAGTTACTTTCATGATGTCTGGCAAAATATACATTTTATCATATTAAATTAAGAAAAAATATTTTTAGTTTCTTTAATTTAATTCAGCATGTCATCACTACTCTCTAGAACAATTATATCACAAATATATTTAAATGGATGGTTCATTAAGGAAATTATGATTTTGTATAAACTTTAAACAATCTTCTGATCTTCGAAGTAACCAAGCAAAAATCACATAATCTGCACGAGGTACCAATATGGCAGCATTATCTCAGCATGAGCGCCCTGGAATTCTGCCCCCCCCCAGCAATGTTATTGACAAAGTGCCTCTACGTTTTAAGAGATGCTTCTGGCAGCCCATTTGAGCACTGTTGAGCTCTTTTGTACTTCATATTTCCCATTACAAAGCAGTCCTCTTCATTATACTGCCTAACCAAAGATACAACCATAAGCTTTTTTTGGTGGTGATAAGAATCAAGACTTAATATTTTCCTATCTCATATCATGATAGGTGAAGCCTGGTCCTTTTAATATGTGTGAATAAGTCACAGTGAGAACAAAGTGAATATCAAGAAACATATTTCAAATTATTGTGGCAGCTTCAAATGGGAAAAATATGTTTATCTGAGTGCTGTATTTACAAAGATTTACAGGGCTTTTGTTCTTAACCAATAAATTATTCTTAGAAAAGTGTCACTTTTTGAAGGAAAAGAAAGTTTTATTGTAAATGTAATATTCTGTTTAAATAATTTACATGGAACATTTTTATGGCAGGTTTTCTTTTTTAAAATATATGTGAGTTAGTTATCTATTTCAGTGTACCGTACTGTAGACCTTCCCAGTTACTAGGGGAAGGTGCATCCATGTACATCCATGATGTACTGCATGATGTATTCACTATTGAGTATCTCATGTAACAACAGTATAAGGTTTTCATGGTCTTGGTATTATAAAAAGTTAAATGAGTTCTGATACTACTCAAAGAGCAGATTAGCAATAATGATAGCTTTGCTTTGGTTTAAACTTTAGCTTTAAAGCATATGAAATGTTAAATCAGGGTTGCAATCTCTACCTAGTAGACAAATAAGATGACAATACAACTTCTACTGTTGAGCTAAAAGAGTCATGCCATAAAGAGTTCTCATATTAATTTCTATGGGTGAAGTATTTTATAAAAATGGTAATTAAGGTTTAGCAAAATGTGTTTTGCTCTGCATTTATTTTAAAAAATGTCTGTTCAGCATGGAAAAATAGGAACATGGCAGATGTTGTGGAAAAATCAGCATCTATTGAGGGTTTCAAGTGTTCCTAAAAAAGACTCTTACTGCCTTTCTGAATAAGATCAAAAGAAGAGAATTTTTGTTAAGAAGGGGGAAAAAAGTCATTCCAGTACAAGAAAATCAAATAGCATATGCATCTATTTTTTAAACAATCAGCTGCTGTTAGTGATGTGCATTTTGCTCTGATAGTAATAGCCTACAGATTTATTGTACTTCGGTTTTACTGTTTTTGACTATAAGAAAAAAATAAAAATGTAAGGGAAAAAAAAGTTGTACTAATTTTGACAAAGTGTAAGAGATTGACCCTGACAATTAACATTATGTAGGACTAATAGTGAATATGAGGGGGAAAAGCAGACTAAATTTCTAGGCATTAGAGCAGGAAACTTAATCCCTCTGTGTTTACAGAATAAACAAATTTACAGATAACTGCATAAAAATACTTTCCTGAAAGATTCCTATGCCTTAAAGCATGATATTCCACAGTTCCAAGTCTGTTTACACTGATTCAAAAAATCCACTGATGTCAAACAAACCCCCAAAATAGAAGATTATTCAGGAAAAAATCTCAAATATGCAATCAAATTTCAAGTTAAAACTTAAAAGTTGAGAGTTGTTTTTCATCAGCTCAGATGCTGTCAAATGGGCAACTACACAGAACAGGGTTTTTAAAATTTTTTTATATATATATACAAATACACAAAAATTTGTATTTGTAGTAAATAATGATAAAACTCTAGTCTTATGGGGGTTAACAAATTATCTCTCAAAAGTCATTGATTTCTGTGAGTTTGGGGAAAATGGATGGCATATTCCAGGATCTTTTTGTGAAGTACTTAATTTTTTTTCTGAACAAGACCTTCATTATTAAGTAAATGAATTATTACTCCTCCACTAGATTAGACATACATATTTGAAAAATGAAAGAACCTCTCAGTAATTTCAATGATAGTATAATTTTGAGCTTTTTGTAATGTCTTATTGCTGTACTAGATAGAGATCCACAAATTTACATTCTGCACAACACACAATAAGACACAGAAGACCTTATGTCTAAATGGAAAGAAAAGATGATAGAAGACAATAAAAACTGTAAAAACATGATAGTACTCATCTGAGATCTCAGGATGATGGGACTTTAACTTCTAACTCAGTAGAATCTTCTTCCCTGCCACATTTCCTTCATGTGTATCTGACAGTCCTGTAATATTTTTCTTTTTTATGATTTACTCAAGAAAAAAAAAAGAAAAAAAAAAGAAAGATATCCCATTGTCATGTGGAGTAAATTCACATTATCTAATTTTAGATGACAAACTTGTTGGCATTGGCATTTTTATCTCATCAGGTGGACTCCTTTAACAGTCTGTGGAGAGTAATAAGCACTTCTGCTGTGCAATTCACCTTGTCCTACATTAAATATATAAACCAGAAAAACTCTGGGCAAGGAATTCCTGCTTTTCCCTTGTGTAAGCCTAGAGGCTGACATATAAAAATGAGTTTTAAAGTTCAAGAATACTAGAGAGCCAGGAGAGGAACAGCATTGTGTTGTAAGCCAGTAGGGAAAAAAAAATGTTCTTCCAAAGAAATAATTCACTGTTTCGTAAGAATCAGTGTAGTTATGTTGAAAAAATACATCCTGACACAGCTGGTAAGTGAGCCTAGCAGGGGAGGTGCCTCGCTTGACCTGCTGTTCACAAACAGAAGGAATGGTGAGAGATGTAGTGGTTGGAAGCCATCTTCAGCTTAGAGACCATGATATGATTGAGTTCTCAATTCTTGGTGAAGTAAGAAGGGGGTCAGCAAAACCACTACCATGGACTTCTGGAGGGCAGACTCTGGCCTGTTCGGGCCACTGGTTGGGAGAGTCCCTTAAGTGGCAGTAGCAAAGGGCAGAGGGGTCCAGGAAGGCTGGGCTTCCTTCAATAAAGAAGTCTTGAAGGCACAGGAACAGGCTTTTCCCTATGTGCCGCAGTATAAACCAATGGGGAAGATGACTGGCCTGGCTGAACATGGAGGTTTTTGCTGGCATTCAGGGAAAAAAGGAGAGACTACCACTTTTGGAGAAGGGGCAGGAAACACAAGAAGAGTACAGAGACCTCGTTAGGTCCTGCAGAAAGAAAAATAAAAGGGAAAAGTCCACCTAGAACTCAACCTGGCCACTGGTGTAAGGGGTAACAAAATATGTTTCTATAAATATATTAACAACAGAGAGCCAAGGAGAATCTCCATCCTTTATTGGACGCAGAGGGGAGCATTGCCACCGAGGATGAGGAGAAGGCTGAGGTAGTTAATGCCTTCTTTGCTTCAGTCTTTAACAGTCAGACTAGTTATCTCCAGGGTATTCAGTCCCCTGAGCTGGAAGACACGGACAGAGAGCAGAATAAACTCACCATAATGCAGGAGGAAGCAGTTTATGACTGCCTGAGCCACCTGGAACTCATAAGTCTATGGGGGCACATGGGATCCACCCAAGAGTGCTGAGGGAGCTGGCAGAGGAGCTCACTAAGCCACTGTCCATATTTATCAGCAGTCCTGTTTAACAGGGCGGGTCCCACATGACTAGAGGCTTGCCAGTGTGACGCACATCTACAAGAAGGGCTGGAAGGAGGGTCTGGGGAACTACAGGCCTGTCGGCCTGACCTGGGTACCAGGGAAGGTTATGGAGTGCTTCATCTTGAAGTGAGCTCACCAGGCATGTGCAGGACAACCAGGGGATCAGGCCCAGCCAGCATGGCTTCATGAAAGGCAGGTCCTGCCTGACCAAACCAGTCTGCTTCTATAACCAGATGACCTGAGTAGTGGGTGAGGGAAAGGCTGTGGATGTTGCCTACCTGGACTTTACTGAAGTCTTTGGCATTGTCTCCCACAGCATCATCCTAGACAAGCTGGAGGGTCATGGCTTA
The DNA here is from genome assembly GCF_963921805.1 of Phalacrocorax carbo. Classification (NCBI taxonomy): domain Eukaryota; kingdom Metazoa; phylum Chordata; class Aves; order Suliformes; family Phalacrocoracidae; genus Phalacrocorax; species Phalacrocorax carbo. Next base: position 164,769,341 of record NC_087513.1, read on the forward strand.
GACAAGTGTACTCTTTACTGGGTAAAAAACTGGCTGGATGGTCAAAACCAGAGAGTTGCGATGAATGGAGCTAAATCCAGTTGGCGACCAGTCACGAGTGGTGTTCCCCAGGGCCCAGTGTTGGGGCCAGACTTGTTTAATATCTTTATCAATGATCTGGATGAGGGGCTCAGTGTATTCTCAGTAAGTTTGCAGATGACATTAAGTTGGGCAGGAGTGCTGATCTGCTCGAGGGTAGGAAGGCTCTGCAGAGGGATCTGGACAGGCTGTATGGATGAGCTGAGGTCAACTGTATGAAGTTTAACAAGGCTAAGTGCTGGGTCCTGCACTTGGGTCACAACAACCCCATGCAATGCTACAGGCTTGGGGAGGAGTTGCTGGAGAGCTGCCTGGTGGAGAAGGACCTGGGGGTGTTGACTGACATCAGGCTGAACATGAGCCAACAGCGTGCCCAGGTGGCCAAGAAGGCCAAGAGCATCCTGGCTTGTATCAGGAATAGCGTGGCCAGCAGGAGCAGGGAGGTGATGGTGCCCCTGTACTCAGCACTGGTGAGGCCACACCTTGAATATTGTGTTCAGTTTTGGGCCCCTCACTACAAGAATGACACTGAGTTGCTGGAGTGTGTCCAGAGAAAGGCAACAAATCTGGGTCTATAGAACAGGTCTTATGAGGAGCAGCTGAGGATTTTGGGGTTGTTTAGCATGGAGAAGAGGCAGCTGAGGGCAGACTTCATCACTTTCTACAAACACCTGAAAGGCGGCTGTAGTGAGGTGAGTGTTGGTGTCTTCTCCCATGTTACTAGTAATACGACAAGTTGCATCAGAAGAGGTTTATATTCGATATTAGGAAAAACTTCTTTACTGAAAGTTTGGTCAGGCATTGGAACAGGTTGCCCAGGGAGGTGGTGGGTCACCATCACTCGAGATATTAAAAAAATGTGTAGACATGGCAGTTGAGGACATGGTTGAAGAGTCATGGTGGTGTTGGTTTGGTTGTTGGACTTGATGATCCTAGAGGTCTTTTTCAGCCTTAGTGGTTCTATGATTCTATAAAAAAAGTTGTTTGAAATTCCTGTGTGGACTAGACATGCCTAATTTCTTTTTACAAGGAGAAAAGCTGCAGTTTCAGAGTACAACAGTTTTAAGACTGAAAACAATCTGTTTTAGAAGACTTTGTGCAGGAAACTACATATGTAATTATGAAGAATATGTTTATTTGCTTCAGCTTAAAAAACAGAATACTAAAACCCTAGTGCAACCCCTTGTCTTGGATAGCAAGCAGTTTAATGCTACTTAGCAACAGCAGACTGCATGAGACTTTGCTACCGAGCAAGACAGGTGACAGAGATCTATGATTCGGCAAGTGCTGTAGCTGTAGTGAAAAGTTAAGGAAGTGTCCTTGCAAATGACTTATTGAGAATTTAATCTTCATCTGATAGCTATTTTATATTGGAAATTACTTATGTGGTTATCATACATTAATCTTTGTATTTTCTTTCTTACTGTCAATTTATTTTTTCCCCTCAGTAAAGTTTTTTTTTTTTTTTGCTCTTTGTCTGCAAATTGAGAGTTATAAAGTGTTGAGTATCAAGACATTATATTTTCCCAGGTTTCTGAGTGGTGTCTTGAGCCAATATTTATTAGTGACCCTTGAAACTCAACCTGTCTTTTGTAGATACCAGTCCTGGCTTGGCAGAAGAATCTCACATCCAGAAAACTAGTTCTAGTGGTAGATTTTTGTATTGTATAAATCTAAAACGAGGTGAAATGAAATCCAGGGAAACAGCTGAGACAGTGATAAGGGCATGCTCCAAGCAGCTGCTCAGCAGTGTAATCACAGATCAGAGCCCTGTGGAGCACTGTGATGTATATTAATAAATAAGTGTAGACGTAGTCTCAATGCCCACAAGGTCTTGACAAAAATCTGGTTCAGATAGCAATTAAAGAACATATTTGGCCTATTTGGCCGTGTATGACAAAATATTGGATTGATAGTATAGCAAATGAAGACAGCGTTCCTTATCAGTTGGTGACAGAATCATAGAATCATATGATGGTTTAGTTTGGAAAAGTGTTTTAAGATCACCAAGTCCAGCCATTAACCTAGCACTGCCAAGTCTACCGCTAAACCATGCCCTCAAGTGCCACATCTACCCTTCTTTTAAATACCTCCAGGGATGATGACTCAACAACTTCCCTAGGCAGCCTTTTCCAATGCTTGACAACCCTTTCAGTTAAGAAATTGGGTCTGGCTGACACTGAGTTAATTTTCCCCGTAGCAGCCCTTATAGTGTTGTACTTTGTATTGGTAGCTAGAAAAGTCTTGATAACGCACCAGTGTTTTAGCTACTGCTGAGTAGTGCTTGCACAGCATGAAGGCTCTCTCTCCAACATTTCCCCCTCCTCACCAGTATGCTGACGGTGGGCAAGATCCTGGGAGGAGACATAGCCAGGAGAGCTGACCTAAACTGACCAAAGGGATATTCCATAGCATATGACATCTGCTCAGCAATAAAAGCTATGAGAAAGAAGGACAAGGTGGGGGAATTCATCATTTATATTTGTCTTCTGCAGTAACCACTAGGCATACTGAAGCCCTGCTTCCTGGGAAGTGGCTGGACATTGCCTGCTGTAGAGAATAAAATCTTTGTTTACCTTTTGCTTCCACACATGGCCTTTGCTTTTGCTTTTACTAAACTGACTTTATCTTGACCCATGGGGTTTCTTTTCCATTTAATTTTCTCCCCTCCTGCTCCCATCCTGCTGAGAAGGGGTGTGACAGAGCTGCTTGTTGGTGCCTGGTGTCCAGCCAACATCAACCCACCACACTAATACCCAATCTAAACCTCCCCTGGCACAACCTGAGGCCATTTCCTCTCATTTTATTACTAGTAACTTGGGAGAAGAGACCAACACACTCCACTACAAACCTCCTTTCAGGTAGTTGTAGAGAGCAATAAGGTCTCCCCTCAGCCTCCTCTTCTCCAGGCTAAACAACCCCAGTTTCCTCAGCTGCTCCCCACAGGACTTATTCTCTACATACTTGTGAGGGAATACAACATAAATATGCCTACAAGAAAAATGGAAGGAAAATTCAAAATAGTGGTCATAAAACTAAAAAGATCAAACATTTTGTCTTTTTCATCCAAAAAAGTCACAGACTTTCACATCAAGAAATAGTCACAAAAGCCTCTATTTCTCCAAGATTTTCTAAACCCATTTAATATAGTAAAAGAAGTCAACAGCATCTATTTTGATAGGTTTGTTGTCAAATGATGATAACACAGGAATCAGATGTTCCACTAAAAAGTAACTTCAACAGGAGTGAACTGGATATCTTACTCCTTGGGAAGCTATCATAGACTAGTTTCTTACTAGGACACACATTAAGCCAGAAGTCAGAGCTTCTATAAAGCAAATAGGACTCTAAACTGTATATTTAGGAAAACCTTTGGTTTCTTCTGCCCAGGGGTCATTTTTTTATGGTGTCCTATTCAGTGGTGTGAGACAAACTTTTTATCCTTCAAGAAATTATGTATTGTTAACCATTTCTTTACATTCACAGACATCCCCTCCTTTTTTTTTAAGAAGGGTAGAAACTATGACAGTTAGACACATTTATTCTAGATTTTATTTATTATAATTGGAATATCCCACGAGATGCAGGATATTGATATAAGAATTTAGATTTCTGGGAGAGAGTTTTCTGGATGTTACATGTAACTGACCCTTTTCTGCATTTTTATACAAATTTATATATTTATGTTCACTCATGCACGCACCCACATAGACAGCTAGACAGACAGAAGCATGTGCACACACATTGACATACACATATATACTTACGCATCACATGTTCTTTTTCACTGAGAGCCGAAAGAGCATACCAATCATTACTGTCTGTCTGTAGTTCTATGGCTGTATGGTACCTATGGTACTTTGGTACCTTGACAAGCCGTAATGATTGGTATGTCTCTCAGCTCTCAGTAGTGTCAGGACAAGGTCATAAAATACATTTGCAATACTTTGTTAAACAAAAATTATCTTTCTGTACAAGACCAGATCTTCGAACTGTGTATACCTCTAAGTTGAATCCTAGCTTCATGTCAGGAATAGATCAGTCACATACTAGTTCCCTCCCATTTTCTCTTGTTACTTGTTTTCTATAGAGGCAAAATACAGCATGCAAGTTCATTACAAATTAGGGTATTACCCAACCAATCCTGAACATGAGCAGCTGTGTGTGGACCACCCCAAGAAGTGTACCCAAAGTACAGACACATTTAGACACAAGTGAAGTATGCTAAAATATGTGGGGCTTGAAGGGTTGTTCCAGTAAATGAACTGGCATAGGTTTTCAGTACTTAATACAGTAAGCATTTCTTTTTTTGTGTGATTTTTTTCATAAAATTTGCAGTAAGTTGTCTATTATAAGGATTTTTTTCTTTTATATATTTTGTTTTCAGTTCAAAATTCTGAATACATTTGAGTGTAGGATTTGAAAACCAAGGCATGTTTTGCTTTGCAAACACAGTTTGCTGAAAAACCATGATTAAAAACACTGAGCTAAAAATATAATAATGAATCCAGGATACAGAAAACATGTACAAAACCTTCGAGACAACAGGGCTGAACAACACTAGTACCTGTAACTTCTAGGGAAAGCTTCTGGCATAGTCTCAAACTTTGGTCACTAAAAGTGTTTATGAGACTGACTAATATGACACTACCAAAATGCATTATTCAAGACACCAGAGACTGATGAAATGCTATCACACTGCAGCATCTTGTCATTATTAAAGTCTGTCTTTGGAATCTTGCCTGGTCGTGTATATTTTAACAGATTTCATAAATCCTACTCTATTAAAAAATGTTCACAGAATTTTTTAAGATTATATCATTTTAGGCTATGTTGGTTTGGTTTTTTTGTGGGTTTTTTTCTTCTTTTTTTCCTAAGCACTAATCAACCTTAAGGATGAATGCAATTTTATAGAAGCAGTCTAAAAATGTTCAGCTTTCACCATCAGATATATTTACATTAAACCTTAAATTACATTTAGCCTCCATTCATGCACTAAGAAAGTTTCTTTTATTTACTGTTATAGGTCTCAATTTTTTAATCATGGTTAACAATAGCTTTGTAACAGCTCAGCATTTATTTGTCAAAAGTACCATTTGTGTCTGTTCTAAGCTTGAAGCAGAATGATTGAAAACTATTGCTGGAGTCATGTTTAATAATTTGTTTTGTACCTTTTTCTCCCTGATTTATGTTTTATTAAGACATTCTGCATTTTCTCATGGCTGCTCAAGGACCAAATTTTGATTTCCATGTCTACTGACATTTCTGTTGCTCTTCACTTCAGTATCCCATCCAATCTTGGACTATAATCCCATGTCCAGTTTCCAGTTTTTATTAATCTGTATCCAACTTTGTTTTGACCTTCTGAATTCCAGGTACATTCCCTTATATCTTCTGTTAAGCCCTCAGTACAGCATATGACACTACACTTTCCTGTGTCCTGTTTCCCTTTTTCTGTCTCAATAGCGAAAGTCAAGAAACCTGATAGGACATCTTCCTTCTATGTCCTTTTCACAGTTATGTCCTTGATCTCCTCTCTATGCTTCCCCAAATTCATCTTAGACATTTTTTCAAACACATTTTTCTTCACTGCAGGTCCTCAAGTCATGCTTCTTGTCTCTGGTGAACCCTAGAGGCTCTGCAATTACAAACTCAGTGCTCAGTAACAACTTAGTTTATAAATATTTATACAAGTTTAAAGCAGATAGCTTAAAATTTGCTGTTTATAAACTTAAAAAACCTATATCAGTCTTTACACGCATACTAAATCCATTCCTTTTTGACTTTCAAATTCCTAATATAAGTAGTATCAGCTGGAACCTAAAGCAATGTTTCTTGAACTAAAAGGAAGATTTTAGTCTTTTTTTTACCCAATGTTATAGGTTTGAATTTTAATTTTGCACTCTTTTGTACCTCTTTGTCTCATTTCAAATACATTTTAAGGTTTCATTCTTTTTCAGATCATAGAAAGCTGAGTTAGGATAAGAACAAGTCTATCTTTAAAACTATATCATTCTGATACCTAATAACATAATACTAAAACTCAAAGGAAAACCCAAACCATCACCAAACAAACAAAATCTACAATGGAGAATGTTATAGACAATTTCAACTTCTGTTTCTTCATGAAGAAGTTCAAAGGACAAGGACTTCGAATAAGAAGATTTTGCAGTGCTGCCTGCAGATTGATTTCTGCTGCTGTAAAATAACAGGAAAAATGCACATGAAAATGGTAAAGGTATTCAGGAAACATCTGAAAGTGAAGTGTAGTTATTATTATATAAAATGCCTACACATCACACTGAATCACTGTAATGTAGTCATTTAAATGTGGAAATAGTATCAGAGCCAAACATAATTTAAAAAACATATCTGAACAGTTTGCCACTTCTACCTCCAGCTAAAATCTCCCCTTTGTGATAACCATGTTTGCTTATGCACTTACTAAATGGAATAACCTTAAACATATTTTGCAGTCTGCTAAAAGTGCTATGGTCAATGCAATCTACTGTACAGTTTGTGTGCTTCTGTGTAGCTAGAGGCAATATCAAGCTTCTTTAGCATCTACCATTCACAAAAGAACTAAAAAGTTTGAAAAAAATCCTCTATAAAATTTGTAAATTGCTACCTTGAAAAATGTCTTATGTTTGGAAAATCATAAGATTTTTCTTAATTACACTTACATAAAAGTAATAAAATATAGCATTTCATAGAAGAAAAAGTAGAAATGAAATAAAGGTCAAAATAAAAGTAATGTTCATTTATTGAACAATCTAGGTCAGATTTGCAATATGTCTTCTTTAAGTTTTCAGCCAAGGCTTGGTTAAGGATCTCTATTCTGGAAAATTACAGTCATGCCTGTCAAGAGAGAAAAGTATAGTTTAAAGATTTTCTAAAACCAAAATTGTAATTTTTTGATAAATATTATTCTCTGAGCTGTTTATCAAGTGTGGGATATTCCACAGATCTTAAAATTTCTCATAATTCAAAACAACTCTTTTTGTTTCCAGTCAGTGATGTAAACGTTTCAAAATGAAAACATTCCATAATAATGATAATACCAGTAATAATAGTAATAATATTAATAATAATAAATACCACCAGTGAAAACAATGAAGCCACTGGTGCTTTTCACCTATCAGGGACAGGTAGGACCATTAATCTCTAAGCACAATAGGGAGCCTTCCTGAAAACCTAATGATACAGCCTGGCCTTTAGCGATTATCACTTAATAGGATGAGAAATGAATTTCAGATATTAAATTCTTGAAAGGCATAAAATCTATCAAAAAGAAATTGCCTACAATGTTCTCAGCTGCAGTTATATGGCTTGGAATGCATAGTTGTGTATAAGATTTTTTAGGAAACCAGTCTGAGTCACTACGGTTGTAATTTAAAGTGATTTTGGAAGCAGTTGTAGAAAAGGATCTTAGTATTACACAAATGTTTTCAATTAAAGTATTAGACATATGGATATTTAAATAATTTTTCTTAGTGTGAATTCATGATCTGGCAGTGTATGCTTCCTAATGTCAACACAATTCTGCTGATGTCTTTAATAGACACTGTTAGCAGCTGAGAATAAACTGTTGTGTTTGGAATTCAGGTGATAGGGTAAATATCTTTTAAATTTGAAAAAAAAAATATTGGACTGACTATTTGGAAAATTATGAATTCATAAAATCTTTATCATCCATAGTACTTAACATGTACATTACGAAAAGAACTGGCACACTGATATACACTTTATTTTTGTTCCAAATATGAATTGACTTAGTGAAATTAATAAATGTACTTCACTGAAATTGAATTAATTTGGACATATAAACAGGAAATCATTTATGCCTTTAAAAGCACATTTGGAGTTGTCAGTAAGCAATCAAGACAGGCAAGCTGAAGAGTAGGCCACAGCAGAATTATGGAGATATGTATCAATAAACAAAAAAAGAAAAGCTTTTCCAGGAACAAGAGTATCTCTGAGTAAGAAGAAGAAAATCAAAGGAAAGACAGTAGTTTCTCCTTTGAAGTTAAACTCTTTTTTTTTTAACCCAAATTGCTAGAAGAACTTCCAAAGAATGCAGATGCATTCAGCTATTATAGGATTTCTGATATTTTGTGAAGAGTTCCTATCTACCTAACTTGTATCTTACTTTCCAGTATTCTTTATTGTATTCCTTTGCATAGTGCACTGGTTTGGGCTGGGATAGAGTTAGTTTTCTTCATAGTAGCTTGTATGGAGCTCTGATTTGGATTTATGCTGAACAGAGTGTTGATAACACACCCACATTTTAGCCGTTGCTGAGCAGTGCTTACACAAAATCAAGGCTTTGCAGATGACACCAAGCTGAGCGGTACAGCTGACAGAAGGATGGGATGTCATCCAAAGAGACCTAGACAAGCTAGAGAGGTGGGCCTGTGAGAACCTCATGAGGCTCAACAAGGCCAAATGCAAGGTCCTGCATCCAGGTCAGGGTAAACCCGGATATCAGTACAGGCTGGGGGATGAAGAGGTTGAAAGCAGCCCTGAGAAGAACTTGGGGGTACTGGACATGAGCCAACAATGTGTGCTTACAGCCCAAAAGGCCAGCCGTATCCTGGGCTGCATCAAAAGAAACATGGCCATAAGGTCGACGGAGGTGATTCTGCCCCTCTGTTCAGCTCTGGTGAAACCCCACCTACAGTACTGTATCCAGCTCTGGGGGTCTCAGCACAGGAAAGACATGGACCTGTTAGAGCAGGTCCAGAGGAGGGCCACAAAAAAGATCCGCTGGATGGAGCACCTCTCCTCTGAAGCCAGGCTGAGAGAGTTGGGGCTGTTCAGCCCGGAGAAAAGAAGTCTGTGGGGAGACCTTATTGCGGCCTTTCAGTACTTAAAGGGGGATTGTAGGAAGGATGGGGACAATCTCTTTAGCAAGGCCTGCTGTGACAGGACAAGGGGTGATGGTTTTAAACTAAAGAAGGGTAGATTTAGACTGGATATAAGGAAAAAAAATATTTACAAATAATGGTGGTGAAACACTGGAACAGGTTGCCCAGAGAGGTTGTGGAGGCCCCATCCCTGGAAACATTCAAGATCAGGTTGGACGGGGCTCTGAGCAACCTGATCTAGTTGAAGATGTCCCTGCTCACTGCAGGGGTGTTTGACTAGATGACCTCTAAAGGTCCCTTCCAACACAAACCCTTCTATGATTCTATGATTTTTTTTCTGCTTTTCACACCACTCCACCAGCGCGTAGGCTGGGGGTGCACAATAAGTTGGGAGGGGACACAGCTGGGACAGCTGAGCCCAGCCAGCCAAAGGTATATTACATACCATATGACGTCATGCTCAGCAACTGAAAGCTGTGAGGGAAGAAAGAGGAGATGTTTGGAATTATGGAGCCCTGTTTTGCTGGAGATGGCTGAACACCTGCCTGCCGATGGGAAGGAGTGAATGAATTCCTTGTTTGGTTTGCTTGAGTGTGCAGCTTTTGCTTTCTGTTAAACTGTCTTTATCTCAACCCACAAGCTGTCTTACTTCTACTCTTCTGACTCTCTCCCCCATCCCACTTTGAGGGGAGTGAGCGAGCGGCTGTGTGAGACTTAGCTGCCTGCTGGGGTTAAACCACAATGCATAGAAAAATAAAATAGAAAAGAATGTTAGCTAGTTTTTGAGTTACCAATTTTTATAAAGTATTTTCAATTTTTAAGTAACATAGCAACAACTATAATAGCATAAAAGAGCAGGTTGAGGAAGCAAAAAGAAGAGGAGGAAGGGGGAAAAAGCAGGAAAAAAGAAATTAGAAAGAAAAATTGCTCAATATGTTTGTAGTAGTCTAAAGTAGCTTCTGAACAACTGAATGAGAAAAAAAAACCACACAATAAAAAAGGCACACTGAAGGAACACACCTATGACAAAAAAGGTACTTAATAGTCTTTAGGACTTGGTTATATCTGTGAGGAGGAAACACGTGGGAAAAAACTGTATCTGCCTGCCCTATCCCAGAAATCTCAGAAGAGCAGTTAATTTTTCTCTCCCCTATCCTTTACTTCCAGAATAGTTATTTGTGGTTTTGTATTGATTCAATTATATTAAGCTGCTTGTATCTGTCCCTTTTTTCTTGTGACTGACTAAGCAAGCAGTTAGCATTCTCAAAATTTTGTCTGTTTTATCCCAAAGAACAAAGAAGAAATTCTTACAATCCAGCATATGTCATGAAGCATTACTAAATGTAATCAGATTAATTTAATTGTTTACAGCATATCTTTACAAGTCTGTATAGTAGGTATCATAAAGCGGAACAAGAAAATAATATTAACAAAGGCAAATAATAGCAGATGCTCAAGAATAGTGTGAATTGAAACAGTTATCCAATTAGCATTCCATCATAATGTAAATTATGTGCTTATGAAGGAATATATAAGTTATTTTATTTATTTTTAGGGTAATTTTTAAAAATATTATTCATTTGTATTGTTCATTCTTGAAAAAGTGAATGAAAACTTGACATCTATTTCTACAATAGACAGGTTGCAAATATATGCATTTTTCTCTTGCACATTCTCTAAGTAAGAAATCAGGAGACAGAAAATAGCTAGTATCTGAAAATATACACTTAAGAATTATTAGCTTAAATATTAACTTAAAAATACTGAAACTAAAAGCTAAGATGCACCTGCAAATTATCTCAGAAGACAGCAAACAGCCATAAACCGGTTTGCATCTGATATGCATTAATTTACCCACTCAGTTCATAGGAAAGTTCCACATTATCACTGGTGAGCCATACACACAGAAAGTTTGGGCTTTGAAGAAACACTAAAATTGCACACTGAGGAGAATGCAGGTTGGATGATCTGCATCTGCAACAATTATCGAGAGAAATTTCAGCTATTGAAGTTTTCTGTTTATGTCTTTGAAAATAAAATAGCTATGCGCTGTAAAAGGTAGACTTTACTCCACTTCTGTGTTTCACTTCGTTCTGTGGTTGCTGAAAGGCAGGCGTGATTTCTAGAAAGATATTTTAGGGTCTGTATACACCAAAAATCATATTATTCTTCTATCCAGATTTGTACACTTTCTGTTTATGTAGTTTAAGTACAGTCAGGCTGTATCTACCAAAAATGGTTTAGTTTGGGAGTTCCATTTTATCACCACAGGTGAATGTCAACAGCATTTATTCATACACACTTATCCTACCATCTACCTCCCACTGCACTGTGCCTACTGAGAAACAGAACACTTCTGCAGGTGGATAGAAAGTCTTCTAGGAGCATGTCTGCTGTGAACAATAGATGGATGTGGGATTATACAGAGTGGTAATGCTAGTTCACTTGGGAACATGAACTACACAGGGTAAAATAAATAAAATCAGCATGGTCACCTACTGACACCAGGATGACAATGTGATGACCTCATCTGTCCTGACAGAACAACACCATTAGTAGCCATGGTGACTAATCCAATGTTAGTCCCACTGAGTATAAACACAGACCATTCTAAGAACCACCTCTCCAATGATAATTGACCACACATTTGATAAAAAGATATGTCATAGACTGCCCTTTAGTGAGCTATAAGTCTCTGTTTCTTTTTATGTCTCTAATTTGTAACAAAAACTGTTTTTAAGATAGTGATTTTAAAATAAAGGGTAGTGACCTTTAAATTCTGGGTTCAATAACTGCTAAATTGTCAGTAATTGCTAATTTTGCTGCCACTTAGCAAGAACAACTCTGCAAGAGATTCCATCTCATGTGGTGCTTTTCTTTTGATATGTTGCTTGTGAACTTTTTCTATGTGAGAATTATTTACTGAAGCTAGGTCAGATACCTGTCTCAAATAAAAACAACCTGTTCTATCGAGCCAATTTCAAATCAGTAACAGTTCCAAAATTTCAACTCTAAATATTTCACACTCAATTTTGATTACAAAAAGAAAACAAATCAGTAATTTAGTAACTCAGTAATAGAGCTGGCTGATAATTGAAAAATAAAATAATGTCTGTTTATTTGAATAAAGACAAAATTTCATTAGATATATTCAAACACTATGGCTGCAATTTTTCTAAGACCGAATGCAGAAAGATTTGTTTCCTGAAATGGTTACAGAATGACAACAATTCCAAATGCTTGCAAAAATTTGCATTCATTCCAAAAGCAGTTGTATGGTCATGGATACTGTTTCTTTGTCTGTGAGAATGCTCTTACTTTCTTGAAGAAAGGAAAAAAGCATGTCTTAGGGACTTGATGACAACCTGTAAATACCAAATAGGTTTCTGTGTTGGGTTTTTGTTGTTGTTGTTGTTGTTGTTTAAAAAAAAGTAATAACCATGGTAAGTAGTGTAATGACCATTCCATATTCTGACAAATGATTGATAAAATGTTCCTCATGTAATTTTGAAAATGCTTTAAAATCTAGCATGGATAATTAGAAGATTGGTGAAAAGCAAGATTTGTTGAAAATATATTTTCACAGAATCAATTGTTGCAGTTGAAAGGGGCGTCTGGACCTCCAGCTAGTTTAACATCCCTGCACAGAACAGGGCCAACTGATATACGTTACTTATGGCTATTTCCAGTCAGATTTTGTGTGTCTCCAAGGATCGAAACCTTCAGCTTCTTTTAGTAACTTATTCCAGTGTTTGATCACCCTTACAGTAAGTGTTCTCTTATGTTTAAGCAAAATTTTCTGTATTTCGTTATGTGCTAATTGCTCTTGTCTTGTCACGGCATATCACTGATGAGGTCTGTCTTCTCACCTTATCAGGTATTTATTTAATGACACTGATAATATGTTCCCTCCCTAAACCTCTCTTCTCCAAGCTAAACCATTCCAGCTTTGTCACCACCTCGTCATATGGTAGATGCTCCAGTCTCTCAGTCATCTTTGTGGCCCAGTGTTGGATCTGCTCTAATTAGTATCTTTACTGCACTAGCAATCCCAGGTCTGGACACAGACTGCAGATATGGCCTCACCAGTGCTGAGGAGAGGGGAAGTCTCATCTTCCTCGACTTGCTGGTGAAGCTCTTTCTAATGCAGCCCAGGATGCTGTTAATCATATTTGTGGCAAAAGCGTATTACAGGCTCATGGTCAATTTACTATCCACCAGGACTCCCTGATCCTTCTATGCCAAGCTGCTTTCCAGCCAGTAAGCTTGCAGTCTGTCCTGGCGCATGGTGTTATTCCTCCCCAGGGGCAGGTCTTTGCATTTCTCTGTACTGAACTTCATGAGGCACCTGTTGTCCCATTTCCCAAGCCTGTTAAGGCTCCTCTGAATAGCAGAACAACCATCTGTTGTATAAAACCTTCTGCCTAGTTTTGCATCATCTACAGACTTGCTGGGCATGCACTCTGTCCTATCATCTTGGTCCATAATGAAAATGTCAAACATTATTGGTCTCAGTATCAACCACTAGTGACTGGCCTCCACCTGAACTTCATACTGCTGATCCTTTGAGCCCATCAGTTCAGCCAGCTGTCAAATCCATTTCATTTTCCATTTATGTAGTCCATTTGCCACCAGTTTGTCTATGAGGATGTTATAGGAGAGTTTCATAAGCCTTTTTGTCAAAAGATTTCCTTTCTCAAGTGCCCACTATCTTCTGTTCTTCTCTGTCTTTAATGCAAATTAGATCTATATTTGTTTTAAACCCTTTTCTTTTGCAAGCCAGCTACATTCCCTGCCACATGGTTTATTCTCCTAAAGCTAAACAGAACAAACTAGAAAATCTATTGTTATTTGATGAGGCTAAGAATGATTAGGACAGTATGTTAGTGCCTGCTATAATATAGTAAATAAAAAACCCTTAAATTTTAAGAAGAAACTTTCACTCATCTGTGAAACACCTAAAAGAGATCAGTGATGTGTTTTGGAAAGTGAATTAAAAATACAATATTTGAATACTTGGTTTTATTTATGAGGGCCAAAACAAATATTTTATGGTTAGGAACAATTGCTTGGTTTCTGGTTCTATACACACAGCCTTCATTGCAAAAAAAAATGTTCTACACATTTCTGTGTAAAATACTTCTTTTTCTACTTAATGACATACTGCCTGTGAAGTTCTGATATCATTTAGAGATATAGTTAGAACTTTTCTGGAGTGTAACAGGTAGAATAGAATAGAATAGAATAGAATAGAATAGAATAGAATAGAATAGAATAGAATAGAATAGAATAGAATAGAATAGAATAGAATAGAATAGAATAGAATAGAATAGAATAGAATAGAATAGAATAGAAAGGAAATTTCAGTTGGAAGGGACCTACAACGATCATCCAGTCCAACTGCCTGACCAATTCAGTTCTGACCAAAAGTTAAAGTGTGTTATTCAGGGCATTGTCTAAATACCTCTTAAGAACTGATAGGCTTGGGGCATCAACCACCTCTCTAGGAAGCCTGTTCCAGTGTCTGACCAACCTCTTGGTAAAGAAATGTCCTTACTGTCCAGTCTACACCTGCCCTGATGCAGCTTTGTATCATTCCTATGCGTCCTATCACCGGGTACCAGGAAGAAGAGATCAGCACCTCCCTCTCCACTTCCCCTCCTCAGGAAGCTGTAGAGAGCAGTGAGGTCACCCCTCAGCCTCCTTTTCTCAAAGCTAAAATCACCCGGAGTCCTTACCCGCTCCTCATAAGATGTTCATTATAGCATTTTCACCAGCTTTGTTGCCCACCTCTGGACACATTCAAAGATCATCTAGTCCAACCATCCCACAATGATCAGGAACATCTTCAACTAGATCAGGTTGCTCAGAGCCCTGCCGAATCTGTCCCTTAGTGTTTCCAGGGATGGGGCATCTACCATTTCTCTGGGCAGCCTGTTCCAGTGTTTCACCACCCCCATCGTAGAAAAATTCTTCCTTATGTCCAATCTAAAGCTACCCTCTTTTACTCCTTTTACATTACTCCTTGTCCTATGACTACACGCCCTACCCATCTTTCTTATAAGCCCTCTTTAAGTACTGAAAGGCCACAATAAGGTCTCCCTGGAGCCTTCTCCAGTCTGAACAACCCCAACTCTCTCAGCCTGTCTTCAGAGGAAAGGTGCTCCATCCCATGGATCTTTTTTGTGGCCCTCCTCTGGACCTGCTCCAACAGGTCCATGTCTTTCCTGTGCTGAGACCCCCAGAGCTGGACACAGTACTGTAGGTGGGGTCTCACCAGAGCAGAGCAGAGGGGCAGAATCACCTCCCTTGACGTGCTGCTCACAATCTTTCTGATGCAGCCCAGGGAATGGTTGGCATTCTGGGCCTTGTTGAACTTCATGAGATTTACATGGGCCCACTTCTCGAGCATGTCCAGGTCCCCCTGGATGGCATCTGATCCCTCAGGTGTGTCAACCACACCACTCAGCTTGGTGTCATGTGTAAACTTGCTAAGGGTGTAGTTGATCCCACAGATGATGTCATTGATGAAGGTGATAGAGAGTACTGGTACTAATACAGATTCCTGAGGGACACCACTTATCACTGATCTCCATCTGGACACTGAGCTATTTACCACTACCCTCTGGATGCAACCACCCAGCCAATTCCTCATCCACCAAACAGTCCATCCATCAAATCCATCTCTTTCCAATTTAGAGAGAAAGATATTGTGGGGGACTTTGTCAAAGGCCTTACAGAAGTCCAGATAGATGACTTCGATAGCTCTTCCCTTGTCCACTGATGTAGTCACTCCATCATAGAAGGCCACTAGGTTCATCAGGCAGGACTTGCCCTTGATGAAGCCATACTGGCTGTCTCGAATCACCTCCCTGTCCCACATGTGCTCTAGCACAGCTTCTAGGAGGTTCTATTCCATTATTTTCCCAGGGACAGAGGTAAGGTTGATGGGTTGGTAGTTCCCAGGGTCCTCCTTTCTACCTTTTTTTAAATACAGGCACAATGTTTCCTTTTTTCCAGTCTCCAGGGACTTCACCTGACTGACATGACTTCTCAAATACCATGGAGAGTGGCTTGGAAACTACATCAGCCAATTTCCTCAGGACTCTGGGGTGCATCGCATCAGGTCCCATAGACTTACATATGTTCAGGTTCCTCAAGTGGTCATGAATGTGATCTTCTCTTACTGTGGGAGCAACTTTGCTCCCCCAGTCCATCTTGCGGTCCATCCACTCAAGAAGTGTGGGAAGAAAGGTTGCCAGTGAAGACTGAAGCAAAGAAGTTGAGTTCCTCAGCCTTCTCCTCGTTCGTTGCTACCAGTTTACCAGTCTTGCTCATTAGTGGGGGTATGCTTTCTTTGACCTGTCTTTTCTGGCTAACATAGGTATAGAGGCCCTTATTATTATTCTTTCAGTCTATTACCAAGTTCAGATTGAGCCATGCCTTGACCTTCCTGATCCCATCCCTACACAACCAGGCAGCCTCATTGACCAGCAGGTCTTGACTCATCCATGCCAGTCTCTTCCTTTCCTGATTTCTTACACTCGGGGATCAAGAGCTCTTGCACTTTATGGAAGCTGTCTTTAAAGCTCTGCCAGCTCTCTTCTGCTCCCTTGTCCCTGAGGGTAGTTTCCCAGGGGGTCCTATTGACTAACTGCTTGAACAGCTGGAGCTGAGATTCTTCTAAAGAGGACTCATCCAGGTCACTTGCTAGCTGTGGAAATCAAGACAATATTTATTCACTAGAGAAATGGAGGTATGAGACGTATGTTATGATGGAAGGGTGAATCAGAGGTGAGGAGTACCAGAGATCTAACAAAGGCCTATGACTGTTATCTGGTTGTCCTTATTCTGCTGATTATCTCCCAGAGTTCCCATCAAATACACATTCATAACTATATGGGACAAGATTTGTAATGGTGATATTGGATATTTCTTTACATTTATCTCTCAGGGTTATGGGTGGGATTAATCTGCTCTAACCTGAGTGTCTGAACATTAGATGGCTAAGCCTGAGCAGGTCACTTTAGGATTACCTTATTATTAATATAGAGAAAAAAAGCACCTCCCTGAGGTGATCAATCTTATTTTGTAAAAACGTGACATAAATCAGATGAACCATTCCCTGTGACTTGTTTTTGCCTTTGACTGTAAAGACAGTCTAGCATGTTTAATCGGATTTAGCCATCTACATTTTTTACATCTGGGACTGAGTTGAATCCTATGCTTAATCGCTTGATGTGTATATACTCAGGTCTGTGAGTTAGTTGATCTGGTATTCTGCTTCACTGATTTTCTGCACCTCCAAATATTCTTATACTGATTTTAATATAAACACTCAGGATAGGATTCTTCTCACCTGAAGCTGTCTGTCTTCTGCTTTCTCTAGAGGAAGATTAATATATGTGAGCTAGTCATCTTAATTCGTATTTTACAACAGACATCTAATTAGTGCAGTTAATAGAGTTTGATATCTATATGAGGTTGTTGTTTATTCCCCAGAAGTATTTACTTCCAAATCATGTAAAGGATTCCCCTCATAACTACCTCAGCTGCAGATGTCTGTCCTTGAGATTTCTAAAATTAGACAGTTGATCTGTTCTCAAAACCAAGAAATTTTCATCATGTGCAACTGTAAGAAAACTGTAAATTAGTCAGAGGAGATGCTATTCTCACTTAACTTCAGCCATATAGAAGTTAGGCATCTAGTACAATCCATCCAGCAAAATTTCCTCTATTGTGATAGAGAGAAAATAGGTATTTCCAAAGTTGGAAACAACTTCACAACTACTTTACACTTTTTATACAATGAGATTTAAGTGACACAAATCCAAAACAGGTAAAGAGTATTTTACATATGCATATCAGTTGATTTTCTTTTTATTTTCTCCTTTTTTTTTTTCTTCCTCCCCCCAATTAACATGCAAAAACGTGCTCTGAAGTTCTATCTTGTGTTCTCTGTTACCTTGGAAAATGCATTTTATCTACAGTGATTGTTTATCTCTGTAAAATAGGAATATGGTGTTTTTCTCTTTCAGAAGCCAAACATAAAGAGTAGTTGCTATGTTTATGATGCCATAATTAGTGGAGCATGAAAGGTATTTGGCTGATAAAAGATAATTTGGCTGAAGTATATACAAAATAAAAGAAAAGGTCTTTGCACCTAGCAACAAGCATCTAGCTGATAGTCACAGAGCAGGAATATGATTATCTGGGCTTCCTCCCTAATAAATAGAAAGAGATAGCCCTCTTCAGATGTTGATATATCTAAGACTGGATTGCTTTTTAAAGTATCTTTTTATCACTTTCAACTAAGTACAGAGTGGGTTCCTGATGAATAGAACCCAAATCATGTATTTTGAATAAGCAGCTGGAATCAAGTAGCATGAAACAAGGTCAGAAAGCAAGGTCTAAGGAATAGAGTTTGTGCTTGCAAATACGTGACTACAAAATAGCAACTTTAAATAGCAAAT
This sequence comes from Phalacrocorax carbo, assembly GCF_963921805.1. Classification (NCBI taxonomy): domain Eukaryota; kingdom Metazoa; phylum Chordata; class Aves; order Suliformes; family Phalacrocoracidae; genus Phalacrocorax; species Phalacrocorax carbo. The sequence continues at coordinate 164,787,759 of NC_087513.1, forward strand.
ATATTTATCATAGAAGTTTATGACAAGGAATGATCAAGATGTGATCTAGCAATGGAATTCTCATGCTAAAACAGTCAGCTGCTTTTATTTATGAGAGACATTTCTGAAGACAGTTAATTACATTTTCACCTTTCTAGCATCAGGACTTTCGAGAAAAAATGGCATATATTAGTTTATACATATATGTGTGTGTATACATGTACATATGTAATTGTGGATACATGTTCTTTTGTGGTTTTTTTTTTTTTTTTTTTTTTTTTTTTTAATATTCAAACAGAAAGAATATAAGCACATCCTGGAGACAAAGCTAGGTGGTGTAATTTAACCTGTCAGTAAGATACAAAATAATGATGGATATTTATTTTCCTCAAGACTGTTTTCCTTCAATCTGTTTTAATTATAGCAATATTAATTGTTGCAATTTTCTTCTTTTTGCCAACTGCCTCACACAGCTTTAGTACCACGATAGAAACAGGTGAAACACCTTATCTTCTGAATCTGCACAATAGTTGTACAAGATCAGCAAAAGGTAAAGATCTTACTCATCAAGTAAGATTCAAATATTCCTCAGCTATAACAAGCATGTGGACTCAGCAAATACACTTCATAGAAAATGTAGAGGTTTAAAATGAAAGAGTGAGCATAGATTCTTTTACAAATGCCTTTGAAAGCAATGCAAAATATCACACAGTGTGAATTCAAGCAGTTTAAATAGGTTGGCATGAAATTTAGGTCCTAAAGTAATTATTTAGAAAACACTGGGTGTTATTTTTTTTAATGATTGGCTGAGAATATTTACTGTTGAATAAATGAAAATGTTCATAACAGACCCTTGATTTAGGTTGCACAGTTAAGCTAGAAATTCAGTACCACAGGCACCAGTACATACTTGGTCTGGCATAAACACTATTGCTGGAGCTCTTTCACTTTGTACAAATAATGAAAAAATTGGCTTTAGATGGGCCTGTAATGTAGCCATTCCCCTTTTGCTGTCTGTATTAATATTCTGCCCACCAGACCAAAGAGAAATATCCTCTGGATAGAGTATTGGAGCATTTCTGAAGTAAATTGGATCAGCTGCAAGAGGAGAAAAGAAGTCACTACTCTTTGCACTGTTGTAGCTTATCTAGAATCCCCCAAAGTAGATATAATGGTTTAAATTCCTTTGGCAGAGAAAGGAATTGAGATTTTCCATAATCTGTTGAGTCTTCAAACCACTGACCTAAGGGACTGGAGACAAACACTGCTATCATTTATTCTTCTTCAGTTGCCCCAGATAATTTCTTCCCCCTTTTATTTTTTTTTTTTTCTCCGGACAGATTAGCTGGTAAATCTTCCTTCATTTAAGCAGACTCACACAAACTGAAAATTTTAATTCAGGAACAAATACATATCATTATATACCTATAAACACTACATAATTTGAAAAAAAACCAAAGAAACAAACAAAAAAATAGTCTTCTGGGAAGGGACTGAATAATCCCCAAGTCTTCAGATTCTAACTCCAGCATACGTCTAACCTTACTATTCATGGGTAAATGTCAACATGAGTGGGGTACAGGGACTGTAACTGCACTACGTTAAGTTCTCTGCAGGCCAGTCTTTTTTCTTTTTTTCTTTTTTCTTTTTTTTAAATAATATTATGCTGCTCTTATGCTCAGTTTAATAATCACTGGTCTATCTGGTAAGTTTTCTAGTGTATCATCTATGTTGTTTTGTATGTAGCTACTTATAGATTAGCATTTGATCTTGTGGAGTGGGCCTTATCAATCTATGTGTGTATTTCTTATAAGTGCCATAGGCTTTTTATCAAAATAAGGTTTATTGGAATTTGATAGGGTAGAACTATAATTCATTTCATTCTCTTTAACCATGTGGTCCAAATCAGGAAGTAACTAAACTAAGTAATGTAAATTATCATTCATTTGCTTAGAATATACAAAAAAAATATTATTGGCTCAAAATAGCCATATTCCTTTTATTACTTGGAATAAAAGCATGTTAAAATTAATTTTCACTGTTAAAATAAAAATTAAAAATAGCTCTACATTAAAGCTCTGATATAAAATACTTATTCATAAATTAATAATAACTACTTATGTGATAAAGTAATACAAACTTTTTATCCATTGGTGGGAAATTGCAGCATGATAACAAAATTTAGATTAATATTTCTGACTTTTTCCTCATATTATTTACAGTCAATATAGAAGCAAGATGTGAGACAATATATTTAGAACATTGAAATTCTGAAGATGGTTCAAAGTTTCTTAATGTTGAAAAAAAATTAATTCTATATTTAGATACAACAATCATGAAGCCCTGCAAATGAGGGTGATACAAATTATTATTTCAGGTCTGTAGACTAAAAAGTCAAATTAGTTTTATTTCCTCAGTGACAATTATCTCACACAAAGAAATCTTTCCACCCAAAGTTACAATTACAGAATTATCACCATAGACATTTTGTTTCTTTTTATTTTTCATGGATGTTTATAGTACATGAATAAACTAAACAAGTAAAAAGATTGGAGAAAAAAAAAAAAGAGACAATACATGCAGAATGGTTTGTACATTATCCAAACAAAATAGGGATGGTCCAAAGGGTTTGACAAAATAATCCAAGGTAGCTGAATATAGAAAAACCTTGTTGACTTATGAACAACAGCAGCGCATAAAATTCTAAAGATCAATGCTTGTTTTTGCAATGGTTCTTAAAAAATCATATTTAAATCTAAAAGAGGCTTCCATATTGTCTGTTTAGAGAGCTTGATGAAATAATTGTTATAAACAATTTATGTACTAATGAATATTTAGTTTAATTTTGCATGGGGGAAGGAAAACAATTTATTTCATCACTCCACTAAATTGAACGTATAGAAACTTTATGGCTACGTCCTATGAAACATTTACTTGTTCTGGTTTTAGATGGTCACACGATCAAAGGTGCATTAAGGTTCAACCTTGGGAGAACAGTTATAAACTGTGGTCTCTACTGTTGCATAAAAGAGGGCTGATGTTTGCTAGTTCATTATTGACATAATGGGTTTGCAAAAAAAAAAAAAAAAATTACTATTCCTGCCTTTCAGGGCAGCATTTCCTGTACCATAATGTGTCCATTTTTATAAATCATATGCCTGCCAAGCGTTGTTCACATGAACTGACAATTAAATTTCTTCTCTACTGCCATTGAGCCTTTTTGGACTGTCACTCAGAGACCAATCTCCAAGGAATTAGCGAATTTCCTCTACAGCAATCCCTGTTCTAGGAGCAACTAAATGACAGCTGATACTATCATCTACAGAAAAGGCAGCTGAGAACTGTTTTCACTTTTTTCTCACCCCTTATTGTTCCCCCGTTGGCTTCTTGTATCTACTATACCTGCATAATCATAACAGCAGTGGAAGAGAAAACCTTATCCACCAAAAAGCAGCTTCTGACTTACCTTCTGACTTAGATAATTGCCCTCCCATTCCTTACATTGAAATTGCAACTGATATGCAACTGTCTCTCTCTTCCTAGATAATTTGGTTGGCCACTGAAAAAGTGTAAATTCATGACTCGAGCTCAACAAAAATGCTTTTTCCTCTTCTTCCCTGGTTTCAGAATGTGTTTAAGTGGGTATGGGGTTGACATAGTACTGAGAGGATTATTGTATCAAGTTATCAGGAAGATTTGCTTTATGCAGGCTTTGCACCTTTCTTCTGTACAATGTTCCTAAGTAACATATTAGTGGCAGAAACATTATTTTGTAATGCTTCAAGTCACAGTTGCTTGACCTTTGTTTTTTACATGATGATTTCAGCCTGTCCAACCTTCTTATTAAACTTTGTTCCTCACTATTTTCTGTGTGAGTGCCCTCTCTACTCTGAGACAATGGGTGTAAATTGATAGTGAACTTCAGGCTGTATATGGATATAGAAGCGTGCTGGTTTTGGCTAGGATAGAGTTAATTTTCTTCACTGTAGCTGGTATAGTGCTGTGTTTTGAATTTGGTATGAGAATAGTGCTAATGGCACATTGATGTTTTAGTTGTTGTTAAGTAGTGGCTCAGTGTCCCTAAGTAGTGCCTATACTAGTCAAAGACACTTTCAGCTTCCCATGCTCTGCCTGGGACACAAGAAGCCAAGAGGGGAGGGGACACAGCTGGGACAGCTGACCTCAACTGACTAAAGGGATATTCCATACCATATGACATCATGTTCAGTAACTAAATCTGGGGAGAAGAAGAAGAAAGTGGGGGGACTTTCTGAGCGATGGCGTTTGTCTTCTCAAGTAACTGTTACACTTGATGGGACCCTGCTTTCCTGGAGATGGCTGAACACCTGCCTGCCGATGGGTAGCAGTGAATGAATTCCTTGTTTTGTTTGGCTTGCACGCACTGCTTTTGCTTTTCCTTTTCATTATATTATTATTGTTATTATTATTATTATTGCTATTACTGTTTTGCTTTACCTATTAAACTGTCTTTATCTCAGCCTGTGAGTTTTCTCACTTTTACTCTTCTGATTCTCTCCCTCACCCCATGGTGGGGAGAGTGAGCAAGCAGCTGTGAGGTACTTAGTTGTTGGCTGGGCCTAAATCATGACAAGGAGCCAGCATTTGTAAAGGCTGAGGTTTCAAACTGTGGTCAGCTGCTGGATAGACTCATATTTTCTATGTGTCTGCGTGTATCTTCTGCTGGTAAACTTCAAGCTGGACTGGCCAGCGTGTAGGAAAATCCTAGGAAAGATCCAGGGTCTGAGTTAGTGAATGAGTTGGGGACCTAGGATCAAGGCATGGGTATTAGGTGAACTTAAAGCCTGTGCTAATACTCAAGAGATCTGTGAATGTGGGTATGACTGTGGGTTAGGGAATAAGAGTATCTATCTATAAACAAAAACATCAGCCCTCATCGGCTGGAGGGGAGAAACAGGATTCGGTGTTTTCCATGTTCATGTGAGTGCTGCTGTCATTAAAGGCAGTGGCCTGTGCTGGTCACTGTGTCTGTATATGTGTGTGTGTGAGTGTGCATGTGGTTGTGTGCATGCACACATGTGTCTTTCCTATTTACTGGGTGGATCTACTGAAGGAAATGGTAACGGCTACATGTACCAGATTGAGATTTCCTAGGGTGTGAGAGTGCACCAAATCAGGCTCTAGCAGACTGGGAAGGAGGAATCCCCAGTGCCCTGAGGAGCATCAGATTCAGTTTCCTTAACAGTGAGGAGCATGAGGAAATATAGTGTAAGCACTTCGGCAGTTGTATTCTGTATACATGTTTGGCTTGCTGTGCTTTACTATGAAGTACTGCTGCTTATATGACACCGAGAATCAAACAGGAATCTTTACTGAGCAGCTCTGATATGCTGTTTGAATTTCCTGCATTTCTCCTACTGCGTGCTCCAGGCTGCTTCTCCTGTGAAATTCAGTGCCAGTGGTAAGAAACATACTAAAAGTACCAGTGAAATTCAAGCACAAGTCCAGGAGAAAAGAAATACAATCTGACCTGATTATAATGCTTAGATAACCAGCTGCTGAAACACAGACAGATACTGAGTATGAAATATTTTCTTCTCTCTTCAATGTGTGAGAATAATTGGTGCTTCAGAATTAAGACCAAAACAGACTGAATGCTGAATAGACAGTTGCCCTTATCATGCAGTTACATACTTCTAGGTAATGGCAGATGTTGAAGTAAGAATTACATTTTAAATAACTTGTTTAACTCAAGGTTGTAAGAAAGTACTTCTGATCACAGAGAATCTATGGTCCTGAAACCTCTCTTAAAGATAAATGCTTACAGTCTTCCTTCTAAATATGAAAAGGTATATTGTTGCAGTTTTTCTTTTGAAATTTACCCAAGTAGAAAGGAGTTAATGAAATGCCTGTCCCTCTTTTAGTATTGGATCATGAATGATATAATACATCTGAAAATAAATGTTTTAGTGCCTCCCTGGCCAAAATGATCTTCAAACTCATTATAGAATGTCAACAGCTGTTTTGGGAAACAGTGTGGTAGAACTTTTGCTATGTCTCCTATTGCAACTATAATATTATGACTACAGGGACCTATGGACCAGGGTGGAGCGGACAGCAGGTGAGACACTGTAGTATTCCATCCCCAGGGTAAATGGCACAACTAAGATCCTATCTCCTGTGTGTGTACATGAACATATGAAGCACAAGAAAAAGAAGGAATTAAAAAGCTCTGCCCAATCATAGAATCACAACACAACTACGATGAGAGACACATGATGGGATAGCTTCAGGGATTAAAGTGCTGGCTGGCTGGCTGGCTGGCTTCAAACTCTTCAGAAAGTATAACAGAAATAGGAGACAAAGAAAAGGCTTGTACCCTACATGAAGGAGTAGCTTGAGTGTATATTTATAATCCTAAGGGATGGGTTAGAATTTATGGGTCAGGATCAGAGATAAGTTTGATCAAACTGGGAACCACTTAAGCAGACTAGGGAGGATGGATTGTATCTACAAGAGCTGGCTAACGTCTATATGAAGCTGATCTATATCATCTTTGAAAGCTTTGACAATCAGGGAGTTCGCTAATAACTTGGGGAATGAAGATGTCACACCTCTCCTCAAGAAGAGAATGCATGGAATTAAAAGCAGGACAGTCCAACAGTCCCTGGGGACATAAAGGAAGAAATCATCCTGGAAGGTATATCCAGGCATGAGGAGGAAAAAAAGTGATAGGGAATACCCAAAATTAATTTACCAATGCATATGGCCAACATGGTTGGCTTCAATGGTGAAATGACTGGGAACAACAGGAGGGGAACCATGTTATTTACTTGGACTCTAACAAGGCTTTCAAAGTGGTCACCCATACTACTCTTTTAGTGTAATTGGTGAGTTATTGACTAGATGGATAGATTGAAAGGAATGCTGAATATTGGCTGGACCACTGGGTTCAAAGTCTGACCTGCAGCTATCAGTGAATGGCATTGCTTACTGAAACCATTATTGCCATTACTGACAAGGATGATGGGATGGAGCACATACTTAGTTTACAGATGAAATGTTGGAGGAAAGGACTACCATGAAGGGGGGCACCAAAAAGCTGGAGAAACAGGATGAAAGAAACCTCACCTTTTTCAATAAAGGCAAATGCAAAAAAAACCAAGGCATACACAGGCTGGATGCCTCAGCCTTGTCAGAAATGAGCCTTTCAGAAAAAAGACTTTCAACTCCAGAGACAACAAGTTAAATGTAAGTCAACTGTGTGTACTTGTGATGATGAAGAGTAATCATAGACTAGGTTGCATTTGTAAGAGTATATCTAGAAGGCTGAGGGAAGTGATTATTCTCTATTGGCATTTAGCAAACAACATCTGGAGTCTTGTGCCTGGGGAGGACAAGAAAGACTGGAGCTAATTCTGCAGAGAACCATCAAGGGGCTGGTGCACAAATGGAGATATTAAAAGAACTGTTTTTATACAGCCTGAAGAAGAAAATTTTTGGGGGAATCTTACTTCTGTCTTCACCTACTGAATGGGAGGTCAGAGAGAAAGCAGAGCTCAACTCTTCCCAGAGATGAAGCGTGAAAAAAAGCAATAGGCAACAGGCACAGCTTGCTGCAAGGAAAACTGATTAAATATGAAGAAAAAAAGCCTTCACAATAAGAGTAGTCAAATACTGTAACATGTTGATGAAACAGAATGCAGAATCCCCAGCCTTTGAGATATTCTAAACTCAACTGCAAAACACCTAATGTAACTTTGAAGTTAACGTTGCTTTAAGCATGAGGTGAAACTGGCTTACACTCAAAGGTCCCTTCCATCCTGAAGTATTCTCTCATTCTCTGTTTATATTAATGCTGACACATCACAGAAAGATGAATTTTAATATTAATCCAAAAAGAGCATAGAAACAGTTATGACTATGTAGTTTAATGACTGCATATTAAAGAGAGAAACCGACTGCATTGTTTCAAGAACCCTTTGAATAGTCCTTACAACAAGCCAAGTTATGAGTATTCTAAATTAAACTCACTAAAACTTGGATTATATTTAACCTGTGACAATCTTTCTGGTCAAAACTTAAGGAAACCTTTTTTTTATTGTTCCATTTGAGATACTCAGATATGATTTTATGATCTAGGGTAAGATAATTTAGTAGCTCATCTCTGATTTTGTCAAATCTTATGCAAAATAACATTAGAAGTTCTCAAAATTCTGAACATTTGGAAGCTACCACTGAAAATGAGTACTCTGAGCCCAAAATGCTCTGTTGTGAACAGAATGGTAGCAGATACATAAATCCACATCTTCCACATTCCACTTGCAAGGACTAAGGACTATGAGAAAACACTTGTTGTTGTTGTTGTTGTTGTTCCCTAGCGAATTTTCTTTAAGTTTTAGGTGGCCTAAAACATCCAAAGATGCTTTCTGATGTGTAGACTGAGAGACTCTTTCTAAGGTATCTGGAACCTTTACATACTATAACTGTGGAGAAACGCAAGGGTTAAGCTGGCTTTACATCCTGTAAATAGGAACTTAGATCTTATTGAATTTGAATAGAAATGGTGATTAAGACCTTTTATAGCTTCTCATAGTGGCCTAAATGTACATATATGTACAAAGGAAACTTGGGTTTTGGTCTACCTGTGTGCTGGACTCTTCTTACTGATAAAGAAGTAGCTAAATAGTTCCTTGTGAGGTGAATTTATTGGTAACTATATCTTTTCCTACAACAAAAAATGGTCATTTAAAAATAGTAATCCTCTGTTGAAAGACATTTTAAAAGTCTGTGTGTTTGGTTTCATTACATCTTTAAAATGACTGAAATAACCCTCCCAAATATCCCTTCCTGTTATTCAGGATCATGAATAAACCTTTACACAAATTTACAATCTTTTAAAGGCCTGATTCTCAGCTGGAATAAATTAGAATATGTCCACTGAAATGTGTAAATTGGCACACCTCTGGCATTAGTAGAGTTATATTGATTTAAGCCAACTAAGAAACTGCCCAATATTCCACTAAAAATTCTTCAATATAGTTTGTTTAGAATACTATATTACTTTCAGGATGGATTGTAAGAATATAAATGTGTTTCCCTATGGATGTAAAAATGGTTCACATTTCCTGACTCAGTAGATCTTCAATAAATTAGCTATTTTCCATAAGGTTTTTTATACATAACTTCAAAATGCTAAGTATGTAATCTTTATATCTATTTACACAATAGACAACAGCCATGATTTAAAAAAAAAACAAACCACAACAATTTTATTTGATTGAAAGTAATTAGAAAAGTAATCTATTTACACTTACTTAGCTCTGTGAATATTGTTTTTCTGTAACCATGATTGGATTGTTGCTTATGAATTTTTAAAACAAATTCTAACTAGATATATTGCTTTTAATGTTTCTAACACTGAAGACACTCCTTGGCTGTCAGTGTCAGAAAGTTTAATTTCTTACACTTTCAGTTATCCTGTACTATACTGGTATTGTTTTTCTTTTCTTTTTTTCTTTTTAAGGCAGTTTCACGCTTTGTATGTAAAAGTTTAAAAGGTCTTACTTCATGTCCATAAGATATACCAACCTCCTTTGCAATAATCCCATAAAACATACGGAGCAGTATGTAAGTATTTTGGGAGATCTATACTCACAGAAGAAGGGTGCAACGACATTTACAGCATGGGCCAAATGTATGCACTCTTTCAGGTGGAAACTGTCTCTCTTCTACAACCAGCAATGCAGAGGGGAAAATCAAGAAACATAATATATAGGAAATTTGATTCCTTGATCAAACTTATTATTTAACTCGCTCTTTACTTACAGAAAAAGCCAGAAAGAAGGAAACATTTCCCTATAACTCTGCTCGCCTTGACTGGATTGTGTGAACTGAATGCATGAAGTATTTGTATAAAGTTGTATAATTAACAGTGATCTGAAGGAAGTACTTACTCTAAATGAAAACTCATTCAACTCATATTAAAATACCCCTGAATGTACTCCTAATACTTAAGAAACAGATATCCAGGCACCAAATCACCTTTTCAATTATATATTTGCTCAGTTTTCCCTGCAGATGATCATTAGGAAGACCAGAACTGCACTTTTCATAATTTCAAGCAATATCAGAGAACTCATATCTTGCTAAGAATACATCCAGACTAAAGACAAAAGAAGCCTTCTCAAATTACAATAGCCAAAATTATTAATCATGGCTGACGTGGGTCATAATTCTGATGACAGCATAGAGAAAGCAACTTTATTTCAATGTTTATGTCGTTTCACCTTTCTGCACTATAAGATTAATATCTTTTGAACACACAGAAATTTTTCTTAGAACATTTTAAAAGCACTTTGGCAAACAAGAATGAAAATTGTACAAAAGCTTATTTTGCCTTATGTAGAATGTATTCTGTGAGGGTCTTCATTTATTGTGAATAACAGATCTGGAAAAACACATATGTTGCTTACTTATAAGGTATTTGGTAGCTGTCAGAAAAGTTTGAGAAACAAGTCCCTACCAAAAAAGAACTAAAATATGAATATCTGTTTACAGACACTTTTGGAAGGGATTGCAAAACTCCAATAGCCCTTTCAACAAGGTAGGACCGGTGTGTAGGACAAATATATCCTGAGGAGTACTGAGCAAAATAAATGCAGAGAAATAATTACCAGAATCTTTCATATTCACATAATTGTTAATATATATTTTACATATAATCTAAATGATTTCTCATTTTAATTAATTAATGGTCAGTTAGGACAAATATTTGATAATTTAAGTTTTCAGTTTCATGATTACGTGTATTGGGTCTGGCTGGGATGAAGTTAACTTTCCCCATAGCTGTCTTCGTAGTGCTGTGCTTTGTGTTTGTAGCCAGGGCAGTGTTGATGACACACCAAAGTTTTGGCTTCTGCTGAGCAGTGCTTGCACAGCATCAAGGATGTCTATCCAACCCTCCCCTTTCCCAGGCCAATAGGCTAGTGGTGGACAAATTGGTGGGAGGGGATACAGCCGGGATAGCTGACCTCAACTGACCAGAGGGATATTCCATACCGTGTGACATCATGCTCAGCAATAAAAGCTAAAAGAAAGGAGGCGGGGAGCAGGCATTCATTACTGAGGTGTTTGTCTTACAAAGCAACTGCTACACATACTGAAGCCCTACTTCCTAGGAAGTGGCTGGACATCACCTGCTGATGGGAAGTACATAATACATCTTTTGCTTTTCTTTGCTTCTTTTTATTATTAAATTGCCTTTATCTTGATCCATGAGTATTTTCCTCTTATTTTCTTCCCCTGTCCCACTGAAGAGAGGGAGTGAGAGAGTGGCATGGGAGCCAGCCAAGGTCAACCAACCCCATTAAGGCTTTTAGCTTCCAAATATTTGTGGAGATTAGTATTTTCATGTAAATTATTTCATATTTGAGTTTTCTTCTGGAGTTGAAAGGCAAGGTAAAGAAAAAGATTACCTAAATGCCTATCACTCTGTTGCATGTAGAGACAAAATGAGGCAGAAAATGGGGTATTTCAATATAAAGATGACAAAATGGATGCCAAATCTTCTGTTTTCAGTTCTAGAAGGATGATTGAGGTTTTTGTAGACTTGAAATGATATCTCCCTTGCTATAGGGAGTTTCTCTATTCACCTATTAAAATCTGTGGAAAACTTCCAAGTCAAATAAATACCTACAGCGGTAGTTTAATCTTCCTTATTCTGTGTCTAAAATAGTTTTCTGAGCTTGTGTTATTACATGTTGAATGGAAACACTGTCTGAGCTGATGGTTTTCTACAAAAGATCCTATAATCCACTAAAGTTTCTCCGTAGCACTGCCCCACTGCATGCAAAAGTGAATCCAGCAAAGTAGATCAAAGTTAGCATTCATAGTAACATGTTACTTGACTGTTTGTGAGAATTTATTTGTATAAAAAGAAATATTGCAAATGTATATTGATGGACATATTGCATTAATGCCTGAAGGTATTTTGTAGGTACAGTATCTGTAGGGATTTCCATAAATGTCATACTGCTAGTATTAATGTGGAGATTAAGAACAAATTTAAATTAAAAATATAGTACCTTCCAATTCAACATTCATTGTATTGAATAATAAATTAAAAATGACATATTTAAAATGTTCTAAGAACTGCTCTCCACACATCCCAATGAATCAAATCCCAAATAAGCTTCTTATTTTCAATGCACATGACAATGATAAAATATAACAACATAAAGTCAAACAGCAGTAGCTGAAGGTCACAAAGCTAAGATTCACAATGTTTCAAGTTACTTCTGTATTGATCCACCTGTTGTTTCAAAGATTGGAGGCCAGACTCAGATAAGGATTTAGCTACTCAAATGCACAGCTTTTTCAAGGTAAGGATTATACAGTAATGAAAGTAAATAACAATAATTTTTAAAGCCTGTGAAAAGCTAAAGTTAAAGCAGAAATTTTGTATGCAGTTTTGACTCTTTTAGGCATTCACAATATATTATATAAGAAAGCTTTAAAATCCAGAGGTTTGGACCTATGAAGATTTTAAGAGCCAAAGTCCAGCTGTGACCCTGAATACTCCTGCTTATTGAATTTAGACATGGGAGTAACGAATGCCTGTCAGCAGCCTAATATTTGTTTTGCAGTTACTGCAACATCTACTAGTATATCTTGTCACGTAGCCAAAACTGCCCACGAAAGGACAGGATTAGCATACTGGAATTTTGTTCCTGTTTAAGACCAACAAGCTTGCAGAAATATATTCTTCTGCCATTTAAAGAATGCATCTACCAAACAAATACAGCAACAAACTCACATCCAGATCTGAACTACGCAGTGTTGCCATGACCACTTTATTTTAAAACGCTGCCATAGGACAACAGAATTGTAGCCTCTTTTATTCAATTGACTTTTAGTAAAGCATTCATCTAGACCACGGGTAACCAGGGCTCAGTTCCTGCCATAGCCTGAGGAGATTCCCTTCTCTCTCTGCCAAAAGAGTGCCAGAATAACCAGACTATACATTTATCTAAGTAAAAGTATTCCTCACTCATTCTGAGAAAGCTGATACAGTGTGTAAATATATACAAAAAGTAAAAAGAGTAAGAGCTGCCAGGCTCTTTTTTTAACAGAACTGAGGATAACTCTTTAGCCTAATAGTTGCAGTATTTACTTGGGACAAGAAATGCGTGATTTGTACTCCCTGATTCCAGGACTATTTCTCTAGTTTATATAGAAGTTTCTTACTGCAAAACACAGAAGCCACAAAGATCTGAGGTTTCTTTGTTGAACTGATGAGAAAACCCTAAATAATTTAAAATATCTAAGTCCAAGATTTAAAGAATTTTCAGACATGCTACTGTCTTCAGAAATACATAGACTTTATAAGATAGTAGGGATCAGTGTTAAAACTGATACTGGTGGGACTTATTTTTTTATTATTTGTCTTTTATTTATTTGTATTTTATTTATTTATTTATTTGTATTTTGTATTTTGTTTTGTTCATGTCAGTTTATGCTATTTCAGAGGAACAATGATGATGTCTGGCCATGGAGTAAAGACTGTCCGTTGGGAAAAAGTGGAGAGCGTAGGCCCTACCAGCCTGTTTTTATTTACTATGGGAGATTTCAGCTTTGCACAACCTCAGCAGCACAGAGGGGAAGTGGATAATTTCTACCTTCCCATCATATCTGACAGAATGGAAGTTTTTTACCGTAATGGAAGTTCAAGTGCAATTCATGGACAGTCTCTGTTTTGGGTAGGTAGACAGTATCTAAACTGGCATGTTTTTAAGTGCTTAATTCAAACTGCTTTATAGTATAATAAATACTGTAGTCACAAGTAAGCATGCTTGCCTCTTCTGCCAGTGTGTCTGAGCCTTCACTGAAAGAGAGAAACACCTGCTTATTTGGGAGTACAGGTTGCTGAATAATAGACAAACCAAATTCTGGGTCTTGATTGCCATAGCTAAGCTCAAGGTACTGGTTTTCTATGAATATGTTTGTGCATTCCTTTGTTTTGTGTTCATCTCATCAAAGCCCTCCAGCTTTTCATGGTTTTCCTCATAGCTTGTTCATTTTCGGGGCTTTCTGAGCTGCATTATCTGATTCTGAGCTATCTGCAGTTTCTCCACTTCTAGTACTGCAGGCTTGCACAGGGGTTGTACAAATACATAACAAAATCTCCCTGTTCTCCATCTTCACAGACTTTGCTTCATTGGACAGTTCATTTGGTGACATCTCGTTTTACATACAGGCATGCATGTCGGCTCTTATCCAAGGTATGTAAAAAGGATCCTTTCCCAATAAAAGCTGGGTGGGGGGGCATGCAGGAGTGCAGAGCACCTTGGTTTTAAAGCAGCCAGACAAGGTCGATCCACCACCCTGTGATACAGCTGCAACCCAAGAGACTGTTTTTACTTTACACAACCAAAAGGTATCAAAACCCCTCACACATGTTAAAAAGGAGCAATGGCTAATTTTCTCCTGTTATAAAGTAATAATTTAAAAATGGATTATACTGTAATTCCACAGAGGTGTTACTGTCTGCTCACTGCCTGCTCAGCAAAGGGAGGGAAAGTGCATTCAACCTTTGAAGTCTTATGAGACGGGGTGGGGGGGTGGGGGGAAGATGAAAAAAATATATGGGTGGAAGAAACAGCCATCAAACTGAGTAAATGGCTGCCTAGCAGTGTGATCATTTTTTTCGCCCTTGTCCTTTGTTTTCCCTCCACATACACCACATACGTTTATAAGCCTGACTTGTTATGTCATGTTTGATTTAGACAGTACAGGACAGGGATCCTCTTTGTGCTGCAGCTGAGTGGTATATGACATGTTTACACGTGAAAAAGATACATGCCAGTCAGAGAAGAAGAGCTTATCTCAGTAAGCAGAAGCATAAATGAACCACTCTGAAACATCTTTGTAGAAGCTGGGCTCAGGTGCTTCACCAGGCTGAAGGACACTTGAATTTTGAAGGCAGATATTTGTATGCAGCCCATAAAGATTTGATGATAGCTTATTTGTGCAGTTTTGGCAACACTAATAAAATGCAATTTTCTATCTTGACAAAGTGAAAATAATGAAATTAAATGTTTAAAAGCTTAAACTGTATTAAACTTTTTTCTTTCTTAATTCCTAAGCATTAAGATTTAAGTGGGCTAGTAATAACATAAAGTAAAATACTACAGAATAAAATAGAACTAGTACCATTTCTAGAGAAATTTTTTTTGTGTGTTGCCATGATTTGCACAGTGAACTCTATCTGGAGGGGGGTAGGGGTGGGGGTGGGAGAGGAAGAAGGGGGAGAGAGAAAGCTAGAAAACTTCTATGTAGAAAAACATATCTAGGGAAAAGGGAAAATGCTTTCTTTCCAAGTATATACAGGTCCCTATACTCCCCAATTAATCTGTGCAAATTTTTAATAATCTGTAAAATATGTAATTTTTACCTGTGTTTCACCTACTTTTTTGCCAGCTAAAACTGACATAATTTTTATAAAATGTGTTTTTAGAAAAAAAAAAAAAAGGAAAATGAAAAGGATTTATAAAGGGCTTTTTTTTTTCTCTTTCAAGGACACCTAAATGGAAGGAAAGAAGTAATTTTTTTTTTTATGTTTTGCAGAGACAGGAAAAAAATAGCAAACATTTATATGTTTCCATTATTTTTATTAGCATTTCAAACTAATGCCTGTCAGATAAATGAACTCTTAGCTTTTTTGATTATAAATAAGTAATAAAGAGATTAAGTTTATGGCTGGGTTTTCAAGCAGCATATATCAGTCCTGGTACCAAAAGGATTTAAAAACACCTCAGTGCTTTATAAATCTTCAGGGTAGCATGACTGTTTTGTTCCAGTTTAACTTTATCACTAATGTGTGTATAACTATGTTCTGTTGACATATATCTGGTAATACAATTCTCACAGTTCATGCTGCTGTGCTAATCAAGTTGAGTAGCTGCAAATTAAGACAAAATTACAGTCTTGAAGTAATTTATTTTATATAACAGAGTAAGGCTATTCTGTTCAGCACTTCGACTTTTTGATGTTTCAAATATTTTCTTTTGTTTTCTTACCCTTTTCGCCACTGAAAGTCTTCATCACCTCACACACTTTTCTTTCCCATTCACCTTTTCCATCTGACCCTGAAAGGCACTAAAACTTTCTTAGAGGAAGAAGAAAAAAGTTTCAGAGAGCTGTATCTTTAGTTTATTTTTATTTTAATATTTTCTTTTTCAAACAAGAGAACCTGAATGCAAAATGAGAGAAGGTGTAAATACAGCCTACATGTTATTGATTCTGCTTCATTTTTAGAAAAACGAGGAGGAAAATAATTAAGGACCTTTGGCAAAATCAAGACTGTAAAAGGGATGAAAGTGCTGAGACATTCATTTTCAATTTAAGAAAGCATTTTGTCCAGATATTTTCTAGAAATTGCATTTTCTGCTGGTAGAGAAAAGCTTTATGAAGGAAGGTTAGGAATAAATAGTTTCCCACCATTCAAAGCTTCTGACGTTCAACTTAGAAAGAATTTTCTCATGAGAGATAGAATATCTGGATTAAAATGAACATGAGTCTTTCACATCCCACAGAAAAACATTTGTATTTTAATTCCTAATCTCTTGAAAGACTATGTGTCCAGAGTTCAGGAAAGCCTACATCAAATCTGTTTAATAAAAGCATGTCTGTAGCCTCACTTTTAAAGATGGGCTAGAAGTATTTACCTTCAGGGAAAACTTGTAAACTCCAAAATCTCGAGGAAGCACCTGGCAGGAGGCGTAGATAAGACCCCTATACTCAAGAAGAAAGTGAGATTTGAGTAACTCTAATATTGTCAGAAATTCTGATTGTCTTGTTTTAGCTGCCCAGAGGGTATTTGGGTCTGCGCCTTATGGGTCTGGGTGGGGAGCTGGAGGTCTGGCCACATAAGTGAGCCACGATCCAGGGAGCCTATTCTTTTGACAGCCATCAGTGTGCAGGGTCTGTCTCCACACTCTGTGTCAAGTGATCATTCTAGGCCACAGACAAAGGGATTTAAGGGTGAGGTCTTGGGTTCAGGAGTTTCCCATGGTCCATCACTATGACTGTTATGCAAACTACAAATTCACACTTACAGAGAGAAACTGCCCTTAGTCCATCCTTTAGGTATAATCTATAGTACCCACAGATCTTTCATTAACAAACAGATTTACCTTCGTAATGAGATGTTTGACAGAACCTTGCATGCAGGGATTTTTTAGAACATGATAGTTCCAGAAATCTTATAATTTATCTAACCTTTCTATTTTGGTGGGGGAAAAAAAAGCAGACTATTGTATCCAAGAGGCCTCTATGGGAGTGATGCTGACTGGGTAGCTGGCAGGTGAGTGGGGCAAGTTACAGGGGAGGGGGAAGTTGTTAACAGCAAAACCTTGGCATGGAAATAATAGGTTATTTCACCGTTCTACCAATACTGTTGATGTTAACAAGAGCAGACCTGTCAACAGTGTAGCTGAACTACTGACATTTGTCATCACTTGTCAGCTTTCACATCCCTTTCCAAACAGGGTTGTATTTCCCTTGGATGTCAGGTTTCTGAGATGAACCCATTTATGATACTTAGAAGGCAAACATGGGTACAGTGAAGTGGATTTCCCTGAGTAATTACATCTGTCAGCAGTGGCAGTATTTATGATCCAGATTCATTAACAAGACACAGAAGCTACCAGGACTCTGCCTGTAACTTCTGAATGAATGACTGCTACTGTCAACCACTGAATGCCCAGAGGAAAGGTGGGGATGGTGGCTTTCAGGGATCCCAGCAAGAGTGGCAGTGTGCTGGTGGGAAATAAGGAAAAAAGTTGGTGTTTCCTTGACAAATACAAGCAGAACTGTTAACCTCAAGGAACACAGCATGATTGCATTCTGAGTGTTTGATTTCCGTACGTTTCAAGGACAGAAGGAAAGCAGATATTTATAAGTACAGTCAGTTTATTCTGTTATCTGGTTTAACTGAGATAACTTCTCAAAGATGTAACGAGCCAAAATTTTTAGGGATTATGAATATCTGTTGTAATAGCATTCAGCACTGTTTATAAAACAGCAGAAAATATTATCCCTTCTATAGTTACTATTTGCCCATCCAAGACTCTTATGAGAGCAATCTCATAGATATCTACCAATAGATGATACAGATTGAGGTAGATGTAGATGCAATGATAGAGACATACAGATGAAAAAATACAGATGAAAGTCATACCAAAGAGGGGAGAATGCTTGAGGGGATAAAAAGTCTTTTGTTACCAGATCCCTTTTGTCAACTAATTAATTAGATAAGGACTACAGGAATGGAAGCTAGTTAGTAAGAATTGTGTCAATTTGTTTGGTTTTGGCTTTTTTTCAATTAAGAATCTCTCAAATGTTTGAGGTACAAGTATGGACACATAGGCATAGATTGCATTGTGGTTTAGCCGGCAGCTCAGCCCCACACAGCTGCTCGCTCACTCCTCCACCGGTGGGTTGGGGGAGACAATAAGAAGGGTAAAGCTAGTGGGTTGGGATAAAAACAGTTTAATAATTAAAGTAAAACAATAACAACAGCAATAATGTAATGGAAAGGAGAACACTGAGAGAGGCTCAAAATCCAGGGGCAGGGGGAATGAACCACCAAAAACAAACCACGCGTGACACAGTCACCAACCCAACAATGCCAGTCCCCAAGTCACAACCACCCCCACACACCAACTGCGCCAACAGTTAATGCACTGCCCCATGGCGTCACATGGTACGGAACGAACACCCCATTGGCCAGTCGGGGTCAGCTGCCCTGGCTGTGGCCCCGCCCCTCCTGGCCTCCTGCCCACGCGGCAGAGCGCGGGGAGCCGGAAAGGTCCCTCACTGCTACAGGCGCTACAGTGAAGAGAATTAACCCCTTCTCAGCCAAAACCAGCACAGTTTGTCTTTTAAAAAATGAGACCCATGGAGAAAGACATTATTCTTCAATACATTTTTCTGAAGGAAGGTACTGCATTTTTTCTAGTGTATAATTAAACTGTATAACAAGAAAAATTGTTTCTGGAGGCATTGATAGAGAAACCTAAGGTTATGGCAACAGCAACAGTTGTTAGTAAGTGAGACTATAAGAGCATATATTGTCCTTAATGTCAGGCTGTAGAGGAATTGTGATTCTACATTTCACGCAGCAAAAATAACACTGACTGGATCAACATAATAGTAATACATTGTCATTCACCCTCAGTGTCAAGTTCTCAGATTTGCAGTGAAGGAGTTTCTATCAAAAGCTGTAGTAGTACCAATATAAATTCTTTAGACATTGCTTTCTATAATTTAGTAATGCATGGTCTTGGGTTCAAGCAAAATTTATATTGGATACAGTGGTGTCAGTTGATTCAGAATTGATTACAATGGAAGTCAGAATTTTAGGGTTATGAAGGAAGGGTAAATTTACAAGGTAAAAACCAGTACAAATAAGTGTGTTCTGAGATCGAAGCCATCTTCTAGTTTTTGTTTATCCAAAACAGTATTGCAGTAATAATTCTATTAGCCATAAATGTTGGGATTGAAATGGATCATTTAAATTACAATTAAGTATTTTTTACAATATTTTGATACATAGTTTACTACCAATAATTTCATGAAAGGAAATTTGCTTTAAGAGGAATAGTTTGGTGTGTACAGTGAGAAACAATTAATATAATTTGATTCTTTTTAAACAAAGCATAAAAATTTAAATTAAACTTTCTAAATTGCTTTGTCCCTATACATTATTTTCTCTGTCCACATAAATTACTTCTTGCTTAATATAATTGTATTGTAAATGTCTGTTGATTCAGAATACAGCTAGCACAGTGAAAATAGGGCTCCATTTGAGTTAATGAAGATCTATTTATTTATAGGTATATTTGCATGTCCTCGGTGTGAGGGCTCAAAAGCAGGCTGAAACACAGCATGCTCTGTGACATTTGTTTCACCTGTTCACATAGGGACCTTATGATACCCATAACTCAGAGTCTACATATTGCACCCAAGAACCCTAAAAAACCTTGTCCATCCTCCATCAGTAATATGATACTTCTTCAAGGCATGTGAAACACGTGTTGATGGCTTGAAGCTAAAAAGGCAATTTGTGACCATTCCCTGCTCATCCACAGCGTTTCTAAATCTGTTCTTGGTTTGCTAAAACAAATCATAAATGTTAATTTTCTGTTTCAGATGCTGTAAAATTTTCTAACACCTGTACTTGAACATAGAGTACTGTATCCAGTTCTGGGGTCCACAGTGCAAAAAAGACACAGGCATGTTAGTACAAGTCCACAGGAGGGCCACAAAATGATCAGAAAGATGGAGCACCTCTCTGAAGAAAGGCTGAGAGAGTTGGGATTGTTCAGCCTGGAGAAGAGAAGGCAGCAGGGAGCCCTTATTGCAGCTTTTCCGTACTTAAAGGGGGCTTATAAGAAAGATGGTGAGAAGCTTTTTATGAAGATCTGTAACGAAAGGACACAGGGTGTTGGTTTTAAACTGAAAGAGGGATAGTTTAGATTGAATATAAGGAATAAATACTTTATGAGGGTTCTGAGGCACTGGAACAGGTTGCCCTGAGAAGATGTTGATGCCCCGTCATTGGAAGTGTTCAAAGTTAGGTTGGATGGGACTTCGAGCAACCTGATCTAGTAGGAGATGCCCCTGCTCATGAGTGGGAAGTTGAACTACATGATCTTTAAAGGTCCTTTCCAACCCAATCCACTCTGTGATTCCATGACAAATCTACACACAATAATTTGGAGAGTAAAGACATTACATTTGACACAGTCAGGGCTGAAGCAAACACCCATACTTTAAATGCAGATTGGAAGTAATGAGTTCTACCATTGACTTTAAGTCACTGTGAATCCATGACCACTTAAAAAGAAAATAAATGTATTCTGGCTTATACTTGTTGTAATCTATTTGGTTTCTCTTTCTCACAAGTAAGGTTTACATTTTCAAATCTCCTTAGTATTATCTAAAGGTGTTAGCAGACCAGCACACAATTGTGTTTATATACTGTCTGATGAAAACATTGCCTTTATTTAAGTTTGCATTTTATGAGTTTGCTCAAGGAAATCTGATGTAGGTTAGGGAGGCAAACAGATGACACTGGTACAGATATATTTAGGTCAGCTAATGTTTATGAAAAGAGATCATCTGTGGGAGAGATATATAAATATAAATATATGATTTGGTTTAAAATATAAGACCTAAAAATGTATTTTTTACAACAGTAATATGGAACTATTTGCATTAACATTTTGAAACCATTGTTACTCTTAAACCTTTACTACTGTTAAAGAAAATGAAAATTATAATTAACACTGAGAGCTCTAACAAGCTCATCAAGCTTTCAATTCACAATATGTGCATTTTGTTCAACATGCCTGTATCTGTCGAAAAAAATCAAATAAATTAAAAGTTACATTTCCAAATATAACTTGTTTGCTTGTTTGTTTTGGTGTGTGTGGGTTTTTTTACTATATTTTAACACATTTACTAGTTGTTTAAAAGCTCTCTTTGTAGAAGTACCCAAACCAGTTTACTGGTCTATCAATCTTCTCACGCTATCACGTACCTTACTTTTTCTCATTTATTGGTTGGGAGAGAGAACATTGAGACAATTGTTCTAGCCATATTTATACCTTTGTAGTTGACTAGATTTATGTGTTTCCAACTTGAAGATAAGAATGTCTGTCAGAATCTGTTTTAATTTTTTGGAGAAGAAACACCAAACTGAATCTATGTTTGCATTACATGTTTGAGACTCTTGCCCCACCTAATTTTCACCTTAGAAATAAGTCAACAGCAGACTAAAAATATTAAATACACTGAATGTTGGCAGCTCATATCTCGCCTACATCACATTAAACCACACAGGGGAAATAAATCTCTAGATCAAACAGTATTAACAGTCAGTAGACAGTAAACTTAAGTCCTCACTTCAAATATTCCAAGGCAAAATGAGTCAGTCAGTTAGGGCTTTTTTATGGCTTTTGTTTTGTTTTTCTTAAAAACATATGCAAGTTATGACAAAATGGAAGACAGATAAAATCTTGCTTTTAAGTTCAGGCTACAAAACAGAAGCAACAACAACAACACAGAAGATATGCCAAGTACTAACACAGGTATTATTTTGCTTTTAAAGTTATAAATCCTCAATCATTACCTGGCTTTCCTTTAATCATACAGCGCTTTTTTTTTATTTATTTATTTCACTTGAATTTTAGCAGTATAGTCTGATTTTACATTTCTTCATCTTTTTACCTGAATCAATTTTCTAGTCCTCCATCTTTTTCAGGAGAAAATAACAACATGATGTACAGTGGAGGAACAGGTCAAATCATAAAGAGCAAGGGATCAAGGAAATGCAAAAGCAATTGGTATCTGAGATCCAACACACAGTGAAATTTTATGTAAGGAGTGAGCTTCTTTTAATTTTTTAGCAGGTATGCAGGCAAACAAATCTGGAATGTTCAGTGTTCATTTATCAGGAAGTTTTTCTCTAAATACACATCAGAACGAAGAGGTCTTTTGTATGTGCAACTAATGTAACCACTTACTGTGATGGTATTTAGTTTCTGAGTGACTGAATGCATGTAGTTACTGGGTAAGAATGTGAGCCTAAATGCATGATGTTTATAATAAACAATGATAAAGTAGAAATTGCTTGCAATTTGATGCCTCTATCCACAGATGCCAGCTTGCTAAAGGCTTCAATACATATACCCAAATAGCATTCCTCTGTACAGTTTTATACAGTTTACAATTCTGTATTGACTGTATTAACATTCATGTGCTAGACTGAATTAAAATGAAAAAGCCAGTAAAACACTTTCTGTGTTATAGGAAGATATTTGTTGAGTTAGACTAGAAGACCCAACGACACTAAGCAGCAGTGCACATATCAGTGTGGCTACATACGGTAACTGTTAAAATCTTTCTTCTGTTGGATCATGTCCATAGTTTTTTCCCCCACATACCGATATGAACTGCTAATTGTGTTGTATGAAAATACAAATAAACAGAAAATGAGAGTAATTTTGCACTGAATGTTGATGTAACTATAGACACTGAAAGTTAAACAAAATAGTATAATGTAAATATGAGCATACAACAAAGTTGTGTTGAAAAGTCATAGAAAAAATATAATCTCAATATACTGTTACAGGTAATTAAACTTAGATACAGACATACAAGTGGTGCAATTGTATTCTTATTTGTTATTATTCATTAGCATGTTTTTTCTTCTGCTGAATTTTAGTTTAATACCATAAGCTTAGTGACCTGTTCATATAGTCAGTTATATATGTGGTACAAAAATTACATGTCCACTGTTCATTGATAAAGTAGAATAAACTCTAGCAGTATTCAGAGACAGCACATATTTAATTTTTATAAAAGAAAGAGTTATTTTACCTGTGAAAATGATAAGGTACTTCGAAATGTTCTGATTTATTTGATCAATTTTAGGCTTGCTGACCTACACAAATCTCTGCAAGCAATGTTTAAGTATATTAGATTTTTTGACTCAAGCATTGTTTTGTATGAATACATGCAACAATATGTGACAAATAAGTCACAGTATAGTGCTGAATTCTTATTAAAGAATTATAATTTTTAATGTATTATTTATTTTACTATACAAAATGTAATATCTATTAATCTAATAATTATGATTGTTTTTTTGAAAACATAATGTATTGTATTCTATAAAACATCATAATATATTTCTATTGCTGCATTACACTGATTTGGCCACATTGAAAAATGTATATTCAGAATATATTGTATATTAAATATTTAATATGGATTCTCAATAAAATATGTATATGTGTTTTCTTTTACCAACATGCAGAAAATCCTTAACAATGTCATTTTATACAAGAAAAGCATGTTATTTCATACAGGCCTAAGCTTCAACTTAAATCCCCAGTTTATCGTCACAGTGAACTAACCTTTTGCCTTGCTATGTTTGATAATAAACAGTTACTGAATGTTGAAATAGCCTATGGTCATTTTTCTCTTGAATGTATTCCCATTACATGTTGTGCTGTCAAAGCGATTTAGGCCACTGTTTCTGAAAATTTTTTAAGTAATTTCCCTTTGCTACACAAGTGTTTGCGTGATGAAAGCGATCATATACACTGTGTCTCGGTAAGAATGTTTTTTACCTTTATCACAACTTCTTAAAACAACTGACAAACTTCACACGTACACAAATCATCTTCTCTGGAAATTCCTCCTAAGAGAAATTAAAAGAAACAAGTTGCATAATCAGGGTATCTTGATCTGTGAAGGATGACTGATACAGATTTCTGTTGTTATATAGATTTATTTCCATGAAAGAGTAACTTTAGTAAGTTAAATGTTATTGACACCAGATTAGTCACGTCAGCAAGAAAATATTGCAGAGGGCTGAGAAAAAAGGGTTGCAGAAGATTTAATTTCTAAAAATTTACTGTACAGACAAATAAGGAATTTCAACTTTTTGAAGATTTTATTGATAACACTGAAAACATTTTTATTCTGAAATAGTTTGCTTCTGGAAAAAAAATACAGTATGTCAGAAAAGATGTAATGCATATGTTTCATACTTTTCAATTTCATTTTTGATATGCCACCTGTATTTTCTCTCTAAAAATCCACTGTAGTAATGAGAGTCCTATGATGAACTCTGCTGTTTCAACGTTAAGGGAGAAGTTGATATCAAATTACCAAAGCAAGCATTATATTACTAAGGAATCAGGAAAATGAAGATATAAAGTTCTTAATTTTCACTTCTATGAGACATCACAGCACTATGTTCAAAATTAGTTTTTTAAACAACCTGGTTTATTATGACCTAATATAACAAGTATGTGAAAAACTCCTAAGCATGGGATTTAGTCTTTAATATATAGTATATAGTATATAGTAAGTAGGTGTGCTGGGAAATATGAATAGGTAGTAATATTAATGCATATGGCATAATCAATTTAGCATATTTGCAAGTATGAATTAACTGTGTAGGCACAATAATAGCTTGTTTGTAATAGTGCCTGATTATTAGGGTTTGTCTTCCTATTTTCAGACCTTGTTTCCATTTAGTGATGTTTTTGACAGAACTGAGCTGAAGTTTTGTATAGTCTGCATCACCCTGAATTTTGGGAAACTTTTGGATAATATGATCATCTGATTCTGAGAAAATGGCTAGATATCATATGTTTTTAACTTACTTAAATAAAAAACTGGGTTTTTTTTTTTCAGAAAAAGTGCTGCTTCTTAATGTTGTGCAGTTCTGTCTACATTTTGCCAATTTATAAAATCTGTAAACAACTGTATTTTGCCTGTGCAAAATCACATATATCTAGTAGACTCTCCAACCAATCTATCTTTATCTGTGCCTGGTCAGACATACCAGTGCTTCTAATACTGTACATCCTGCTGCACACACAGAACCAATGGGCTCTCTTGCAGCAGGTCCAAGCTGCTGAAGTGCATATGCGTTATCATAAGAGAACAAATGACCATTTGTTTTAGCCCATCTATCTATAGGAAGAACTGTATTCTGTTTGTTCTGGGCATGTTTTGTTTTAACCCCATAATTTGTGAGGAACATTTTTCACCAGACTGTTAGAAGTTAGAGTGCATGGTGAATTATGCCCATATGTCAGATAACTGATTTTCCCATTCACATCCAGACGCCAATCCTTTGAGCAGACATATCATAGAATGATTACTGGGGGTGAGATTCTTGAGGTTGAAATTACTGAAGCTAAAGTTATATCCATATTTCATAAAAGTTAAAATCCAGAGTGGAATGTGGTTGGCGTACTGGAAATTGGTTCGGTGATTGTCCCCTAGGCAACACAATCTGCACTCTTCGATGTTAGGAACACTCTCATCCTATCACTTGTTACTAGGGAGAAGAGACCAACACCCGCCTCTCTACAACCTCCTTTCAGGTAGTTGTAGAGAGGGATAAAGTCTCCCCTCAGCTGCCTCTTCTCCAGGCTAAACAACCCCAATTCCCTCAGTCTCTTGTCATGAGACCAGCTCTCCATATCCTTCACCAGCTTCGTTGCCCTTCTCTGGACAAGCTCCAGCAACTTGATGGCCTTCCTGTAAGGAGGGGCCCAAAACTGCACACAGTACTCGAGGTGTGGCCTCACCAGTGCTGAGTACAGGGGCACCATCACCTCCCTGCTCCTGCTGGCCACGCTATTCCTGATACAAGGCAGATGCTCTTGGCCTTCTTGGCCACCTGGGCACACTGTTGGCTCATGTTCAGCCTGATGTCAAACAGCACCCCCAGGTCCTTCTCTGCCAGGCAGCTCTCCAGCAACTCTTCCCCAGACCTGTAGCATTGCATGGGGTTGTTGTGACCCAAGTGCAGGACCCAGCACTTAGCCTTGTTGAATCTCGTACGGTTGGCTCTGGCCCAATGATCCAGCCTGTCCAGGTCCCTCTGTAGGACCTTCCTGCCCTCCAGCAGATCAACACTTCCACCCAGCTTGGTGTCATCTGCAAACTTACTGAGAATACACTGAGCCCCTCATCCAGATCATCAGTGAAAATGTTGAACAGTACGGGCCCCAACACTGAGCCCTGGGGAACACCACTCGTGACTGGTCGCCAACTGGATTTGACTCTGTTCACCACCACTCTCTGGGCTTGGCCGTCCAGCCAGTTTTTTACCCAGTAAAGAGTACACTTGTCTAAGCCATGACCCTCCAGCTTGTCTAGGATGATGCTGTGGGAGACAATGTCAAAGACTTCAGTAAAGTCCAGGTAGGCAACATCCACAGCCTTTCCCTCACCCACTACTCAGGTCATCTGGTTATAGAAGCAGACTGGTTTGGTCAGGCAGGACCTGCCTTTCATGAAGCCATGCTGGCTGGGCCTGATCCCCTGGTTGTCCTGCACATGCCTGGTGAGCTCACTTCAAGATGAAGCACTCCATGACCTTCCCTGGTACCCTGGTCAGGCCGACAGGCCTGTAGTTCCCCAGACCCTCCTTCCAGCCCTTCTTGTAGATGCGCGTCACACTAGCAAGCCTCTAGTCATGTGGGACCCGCCCTGTTAAACAGGACTGCTGATAAATATGGATAGTGGCTTAGCGAGCTCCTCTGCCAGCTCCCTCTCAGGTAGATCCTGTCTGGCCCCATAGACTTGTGAGTGTCCAGGTGACTCAGGAGGTCATAAACTGCTTCCTCCTGCATTATGGGGGCTTTGTTCCACAACCTGTCCCTGCCTTCCAGGTCTGGGTGCTGAATACCCTGGAGATAACTAGTCTGACTGTTAAAGACTGAAGCAAAGAAGGCATTAACTACCTCAGCCTTCTCCTCATCCTCTGTGGCAATGTTCCCTTCTTTGTCCAATAGAGGATGGACATTCTCCTTGGCTCTCTGTTTGTTAATATATTTATAGAAACATGTTTTGTTATCCCCTACAGCAGTGGTCTGATTGAGTTCTAGCTGGGCTTTTGCCTTTCTAATTTTCTCTCTGCAAGACCTAACGAGATCCCTGTACTCTTCTTGTGTTTCCTGCCCCTTCTTTCAAAAGCAGTAAACACTCCTTTTTTCCCTGAGTTCCAGCAAAAACCTCCATGTTCAGCCAGGCCAGTCATCTTCCCTGCCAGTTCGTCTTGTGTCATTTGGGAAAAGCCTGTTCCTGTGCCTTCAAGACTTCTTCATTGAAGAAAGCCCAGCCTTCCTGGACCCCTCTGCCCTTCAGGACTTCCTCCCAAGGGACTCTCCCAATCAGTGTCCTGAATAGGCCAAAGTCTGCCCTCCAGAAGTCCATGGTAGTGGTTTTGCTGACCCCCTTCTTACTTCACCAAGAATTGAGAACTCAATCATATCATGGTCTCTAAGCCCAAGAGGGCCTTCAACCACCACATCTCTCACCAGCCCTGTTTGTGAACAGCAGGTCAAGCGAAGCACGTCCCATGGTAGGCTCACTTACCAGCTGTATCAGGAAGTTATCTTCCACACACTCCAGGAACGTCTGAGACTCTTTCTGCTCTACTGTGTCATATTTCCAGCAAATGTCCAGCAAGTTGAAGTCTCCCATGAGAACAAGGGCTACTGATTGTGAGAATTCTTCCAGCTGCTTGTAGAACTTTTCATCTACCTCTTCATTCTGGTTGGGTGGTCTATAACTGACTCCCAGCAGGATATCTGCCTTGTTGGCCTTCCCCCTCATCCTTACCCATAAGCACTTGACCTTATTATCAGAATCACTAAGCTGTATGCCGTCGAAACACTCTATAACATATAGAGCCACCCCACCACCTCTCCTTCCTTGCCTATCCTTTCTGAAGAGCTCATAGCCATCCATTGCAGCACACCAGTCATAAGAGTCATCCCACCATGTCTCTGGGATGGCAACTAAGTTGTAGCTATCCCTCTGCACAATTGCTTCCAGCTCCTCCAGTTTGTTGCCCATGCTGTGTGCACTGGCATAGATGCACTTGAGCTGGGCTCTCGGTTTCACCCCCAACCCTGGCATGCCACACCATGGCTCCTCTCTAGTGGGCCTGGCTATATCCCCTTCCCCCTTCAAACCTCAAACTTCAAAACCCTCTCAATGAGCTCAGCCAACTCATGTGCAAGAATCCTTTTCCCCCTTTCAGTTAGGTGAACTTCATCTGCCACTAGCAGGCCCAGCCATATAAACCTCCCCATGATCAAAAAAACCAAAAATCACTGATGGCACCAGCCTCTGAGCCATGTGTTAATCAGATGAGTCTTCCTGTTCCTTTCAGTATTCTTCCCTGCCACTGATGAGATTGAGGAAAACACTACCTGTGCTCCTGATCCTTTGACCAGTCACCCCAGTGCCCTGAAGTCCCTTTTGATTACTTTTGGGCTTCTCTCCACAACCTCATCACTGCCCACCTGCACAACCAATAGTGAGTAGTAATCAGAGGGCAGTACCAGACCAGGGAGTTTCCTAGTAACATGGACTTTCCTAGTAAATCAAAGCAAAGAATTTCTACATGAATCAATAACAAAATTATGTATGACTACAGTCACTCAAGCTCCACCTAAACATAAAATAGTATAAAAATGACCTCAAGAGAGACGGATATTGGGGGAGATATCATCATGGACTACTGGGATCAGTTCACAGGCTGAACCTCTCTTTCCCCCCATAGGGATGCCTATTGCATAAGACTGAAAAACATGGTTATGCCAAGTGATTCCCGGGGAAATTTAGAAAGCAAGCTTGTTATTTTGTGTTCTGTGTTTTATTGCATTAAATTTGCACGTGCTTTGCAGACAGTGCGTTTATCACCGACAATCTGATAAGAACATGTATTTCTGTTGCTTCAATAAACCGAACTGTTAGTGAATCTGGCTGTGAAGTATTATTGGGCAGGACTACACTAACAGTGATTGTACTGTTAGTGAATCCCTCGCCGACTAACAGTGCTGAACAGGGTATCACTCAGAATCTAAGCCCAGCGGCACCCAGCCCTCTGACATCTGTGGACCAGCTGGAATGCAAAGGGGTTTATTTTCTGCAAAATTTCTTCATCTATTAATGCAACACACATCTCATAAACTTTAGCTTCTTCCAAGGACTTAATTATGGAGCTACTTCTGAAACAAACTCAAGTGTGCTTCTGAGTACAGGTTGTTCTAGTAATCATCTTTATCAATAATATGGGCAAGGCAAAAGTTTCCTTTCCAGTGTTCCTCACATTCCTTAAATCTTGTCTCAGAAAACCTTTCACCTCAAACTCTTGAGCACTGTGTAAGGGACTGCAACGGGTACTGTAAATACCAGAACACCACCCTGCTCAACTGCAAAAAAAAAAAAAAGAAAGAGTTCTTATATCACTTTAGCTACTCTGAGCTGGGAACACATGTCTACACTACACATAATTGTGTCTTCTACCTAAAGAGGCCTTGGGCCATATGTCATTTCTTAGAGTCACAGGATGGTTGAAGTCAGAGCGGATCTCTGGAGATTATCTAGCCCACCCCTTCTGCTCAAGGGAGGCTCAGATAAAGCAAGTTGCTCTGGACCATGCACGGTCAGGTTTTCAGTGTTTCCAAGGCTGGAGATTTCACAGGCTCTAAGGTACCTGTTCCAGTGCTTGACTGCTGCTGTGGGTTCACCCCATCTTTCAGCTGAGCACCCACACAGCTGCCTCTGCATTTTAGCCTTTTTTAAATATGCTTTCTCCAAGGCACCACCACCTTGTCTGCTGGGCTCAGCCATGCCCTGCGGTCGGTCCGTTGGAGCCAGCTGGAATCAGCTGTGTCTGGCACAGGGCAGCCCCTGGCTTCTCTTCACAGAGGCCACCCCTGCAGCCCACCCCACTCCCAAAACCTTGAAACCTACACCAGCACAACCACCCGCATAAGAAAAAAATATTCTCTTATGTGTAAGAATTCCCTGTATATCTACTTTTCCCATTGCCTCTCATCCTGCCTCTGGGCTCCACTTAGAAGGGTCTGGCTTTCTTTTCTTTATTTCCTCACCATCAGATATTTGTACATATTGACAAGATCCCCTCAGCCCTCAAGCCTTCAGTCTTCCAAGCTGAACAGTCCCAGTTCCGCCAGCCTCTCCTCATACGACAGATTCTCCGGTCCCTTCATCACCTTGATGGCCCTTTGCTAGGCTCTTTCTAGTATGTCCACATCTCTCTTGTACTGGGGAATCCAGAACTGGACCCAGAA
This sequence comes from Phalacrocorax carbo, assembly GCF_963921805.1. NCBI lineage: Eukaryota > Metazoa > Chordata > Aves > Suliformes > Phalacrocoracidae > Phalacrocorax > Phalacrocorax carbo. The sequence continues at coordinate 164,818,427 of NC_087513.1, forward strand.
CTCCAGATGTGGCCTCACCAGTGCTAAGTAGAGAGGAAGCGTCACCTCCCATGACCTGCTGCTGACACTTTTCCTAATATAGTGCAGGAGGCTGTGGGTTTTCTTTGCTGCAAGGGTGCACTGCTGCTTCGTGTTCAGTTTGTGGTCCATGAGGATCCCCAAGTCCTTTTCTGCAACGCTGCATATAGCTAGTGTCTATTCAGTGATAACTGTTACATACAGAAACTTTAATAATAATATTGTGAAAGTTTCTGTGTGTTGTCTTGCTTAGAGATTCCAAAAATCATCACGTATATGAAAAAATCATTGCTAAGGGATGTTATAAATGGCAACTGCTTCCAAGAGCTCTTGCCCAGGAGCACTCCTGCCCAGTTACTGGAGCCCAGCCCCACTCCCCAGGGACACAGTTCTCTGTCCAGGCTGAGGAATACAGTTGTTGGTTTCCTGTTTGCAATTTCAACCAGCAGCAAGACTGCATGTGTGTCCAAGAGACATATGTGCATGCACGTACACACATACACAGCATGAATACGGCTGTTTACGCAGACTGCCAGAGGTAAGTTGCTTTCAAAAGCACTCACATACAGAATTCACATCAGACACAAGCCCAGACAGCCATGTCCCCTCCTCCTTTTGGGCTGGAGGAGGCAGGAGGTCACTAATGCAGCACCCAAGACATTCTTCAGATTCACAAGCACACACATGTTCATGGATACCCTGAGCATCGGCAGGGCATGTCTGTCTGCCCAGCACCCTGCCTGGATACCAGCTCCTCCTACCCACCCCATGGGTTTCATATATCTGCTTACATCAGGACCCTTTACTGGTATCAAAGCCCAGGTTTGCATGCAGTTTTCTGATAGCCCATTAATTAATGTGACTTGTGATGTTTGTTTCTTATCTTTGTCTCCGTCATGTTTGTCAGTCAGATTTGTGTCTGTATATTTTATTTATGGCTTCCCTCTTTTCCTTTTGATATGATCTTCAATCAGATAATTTTACTGAAATAACCATTCCTACATGCCATGTATTCTTAACAATTAGTCTGACTCACCAGTTTTGGTTCTTGTTACTGCTACTTTACCATTTGTTTGTCAGATTTATGTCTCTGTATATTTTGTTTATGGCTTCCTCTTTTTTTATTATCCCTTTCTGCATTGAAAAGGCCCAGATCATATACCCTTAAGAGAGCAGGTGTCTCTTCCACATACCCTTTCTATTACAGTCAGTCTCCATACTCTATTTTTAATGGCTGCTAGAGTCTGTTAGCGTTCACAGACAGGGTATTTTTCTCAGGGACCCTGTAATTGACATACTTAATTTTGATTGAAGTTTATGCTTTTCTATTTGTCTAGGACTATTTATAAATGCTGACAAACCTCTTTTGATGTAGGTGATAGTATATTACTGCTATTTAAATTACCCAGATTTAAGTATGGAATTCACAGATAAGACAACAATTTTTTTCCATGTAAATATAGGGTCAAAAACTTATATAGAATTAACTTATATTTACTTTTTCAACATATACTGTGACTTCTGAGCTTGTTCAATTTACTAATCCTACTGAATGCAACTGCCAGGTGTTTCTGCCAAGTCCTATTACAACATCCCACTGATTATCTTCTCAACCAATATTTAAATGTTTATAATCCCTCTTATTTCATTTACCACTGGTCTGCAAGGAAGGCCTAAGACCTTCATTTTTAGTCATTTGTACAGAAGTATATATTTTAACTTACTTCAAGAACCTATTTCTATGTACTATAATTAATCAGATTATTTTTAACACTTTCATTTGAAATAGTGTGTATTATGACTCCATTTCAAAATTACTAAATTGTACAGTCATCTGAACTTCTCAGATTTTCTATAGTTTTTGATTGTAAAACTTTTTATCTCCTCTTCCTAAAATTAAGTTTCAGTTTCATTACCCATGTTCCATTTTAATTTACATAAAGCCCATCTCTCAAGTAATGGCTCTTTGTCAACTTTTTTTTGATTTAGAGTCCTAGCATGTAATCTTCTTGCATGCATTATTTTTTTAAGGATAAATTCAGACTTTTCTGAGGCTGGGTTTTTTTTTTTTCCATAATACTACAAGCTTTTTCAGTGGTTCATGCCTTTAGCCTCTTATACAATCATGCCACTGCATTCTAGGTGTTACAAGGTGAATATGAACAACCAAAGCCTTTGATCTTCCTCAATTTATGGTCAGGAATTCACCTGAAGGTGAATTAGGAAGGTTGATTATGTCAGTATTTTATTAATAAGGGTGAAAGAGAGTATTTTAAAACATGCCAGAGGAAGGTGTTATACTCAAAGTCTTCTTGTGGGCAAATGGAGCATACCTTATACATCATGGTAAAAGTTTATTCCTAGCCTAAATAAGGTTTTAATAATCTGAATAAATATACAGTAATATCATCATTAGTGTGCTTACCACACTATTGTCTGCATAGTACTGTCCACTTCCCTATTGCTGAACTCTTTTCCCGAAAAGCACAGTCATCTCCTCTTTGCTGTTTTCTTATGGGAGAGCATTAGTTGGCATAGATCAAAACCTTGTCAGGAAGTGTGCTAGCAAAAAACCACTATGGATGATCATACACCCGAGCTAGTGTCTTGGTTCTGTTTAGCTTACTAGGACAGGTGTAACCATAATGTCTCTCTTTTGCAGCCTCTACATTTCCCAATATTATATTTTATTTGTTTTCCTTTATCTCTTATCTTTTTCTGACTGCCTTATTTCTGAACCAGTTCACTCTCACGTGGTCACTTTGATTCAAGCTTCCAGATGGTTCATCATTGTCATGGTTTAACCCCGGTAATCATCTAAGCCTCACACAGCTGCTCACTCACTCCCCACCAGGTGGGACAGGGGAGAGAATCAGAATGGTAAAAGTGAGACAACTCATGGGTTGAGATAAAGACAGTTTAATAGGTAAAGCAAAAGCTATGAGAGCAAGAAAACTAACATAAGGAATTCATTCACTGCTTCCCATTGGCAGGCAGGTGTTTAGCCATTTCCAAGAAAGCAAAGCTCCATCATGAGTAACGGTTTCATGAGTAACTCCAAATGTCCCCCCTCTCCCTTCCTCCTTCTTCCCCCAGATTTTATTGCGGTGCATGACATCATACAGTATGGGGTATCCCTCTGGTCAGTTGGGGTCAGCTGTCCCAGCTGTGCCCCCTTCCAACTTCTTGTGCAGCACCAGTCTGCTCATTCAAAGGAGGTCTGAGAAGCAGAAAAGGCCTTGATGCTGTGTAAGTACGTCTCAGACGATGACTAAAACATGGGTGTGTTATCAGCACCGGTTTTGTCACAAATCCAAAACATAACACCATACAAGCTACTATGAAGAAAGTTAAGTCTATCCCAGACAAGACCAGCAGAGTTATGAAAAGTGCCAGGGGATTGGGGTAAAAGTACCCCTATTGCCTTAATTTAGGGATGCAGCTTATGGTGCCTTGGTTAGAATTTAGTTCCTGGTGAAAGAGGAGGAGACACACAGAGTCTTCAAGAGAGCAATTAAAAACAACCAAATTAGTTTTTATTCTTAATTCTGCAGAAGTTAGGGAAACAGAGGCATTCAACAGTAATAATTAAAGTATTAGAGCACCTTGTTCTTTCCCCTACCAATTTTTACAGCCTTAAATACTTTATTAGAATATAAATACAATTTTCATAATTACATTGGTGAAGGGGCAAGAGGGGTGGAACTGAGTGATCCATGTTTTTGCAAGGGAGAACAGATCAGGAAAATAGAGCTAGTGAGAAAAGGAGAACCTTCAACAAATAAAGACAGCAGAAAAACCTGTAATAATTACTTCCCCTGCACTGATGATCTTTCGTCTTCCTGCCTCCTTAGAAAAATTAAGATATGACTGATAGTTCTGCTGTTATGAAAGATAATCTAGCTGACTTTTTTCTGACTGCTAGCAGCATAGAGCAGGATTTATTAGGATGTATATCAGAGCACAGAACATGACAAATTGAAAGAACCAGAAAACTGACCATAAGGAAGCTGCTTTAAGAATGCTGCAGGCAAACTATTCTGGCTTTCTGTATGGAAGAATAAAGGAGCTTAATGGGGAGGAAAATCCAGATTCTCTCTCAGCGTTACAGGTTTTTGAACAGAATTTGATCCTAAAAGCTTAACAAGGCAAGATGTTGGGACAAACACAAATAAAAGCTCTAGTATATTTAATCACAACTAGAAATGGAAGATTTCTTTAAGAGAAGAGAAATTCCTTTAAAGAGTATAACCATGGGGGTGGACTAGAGTTATTTACTGATTCAGGAAAAACACAGTAAAATGCATTCGGGGCAATGTGATTTAAAGGTTGAGATATTTCATTTTGTTGGAAACAGACTTAATGCACTCTTAAATATGGGTAAAGAAAGAGAGGAAAAAGGTATGTTAAATAATGAAAAAGGAAAATGATATGTTTATTTTAAATTTCCATTCTCGGTATAACATCTAGTTTCATAGTTTGGAGGGAAAAATATATAGTAGATTGACTGCACCAAAAATATTATATTTTTAATTTTTTAAATATTTATCTTTCATGTTAACAATTTTTTTAAAAAAAATATTTATACAATTTCACTTCCAGTTAGAATACAGTTTCAATACTATTACAGAACAGAGTTTTCTTGTGTAGACCAGCAAAGTGAATCATAGAATCAGAGAATGTCCTGAGTTGGAAGGGACCCACAAGGATCATCAAGTCCAGCACATGTTGCTGCATAGGACAGCCCCAAAATTCACACCATGTGCTTCCTGAAGAGCATCAGGCTTGGCACTGAGACCACCTCCCTGGGGAGCCTGTTCCAGTGCTCCACCACCCTCTGGGCAAAGAACCTCTCCTAATATCCAACTTAAACCTCCCCTGGCACATCTTCCTGCCCATTCCCTTGGGTCCTGTCATTGGTCACCAAAGAGATCAACACCTGCCCCTCCTCCTCCCCATGTGAGGAAGCTGCAGACTGCGATGAGGTCTCCCCTCAGTCTCCCCTTCTCTAGGCTGAACAAACCAAGTGACTTTAGCCACTCCTCATACAGTATCTCCTCTAAACCCTTCACCAACTTTGTGGCCCTCCTCTGGACACTCTCTAGTAGCTTTATATCCTTAATGTACTGTGGCCCCCAAAACTGCACACAGCACTCGAGGTGAGGCCACACCAGTGCAGAGTAGAGCAGGACAATCACCTCCCTCAATCGGCTGCAATGCAGTGCTTGATGCACCCCAGGACATGGTTGACCCTCTTTGCTGTGCCAGGATGGATCCCTGTGGATCCCCACTATTGACTGGCTGACAGCATGACGTAACAGTATTTACTATAACTATTTGAGCATGACCCATCAGCCAATTGCTCACCCACTGCATTACCTGTTTATCCAGCTGTGTGCTGGGCATTTTGTCCAGGAGGATACTGTGAGAGACAGTATTGAAAGCTTTACTGAAATCCAAAAAGATCACATCAACTGGCTTTCCTTTGTCAACTAGGTGGGTAACCTTGTCATAGAAGGAAATTAAGTTTGTTAAGCAGGACTTTTCCCCTATGAACCCATACTGGCCAGGACCAATGACTGCATTGTCTCTGAGGTGTTTTTTAATAACTCCCAGAATAATCTTCTCCATAATTTCACCAGAAGTGAGAGTGACTGGCTTGTAGTTACCGGGGTCATCCCTGTTACCCTTCTGGAAGACTGGGACAATATTTGACAGCTTACAGTCAACTGGGACCTCTCCAGATTCCCCAAAGCATTGAAAAATCATTGAGAGAGGTCTCAGTATGACATCAGCCAGCTCTTGCACCCTTGGATGAATCTCATCAGGCCCCATCAGTTTATAGGGATCCAGAAGTAGCAGCAAGTCCTGCACTAGTTTGGGGTTGATTGGGAGTTTACCATTCCCACAGTCATGGTTCTTTAGCTCAGGGCTCTGGGGATCCCAGAACCCACCATTGGTGTTGAAGACCAAGACAAAGAAAGCATTAAACATCTCTGTCTTATATATGACCCTGTTTGTGAAGTGAGCATGCTCACCAAGCAACAGGCCAATGTTATTTCTGGCCTGCCTTTTGACATTAATGTATTTTAAAAAGCCCTTCTTGTTGTCCCTCACAGTGCTGGGTAGCCTCAACTCTCATTGAGCTTTGGCCCTACATATTTCCTCCCTGCAGTGGCGAACAGCATCCCTACAGTCCTCCTATGTTGCCTGACCTTGTTTCCACTGGCCATATACTTTCTTTTTTCACCTTATTTCTAGAAGATCCCTGCTCAGCCAAGCCAGCCTTCTGCCTCGCCTGCCTGAATTCCTACACTGTGGGATTGCCTGCTTCTGTGCTTTTAGGAGGTGGTACTTCAAAAATGACCAGCAGTGATGGACCACAGTGCCTTCAAAAGTTTTTTCCCAGGGTACCTTACTAAGCAGTTCCCTGAGCAACCTGAAGTCTGCTCTCCTCATATCCAGAGTCGAGATCTTGCTGGCAGTTTTCATCCTGTTACCATAGATTTTAAACTTGACTGCTTCATAGTCACTGTAGCCAAGGCAGCCCCTGATCTCCACTTCACCCTCAAGGCCCTCTCTGTTAATAAGCAAAAAATCAAGGAAGGCACCTTTCCTGGTCAGTTCCCTTAACACCTGTACCAAGAAGATGTCATCCAGATGGTTTAGGAATCTTCTGGACCTGTTTGTCTCAGATGTGTGGTATTCCCAGTTGACATCTGGAAATTTGAAATCCCCCATAAGGACAAGGGCAGATGATAGCAAAGTGAAATATTTATTATGATACTTGGAAGTTTGCTTCATAAGCAAAAGGTTATTTTTCTTCCATCTTCCTCTGCCAGAGGTGTAAATTTTTGCCCAACCCCAAAAGCTCCTCCTCCAAACACATAAACATATTCAGAGGAATTAATTTCTAAATGGTGCTCATCGACAGCCTTTACTTCAATTTGCTACGTTCATGGGGTTAGTCCATCTTGGTTCACCCTGTCTTCCATTTCTAACTTAGCATTATAGAAACCAAGGCAATGTTTTGGGGGTTTTGGTTTTATTTTTTTGTTTTTGTTTTTTTGTTTGTTTTTTTTTTTAATTATTATTTGAAAGGCTTTTGTAATTGGCCTTTAGCTGCCTTTTCTGCCATTAGTGGCTATAAGCTTTTAAAGAAAACATAGTTTTAGTCCATACATGACAGGAATTCTTACTAACTGCTTTAACATCATAGCCTAAATTTGCCTGGGGTATGTTGAAGCTAATAGAGTTGGAAATCTATGTTTCATAGCTGGAAACTCCAGCTGTCAAGAGCACATTTACATTCCTTCTTACTCCCACATTTATCACTATGGCGTGAGATTGTGTATACAAGGGCATATGTACTAGTTCTTTTTCTGAAATTATTTAATGCTGTTTTCTTTTTTTTTTTTTTTTTATAGGTGTTGTATTTTTTCTGTGTAGACATGATTAATGGTTGTGTAAGACCCATCGACTTTAACAGCTGTTTCTTCTTTGCTTCTGGGCAACCTCTATAGGCTAATTTCCCTTGCTCAATCTGAGCTACTTCTTTTAAACTGAGCAGAAATCATAGAATCATAGAATCATTAAAGTTGGAAAAGACCCTTAAGATCATCGGGTCCAACCACTAACCTATCACTGCCAAGTCCACCACTAAACCATATCCTCAAGCACCACGTCTACCCTTCTTTTAAATACCTCCAGGGATGGAGGCTCGACCACCTCCCTGGGCAGCCTGTTCCAATGCCTGACAACCCTTTCAGTGAAGAAGTTTTTCCTAATATCCAACCTAAACTTCCCCTGGCGCAGCTTGAGGCCATTTCATCTCATCCTATCGCTTGTTACTAGGGAGAAGAGACCAACACCCGCCTCTCTACAACCTCCTTTCAGGTAGTTGTAGAGAGGGATAAAGTCTCCCCTCAGCTGCCTCTTCTCCAGGCTAAACAACCCCAATTCCCTCAGTCTCTTGTCATGAGACCAGCTCTCCATATCCTTCACCAGCTTCGTTGCCCTTCTCTGGACAAGCTCCAGCAACTTGATGGCCTTCCTGTAAGGAGGGGCCCAAAACTGCACACAGTACTCGAGGTGTGGCCTCACCAGTGCTGAGTACAGGGGCACCATCACCTCCCTGCTCCTGCTGGCCACGCTATTCCTGATACAAGGCAGGATGCTCTTGGCCTTCTTGGCCACCTGGGCACACTGTTGGCTCATGTTCAGCCTGATGTCAAACAGCACCCCCAGGTCCTTCTCCACCAGGCAGCTCTCCAGCAACTCCTCCCCAGACCTGTAGCATTGCATGGGGTTGTTGTGACCCAAGTGCAGGACCCAGCACTTAGCCTTGTTGAATCTCATACGGTTGGCTCTGGCCCAATGATCCAGCCTGTCCAGGTCCCTCTGTAGGACCTTCCTGCCCTCCAGCAGATCAACACTTCCACCCAGCTTGGTGTCATCTGCAAACTTACTGAGAATACACTGAGCCCCTCATCCAGATCATCAGTGAAAATATTGAACAGGACCGGCCCCAACACTGAGCCCTGGGGAACACCACTCGTGACTGGTCGCCAACTGGATTTGACTCCATTCACCACCACTCTCTGGGCTTGGCCGTCCATACAGTTTTTAACCCAGCGCAGAGTGCACTTGTGCGAGCAGTGAGCAGCCAGCTTCTCCAAGAGAATGCTCTGGGAGACAGTGTCAAAGGCCTTACTAAAGTCCAAGTAGACAACGTCCACAGCCTTCCCCTCATCCACTAAGCAGGTCACCTTATCATAGGAGACCAGGTTAGTGAGGCAGCACCTCCCTTTCATAAACCCATGCTGGCTGAGCCTGATGCCCTGGGTGTCCCACATGTGCTGCGTAATGGCATTCAAGATGATCTGCTCCATGACCTTTCCCGGCACCCAGGTCAGGCTGACAGGCCTGTAGTTCCCCAGATCCTCCTTCTGACCCTTGTTGTAGAGGGTCATCACATTTGCTAGTTTCCAGTCATCTGGGACCTCCCTGATTGATGAAGAGTAGCTTGGCGAGCTCCTCTGCCAGCTCCCTCAGTATCCTTGGGTGGATCCCATCCATCCCCATGGACTTGTGAACATCCAGGTGAAGGAGCAGGTCGGTGACGGCCACGTCTTCAACAACTGGGACTTCATTCTGCATGCTACCTCCATCTCCCAGCACAGGGGCCTGACAGGCCTGAGGATGACCAGTCTGACTACTAAAGACTGAGGCAAAGAAAGCATTAAGTACCTCAGCCTTTGCCTCATCTTTCTGTTGCAGCAACTAGTGTTTGAATGTTAAATATGACACAGGAAATTGGTCATTCATTCATTCTTTCTATCTCATGGTATCTGATGAATCAGCAGGCCGTATATGACATTATCTTAATACAAATGATACATCCACTCACAGATTGTTTTGCCTGCATATACCTGCAAGAGGCTCTTTTCTCTTCTCTCCTATCCCTGCTAGTTTTATTGAATTTCATATGACACCTACATGACAAAAATTTCATATTTGAAAAGAATTATCTTAGTAGTACATATTTACTGACCTTATTTAACAAATTAAATCCAAAACTGGACACTTGAAAAGTGGTGTATGATTACACTGTCCTTTACATAACATTTATTTTTTTAGCAGACCAGGAGTCAGAACTCAAAGAAAGGTCTCTGAAGTGATGGGTTTTTTTCAGTAAGTCTCTGTTGCAGAGACATTAAAACCCTCTTAATCTACAAAGACTCCTCTAGCACATGTATTAATGTGATATCTCTGATATCTATTTTCATAGAATTTATGCAATCAATGTGATAAATGTGTGTTTAACAAAATTATAACAGTTCAGTGAGATATTGACTCATGTGATTTGGGGCTATCCACACGTAATGTATTTACATATAAATTTGGGACAACACAAGAGGTTAATGAAGTAAGTAACTGCAGGAATATCACTAGCCTTTTCAACAATGAAAGAAGAAATCTTTATAATGTCTGTGCAACTGTTCAAAAATAAATTAAGATTTCTAAATTATTTCTGTTGAAGGATTAGCTACTTCTCAACACAGTATTTTTTTAAAAAAGTTTGACTTCCCCTAATTATCTGTTTATTGAGGATTATCCTCCTGTAGGTAACTAGCCTCTGTTCCTCTGTTATAAATACAGGCTTTGTCTACACTGCATTTCTAGAATAGATTTAAGACTATTGAACATACTAAACACACTTTGCTGTGGATAAATTGCACATTCAACAGAAGGCTCTGGCACTGTCAGTGCACATCCTTCAAAACACACAGGACCCTCTTATGCCCAATCATGTTTGGCTTACAAACTTTCCATCAGGCACAGACACCATGGGCTGGCTGCAAATAACCCACAGAAATCTTCAGTCTGTGTGGCTAGAAGACGGGCAGCAGGCAGAGCAAATTTAATTTACAGCTGATCTAGAAACTGCTCTTTCAGACACGGGCACTATGACCACTCCTAGAGTTTCCAAAATTCACATTTTCCAGTTGCTATAACACACAAATGTGCAACTTCCACATCAAATTATGTCATCCCTGAACATTCAGTTTTGCTTCGCTCACTCTGAACCTATGTGAATTACATGAAATATGTTTCACAGGTGAATAATGTCATTTGAACAGCAAAGTCTCTGTATATTTCAGGATGCACATGTCAGAATTACTTTCCCAACTCTCTGCTTGCCAATTTTTTGAGTCAGATGAACACAAAAAGGGAATTTAAGCAAATGCATGTTCTCTTGCATACTGAGGCCAGTAGCCCAAGAAATATTGTATTACCATTGCTAGTAACAGGCCACAAATTTTGTAGCCACTCCGCAAGGCCTCAGGACAAGGACGTGTCAGCTTCTTTATATAAATTTATTGTGGCCTGTCTGGATTTTTGATCCATTTTATGTAGCTGTAATGGTAACTGTCTTATAACCTAATCTGTTTCAGTCATAGCTTCATTTTCTACTCTTGTGTGGTGTGAAGCTTATCATCATAATAATTTTGATACGTTACAGTAAATACTGAATAGCACAAGCAGATATCCTTAAAGGCTGGACTAGATGATCCCTGAGGTCTCTTCCAACCTGTGATTCTGTGATTCTGTGATCCTGTCTAGAATGAAATATGTGTTGCACTCACTAGAGAGGAGCGTAAGTGTGGCATGCCAATGTTGAGGGTGAAATCGACAGCCTAGGTCAATCACATCTATGCCAATGCATCCAGCATGGGCAACAAACAGGAGGAGCTGGAAGCCATTGTGCAGCGGGATTTATGGATAAAAATTAAGGGACAGCTAAATACGGGCAAAACTGTTGTAAGTGTTTGCTACAGGCCACCTGATCAAGAGGAGGAAGTTGATGAAGTCTTCTACAGACAGCTGGAAGTAGCCTAGCACAGTCCTCATGGGGGACTTCAATCATCCTGATATTTGCTGGAAAAGCAACACAGCGAGTCATGCACAATCCAGAAGGTTACTGCAGAGCATCGAGGACAACCTTTTGATGCAGATAGTGGAGAAGCCAATGAGGTGAGATGTGCTGCTCGACCTTATCCTAATAAACAAGGAAGGGCTGGTTGAAGATGCGAGAGTTGGGGCTAGCCTCGGCTGCAGTGACCATGAGATGGTTGAGTTTAGGATAATGCGAGATAGAAGCAGGGCTATGAGTCGGGTTACAACCCTGGACTTCAAGAGGGCCAACTTTGGCCTCTTCAAACACCTGCTAGGAGTAATTCCATGGGCTAGGGCTCTAGAAGTATAGCGGTTCAGCCCCAGTCAGTAGCTAAACACCACGCAGCTCACTCCGCCCACCCATGTGAGATGGGGGAGAGAATTGGAAGAGCAAAACCAAAAAAAACCCGACTTGTAGGTTGAGATAAGAACAGTTTAATTATTAAAATAAAATAATAATAATGATAATAATAATAATAATAAAATTAAAAGGAAAAGGGAAAAAGAAAAACAAACAAAACCACAAACCATACAGCCGCTTACCACCCGCCGACCAATACTGCTCGTCCCAAAGCCGCGATTGCTGCCTCTCTCCCCTGGCCAGCCCCTCCCAGGTAACATACTGGGCATGATGTTACATGATATAGAATATCCCTTTGGTCATTTTGGATCTTCTCTCTTAGCTGTGCCCCCTCCCCTCCCAGCTTCTTGTGCACCCAGCAAAGCATTGGAAGCTAGAAAAGTCCTTGACTAGTACAAACACTACCCAGCAACCACTAAAACATCTGTGTGTTATCAACATTATTTTCATACTAAGTCCAAAGCACAGAAAAATGCCAGCTACAGTGAACAAAATTAACTCTATCCCAGCTAAAACCATGACAAAAAGGCAGGGGTGTCCAAGACAGCTGGACAATATTCAAAGACCGCTTCCTCTGAGCTCGGGATCGGTGCATCCCCAGGAGGAAGAAGTGAGGAAGAGGAGCCAGGACACCCACATGGATGACAAAGGAGCTTCTAGAGAAACTCAAATGGAAGAGGGAGGTTCACAGTACATGGAAAAAGGGACTGGACACTTGAGAGGAATATAGGAATGTTGTCAGGGTATGCAGAGATGCAACAAGGAAGGCCAAGGCCCACTTGGAATTAAATCTGGCAAGGCATGTCAAAGACAACAAGAAGGGCTTCTTTAAATACATCAGCAGTAAAAGGAAGACTGGGGACACAGTGAGCCCACTGCTGAACAAGGAAGGGGCCCTGGTAACACAGGATACAGAGAAGGCAGAGTTAGTGAATGCCTCCTTTGCCTCAGTCTTTACTGCTAAGGCTGGCCCTCAGGCATCTCAGCCCCAGAGAAGAGAGGACAAATCGGGACAAAGGAAGACTTACCATTGGTTGAGAAGGATTGGGTCAGAGATCACCTATGCAAACGGGATCCTCACAAATCCATGGGCCCCGATAGGATGCATCCGCGAATGCTGAGGGAGCTGGTGGATGTTCTTCCTGAGACACTACCCATCACTTTGAAAGGTCATGGAGGACAGGAGAGGTGCCCAAGGACTGGAGGAAAGCAAATGTCACTCCAATCTTCAAAAAGGGCAAGAAGGAGGACCTGGGGAACTATAGGCCAGTCAGCCTCACCTCCATCCCCAGAAAGGTGATGGAGCAGTTCATCCTGGAGGTCATCTCCAGGCATGCAGAGGACAAGAAGGTTATCAGAAGTAGTCAACATGGATTCACCAAGGGGAGATCATGCTTGACCAACCTGAGAGCCTTCTACGATGGTGCGACTGGCTGGGTCGATGAAGGGAGAGCAGTGGATGTTGTCTCTCTTGACTTCAGTAAGGCATTTGACAATGTCCCATATAACATCCTCACAGGCAAGCTAAGGTAGCGTGGGCTGGATGAGTGGACAGTGAGGTGGATTTGTAACTGGCTCAACAACAGAACTCAGAGGGTCGTGATCAATGGAGCAGGGTCTGGATGGAGGCCTGTCACTAGTGGTGTTCCCCAGGAGTCTGTGCTGGGTGCAGTCCTGCTCAACATATTCATCAATGGCCTGGATGATGGGATAGAGTGTAACCTCAACAAGTCTGATGATGACACCAAGCTGGGAGGAGTGGCTGATACACCAGAAGGCTGTGCTGCCATCCAGTGAGACCTGGACAGGCTGGAGAGCTGGGCTGAGAGGAACCACATGAAATTCAACAAGAGCAAGTGCAAGTTCCTGCACCTGGGGGGGAACAACCTGTACAGGCTGTACCAGTACAGCTTGGGGGTTAAACTACTGGAAAGCAGCGCTGTTGAGAAGGACCTGGGAGTGCTGGTGGACAGCAAGGTGACCCTGAGCCAGCACTGTGCCCTTGTGGCCAAGAAGGGCAATGGTATCCTGGAGTGCATAATAAGGAGTGTGGCCAGCAGATCGAGGGAAGTTATCCTCCCCCTCTACTCTTCCCTAGTGAGACCACATTTGGAGTTCTGTGTCCAGTTTTGGGCCCCCACAGTTTAAGAAGGACAGGGAACATCTTGAGCAAGTCCAGCCTAAAGAGCTACGAAGATGATCAGGGGACTGGAGCACCTCCCGTATGAGGAAAGCCTGAGAGACTTGGGTTTGTTCAGCCTGGACAAGAAAAGCTGGTGAAGGGTCTGGAGAGCAGGGCTTATAAGGAGTGGCTGAAGGAGCAGGGGTTGCTTGGTCTGGAGAAGAAGAGGCTGATGGGAGACTTTTGCTCTCTACAGCTACCTGAAATTAGGTTGTAGTTAGATGGGTGTTGGTCTCTTCTCCCAAGTCACTAGCAATAGAACAAGAGGAAATGGCTTCAAGTTGTGTCTGGGGATGGTTAGATTGGATATTAGGAAAAGTTTATTTACTATAAGAGTGGTCAGGCCTTGGAAGAGGCTGCCCAGAGAGGTGGTGGAGTCGCCATCCCTGAGGTGTTGAAAAAACACGTAGACATGGCACTTCAGGGCCTGATTCAGAAGGCATGGTGGTATTGTGCTGGCTGTTGGACTTGATGATCCTAGAGGTCTTTTCCAACCTTAATGATTCTGTGGTTCTATGATATGTGCGTATGTGTGTGTGTAAATATATATACATATTGGTTTGGAAATACATATTGCTGTGATGAGAGTGTTTAGATTACTAAGTTTAGTCCAGTGTAAAAAATCCTGAGAAACAAACCAGCTCTCCATTCATTAACAACATGTTATTCGCTTATGGTTAATTTTTAATCATTATCACTATTTATCGCTGCATATAAAAAATTGTCAGTTCTTAATACTGATATTCTAAATTAGCTGTGAGTGTCTGTTGCAGCAGAGGAGATGTTGAATAACACCAAAGAAGTGAGCACTGAAGTAGGTGACCTCATTCTTTCCTGGTTTTCCATACCTGGTGTTCTTCTTCTCCTCACTCACACTCCTCTCATCACCTGCTCGTTATGCTGATTAATATTGTTTTCATTCTTGCCAGTCATCTTTCTAGTGTGTTCAGCAGGATGTCCTGCCTTGTGCCTATTTTGTTCCTTTTATCTCAGAAATTTTTGCATGGCTTACTGTTCACATGTCTTTGCATGTCCCCTAAGTGCCATTGTACAAGTCCTTGACCTTTGGTGGTCATATTGCTCACATACTTTTGTAAAATGCTTATGTTATGTTTAGCTATGCTGTCACAGAGTTACAGAGTGTGCTGTTAGCTACTCCAACAAGTCTAAATGTTTGTTGCTGTTTGGATTTGAGGCAAACTAATACCAATTATATCCTAATTAATACATTTAAAACTTACAGATGTCACAGTCCTCTGTTTTTCCTGTGTAGGACCTTGGAGTAAGACTGCAGGTCAGAGAAGTACTTTTTACGTGTGAAAATAGCATGATACTGGAGATATCAGCACTATTAATAAATCACCAAAGGTTAGGTAATGCTTATTGAAGAAACACAGCCTTAAGAGCTAAGTGTTTCAGCATTTATAAAAAGCAGGCACCAGCTATATGTAAAACATACCAAAAAAAGTAAATCAAATGCATGTAAAAATTTTAATGAGACCTTTCCTTTAATAGTAATCTTTTCTCTTATGTACTTTATTTCTTTTCCTTGAACAATTTATTTCTGGATTAATACATTCAGAGAATCAGAGAATGTCCTGAGTTGGAAGGGACCCACAAGGATTATTAAGTCTAACTCCTTTTCCTGCACTGGACAGCACCAAAATTTACACCATATCTCTGAGGGCATTGTCCAAATGCTTCTTGAATATTGTCAGGCTTGGTGCCGTGACTGCCTCCCTGGGGAGCCGGTTCCAGTGCTCCACCACCCTCTGGGCAAAGAACCTTCTCCTAATATCCAACTTAAACCTCCCCTGGCACATCTTCCTGCCATTCCCTCAGGGCCTGTCATTGGTCACCAGAGAGAAGAGATCAGCTCCTGCCCCCCTCCTCCCCTTGTGAGGAAGCTGCAGACCGTGATGAGGTCTCCCCTCCGTCTCCTCTTCTCTAGGCTGAACAAACCAAGTGACTTTAGCCACTCCTCGTATGGTTTCACATTATTATTATTATTATTATTGTTATTATTATAATAAATATTAGTAAAATTGATTATTATTAATAGTAATTGAACAGTACATTTCTGAATTTGAATATTGAGTATCTTTCTTTGTCCCACACAAAATGCACTATCTGTGGTGCAAAAAATCCTGGTGGTTGCAACCTCAGTTGTAATTTCATTGAAATAATTTGGTGGAGAATGTACGAAATGTAAGTTATGAAAATTCAGATTCAACACCAATAGCATAATACCTTTAAGAACTCTCTTTTTTTATCTTGTCTATTTGTATTATTTTTATCAACACTTTTGTTAACTTTAATGAAAATCTTAGCCAGAAAAAATATTAGATAAAGGAAACAAAACATCATTGCCTCTAGGCAGCCAGTACAGTTTCTGTATATATTCAATATTACATCTCAGTTTAATATCATGGGTTACATTACATGATAGTCATATGACATGTAAGAAATACAAAAGTTTGAGAATTTCACAGTCAAACATATTTACATAATGATTTTGTTAACGTAATTTGTGATTTTTCCACACTGAAAAATTTAACACTTGGTTTCCTTAGGCCTTTTCTTTGTATTATTGCCATATAGAGTAGATGTATATAAAGATTCTAAGTAGCCCTTCTTTTATTAATATCTATGTGCTTTAGGAAAGTATGTAGATAGCTATTTAAAAGTCAGGAGGATTCATACATTAAAAAATATCATTGTACAGCTGGTTGACAATGTAATACCGTATCTAAAATATGCAATCAAATGTACTACTGAAAATCAATAACCTTATTTTCTGATTATGTGAATAAGTATTCTACCTGTCATTAAAACTGCAGTAAAGCTGACCCAAATCCATTTCAGACAGTAATGTTTTATTACTTGTAGTTTCCATAGCTCTTAATAGCTCATATAAGTTCAGTCTGTTGTGGTATTGTGTGACAATCCAGCAGAATGAACTTGAAAAAAAAAGGACAAAAAGCATTTAGAGTCGCTCTGTTACCCAAAGTTATTGAGTTGCATTGGTTTCTAAGCCACATACCTGCTATGGCATTGTGCCTGGAGCAGTAATTGCTGTAAAGATCCCAGACATCTTTTCTGAAATTAAAAGTTGACTGGACCCCCATTCTTCTGTTTTCAGCATCTTGTGACAGAATATTAAATAAAATACAGTGTAGTAGAATGAGTTGAACTAATCTGATGTCAGCAGGTGAAATCCGCTGGATTTGTATTAATGCATAGGAATTAGGGAATTTTTCCCCCAAGATATCTTTTCTGTATTGTCGGAGTTATACATTATACAGCTGTCTTCGTCTCAGAGAGCTGCAGTATCCATGCTCAAGAGAGTATATTTACACATTTCTATTCCCATATTTCACTGCAGAACATATTTCAGACTCTTTCCATAATTGTGCTCATGTGCCAAGTGGGTGCGTTGAGAGGTAGAAGGGTTCGCTACATAGTAAAGAGTTCATAGGATCGTACGATCATTGAGTAGTTCAGGGATCTTAGGTCTCTAGTCTGACCTCCTGCTCAAAACAGGATCAGCTGTAAAATTAGGTGACATAGCTCAGGTGTTTTCAAATTGGGTCTTGAAGACCCCTAGGGATTGAGACTGCACAATACCTCTGGTCAACCTGCTCTATTGTTTGATGCATCTTATATTTCCATTGAACTATTTAAAGTTTTTTGTCTTTTCTGATCCTTACGTGACACACACACAAAAAATCAATAATGTTTTAATGCTGTTACTGCAGGAATGTACTCATGTTCTGAATTATTCTCTCTATGCAGTTCTACACTGAGTAGGTCCAAACAAAAGAATTATTCATTTGAAAGAGAAGGATAATCTGTCCTTGTAAATATTAATGAATAGCATAGGCTTATTTTTCACACAAAAGGCTGGGAATATTTTGTATTTGCTAGGTTGAGTACCTATCATATATAGAGACCATAATTCTTTATCTTCACTGGTGTATAATGAAACAGAACTAATATAGTATCTTTCTTGGATATGTTTACTGTATATTTCATTTGCTGCCTTACATATTGTATTCTTGTTTGTGGAAAAACATTTCAGAAGTTGTTTTTACTGTTACTGGAACTAATTACCTACTTAACATGATAAAATTATCAAACTGCCTATGAACTCTTTAATTAAATGAGCAGTAAACAGCTGTTGAATCTCTGTTGTACATTACTGCCATGAGGAACTAAGATGAAGATGCCACATGATTTTATTCACTCAAAATATACTCATATAAGCCCTTTGGTTTATGTTAAGTAAAACAGCAATTTTAAAATATTCTGTTATGAATAGTAGCTGTGTTTTGCTCTGTTGCATTAACATTAAAGATAAAACACCCAGCTGCAAAGCTCCATTAATCACCATTTTCATTCTATAGTTTTGACATTTAGGTCTACAGCAGTGCAGAACAGCTTTTAAAAGCTTGCTTGAAGTGCTTCCATAAATTCATAACTTCAGTGTCATATGCGTAGTCCTAGTTGTCTTATTATCACAGAATCACAGAATGTGTATTATCATACACATTTGTTCCTTTTAGTTTAAAAAGCATCCTCTGTGCTACTGAATTTGAAGATCTTTGCCCAACATTCCTGAACTGACTCTGTGACAGAAGTCACAGTTAATGAATTCATATGAACAGTGTTCCTACAGATACAGGAGCATCTTTTATAAATACCATAGCTCTGGGTACAGGCATGAAAAACAGCTAAGTAATCATGTTGAAGATCTATATTGGAATTTCAGATTTCAGCTGCACTGTTAGTTGCTTTCAATCTTAAAGTTAAGGCTGCCATTTCACCAAAATCTTTGCTATGTTGATACCTTAGTTGACAAATCACAGCATTGTTTGCATTTCAAGGAACCTCTTAAGATCGTCTAGTCCAGTCCTCAAACTTATGCTCTTTCTTTTGGCATGTTTGTATGTATAGCCCTGTGAACTTAGTTTAGGATCATATACTTACTATTCTCCATCAGATAATGATTTGCTTTGTGTTAGGGGATACTAGGAGAGGTGTAGCCACCTCAAGCAGCTCCAGTCCAAGACTCCCTTTTGCCTGTTGGAGTCCAGACCTGTGCCCTAGGGACTCAGGGTGTCTGCTCAGGCTGAATGATGCAGCTGCTGCATTCCCATTTACAGCTCCAATCAGCAGCAAAGCAGAGCAAGTGTCCCAGACACATACACAGAGGACACTGACGCAGATGGTCACACAGTCTGCCACAAACAAGGCACTGCCTTCAACAGCACCCACACACAGGCCTCATGTCAGACACAAGCCCAGACAACCACATCCCCAGCTCCTCTTGGGCTGGCAGAGGCAGAAGGTCACTCATGCAGCACACACTCAACTCTTTCCAGGTTCACCAGCACACACACATTCATGGATCCCCCAAGCACTAGCATGGCCCAGCATGACCCAGTAACCCTGCTTAGGTCCTGGCACCTCTTACCCACCCCGAAGGTCCCTGACTCGTTGTCTGGTCCAGTGTGTTTTCTATGCAAACACACAGCACTCAAATACTTGTCCCACAAGCACTCCACACTCATAGGTGACCCCAAATACAGCATGGACCCTCTGCCTGCCTGATACTCCAGGCTGTACCCAGGCCCCCCTACTCACCATTGAGTTCAACCTAAAGCTTGCTAGGGAATACACATTCACATCCCACACACACTTTGTTTGGGGAAGATACAGTCATTTGTCCCTAGTAGCT
Source organism: Phalacrocorax carbo (assembly GCF_963921805.1). NCBI lineage: Eukaryota > Metazoa > Chordata > Aves > Suliformes > Phalacrocoracidae > Phalacrocorax > Phalacrocorax carbo. The sequence continues at coordinate 164,838,188 of NC_087513.1, forward strand.
GACACCAGGCACACGTGCTGTGACCTGTGGTCCTGCTCCAGCCACCAGCGCTGAGCCTCTCACTCACCTCATTCACCCTAGTCCTGCCAGTAGCTAGTTTTAGGACACACACTGTTCTTGCCCCAGCTGCTGGAGGTTAACAGCCCCCACTCACTCTAGTAGCCAATGCTGAGATCTCACAGGCTCTAGTAGCTGACTCCACTGGCCAGGGGCACCCACATCCCGTATTGACTCCAGTAGCCAGCACCAAGCACTCTCATGTCAGTCCCCCCAGTAGTTTGCACTGAATCGTTCCAGCACACATACACGCAGGGTAGAGAGCGAGATTACACAGATAAGAAAAGGTTTAATTTGCCGTCTATACCCCCTCTTTGTTCATTCTTGCTCCCTTTTCCCCATGCGTGGGTTTGTGTAATCCTATAGATTCCCTCACCACTCCCTGTCTGGTGTCAGGGAGTCCCCCTTGTTTACAATATATCATTTGCAAAGTCCAGGTTCATCTTCATGGAAATGAGACCTGTAGTTTCTTGATAGCCCATCCATTAGTGTGACTGGCACAGTTTGTTTCTTTTCATTGTCTCCATAGGTTTGTTTTTGCCTTTTTTTTTTTTTTTTTTTGTCAGGTCTATGTCTGTGTATGTTTGGAGTTTTTAGTCTTCCTTTTTTTTTATCCTCCCAATTATGAGGTTTCCGATCAGATAAGGTTGCTGGAATAAACATTCCCACACGCTTTTATCAATTAGCATGACTAATCAGGTTTGGTTGTCATTACTGCCTCACACTGACTAGGCAATGACCTCACCAACAGGCCACAGCACCGGCAGCAGACAAACAGAACAGAATGGTGGCAGAAATAGGTTGTATCAAGAGTTCAAGGACTGTCAGACAACACAGGGTAGCAGGCCACATCCAAATCATCAAGGTAGTTTATGGTGAAAAGACAGATCCAAGGTGAGTCCCTATCAACAGGTCACTGTTAAGATCAGGCCCAGTGATCACCAGGCAGGTGATTACAGTAGCTAAAAGGCAGCCCACAGCTTTAGGTCTGGATCAACAGAATGTATAGACATAGCATGCTAGAGATCAGTACTCTTCCAGCATATTTCAGCCAGAGAAGTAAAACACAGGACTGAGCTTAAATAGAGCTCCTGTGGTCATGGGTAGGATGTGTGGATGGGAAGCCCCAGGTGAGGCTTATCAGAGTCATTGTCTTATTAATGCACTCAGAGGCCTCGTAATAAGGATAGTATGGGGGAATGTGCTGCTAAAGTCAGCATCAACATTATTACTGGCTTTGTTATTTTCCATACAGCCAGTCAACACACCATAGAATACAATCAGGTTGTTCAAGCATGATACATCCTTAGTAAATTCATGCTGGCTGACAAAAATCAACTTCTTGTTCTTCATTTGTTTGGAATGGCTTCAAAGAGGACTTTTCTCTAGAATTTTCCCAGTGGCTGAAGTCAGGCTGACTGGTCCATACTTCCCTGAATCCTCCTTTACCTCTCCTTGAAGTGATATTTGACATTTTCTCTCCCCCCCATCCACCCATTACCATGACGTTCCACAGATGATAAAAAGCAACTTCCCAGTGACATGAGCTGGTTATTTTAGCAACTCTGAACATATCATGTCTGCTGTCATGGACTTGTGTATGTCCAGTTAGTTTAAACAATCCATAACTTGTTTGTAATGTACCGTGGGAAGTGCTTTACTTCTTCAGACTGTGCCACTGGATATATGAACTGGATACACATACCAGATCTAAAACTTCCCAAAACTGCAGGATTGTCGTGGAGAGATTACATCAACTGAAATTATCTAAAGGAATGGAGATGAATACCCTGAACTATTGAGTTGAAATGTTTACATTGTTACTTTGTGATTAAATTAATCAAGCTTTTGCTGTGGGTATTATTTCTCATTTATTGTAAAGGAAACCTAGGGTGTCTAGGCTATTCTGTCTCAGATGAATACCCTGGCTGCCCTGTGGATTAGCAATGCATTATGAGAATTTTGGTATTCTTTACTTAGGCCTCTAAAGTATGTGTTAAATGATATATGGCTACCTAAGGCGTTTTATAACTAGTTCCTTATTATAATATAGTCACTATAATGCAAACAGTCTTTTGTGGCTTTCTAATAATGTTCATTTTATGGGGTACTAATGAAAAGCAATAGTCTACTTGGTAGAAGCACTGAGTCAATGGACTTTGAATGTATAGAATACTGCACATCAAATAGTCTGAAAAATGATGCTGTAAGTTTGAATTGGGCAGTTGAAGATAATGCTGCTGGGTCTGTCTTCACTCTTTGTAAAACCAGGTTAATAATACTCTTTCACAGTGATGTAGTCACAGCATATGCTGCCTAAATAACAGAGTATTCCCAGGCTGTTACAATAAGAAGTAAAGGGGAACAATATGAAACACTTTTGAATTTAGAACAGCTCTAGATTAACATAAGGTAAATAAAGTCTACAGCCATACACTGAATATTGGGGAAATAAAAGAACTGTGGAGAAACTTATTTTGGGAACGTTGCCCATGTCATGGGTATAATGGGAAAAGTTCATTCAAGTAAAGATGGTATCAGAATTTATATAAAAATGATAATCAAATTAAGGTTTCTGAAGCAGATTTCCGTCCCTGATCTTTTCATTGTCTGACTTTGAATTCTTACTAGTGATTTAAAACAGGTGAGTGTATGCTTGTAAAGATTTATAGCTGCCACCAGTAGACAGTTTTATGGTTTCAGCTTGTTCTAGTGTTGTCACTGATGCCATAACCAATAGAATTCAACCATTTATTAAGAGCTTTGCATCTGGAGAGGATTTTAAACACTCTTATTTCCACCTACCTATTTTCCCTTCACTTAATTGCATGCCCTTCTATTAAATATATATGCAAACTGCTCTCTTCATGTTTTCTAAGCAAAGTGATTGACTCTGCATTGATTTGAAATTTGTCTAATGTTTGCTGAAGTTCTACTGGGAATTCAGCCTGTATAAAGAGGACATCTCAAGGAAATCGCATTTAATTTGAAGGAGAAAACTCTGCTAGTATGAGTGCTTCTCACGATGATGATACAAAGCTACATAAAATTCCTGAAGTATTTAACTACCATCATTCCTGATTAGAAACATACACAGATTTTTTAATTTAAGTGTCTTTAGAGTGTGCTTATTTTTGCATACCATTCAGTTACATCAATACTGAATTTATCTTTTTTTCTTTTTTTCCTAAAACCTTTTACTTTATAAAACATGTTTCCTGAGATGCAAGAACAGATTTCTGAAACCTTAGGTCCTTATGGTTGCACAGAACTTTCCTATTACATTACTTTAGACATAGATTTATGTGTACAGTGGCAGGTTTCAGAGGGCCCATTTAGTACAGTACAAAATTTATAGATTTTGCTTTGATATTTTGTCAAGAAGCAACACAAAATTTTTAGACCATTTTAGTTTCAAGCTTAAAATACTAATTCAATGAACTTTTCACTCCATTTAATAATTTCTCTGTCTTTCCATATGTACGTATTTCTTACATGCAGTGTTACCAGTCATTGTTTGTAGAACAGGCAATGAGAAAAATAATTTTGTTGACTGCTTTGTCATGTAGTGGGAAGCTCAGACTTTATGAGCTTTATTAAACTCCAGTAGTGAGGAAAAAAAAAAAAAAAAGACTGCTTTTGTTTATTGAAGCTGAAATTCCCCCAGCAGTCAGATCCAGAAGTAGGTTTGTGTACCTATTGACAACCAAATACACTCTCAGAATGTGTGATCTAAGTAGATGTTGGTAGTTTCTTTAAAAATTAAAATCCATTGTGAAAAACTAAAAATATTTATCTAAATGTAACTAAAATTGTTGTGCCATTGAGACTGTCTTGATTTAACAGACTAGGAGAAAGACACATATTAAGGTGAGGTAACTTGCCCAAGGTAGTTCAGCAAACAAATAGAAAATCTTGTCTATGAATACCAGTCCACTGTTCTGTGCACTAGGAAACAATATTCCTGATAAATATATATTCATTATTTTTCCTTCAACAATTTGTTACAAATACACAGATTATTTTTAAGATCTTCCTTTATTCTTCTTCCCTCACAATGAAAAAATACATCTCCTTTACCACTGAAATCCATCGTATTTAATTAGCCTGGTATTCATTAATGGCTTCTCAAATGAGTAAAATTAGCAGCAATAATGGAATAGCTGAATGGCATTAAAAGGGAAATGCCTGCAAAATTAAAAACATATGTAAAAGATACAACGGAGACAGCTGTAATTAAAGACTTGTCATGACTTCCACTACCATAGCAATGCTGAACTAAGAGAATTTACCTCAAAAAGGCTTCATTTGAAGATAGGGAAGAAAAATAAAACAAACAACCTTTGAAATGTATGCTAAAAGGCTCACATTAAATAAGGAATAGAAAAATTGTAAGGACAAAAGAAAGAGGGCAGAAAGTGTGAGAATGGAACTCTGTGAGGTATATTAAGAGCAGGGTGAGCTCTCATTTATGTCTCACTTTTTTACTAAATGAACAATATGAGGAAAAAAAAGAGATAATTTTACATAGGTAAGGGCAATTTTGTTCATAACACATCTGCCTGTCTGACTTTATATCTAAATTCTTACTTTAATTTCTGATTCTTAGTTTGCAAACATGCACAGGAAAAGGTTTGCTATCTTTCAGTTCACACAACCCATATGCCTCATTATCAGAATAAACACAGAAATGAAGAGGAACATAAAATCATTTGGCCTTTCCTTCTCATGTATTTTGCAACATATTCAGAGTACATTACCAGATTTTTTTTTGGAACAGCACACAAATTGTCACTAGCTGATATGTATAAAAGGGTGGATTGAATGACAGTAAAATGATAACTTGGCTGCTTCTTTGAAGCATACTTATGAATAGAAATAGAAAAATATACCCCAGAGAAATGCAATAAGCTTATGAGTTGTATGCTGATACTCCACTGTAAGCAAAATTTATTTGATAGCAAATGGTTTTCTTCAAGTCTTAATCTCAAATACTGAGAGTTCAGTTAGGAGGAATAAGTTATGGTCATTTTTAGAAAAAATCTGTGTGTGTTTGTGTATGTGCATGCATGTGTGTTTTCATAGGCATGTTTACATTCCAAAGTATCAAAATGTATGTTTCTCATTCAGTTCTCATGCTGCTTCAGACTACTGAGTACAAATATCTCCAACCTGAGATGGAAGGAATAAAATAAGTGCTTGTATAACTAAGAAACCAACAGAATGCTGATAGCTCCATGGAAGCCCTGATGGTTGATGATTTCATAGTGATTTGGAGAAAGTGTTGCCAGATTTGGGTAAACAGTAGACTCAAACTTATGGAAAATAGAGCATAAGCACTGTAACCTGAAATTTTGAAGTATTTCCTTCAAAACAGTTGAAATAAAGAAAGCCTACATTGTTCTTTCAGTAATTGAGTAATTTCATTCTTCTAGGGAAACGGAATAGTTCACTCTTAAATTTTGTCATTGTTACCATGCTGTGTTATGATACTGAAGCTTTTAATAAATAAACTTGTTGATTTCCAGACTGTAATGAAAAACTGTGTCTAATAGTCTTATTTACATACCTAAGAGACTTCATCATTTTGGAACCACTTTTGTTTATGCTCAGAAACCATTTAATGAGCAGTGTCAAGTTAAAAACAAAAACAAAAACAAAAACAAACAAAAAAAACCCACCTGAAAAAAGCCCTCATATCAAAACTTCAGCAGTGACTATAACTGGCAACAGCATTGGTAATAGTTGAATTAATCACTTAATTTTCATCCTTATGGCAGCAGTGAATAATATTAGTAGTTTTTATGCAACTTTTCTCATCTGAAGATCTGAAAGTGCTTTATAGTGGAAGGTAAGTTTCACTAACTTATTCAAAAATAAAAAGAAACAAAAATAGAGGCTTTACATTAAGCTATAGTGGATCCTTGACCAGAATTCAAGTATGTCAACTCCCTGTCAACTTCATGCTCATCTGTCACAGGTGATTAATCTCTTGTTTCAGTCTCCAATACATTAATTAGATTAAATTTCACAGACCCACATTTCCATTGTAAACAGTAGATTCTGTATAGAGTGAGTAGGTATGTTAAAATGTGTGATTCAGTTGCCTAAGCTCAGGCACTGAATATTTTTTTTTGAGACACCTCGGCTTGCTTATTTGATGCATTCACGTGGAGCTGGCAGATACAGCAGAGGCCTCAGTCTACCTATGATATTCCAGAGTGGCAGTTAGAGGCCAGATGGAGTAAATTAGGGCATCTAAAATGGCCTTAGGGAACTGTGTTTAAGGAACAGACTCCTGCCACAGCTATCTAGAGTATAATGTAGGGCAACTTAATATCTCACAGTGATGACAGTGGGAGCTTAGACATTTGTCTTGCATACATCTGAAGCTCATATCTACCCAAATAATACCTTTGGCCCAGTTCCACTTGAAAAATCAGCATTTATCTAGCTATCTTCTAAGAAAAATGAAATCTTTTAGTCTTTTGCTTTTACTTTTTTGCAGAATATTTCCCACTAATATTTCACTCCATCATCTGCAAAGGCACTTTAAAGTGTATAAATGTCCCAAATAATCTCATTCCCCTGAACTATGTGGTACAAGTTGTTTGTAATTTATCTAATAACTTTAGTTGCCATAATGCTTTCTTGGTTATGCATAATTCTGAAAAAAAGAAAACCAACAACAAAAAACCCCAAACCACCAACACCTTATCTTTAAACAAAATATTATTTTACAAAATAATCCAAACTTCTAATGAACATTTTACAATATGTCTAAAAGTAACTCTGAAAAAATAATGCAATTCATCCAGCTTTATAGGTGGGGAATCTAATGGGGAGAGGAGGAAATAATGTGTTCAAACCACACAGGACTTCTCTTCATCAATCAAAAGTTCTGTTCCAAATTTATAAGCAATTTAAGTGAACCGAACAATTAAAGGGAATCAATGTCTACCTTGCTACATTTTCCTTTTATGAATTATCACTCCTAAGTTGGTTTTAATGCCATTCAGGATGTCACAAAGAATTATTAATGCTGATCAAAACATTTTGCTTTGGTTGTACTTTTTTCTCCATCAACTTTGACCAAGCTGGTTACCCTAAGCTACCTGTGATGGTACTGTATTCCTAACGGAGACTGAACTTTAAGTGTATAGAAGTATTGAAAAACCATAGGCAATTCCATAATAGGGAAAACTGTCCACTTTGTATCTTTAAGGATCATAGGCCTACAGATTTTTTCTGGTGGGAAAAGGAGGTCTCCAGTCAGCTCTGAGGTGAGACCAGGAAGCTCAGGGCTTTTTTCAGTCCACTATAAAGCACTTTCAGATCTTCAGATGATAAATGTTGTGTAAAAACTATTAATATTATTCTGTGCTGCCCTAGGAATTAGGTAGTTAATTCTACTACTGTCAGTGCTTCTGTTGTCTGGGACTTCCTCCAGTATACAACACCTTTGTAAGATGGTAAAAAGCAATTTCACAAGGAATTATGACAGCTCTCTCAGCATTCTTTGATGCATCCCATTGGGTGTCAAGGAATCATACAGGTCTAGTTGTCTCAAGTAACCCCTGACTCAATCCTCATCCATTGCTGGTTGTTCTTCTCTAATCCTTCAGCTAATCACAGAGACCTGGGAAACCTTGGTGAAGACTGAGTGAAAGGCGGCATTTAATACCTCAGCTTTACTGTGTCCACTGTCACTAAATTCACCCACTTCATTCTGCAGTGATCCTACCTTTTCTTTGTTCAGCCTTTTAACATTAATATAGTGGTAAAAGTTTTTCTTGTTACCCTTCATATTCCTTACAACTCTCAACTTCAGCTGAGCTTTGGTTTTCCTAACACCACCCCTAAATTTTTGTGCAACGTCTTCAAGCAGGAGTGATGTAGAGCAGGACTCAAGACTCTCTAATTTTTTAATTACAATCAGTTACAAAAAATATTGGGAACAACTGGCCTAGACCCTCCACGCTAAGCTGAATATGTAGGACTGAACAAATTGATACCTGTTTCTATGTTACACAGATTATTAGCTTTTAATTAGTGATATTTTAGGTGGGGGTTTTTTCACTAAACAAAGTGAAGAGACAACTTGTTTCGCTTCCCCTTACATTTGTATGTAAAAAGAAAATTATTTTCTCTCTGTTTTGAATAGAAAATGAAGAAACTTTAATGGAAAGCAAAAGCAAATCAATTGCTGATGTCTCCATTATGCTACCATGGTTGTATATTTAAGAAAATCACTATTGTCTTAATCTTGCAGAGTTTTGGTCACATCTGCTATATATATGAAGTCCATCAATAAATGACACACATATGTATTGGGTTTATGTGGCAAAGTTTTGGTAGCAGAGGGCTGCAGGGTTGACTTCTACAAGGAGAGGGTGGGGCTGCCCATGCCAGACACAACTGGTTCCAGCTGGATACAGTGGACCCACCATAGGGCATGGCTGAGCTTTTGGCCAAGACGGTGGCACCTCAGGGAAAGTATCTTTAAGAAAGGGCATGACTTCCCAGCAGTGTGTGAAGAGTGACAAAAAAATAAGTGTGAGAAACAGCCCTGCAGTCACTAAGATGAGGGGAAGAAGGAGAGGAGGTGCTCCAGGGTGGGGAAGAGGTAGAAGAGTCAGAAATGAATAAATGAAGTTGGGGAGAAGGTGGTTGGGAAACTGGTGGATTCAATTTTGTCCTAGTTTCTCACCATCCAACTCTATTTTTAATTGGACATTAATTAAATTTTTTTTCCGAAGCTGAGTCTCTTTTACCAGTGACAGCAACTGGTAAGTCAACTCCCTGTGTTTATTGCAGAACTCAAACCTTTTCATCTTATTTTCTCCCCTATCCTGTTGTGGGGGGCGGAGTGAAAGAGCAGCTGGGTGGGCATCTGGCAGCTGGCCATGGTCAACTCATCACAACATAACAGGTTAGAAAAATACAAGAGAAAGGAATTCTTTAATGTCTTATGATGCTATTGCAATACTAATTCTAGTAAGAATTTTTAAAAAACGTTAATTTTTTTTAATATTTTGAAATGCTTATTAAAATTTTGATTTTTCATTTTAGGATGAAGGTGGAAGGAAGAAATTTGAGTAAGAGGGATAAAGCAGATATAATGTTGCCAGATACTTCTACACAGTATTTGTGTACAGGCTTCCAGCTGTGAGGTAAAAGGCAAAATACTAGCCTTATCTGGTTTTGATGGTTTTCTTAAGTCAGAATAAAAAATCTTGTACACACAAAAGAATTTCAGAGCCCATCCTAAAACACTGCCTGTCTTTTCTTGTTTTTACTCCCTGCCCCCCCCCCCCCCCCCCCCCCCGATTTCAGAGTGATAGCATTTAAATCCTATTATATACTTCTTGCTTTGATCTGCATGAGTTGCTGGGCAGTGGGGGGAAGACAGGATAAGCAAATAAAACCATTACATTCACTTATCTATTGTAACTCATCCCTAGGATACAGGCATTTTTTCCAAGTTTTCCAACTCTTCCAATTTTTTCTTTCCTTTTTTATTTTCCACTACAGTATTAACATTTAGTTTTCTCTTCACTTTCCTCAGCTTCACTGCACTGAATGTATACCTGTGAGAAAGGGTATGAGGTTCTGTATCGCTGCACATGTTCTTCTCTTGTTTATATTTCATTACTTTTCATATTGATCTGATGAAGTCACAAGGCTATGAGAACTTTTTGCCCTCAGAACCTTTTGACTGGAACTCTGTTGCATCATGAATGAAACACATCCAGTTCTGAATCTAGCTGAGCCACAAGGTAATTGTACATGCATCCCACCCCGAACTCAAACATACAGGTTAAAAAACCCAAAAAATTTCCAAATCAGATAACTGACGTAAAAAACATAGATATGTCTATGACTAACTAGTAGCTAAACAATAGAGTAAAGGAGAGGGATGCACGAAGCCAATCAAAATTAATAAAGCCTACACAGGACAGCTGTGATATTTTAGAAAGAAAACAGAAAATGTCGAAACTGACAATCTGAGGCATATAATGGGGATTTAATAAAAGATTCTGTTAGTGATTGGCATCTGAGTGTGTGCTCAGCATAAGTATAATTTAATTAGCCAGTTTACAAGTATATGAGGTACATGAAGTTCCACATGTAAAATTAATGAAACAGTCTATAAATGACTAAATAAAAAAAGAACTGTGGCTAACATTTATTGGACTTGTGCGACTGTGTATTTGGGATCAACTTTGGAAAGCTACTGTTAACAGTGGGCCAACATAAATGACCAGTTCAGGAATGATCAAAAGGGGATCAATCTTTTGCATTAAAGTTTGTAGTGGGAAACAGAAATTGTTCTCCTTTCATTTTCTTTGCTGCATTTAGTTTACATGACAAAGTTTTGGTAGCAGCGGAGACTGCAAGGGTGGCTTCTGTGAGAAGATGCCAGAAGCTTCCCCCATGTCTGATAGAGCCAATGCCAGCCAGCTCCAAGATGGACCCGCCACTGCCAAAGCCAAGCCCACCAACGACAGTGGTAGCACCTCTGTGATAACATAGATAACAAAGGGTAAAAACTGCTTCACGACAGCAGCCAAGAGAGAAAAGTGAGAATATGTGAGTGAAACAACTCTGCAGACACTAAGGTCAGTGAAGAAGGAAGGAGAGGAGGTGCTCCATGTGCTGCAGCAGAGGTTCCCCTGCAGCTCGTGGTGAAGACCAAGGCGAGGCAGGATGTCCCACTGTAGCCCATGGAGGTTAACAGTGGAGCAGATATCTGCCTGCAGCCTGTAAGGACACCACACCACAGCAGGTGGATGTGCCTGAAGGAGACTGTGATCCTGTGGAAAGCCTGAACAGGAGCAGGCTCCTGGCAGGACCTGTGGACCCACCGGGCATCCACACTGGAGCAGTCTATTCCTGAAGGACTGCACCCCATGGAAAGGACCCACGTTGGAGCAGTTCCTGAAGAACTGCATCCCGTGGGAAGGATCCTTGTTGGAGAAGTTAATGGAGGACTGTCTCCAGTGGGAGGGACCTCACGCTGGAGCAGTGAAAGGGCATGAGGAGGAAGAAGCAGCAGAAACAATGTGTGGTGAACTGACCGTAACCCCTGTTATCCCTGCACAGTTCGGGGGGAAGGGGTGGAAATTTTGGGATTAAGTTGAGCCCAGGAAGAAGGGAAGGGTGGGGGGAAGGTGTTTTTATATTTGGTTTTGTTTCTCATTATCCTAGTCTGACTTTAGATTGGCAATGAATCAAATTAATTTCCCTGAGTGAAGTCTGGTTCGCCCATAATGGTAATTGCTGAGAGATCTCCCTGTCCTCATCTCAACCCAAAAGCCTTTTGTCATATTTTCTCTCCCTTGTCCAGCTGAGGAGGGGGAGCGATAGAACAGCTTGGTGGGCACCTGGCAACCAGCCAAGGTCAAGCTACCACATTTACTGAGAAATTCCCACCACCACTACCACTGATAGAGTTGGTCTTTTCAAAACACTTTTTAACTGTTAAAGTTAACCAAGCTCAAAAAGACCTCCTATTTGAACCTCTGTAGCTAGTATTATTCATTTTGGCTGAAGAGGATTAGAAAGAACTCACATCTTAAGACTTAGCTTAAAGTTTATTTGTACTGTTTTTATAATCAGATTTTGTGACTTGAAATGAGAAGGCAATGGTACACAATGTCAAATTGCTACTTCTATTCTAAAAGGAGAGAGGGAGGAAGGGAGGGATATGTGCAGCTAGAAGCAAGGGAGCACGCCAGAAAGCAGGGTGTGCCGCTCTTCGTCTGTGAAGAGACGGGAGGGAGGGAACTGATACTTCTTTTTCTCCCAGATGTTATCTAATAAATTAAACAACCCAACACCTCCCTCAGCAAAGGAAGTAAGCCTTGTTTTTCATATCTCTACCATATGCATGGCCATTTGGTCAGTCCCAGCCCAGTTACTGCCTAGCTTGTCTTTGCTGGCACAGGAGTTCGTACATACCACTGCCAAAACGTCAGAGGTGATTGTTGCTATTGGAGGACCAGTGGTGAAACACCTTCTGCTTCCAGAACTGCACATGGAAAAGTTTATCTGTCCAGAGCCTAACTTACTAATATTCTGAGACCTTTAAGTTTTATTTCAAATAAAATTCATTCTTAAATTCTGTTAGTTTAAATTTTAGGTATCTTTCTAATTATGTCCTGTAATATTAACTGATATCTTAATAACTTTTTATAAATAGTATAATTAATAGTTTAATTCAATCTTACCCAGAATTAAAAAAAAAAAAAAGAGAAAGGAAAAAAAGAAAGGAAAAAAATATTCAAAAATTAAAAAATGAAGTTTGTCTTCTTTTTAACTCCAGAAACTGAAACTTAATTCTATTAACTAATTTATTGCATCAAAATTAGTTGAATTAATGTATGTATGTTTGTTAGTCATATTTCTCTTGCTTCTTCTGAAGATTAATTAAACTTTATATTTTATTTTATTTTATTTTATATCTGAAGCCATCTGATTTTCTGAAAGAAGATTGTAATCTTTTCAGTATACTGCTTTCCTTTTTTACATCTTATGCACAAATCCTGCTAAATAAAGGTGTCGAGGAGTGAGCTGATGCAGTGGATCTCTGATTGTTGTCTAAGTGTCTGAGTCAGTCTGGGATTGGTTATCCATCCCTAAAACTATAGATCTCAAGAGTATAGAGGTAAGCCAGTTCATATAATTTAGTTTTGTCCTCATTGTACATACAAATTCTGAAGAAGGATTGATCATCTAACACCAGGTGCCTCCCAGAAATCCTTCTTTGCTGTGGGCAGACTTTGCTGGTAATAGGTAACTTCTTAACACTTTAAAGAGAGAAATACCACCAGGATCTCTACTGTAACTATTAAGGGGTGGGGGCAGAGACCCAACTTACTCTAGACAGCTACATCTAAGCTTTCGTACATACTGTTAACATTCAGTGGAGATGGATCAGGGGCTCATGTCTGTTTCATTTAAGAAAATTTGCATATGTCCTTTAGTATAAGGCTAACTGTCCTATAAATATTGTATCTTCATGTTTATTAACAACCTAGGATAACTGGATCTGTGTAGCTAGTTCACCAAACAGATCTCTGCATTGGTTCAGATAAATCCCATCATTTCTTCTGAGATATAAGTTGAAGAACAGATGTTACTGAAATGGCAGAATGGAATAGCAGTCCCCTTTGTACACCATAGAGTCATGGAGATGGTCAGGGATGATACATAAGGAAGTCTTTATTAAACAAATTAATTGTAAATGTATGTATGTATGTATGAGAATGTGGGATTCACCTCTCTTAAGTGTAAACATGGAAACATGTATGTGTTTCATTTTATTTGTTACAGAATGGGTTAACATGAGTTCTAAATGTATCATTATAAGTAATTATGGTAATTAAAACAAACGGTTTGAAATTGGTAATAATTTATAGTCTCTTTTCACCTCTTCTTTCTTCTTCTCTTTGCCTAAAAACAGTACATCTATGCAGCCAGAAATTAGATCAAAATAAAAAGGTGCTCTTATTCTTGTTCATACATCAGAATCTTAACATATGTGTTTATATTCTTGATAAGAGAGTTATTAGTTTTCCTTATTCCATAGATGAAAAGAGAAAGAATGTTATAAATTCTGTGGAGTAATTTGTAACACAAGAGAAGTCATGTCTGTTTTTCAAAGGCTGCTCAGAGGAAATTAATGGACAGGAATAAAACATAGAATAAAATGGCATTATAACACTGAAGTAGCTGCACTAGATTAAAGACTGTGTTATGTTATGGTGTAGTTTGTAAAGTTTAATTTGTTGTGTTTTATTTTTGTTTTGGTTTATTTTTTTTTCTTCCTTTGAATCCCTTCTTGACTGGCAAAGGTCAGAAGAGTGCATGGGAATATTAAGTATGATTCTTCAATGAAAACTATGAATATTTATTTCAGAAAATCTGGTATGCTGTGGAAAATCATAAATGATTTTCTCAAAGTTAAGAAAAAAAACAACCAAGCAAACAGACAGAAAAATCCCAAATCAAAAACCAAAAATCAACATAAAAACCCTACCAAGTAACTTAGCTGTGTTAATTTAATGAAGTGTCATAGAAATTATACAAAACTATTGCTGGGACTATATTTTAGATGAAAGTTTAATTACACTTGGATGCATACTGAGATTTGGTACCTCCTGCAGATGACTGTGAAAGTCTCATACAGTTCCAGAAAACATTAGGGTTGAGCTCTCAAAAAAAACAAAAACAAAACCAAACCACACCACAACAACACCCCTCTCTCTCCCCCCCCCCCACCCCAATTCCAGAAGATTGATTCAGCTGCCTAAATAAAGGCATCTAATGCCATTTGAGATGGCTGTCCTCCAGCTGCCAATGCAGAAGGGCAGTAATGTCTCCTAGGTCCTTTGCCACATCTGCCTATACCAGGTGGATGTGCTGGATATGACAGCGTGCCTCAAATGACAATATGTGTCTGTGATTAGGCAAGTCACAAATTGCATTTTTATCCATTAAGATTCTCTCCAGTTGTTTAAAGTTAAAAATTAATTTCAGATGAACTCTCAAAAAAATTACTACTTTGACCCAGAAAAGAAAACTATATCGTATCATATCATATAATATCATATCAAGAAACAGTGTGGGTTTTTTTTATGCAAAGCTTTTGGATTTTATGTATTTTAACTAAAACCTTCAACCTCTAGATTTTTTATCTAGAAATATAGTGAAAAAATAGGTATTTGAGTACAAGTTTAATTTGAAAATGTAGATGATCACGTATTTTTTTAGAATCAAATTATTTACATTCAAATTAAATTATTTAAGTTCAATGTCAAAATAATTGTCTGTAATAAAGTAGTACTTCAACCAGTTAAATAATAAATAATACTGGATATAGAGCCTTTACTAGACCAAAAGATCTTTGATACATACTATTGTTTCTGTTTTTAATCAAAAGGAGTCACTGTTAATGAAATTAATCTTTATGAACGGGACATCTTTTGTAAGTTTTTGTCCATGTATTTTCATATGTTGAAGACTGAAAATGTGTCTCTATAGATTTAAAAAAAAAAAAAAGAAAGTGAAATGACCAAAGGATGTTTCTAAACAGTTTGTCTCTCTTCATATTGGGCCGAACAAATTGCAATTACCTTTTTTCATGTATCTCAGTATTAAAAAAATCGTTTTCTAATGCTCTTTGATTTTTTTGATTTTTCCTAATGGTGGAAGTTTTTCTTTCTTTAAATGTGGCTAGTTTGGATTTACATCCAATTGCATGATATCTGTAATTTTTTTTCCTTCTACTCAATAAAGAGACAGAATTCATTGCAGTTGAACTGATGCTAGATCTTCAGAAACATGAATGTTATTATAATTATGTAATTATGCATAATTGTAATTACACACATGCACTTACAATTATACATAATTTTAATTATACATTATGTAATTGTACATAATTGTAATTATGTAACTATGCCAGAGAATCAGAGATTTTTAGAGATGAAAAGGACCTACTGTTTTGGGTTCCCACTCTCTTCTGGTACATGTGCAGGATTGTTGATTATGCTATACCAGTATTTCTTACAACCTCCTGTAATCCATTTTAAAATTACTTAGAGTTCTTAATGTCAGCTCTTTTGCCAGTGTTAAAAAGCTAATAGCTCTAATCTTTGAGTATACTTTCTCATATCCAACCTCTTACCTATTACCTATTCCTGCCATAACCATTACTATATTGCTCCTAAATATTCAATAAAGGACGTAAAGTCAGCCTGAAATCATTATAAATGTTCACACACAAAATTAGCCATGTTTCTAACTCTACAGCTCCAACAGAGTTTAAGTTTAAAGAATTTATCTCAAGTATTTAGTTTTTTCCTCAGAGTCATATTCTGCTCTTCAAATGAGGTGGAGATTCAGTCAGCAGAAGTAAAAGGAAAAAAAAAAAAAGTGGCCAGTTTTTCAGTCAAGAGTACATTCTTCCCTCTTATCAGTGTATTTCCATTAAATTAATTCAGCTGAACAGATGTAACTGGAGTTACAGCACATCCCTCAGCATTCAAAATCCTCAGGTATTTGCTGATAGTGATCATTTTTGACCAAGATAGAAAAACCAAAAGCCAGATCTGTTTATCTTGCTCACGTGAATAATATCACTTAAGTCAATGGGACTAGTAGTATGAATAATGCAAATCTCCTGAGTCATGGCTGGAACCACAAACACAAATTGCTTGTGTCCTTCTCCAAGGAGTTTAATCGAGTTTAATATATTTTATATTTGGAAGGATGAGTTTTTTTAAACTTTCTCTTTCCACAGTACATCAGTTTTAGAAATGTTCATATAGTAACAGCATACTTTCCATGGCACAGTGATATGAATTTTCAGTTTCCATTTCTTAATGCCAGGTAAGTCAATACTGTTTTCGTCGGGTATCTATACAGTTTATGACCAATCTTTGAGTATTTCTAATGAATTTATTGTGATCACCTTATGCAGTAAGAGAGCACCAACATGATACAAAATAACTTTCCTGGACTTGTAATTTCCTTCAAATGTTTTATACAATCAAAATCCAACAGATGAATAAATGTGTTATGTTGCTGCAGAACTAAGAAAAAAAAAGAAAAAAAAAAAAGAAAAAAAAGGAAAAATAAAAAAACTGTTAGGATCTAGATTCAACACAAGTCATATCTGGACTACTAGTAGGTAGAGAGAGTTCAAAGTGGAATTAACCAGTTCTCGCCCAAACTGTTCAGGGCTACTTCCTTCTATAGCAGAGTTCTGCCACGTGGCAGTGAGCAGCAAGTATGTTAACAATGAAGAAATGTGTGCAATCACCCTGAGCCTAAATTCATTCAGTGGCCCTTTCTAATTTAGCAGTATAGGTATAGGCAAAAGAACTTTAGGAACTATAAGTATTATTTTTCAATGCTGGAAAGCTACTGGCCCAGCCCCAAAAATGGAATTTGTAAGGATTTAGGTCCTCTAAGCTCCTCACAGTGTAGACGGTGAAGAGCTGGGATTTTAGAATCCAGCTAAATTGTAGTTGGATTAGTAGTTGGTTGCTTGAACTTATTTTGCTGCCATTGGATTGATACACCTGAGCTTCTGCATTCTTTGTAAGGACTCTAACAATGTATATATACCAAGTAAATCTTAATTGTTTAAATCCTTGTTATGGCCTTCTAAGTATAATATATGAGTAACTGATTCCTCTTGTATGAATTTAACTTAAAATATAGACGATTTGGTCAGAAATGTGAGGGGTGATGTATGGGGATGTTCAGACTACGGGTGAAAGGCCTATGATTCCTACATTTCAGGAGGTGGTGTTAATCCATATAAATTATTTTAAGAACAGGTGGACCCCATGTGCGCAGCTGAAACCCAGATACTGATAAGAATACAAAATTTTAGAATCCAGAAGACAAAAAGGCAAGCCCTCATCAAGTGTGTCAATGTGTAGCTTCATATTTTAAAATCCTGAAATCCTAAGATGAAATATAGAAAAATTTCAAGAATCAGAAACTCAACGGTTTATATTTCCTGATTAAGATCCTAGTAGAGTAAGACCAAACTGATATTGTATTCCTGACTTCATTCTGGCTTGGCTGTGAGAGATGAAAGAGGAGAAGGTGGGGTTACTAGGCAATGTAAGGTTAAGTAGCTACGGGGTATTCAGGAACCATTTGGGTTTTCAAGCATATAATTTGTCTTTCTGGGAAGGGTATGCCTTAATTAGCTAAGAACAAAATAAACAATTATTGAAGTGACTAGAGCACTGAAAATAGTGCTGCTTTTATTAGAACATCTCTTCTCTCCTAGTATGTAGGAGGCTAGATACACTTTAAACTGAGGAAAGTGTAAAATTCAGTTTTTCTCTTCAGGGAAAATTCTGTGATCTTAATCTATGCTTCTGGGTTGGTTTTTTTTTTTTTTTTTTTTTTCTGGTTGAATTCAATGCAAAGAGAGCCAGCTAGATATAAATAAAGCCAATCTAGAAAATAGGATTATTCAAATAATTGAGGTTTAGACATTGTTTTCTCAATTATATATAACATTAAACAAGAGGCTGAAATTTAAGCAGCCAACTCAGAAAAAATTGCAAAACTACTATGCATGTCCAGTACTTTTCTAAAATTGTACCAGGGAAATGGGTATGTTTTTTTATTATTTATTTCTAGACCCTCTAAGACATAACCTGGACTAATCGTCAAGATGCCACTTTCAACTCTGAAGTGTTCTACTTCAGACGGCTTCAGGAAAGTAATCTAGGGTATGTGAACTAAGAAAATACTATAGTAGAATATCAGTGTTCAATGGAAAATTATGTCAAAAGGAATTGAAGAAGAAAGTATTATCAGAAGTTACTACCTATTTTGTGTCATCATTATGCTAGTACAAATAATAATACACTTTGTGAGAGTGAAGCACAGGTTCTGACACCTATCAAGTGATCTTAACAACTATTTTTAATACATGGTGATACAAATTAGTTCAGATTCTGACACTTAAGTTTTTATTTTAGTGGGAAATATTGTCTCTGTTTAAAGCCATGGAAGTCTTAGGACATTAATATATCATAGCATGCATAACATTATAAATTATTCTGTCAGTTGGCAACAAATGCAGCAGCGGCCATGGTAAGTCCCACGGCCGGGCACTGGATTGGGGTGGACAAGGGGGTTCCCGGAGCCAGGGCAGCCTGAGGAAGCGTGGAGCGGCCCGGCGGCTCTCGCGAGGGAGGCTGAGGCGGCCTGGGCATTGCCACGAGCAACCGCCGGAGATTTAAATGGCCCCAGGGAGCGCGAGCGACCAGGAGGGGCAAAAAGGGCGTGGCGCGTCAGCCAGGGCGTGGCACAGCACTTTGCGCAGGGAGGGCGAGCAGGGAGGGCGCTGCATCCCGCTTGTAGGCCCACAGCCCAGGAAGCTCTCTAGGTCTCTGCCAGGATGGTGAGCACCCGCCACAGAGCAAATACCAGTGTTATCATGGCAAAAGCCCCAGAGAGGCCTGACGCATCCACCCAGATGGAGCTGGAGGCTTCAGTACAGACGGAGGGTTGCAACATGTGCCCCAACCCCTCGCCTGGTGGGAAGGTAAGTCCCTGCACAGGGTGTGCACAGATTGATGATCTGCTGCACAGGTGGCTGAGTTGCAGGAGACAGTCAGAAGGCTGAGTAATATTAATATTAGTAGAACTGAGGCAGAGAGAGATAGGTGGCCCCAGAACCACGCTCCTGTAGCAGACAGCACTGACGAGGAGGAGGTACCTTGGACCCTGGTGACCCACAAAAGCAGGGCTCTGGCTCTGCCCCCACCTCCCAGTATCACCACCAGCAACAAATTTGTAGATTTTGCCAGTCAGCCTCACCTCCATCCCCAGAAAGGTGATGGAGCAGTTCATCCTGGAGGTCATCTCCAGGCATGCAGAGGACAAGAAGGTTATCAGAAGTAGTCAACATGGATTCACCAAGGGGAGATCATGCTTGACCAACCTGAGAGCCTTCTACGATGGTGTGACTGGCTGGGTCGATGAAGGGAGAGCAGTGGATGTTGTCTCTCTTGACTTCTTTGACAATAACATCCTCACAGGCAAGCTAAGGTAGCGTGGGCTGGATGAGTGGACAGTGAGGTGGATTTGTAACTGGCTCAACAACAGAACTCAGAGGGTCGTGATCAATGGAGCAGGGTCTGGATGGAGGCCTGTCACTAGTGGTGTTCCCCAGGAGTCTGTGCTGGGTCCAGTCCTGTTCAACATATTCATCAGTGACCTGGATGATGGGATAGAGTGTAACCTCAACAAGTTTGATGATGATACCAAGCTGGGAGGAGCGGCTGATACACCAGAAGGCTGTGCTGCCATCCAGTGAGACCTGGACAGGCTGGAGAGCTGGGCTGAGGGGAACCACATGAAATTCAACAAGAGCAGGTCATACACCTGGGGAGGAACAACCCCATGCACCAGTACAGGTTGAGGGTTGAACTACTGGAAAGCAGCACTGTTGAGAAGGACCTGGGAGTGCTGGTGGACAACAAGCTGACCATGAGCCAGCACTGTGCCCTTGTGACCAAGAAGGCCAATGGTATCCTGGGTTGCATTAAAAGGAGTGTGGCCAGTGCGTGGAGGGAGGTTACCCTCCCCCTCTACTCTTCCCTAGTGAGACCACATTTGGAGTACTATGTCCAGTTTTGGGCCCCCCAGTTTAAGAAAAACAGGGAACTGCTCAAGCAAGTCCAGCAGAGAGCTACGAAGATGATCAGGGGACCGGAGCACCTCCCGTATGAGGAAAGCCTGAGAGACTTGGGTTTGTTCAGCCTGGATTAGAGAAGACTGAGGGGCGATCTTATAAATACCTATAAATATCTAAAGGGAGGGAGTCAGGACGATGGGACTGGGCTCTTTCCAGTGGTGCCCAATGACAGGACAAGGGGGAATGGGCATAAGTTGGAACACAGGAAGTTCCAGCTAAACATGAGAAAAAACTTATTTCCTGCGAGGGTGCCAGAGCAGTGGCACAGGCTGCCCAGGGAGGTTGTGGAGTCTCCTTCCCTGGAGACATTCAAAACCCACCTGGATGCATTCCTGTGCCCCCTGCTCTGGGTGTGCCTGCTCAAGCAGGGGGGTTGGACAAGATGATCTCCAGAGGTCCCTTTCAACCCTTACCATTCTGTGACTCTGTAAAATATAGAGTAATAATGATTATTTTAATAATGTCTAGTATAGTTTCTGTTTTTCCCGATCTGCATGGTAATTTACATTATTCAAAATAAGGGCAGGTTTCGCTTGTATGTGTGCTTTTGCTGTGCACGTAGTCCACAAAAAAATAAGTTTGATCTTTGCCATAGTTCTATATGTTGAAATAAAAATTATCTTATTTTAACTTAAATATTTTTGGGACAGGCTGCCTCTTTTAGCATTTCAAGACAGGAAACTACAGGAAAAGGAATACTTTTGGGCACATACATTATGTTGAAAGTTATGTCTTCTGGTGAGTATGAGAAATGCAAAGTAATTGTGGTAATTCTTTCAAAGCCCTGACATTTGTCAACTACCTCTTATAGTCTGCACATCAGTGCCTACTACTGTCAGGAATTATTACAGGTAGTATTGTTAAAAGACCACTAAAATTAAGCATTATTTTTGGCACCTTCCCTGACCTGAAAACTCATTTAAAAGAATCAAGAACATCTCCTGAAGTTAGGAAGTGTCAAAAGTAGGTGTTTGTGGAATGGGACTGTGAAAGCACTATGTTAGTAATGATGATAAAGAACAGGTCAGGAAGTAAAAAGACAAAAGGGAAATGAAACTGTAAAGTTCTTACAAAGCTTAAAATCTTTATCAGAATTAAAACAAACAAATCCCAAAACTTTTCACCTGCTAGTTTTGCAGCTGCACCGAGAATCTTGAGTCAAAAGTGCTAATTACCAGTCTCTTTAATGAGATATTAGGGAATGCATCTATATTTATCCAGTCATAGATCTCTGTTCTATTTGTCAAATATTTCAGTTGTTTATAAGTGAACTGATTTATGTTGGGTGAAGAATACAAATTGAGACACAAAAACCAACAATAATTTACATTTATAGGCAGATTCCTGCAAAGATATTTTTAAATTTTGCCTAAAGCGCATATAATAGATACTAACAAATGTTAAATGTAACTAGCATCTAGTCCTGTAATCTAGTCTGCAGAAATGGGGTTTATATTTGTGTAAATAGTTGTTAACTTCACCTTGTTGATTTTGTTAATTTCTTCTTTTTCTTTTTTTTTTTTTAATTTATTTTCTTTTTATTGAACAGTCTGCTTATTAGGATACTTATTTACATAATTGAACTATGTATAAATTTGCTTTTGTCAGCTTCAGAACAGGTTTTAAAATGTTCTTCATCACTGAAATGAAAATTTTCTTCAGACTTTAAGACAGACTATATCAATCTTATGTCTTGGAGCTGTTTCACAGATTAGCTAGCCAAATACAGCAAACATGTCTAGAAGCTTGTGATTAGGATATAACTTGTGAAAAGAAATTCTTGATTCTGACACTGGTCCTAAACAATTTATATACATTTTGTCAGCTTAAATGGCATTAATACAAGTTTTACTCAAAATAGATGGTTGTATGATGTTTTATGTGGTCTTCTGGAATGCAAACATTTAGCAGGAAACTATAAAATCCTAGTAGGAAAAGTTTCCAATATTCTGGTACCTCTAACACTACTATCAGATGCCTGTAAAAGGGGGACATCACCACTTTCAGAATTAACTTTGAATTTGTATTTGTCTTCCTAAATGGTTCTTCAATGACCACATTTTTTTTTTATTCAACCCAAAGTATTGCTCAGCTATAATGGACTCCCAGCAATACTGAAGAACAAGATTAACTTGTAAATTATCAAGTAAATTAATGAGCAAAATTTTACTGTATTGGACCCTCAGTACAGAAAAGGTATCAATAAACAGGAGCATATTCACTAAAGGCCAGGATGATGAGTCTCCTCTCAAGAAGAAGAGGTATTATGCTGGAACTCATGCTTACAAACCAGGCAGGGCTCACTGCAGATGTGAAAGTTGAAGGAAGCCTTGGCTGAGGTGACCATGACATAGTAGAGTTCAGGATCCTGAGAGGAGGAAGGAGGGCAAAAAACAAGGTTACAAGCCCAGACATCAGGAGAGTAGACTTTGGCCACTTCAGGGATCTGCTTAAAAGACATGGAAGAGGGGTCCAAGAAAGCTGGTCAATATTTAGGGATCACTGCCTTCAAGCTTATGAATAGTCCACCTCAAAGAGCTGGAAATCAGGCAAAAATGCCAGGAGGCCTGCATGGATGAACAACAAGTTCCTGGAAAAACTCAACACAAAAAGGAAGTACACAGAAAAGTGGAAGCAGGGGCAGGTAGTCTGGGAGGAAAACAAAGACACTGAACATGCAAAGGAATGGTGAGGAAAGACAAAGCCTGGAGTTGAATCTGGCAAGGGAAACCAAGGGCAACAAGAAGGGCTTCTGTAAGTGCATTGAGTAGATAAAGGAAGACTAGGGAAAATGTGGGCCTGCTGCTGAATGAGGTAAGGGACTTGGTGACACAGGGTATGGAAGAAGGCTAAGGTCCTGAATGGCTTCTTTGCCTCAGTCTTTACTAGTAAGAATGGTCTTCAGGAATCAAAGGCCCAGGAGACCAGGGAAGGGAAGTCTGGAGGAAGGAAGATGTAACCCTGGTGGAAAAGGATCAGATCAGGGAATACTTAAGCGAACTGGTCATACATAAGTCCATGGGCCCTGATGGGGTGCACCCACAAGTGCTGAGGGAGCTGGCTGCTGTCACTGCAAGGGCACTTCTAACATCTCTGAAAAATCATGACTATTGGGAGAAGTGCCAGAGGACTCCCAACAAAGCAAATCTCATCCCTGTCCTCAAAAAGGGCTTAAGGACAAGAAGGTGAAAAGTAGTCAGCATAGTCACCAAGGGAAAGCCATACTTAACCAATCTAATAAACTTATATGATGAAATAATTGGCCTGGTAGATGAAAGGAGAGAGCAGTGGATACTGTCCTCCTTGATTTCAGTAAGGCATTCAACAATGTTTCTCATAGGATCATAGAATCATAGAATGGCTTGGATTGGAAGGAATCTTTAAAGATCATCTAGCCCAGCCTCCCCTGAAATGAGCAGGGACATTTTTCACTAGATAAGATTGCTCAAAGCCCCATCTAGCCTGAACTTGAATACTTCCAACAATGGGGCATCAACAATGTCTCTGGGAAACCTGTTCCAGTGTCTCACCACCATGATCATAAAAAATGTCTTTTTTATGTCCAATCTAAATCTACCATCTTTCAGTTAAAACCATTATCCTGTGTCCTGTCACTACAAGCCCTTGTAAAAAATCTTGCTCCACCCTTCTTATAGGCCCCCTTTAAGTATTGGAAGGCTGCAATAAGATCTCCCCAGGGCCTTCTTTTCTCCAGGATGAACACCACCAACTTTCTCAGCCTTTCTTCACAGGAGAGGTGTTTCAGCCCTCTGATAATTTTCGTGGCCTTCCTCTGGACCCACTCTAACAGGTCCATGTCTTTTGTGCTTGGAGCCCCAGAGCTGGATAAAGTGCAGCACTCCAGGTGGGATCTCATGAGAACAGAATAGAGGGGGAGAATCACAGAGGTGAAGGAGGTGATCCGTCACCTCTGTTCAGTGCTAGTGAGGCCGCACCTGTAGTACTGTGTCCAGTTTTTAGCTCCCCAGTACAAGAGAGAGATGGAACTACTGGATAGAGTTCAAAGAGGATGAAGCCAGGGCTATTTTCAGTGATGCCCAGTGGCAGGACCACAGGCAATGGGCACAAACCCAAACACAGGAGGTTCCATTTGAAAATCAGGAAGCTCTTTTTTACTGACGGTGACTGAGCATTGGCACAGGTTGCCCAGAGTTGTTGTGAACTTTTCCTCCTTGGAGATATGCAAAAGCTATCTGGACATGGTGCTGAGTGTCCTGCTCTAGGTGGTTCTGCTTAAGCAGGGGCATTGGACCAGATGATCTCCTGAAGTGCCTTCCAACCTCAGGTATTCTATGATTCTGTGATTGACAGGGCTGGAGCACTTGCCCTTGAAGAGAAGTTGAGGGACCACCACTTGTTCAGCCTGGAGAAGAGATGGGTTTTGGGTCACCTAAGTATCTATGTGGTGGTAATAAACAAGTCGGAGAGAGGGTCCTTATGTGCATGGCAGGAATGAGCTAATGGTCATAAATTGTGACAGAAAATATGGTATATAAGAACAGACTTTTCCACCATGAGGACAGTCAAGAAGTGGAACAAGTTTTCTATAGAGGTTGTGGATTTTCTATTCTTAGAGGTTTCAAAGACTGGAATGAACACGGTACTGGCCGACCTAGTAATATAGCTGGAAGGTTAAAGATTCAAGTTTGAATCCATTCTTTCTAAGACCCCATCTCCTATGGTAGCCTCTTAAGGAAAGAAGTTGTATCTTTTGAGTTTTGGGGAGCTCCAGTCACACGGAGGAGCTGGCACCCTTTTATTTGAAATATTGTCTGTAATTGTGATGTCTTCCATGAACCTCATGTGTAGTACAACAACCTTTTGTAATGACTTCAGGGTTGGGTATTTCACTAATGAGTACTGCAAAAAGTCTCAAGAAATTTCAGGAAATAAAACCTGAAGAAAGATTCTACATAACCTCTACAAAATTACCTGGCATGGGAATTATCTCTGTACTTAAAAGCTTTATGGAAGACCAATGTCCGAGTGAAAAATTACCTGTGCATTTAAGTTTGTATATAACAAAATACAACTGCTTAACTTCACTGAAATCAATGGTGGATATATTTATTATCTGAATAAATTAGAGACATAGTCAATTAAACAGCTTTATTTTTTGGTCTATTTGACCTATACAATGCCAGGGTTTTTTTACCCCAGTGACTAGGACTAGTCATGGCAAGAGGCAAAATAACATAATGAGGCCAAAATTATTGTTGTAGTTTGTCCTCATTCTGTCAATGAGTAAATCAGAATGTTTTGATATTATTTTCCTTTCATCGTATTAGTAAGATAATTACTTTCAGATAAGATAATGATATGCACACCTTGAAATAGTACTTTTCTTCTTGTTTTCATGTAACTGATGGGTATTATTTAAACCAGAAATGATGCTCCAGTTTTCAGGTGTGTATGCTTTAACAGTCATTGGATTATCTGCAGACCATGCCTTTCTAAAGCAGGGCCTAAGTATTAAATAACTGAGTAACACAGTGAGTTTTATATATGTATGGCCACACAGAAAGTTGAAATCCTTAAGGAGAAAACACAAAGTAAAAGAAATGTGAAAGAGTGGAGGGAGAGCAGGACAGGATGAAATATTTAACCTAATTTTAAAATGAATGCTTTTTAAAAAATTACAGGGGATGGGGAGGGGGGGTGGGGTGAAATGACTCTGAATAGGGATATAAGAAAGGTTAAAATGTTACTTTAATAATAAACAAAAGGCAATGGCCCATGTCAGTCTGATAGCTTCTGGGTTTTGGCTGCAGATATAAGATGTGCTGACAACACTTCAAAGAGTCTTTTTTCTCATACTGAGAAATAGCTGTGAGGAAAATATAAGAGGACAAGCAAAAGTTTTACTGAAAAAGAAATAAATGGGTACAATAATTTTAAGCATGTTTTACATTTTCTTTTGTTTAAAATGATAAAAATGTGTGCATGTTGATGTTGAAGTGATAGTTCCATGGACAATATTAATTGGTGTGCATACCACCTGCTTGTTAAAATATCTTAGGGCTTCAGGTACCGTTGCAGGAACTACTGTTTTCTCATACACAGACTATTGTTTTGTGATGTCTTCAGTTTGCAAGCAATGAACACAGCAAAAAAAAAAAAAAATTATCAATAAGCTTGAGGGACTGAATTTTTAATCATGTGATTAATATTAAACGTCAATTGCACTAAAATAATTTTTCCATATTCTCCTGAAAATTCATACTTTTTTGACACATACATCTGATCTGCAACCCACTATTACAAATTAAGAGATTAGGAATTATCCTTAACTTTAACTGAATAAGACATACAATGTGTATCTCTTCTACAACAAAGAGAAATTAGTGCAAAAATTCTGCCAAGATGAGCAGGCATCAGTGTCCCAGGAAATTCACAGATGAGGTTACAGAAACACTTCAAAAAATGTGATGATCATAACAGTAATGAAGTAGAAAATAATGTTTTGGAATCATATTTGGAAAAGTAGTTTAAAACAGGGCAATTAACATCAGGTTTTGTTTTGACATTTTTCTCTACAGCCACTCTGTTTAGAAAGAATATTGGAACAGATCTTTCTATTGTATTGGAGAGGCTAAGTCCTTGTTCTCTAAAGAATGTTCTGTGAAAATAACAATAGGAATATTAAAACATGTAGGGTTTTTTAGGTTTCAAAAGTGACAGACTAAGTATCAGGTACATTAAAAAAGCATTGTCTTCTTTTTTTTTTTTAACTACAGATTTAATGCAGGTCTGGTTCATTATCCTGATCATTACCTGATCATTCATTTAATGCTGAACCAATAAAAACCTATTAAAATAAAACATTTCTTAAACTCTTTGTAAATGATACCTTTTATTTCTTAAGCATTTCATATGATTTCTTTCTTCCTCAAACTTTCGGTTGAGATATGTGTCAAACTAAGCAATATCTCAGCTCAAAATAATTTTTCTTGACAGGGTGGTCTCTTGCTCTTGCAGAATGTTAGAGCTGACACAAGGAATATGATGTAAAAAAAAAAGTAGAAGACACTGTTTTCCGCCTTTCCTTTTACAGATTTCCTCTACCTCTGACTGGGGGCTTTTCCTTGTCCAAGCTCTTTTTTGTCTAAATTTGTTTAGCAATTAGCTAGAAGAGACATACTGTAGTTGTCTTAAATTTTAGTGAAGGCAAAAGGAAAAGATACAGAAACTGAAGCTGATCAGGACAGAGAGAAACATCCCATCCCTTCCATATCACTTAGGAATTCTAATTATCAGAGCAAACACTGGGCTGTAAGAAGTGTGTGGTTCTTAGGTCTTCAGGGCTTTTAATTTTATCTTGGAATTTTTTTGATTTCTGATTTGGGTATTTTTATATGTGACTTTTGCTGCCTGTTTCCATTTCAGGGAAGAGAGAAGAAAAAAAAATACCCCTCTTTTTTTCTTAAATAAAAACATGTGAAAACCAGCCTTGCTAATTGTCCAGTAATACTTTACTTCAGATTGTTGTTTCTTGTAAGGATTCTCAAGCTTTCTGTCTTTCCTTTTGAAAAGATTCTAATATTTTCTGATGATTCTTCTTTTGATTTCTCAACATAGAGATGAAACATTTTAAATATTTTTTTATGCTGATATTGCCACAGACAATAATAGAAACATTGTTATGTGTTATCTAAGCACAAATCTTAAATTCAAACAAAAGCCATTTTCCACCTCGTTATCATTATATTTATCATTTGTTGGAAAATATAATTTAGTCATGATCTATCCAGTAATCTCTTTCCAGCTGTATATTAACTTCAGATCCTATGCTATCCTATGCTCTTTTAGGATTATGAGATTACTTGGAACAGATTACATGTCCTAACGTGATGAAATTGGTTTCTTTACATTTATGGCATTCATGCAGAAGGAAGTTTAAGTACATAACTTTAAGAACTTGATTAGTCCCTTTAAATTTAATAGGAGTACTTTTAGATTTACCTTACTGAATGAGAGTCATAGGGTATATAAATGCTGTGTCTATGCTATTTAAAGTAAAGAAGGCAAATGCCACAATGCTGGCATTTTACTGGCCTTACTGTTAAATTTTAGCACAATACCATCATGGGTTAACCTGGGTCAAACACCACTTTCCCCAAAAATGCCTGGGCATAGTCCAGGGCTTGACATGGGCAGGAACCATTAGCATTAAACAGTTTGACAAGAACCACCCTGGTCTGAGGGTCAATAAAGCATAGCTCTGTGACCTGTACTGTGTCATTCACACTCAAGAGGTGGAGAATGTATTTAGTAGTATACATATGGCCACAGTCATATGGAAGAATTAAAAGTTTAATGTTTAATTTTAAATGCCACACTGTGTATCAAAAAAATATTGTTTCAAGTTAAAAGCTATATTTATTTTTATTTCAGTAAATCAAACACAGCAGTTATTACTCATAACTTTACAATCAGCTATTTTTTTAAAGGAAAATAAAAATAATTTCATTGAAGAAAGAGTATGAATTATATGTCATTAATATTAATTTTCTATTTTATAATTTTCATTTTGATGCTGCCTATCATTAATGATAGATGCATTGTAATGTTTTTGTAAAAGCTTTATAAGTTTTATGCTACAAGGTGTATCTTGAATTCTGGATATGTTTATGGGGTTCCACCAATAAAGAGGATAAGCGTCTTGCTTTGCAAAGATTTATTTTGTATCCACAAAAATTTACTTTGGGGCAAATTCTTCCATAAAATGATTTATTCTGACAATGAGTTCTATTTATATAATATAATAGAATTCTTTTAGAAGTCATGTTCAAAAACAAGAGGAAATGAGGGATGTGATATAACATTTCCAGTTAATTACAAGAGGATTTAAGTGCCTTTTTGTGTAAGATAACAATTTCAATTAAAGAAAGCAATTTTGAAAATTTTTTTTTCTACCTGCTTCCTGAAAAATATTTAGCTCTATATTTGCATTATCTCAGTAGCCTAGATTTAAATATCTTTTTTCCTGCCAAGTTCCTAACTCTTCTGTTAGCTATCTATCACAAAGCTAGCTCAGCTAGACAGGAAAGAGAATCAAGCCCAATGAACTCTCAAACTAATCACCTGAAACTCAGATCTAGTCTGATGACCATGTCTAGGGGGTTCATATGTGGTCCGTGACAGAGAAAATGATTAATCAGTAAGGGTTCAAGAAGTAATCACTTCTCTTCTAGTGATTTTTAGGAATTCTGTCAAGCAAAATAAAGTCTGACTGAGCAGAGACTATGGTAATGATATATAATTTATCAGACTGTCTGGATTAATAATTTAGGATATATTTGCTAAATATTAAGATAAACCTTGGGAGGGTTTTACAGTGCATGATAAAAACTTGCAAAACATAAATTCTGTATGTGTAATGGATGAAGTCTCTTACCGATAGTGGGGCATCCAATACAGCTTGAAATGCTCTACATTGGCAAAGATATTTCCATCAGGTTTCAGGTATGGCACAGAACCAATGGTAGATCCAAGCCCTTTGGAAGGGAAGATGAAGGCTAAGAGGTAATTCTCAGGATATTTAAGATAATGTGAGTCATCTATGCTTTGGGAAATGAAATAAGACTTAAAAATAGGATTTTATTACAGAGTAAAGCATTGAAAACAGATGTGTAAATGTGAGCTAGGTTTGTTAATCTCCCACCAGTCACTGATATTCAATCAGAATGATCAGTGGAATTACACAGCTCTCCCTAAAACGAAAACATGTATCCAATCTACTAATGAGCTTTCTAGACTGTTGACTGTACTGAAACTATATGTCTTGGTTATAATAAGAGGTTAAATGACTAGCTTACATTCAGACACCATTGTTGTAGGTATCCTGTATGTATATACTATATTCCTTGTAGATTATAGATTTTTTAATCTGTGACCTGAATCCCACCATTTGTGTCACTTGAACAGAGAAGGGACAATGACAAATCACAAGTTGTAACTTTGCCACATTGTGGAAGGAAGCTTTGTGGGACACTAGATGTACTTACTGTTGTTAGGTATTATCTTTTCTAAGTTCATGCACCTTTCATGCAGGATCTATTTTTGCTTTGTTCTTTTGAGTGGCTGAGCTATAATTGATTTCTTCTCCTTAGAAATTATCATATATTCTTATAAAAAATACTACACTGAGACAAGAGTATATGATTATTCTTAATTGTTAAACCGTAATCTGTGAAACCGATGTGTGAGTATGCAATTTTGTTAATGGTTGTATATATTAAATATCACTATAGCCATCCTTTTGCCTGTTTAAACTGAAAAAGATAAAACTATTTGGTTTAACAATTCCAACATACCTTCAGTTTGAAAAGACATATATATGGGTTTTCATCTGAAGATGTTAACTCTTTCAATGAAACCTACAGGTTCTCAAGTAGACAATTACTTCTGTACTTAGAAGTATAACTAACCATAAAGAAATCCTTTTAAAATACTGAAAGGAATATTATAAATCAAGTGTTAATTTTGAAGCCTTGTTGGAATAAATAAAACACATATTTTCAAAACATGCATGGTCAATACCAGATTTGCAGTTAACACTTGAAATATGTTTTTTATAGAATCGCTGGAAAAATAATCTGTGGACTAAAACAAGGGAAGGGAACTGGAATTTATTTAATGAGGTATATTAACTTGAAAATGACCAGCTGTCATTATTAAATAAAGAACATGTGATATCATGAGTGCACTAAGAGTTGGTCAATGATTAGGAAATAAAAAAGATTGCAAAAGTGGTAAGATGGTCGCATTATGAAGGATCAGTACAAAGAAAGAGATCAAGTAAGCGATGATAAAGCTAGAAAGAATAAGATTCAAAATTATGTATATTAGTAAAACAGGGTTGACAAGGAAAGGTTTTATACATAGGTAAACATATAAGAAGAGTACAAACACATTAAAGAAGCGGAAAGGAAAAAAAGTATGTGGAAATGTCTTCAATAGTTTGTTACATCTTTTTGCTTCAGTCATCACCAAAAAAAGAAAAGGTTACTTTTAATCATATACTGCATACAAATGATTTTGACAAGGAGATAAGAATGTAGGCCAGAAGAAAGAAAGAACAAACAACAAAAGTTTTCTGTTATCTCCAGTACAGCAAAGCATAAGGAAATGGACCCTAAAGCAATGGAACTAGTCAAAAGGACATTTGAAGTAATGCTTGTTACTTCATAGAATTTATAGAAAAAGAATATGCATGCCCTAAGGACTAAAGAAAAGGAGGACCTGAGGAATTAAATATCTGTCAGCCTAATTTTTATCTGGAAAATGACTTGGCAATACATCACTAATGATCAATTTTTGAGTATGTAGCATTAGAAAAAGCAGAGCTTTGTCAAAAAATATGGAATTAATCCAGCTTCATTTCTTATCAGCCTAACTATTCTAATGCGTAGGGGGAACTATGTATGTGATATAGCTTTTCATTTTTCATATCTGTTACTGTCACACATGCCATCTCGTAACTAAACTCTAAGAAACATAGTTTAAATATAATCACAATATGATAATGCATAAGTGGTTGGGGGGAAAAGTACACATTCTAAGTATGTATCAGTGATCCCAGTTGAAGTGGGAAGGCATTTTGGTTAGGTATTGCAAAGGTCTTTCTTCACTGTAGGGACTGATATTTCACATTTCATTTCAGTCTATACTTCCAGCAACCTGTGTATTTCAGACATTTTTATCACACATACCAAAAGGAAAAGTGGCTTAATTAATGTGATGGAAAAATATAGATAAACCTCTGCTGCCTCTGAAATTTATGAAATTTTACATTCACATCTGGGCAGATTTTCCATGTTGAGCATTTTGTTAACAGTCTTTTTTGCAGGATGTTCCTTCAAATAATATGAAGAAAGATACTTCACATTTCATTGTAGCTGTCAGCTGCTACTTATTAAATAAAACAAATAAATTTCATAGTATTTCTGAGTTAGCAGTGATTTAAAGATCCAAGTTTTAGAAAAAAAGTAAAACAGAAAAAAGGCCTTTCCTAATTAAAAAAAAAATAGCAATATACATTAAAATATTCAGAAAAGACAAACAACTGAATGCTGATTCTGAGTATCACATTTAAGCAACAATTTTATATGCACATACATTTTTCTTTCACCTTTTCTCTGTGAAAGATTTTAACCAAAAATGTGTTTGAACATTTTAAAGATGAAAACTGCTAGAACAGCTCTGATGCATTCATTTGCTATAACAATAATGCCTGGCATTCAGTCTCAAACACTGCTATATTAGGTAAGACTGGGATATAACTAAACATAGTCTACTTTCAGGAATGCCATACAAATAATGTCAGACAACCCTTTAAGGACAGTATTGTGCTTGTTTCTTCAGAAGTCTTCTTGGGATTTATCTATCAGCTTGTTTTCCAATAAATCTAAGTAGCATACAGTATACTTTTTCATATGTATTTTTGAAGAGAGGGAAGGGAAGACTAACTATTGCAACAGTGGATTAGAGCCACATTATGCACAAATGTATTTCTGAAATGTAGTCTGCCATCAAGAATCTCTACCTGAATTACCTTAAAATTACAGATTTTAAGGCTCTAGAAAAGGTTAATTTCAATTAATAAGCTGGAATTAAAGGCAAGGGATTTGTAAAGTATATTATTTCTTGAATAATATTTTTTCAATTCAATTCAATTCCATTCAATTGCTTGAATGCTACTTGCCTGAAAGTAGCATTCAGATTTTAACAACTAGTTCTCAAGGTTAGAGTACCAGATTACATACTCTGCACAGTTTAATGTGGGCTACAGAAGCACACTTAAGACATAGATGTTGGTGTATTTAAGTATTTACAATACAGTTACAATGCAATCAAAAAGATACAGGTATCACAGGTCATTTAAAAAAATGATCCTATTGCAACTGGCAAACATAAACTGACAAATATAAATTCTAGTACTTACAACTTTCTCTGGTGTCTGTTCACTCTTCAAAAGCTTTGTTATTTCAAGTAGACACTACCCCAGTTCCAGGAGGTATATGAGGGTGATGCTTGGTGTTTCCTACTACCTTTTACTGGGTGGGGGTGGTGTTGATGGTAGGGGTTCTTCCTCCTCACTATTTGATTTGCTTGACTCTTTTCTTAAAAACATTTGCTAACGCAGTTGACTTACTTCCTCTTTGTTCTCTCATCTATAAACTCCATGTTGCACCCAAGTTTTACTCTACATAGTGTGTATTACAGATGCTTGAGATTTCTTTGTTTTCTATTTTAACCCTGAAATGGATTTCACCCAGCTGACAAGGTTGTGTTCCTTTAGTGATCAGTAAATATTCACTACTGATTTGTGCTTATAACCTGGGACCTCAGCTACTGTTCCATGTTTGCACTTTCAAGGTCATTGCTGTGAGCTTGTGCTTGCTTTTTTGGTAGTCTCTGATACAATCCCTGATTTGTCCAGTAGTCTTTAAGCTGTGTTTTTCTTAGCACAACCCAGTCACTAATATGTACATCTCTAAGGTCACTGAAAAGTCCACTGTACAAAATATATGATTCTTTAGAAGACACACATAAACTTAAACGTACAGACAGTGCTCTGTTAAACACTTGAAACTAATTTTTTACTAATTACTGCAAAACCACTGCTTCACTATAAAAATTTATCAATTTTCATCACAATAGATTTTTCAACACTTCAGATCTTGTTATTATTGTAAAATCTGCTTGTCTAACTTTTTTTCATATGAAAAATAAAATAGCATAAGGTTGGACTAGATGATCTCTGAGGTCCCTTCCAACCTGCGATTCTGTGATTCTGTGATTTGTTTCTCCATTAGTACACAGGAAAAGTTAAATGTCAGGATATTTTTTCTCTTCCTCTTCTGTGTTTTTTCTTTCTCAGGTTCACTACCATTTACCCATACAATTCATCACAAGCTATTTATATTTGCTCTAAAGCTCTAAACTATTGGACCTTGCATAATTTATTTCAGTGTGTATACCTTGCATCACACTGAAATTAAACATGGGGTTTTTGTTGTTTTGGGGTGCTTTTTTTTTTTTTTTTGACATCTGAAGTTGTACTTGTAAGTATTTTTTGATAGTCCATGTCTTCCAGTGAGCATCAGCACTACTGAAGAAGAAAACACTTTCATAAGTTTCTTGAGACATGAGCTTTTCTGATATTGAAAATGGGACAATTTGTCCCCATTGTCTTTCCTGAAAGAGTAAAGGTGGAAAAGGGAAGTAGACATATTTTTAGAGTGCTTCGCATTACTAAATTAGCTTCTGTTATGGCCAGATTATTCAACCACACTATGGTTCATAGCCAGAAGAAAATTCCAGAAGAGAGAGGAAAAATAAAACCCTAATTTACTTCCATTTCCAGCTGTGACTTGCTTTAAACTTTATCTGTGATTGAAAAAAACCTTCTGATAGACCAGATGTGTTTTTCTTCTTTCCTGTTGAAAAGAATAACAGACAGAACAGCAGTGGGTTGTTTGCTTGAATTTCCTGGAAGAAGTCTCTGTGATTATACTTAAAGGTACACTTTCAGATTTTGGGCTGGAAGGGGAGGACCTAACCGAAAGTAAACTGGTTTTAACTTCCTACATTAAATTCCTAATTTTGGCTTTGTAACATAAAAGATTAGCTTCCCACTGGTAACTAGTTCTTTGCATTCTTAATTTAAGTGTTAATCCATCTCTATTGTCAATGAAGGTAAGTAAACACTTTTGAAGGCCTTGTAAGGGTGTTAAAGAGAATCCACTAAATATGTTAAATGCCTCTGCTTGATTTAATGCATGACAGGCAACTGACAGAAAAATAAGAAACCAGAAGGATGATTGAAACAAGTCCTTCACATGTGGCTTCTTTCTACATGGAGTTTAAAACACTAAACTGCCTTTTGAAGGGAAAGAGATTTAGCAAAGGAGATAAAAAATAGATTTCTTCGGACACCTAAGATCTCCCTAGGGAAGAAAAAAAAAAACCTCTTCATAATCCCATCTACCAGCAGACAGCCCAGGAACAGGAACTACTTTTTTGAAACTGTGTCACTGTGAAGTCAAGAACATATCTGAGTTCAGAAGAAGACACTACTGAAAGAAGCCTAAGTTCTCTAGTGGGTTCAACACGTAACTAAGAATACGTATACCTGAGGTGCCTTCCCTATTCTCAAAATTTTTTCAGTTTATACTTTACATTCTTTGAAGCAAATAGGAATTAAAGCTGCCCTGTCATCTAAATGTTCTAATGACAAAATTCCACAAATTAAGAGCAATAGAATTTAGGCACCTAAATCCCAATTAACACAATTCAATATTCCTGTACATTCTCCCCCTGATAGTCTACCAGAAATTCTAAACCCTTATATGGATTTTTGCTTGCCCACCTCTGTCTATCTCGTGCATATGTAAGTCAATATACTAGAGCGTGATGATAATTTCAGATAGCCATCGCTGAAAGACCACAGGCCATGGAATTCAATCCAGCATTCCCGTTATCCAGACTACCCATCCTAAAGGTGTGATTAGGCATTTGTTTTAAACCCATCTAAATCGGGCTAGAACAGGATGCCATGCAGTTACTGGTTCATAGCCTCAGTGAAATCATATTGTATCCTGAAATTGCTATCAATAGATGACTGCAAAATAGTGCCCTCCCATGCAACGAAAAACCCTCAAGATTCTTTTGTAGATCTTTTACCTATTGAAAATGGTATTAATTAGGCTGTATAAAGGGTGGTACTGAGAAGCAACTCCTTACTAACTTCTAAAGAACACAGAAAAACCGTAGATAGAGAAACAGTAGTTAGAAACTGCCTTCTTCCAGTACAGGAAAGGTTTAGTGGAGGCTTAGGTGATTCGCTGTGCCTCAGGTAATGAGCTCTGGTTGAAGAATACTTCACTGGCAATACTGCCATATGTAAATCAATCTATTTCTCCAGAAGAGTTAACTATATAGGCAAAACCAATGGTTCTTTTTTCTCTATAGTCACTCAAGTGCTATCTCATAAATAAATCATAATGGAATAAAGGAGGAAAGTTATTCTTTCTTACAGCAACAATGCTTGAACAACAATAACTTAATGCAGGATGTTTACCTGGAACTGCTTCTACAGGAAAGGCAATGAAGTTTTTGAATAATTAGATGGTTTTTGAATAATTAGATGTATTCTTGGTTAGCCAACAGCATTCTTTGCCTTTTAATTAAGTCCTTTGTCTGATAAATATGCTACCAGGCAGTATGTTTGAGAGTAAACTCTTATGTTAATATTGACACTATTTTGTATGCTTCAGCACATCTCATGAACCACTGTTAAACCTCTGAGTTTCTAGGTTTCCATGAAGACAATATCATGTAAACTTTAGCACATATTTATGACTGGAATAGAAATACTACGATGTAGATATTCCTGAGGCTTACATTAAATTTGTAAATGAATTGTTTCCTTAATTTTGCATGCCTGAAAATTTAAGAAAAGTCAGATTAATTACAAACCTAAGGGAAGCTAATGACAATGACAAATCAGTAGTTGGCTTTTGTGTTACTTCTGTGTTACATCACTTCCTTTTAAATTACTGTAAAATGGAAATATCATCAAACATTAAAGGTATCCTTTGTCACAGGTATCTATCACCTGATTCAACTACATATTAAGCTGATTTGATTTCAAACAACTTATATTTGATTGCCCTCAAGATACAATACAAATTGAAGATCCATGACCAAATAATGTCAATATATTTTGTTTATGAACATTTTTCTTACAGTAATAATAAACCCCTAGACACATACTGTCTCTAAGACATGTTTTATATTGAAAGAACATAATTTCTTATGTTGTCATTCTTATGAAAGAACTTATGATATAAAAAAGACCATTAAAATGTAAGCACTAAAAATATATATTGTTTTATCTGAATTGCATTAAAAACAAAAAATATAAAATTATTGTAAACATAAAAATTTTGTACATTTTGTAACTTGTTAACCAAGCATTGAAAAAAAAAAAGTACCATGGAATAAAGGATGTGTCGTCGTTCAGCCCCAGTCGGCAACTAAACACCACAGCAGCCGCTTGCTCACTCCCCCCACCCCTGTGGGATGGGAGCGAGAATAGGAAAAGCAAAGGCCAAAAAAACAACCTGTGGGTTGAGATAAGAACAGTTTAATCATTAAAATAACATAATAATTGCAATAATAACAATAATGATAATATAATAAAAAGGAAAAGGGAAAAAAGGAAAATAAACCAAAACCACAAACAATACAACCACTCACCACCCACCGACCGACGCTGCCCGTCCCCGAGCCGCGGTTGCTGCCTCCCTCCCCCGGCCAGCCCCTCCCAGGTAACATACTGGGCATGATGTTACATGGTATGGAATATCCCTTTGGCCAGTTTGAATCCCCTCTCTCAGCTGTGCCACCTCCCCTCCCGGCTCCTTGTGCACCCAGCAGAGCACGGGAAGCTGGAAAAGTCCTTGACTAGTACAAGCGCTGCCCAGCAATAAGTAAAACATCGGTGTGTTATCAACATTGTTTTCATGCTAAGTCCAAAGCCCAGCACTATGCCAGCTAGAGTGAAGAAAATTAACTCTATCCCAGCTAAAACCATGACAGGATGCTTCTTTTGAAATATAAGCTTTATGAGTTTCAAGATCATAAATGCCTATCTCCCTGTAGCCTCTATCTCTTCTTTTCACTCAGCTGAAAAGAATTATAGAGCTAAAACCAAAGTGAATTCACTTCCACCCAGTGTAAACAGGAGTTCTACCATGTAAGTCTGCTTCTCCATCTTTTTCTTTCCTTGTTTTTTTTTTTTTTTTCCTTCTTTTCTTTTCCTGGTCAGTCTGAAAAATGCCTAGAAAAATAAACTGCAGAAATATTACACTGCCTAAGCCAGCAAAAAGTCCTTTCGAACAGATGGCAGTATTGTCTGAACATTTCATTCAACAAAGAATCCTTTGTTGTTATATGTTACATTTAGGAAAGTGCATGAAATTAGTAAGTTGTCATGCTAGAATTAGTACAGCTCTCCAGTTGAAGCCATCAGGTGCTACAACAATAAATTGGCAAATAATTATAAATTCATAGTATGTTTGTAGTAAATTGCCACTAACATTTGACAGAACTTATTTGCATATCTAGTTTTCAAACCTTGAAAGCATACAGTAATGTCTAAGAGGAATCATTCTTCTTGAGACAACAGAATTTTTAGGATAAGACAGGTAACAAGGAATTATCTGTGTAATAATATTATCTACAAATTTAACAGATTTTGTCTCTATTAAAATTGTGTGATTCAGCTCCACTTGCAAGGTTTTATACTATAGGGCATTTGCAGCTCTAGACAGGACAACAGCAGTCATAAATCTTGAATGATTCCAGCTTTCGAGGTGTTCCAAAGAGTTTTGTGGCAGAATTAGTCAGTTTTCAGAATAGTGGTGTTATGAGAGCTATGCACAAACCTCTGCTCCCAAAGGACCCAGGTTACTTAAAACCACCACACACAGACATCCAGAAGAGATGGTGCATCATTTTGCAAAATTAATAATAGAGGTTCATCATTTCTGTGAGCATTTTTTGTACTAAGCAATCAGTCTATTAGTAGTGTAGTGCTAGAAATACACGACAACTCAAATTTTGTTAACAAATTTTCATCTATTTCCATAGAAACAGTTCTCTGTTCCCCTTTCTGTGCCTATAGCTATGAAAAACAAAACTGAAACAAAATGACTGTTAACTGTAGAGAATAAATGGAATAGTCCAGGCATTGCCAGTTTCTCCATGCAGGGTATGAATTAGTAAGCATGATTTCAAGCAAGATCAGTGTGCTTCTGAAGGTTTAAAAAACAGCAGCATCCTCACCCCCCTGTCACCAGTTCCAGCAGGGTCAGGGCAGGTGTCTCAGGGAGCTGGGGCACCCTTGGCTGGCTGGTACTGGTTCTTCCTTCCTGCTGTCCTGCCCTGTGGGGACCCGCAGAAGGCAGAGAGTGGGGGGCAGGGAATGCGCACCCAGACCTCCAAGCAGGAGCCCCAGGCTAAGGAGAAAGTAAGGACTAATATCAGCATCAGCATCATGCTCTTCCAAGCAAAGAGGACAAGAAGTCCATCACGCCCCTTACACCCCTCCAGGCAGGAGGACCTGTGCTACTGAAATTTACTGCACTACTCTACACCAGGAATTAATACTTCTGTATTTGGACTAACAATTTGGACTATTATACTGTTAAAACATGAATTGGACTGACAGTAGATTCTCTGCTCCACCTATACAGTGTGCTTCATTTTTGCCTGTAGCAAGATTTTCAGTGTAACAAACCAAATGATATCAATGATTTGGGAATAGAAGACTAGGGCACTAGCAAGAGATTATATTTCACTACAGCAGCTGTTTTTTTCTCCCTAAATATCTCCCAGGTTAATCATCCACAGGCCAGTGAAGTTGAGAATGATTTGTGTTAGGGATGTTAGGACTGTTGCTGGCTTCTCCAGTTGCTCCAGCCCAGGACCCATCCTGCCCCAGTAGCTGGAGCCCAGCCCCATGCCCCAGAACTGTGTGCAAGCTACAGACATAGCTTCTGTTTTCCTGTAGCTGACACCATGTGCCAGGGGTGCCCACCGGGTGCCCACCCCCCCAGTCTGACTCCAGTAGCTGACACCAAATTTCACTCACACACACTCAGGTCTCACCAGCAGCTGGCAGTGAGTCACAGAATCACAGAATGGCAGGGGTTGGAAGGGACCTCTGGAGATCATCTTGTCCAACCCCCCTGCTTGAGCAGGCACACACATACGTCTGATAAGAGAGTAAGATTATGATGTGAAATAGTTAAGAAAATATTTAATAACAAGATATAAGAACACAGGACAAACTGCAGTGACCAGGCGCAGGGCCCAGCCAGACAAACATACTGATCATTCCTGCTTTACACACAGCCCCTTTTATGCCCCCTTCTCTGTTCCCCCTACTCCCCCTTCCCCTGCACACTGCGTCTTCAGTTGGCACAGTCCCACCAACCCCCTCCAACATCCCAAACCCTAAGGTTTGCATCCTCAACTGTTGCAAAGTCCCAGTTTGCCTGCAGTTTCTTGGTGGCCTGTCAATTAGTGTGGCTGACCACGTTTATTTCTGATTGTTGTCTTTGTTGATTCTAATCGATCAGGTTTTATGTCTCTGTGCATTTGTCTC
This sequence comes from Phalacrocorax carbo, assembly GCF_963921805.1. NCBI lineage: Eukaryota > Metazoa > Chordata > Aves > Suliformes > Phalacrocoracidae > Phalacrocorax > Phalacrocorax carbo. The sequence continues at coordinate 164,878,693 of NC_087513.1, forward strand.
TTGCTCTGTCCTTATCCTCCCAGACGGAAAAATAGCCATTTTCACACCCCGCATACTCTTACCAATGTATGCCACTGACCAGACTTGTTCTTATCATGATGATCTCCTCTATCATTTGCTGGTCGGGTGTGTCTCTGTGTTTTCTGTTTTGTGACTTCTTTGACTGGGTACCCTTAAAGGATCTGATACTCGCCTTCCACATATCTTTACAATTTAAAGCTATCTTATATTGAAGCCAAAAAAGATTAAGAAGAAACTTAGACTATTTTAGAATAATAATGAAAAATAATGCAAGCACAATGCTTTAGCAATGAATAAAAAAAAATCTTAATTACATTTGAATTTGCAATAAATGTGTTTTGATTTTCAAGCCTTACCTAAATGTGTGGTGTAAAAAATTAGGCCTTGGTATTGTCTTGGGTTTGTGGTGTGGGGAGAAAGGGTGAAGTAGGACTGTCCAAATAGAAAGGAGCAGAATGGAACAATTATGAATTCTGACTAGAAGAGTTTCCTGGGTAACACTTCTGAAGCTGATTCACGCTCAATGTCCTGCAGCTTCATCATTTTCTATGAGAAAATAAGATTGCAGGAAATAAGACTCAGCCTACCATATGTTCATGTTTGCCAAGATATTTCTTTTTCTTTCTACAAATAAATTTTGTTCAAGTGGAGCTTGAGGACTTCTGACATGTTCAGAATTTGCAGTTTTGACAAGGCCACAGGGCAACCAGAAATGTCAAACGTGTTATAGTACACAGAACACTGGCACAATATACATGAAATATATCTAATATATTGGATATAAATCAGATCTGCTGCTGATGCCAACAATCTGTAGAAGTTGAATAAATCTAGCATGGCCTGAATATGTCAAACACACTATGTACATACCAACAGAGCAGTACGTACAGAGTGGGGGGCGATGGGTTTTTTTTGATGAATCCAGCACAAATAAAAAAAAGAGTGACACAGAAAACAAACATAGGTAGGTATATGAGACTGATGACTATATTTGCCTTTGTATTCAGTATTTTGTCTGCTTGGTGATATTAGGCTTCTAACAGGTGAGACAGCCTCAGTGCCTGAGACAAGAAAATTGCAAAACATTTAAACTTTTTTCTTTTTCATAAATAAAAGGAAGATAAACATTTATTCTGTTTTGGTTTTTTTTCCCTGATGTTATTAATTTTGTTTATGATTACTTATATAGTCATAAACTATAATTTCTAGGAAATTTTCTTTAGAAGAGAAAGCTTTGTTCCTAGAAGAATTTGTTTGGAGGAGTCTCAAGAATTTACTGCTTTTAGAAACAAATCTTCAATAGATTATGATGATGTTCTTGTTTAAAACCTAAGGAAACAATAAAGGTTCTACTTGCATGCATACTTTGGGCAGTGTAGTCTATCTCAACCTTCTAAATTTACATAAATGACTATCCAGATGCCCAATAACTGAATAATTTTTTTTATAATCTATTTCAGAAACTGCAAAAATCTTAAGTAGAAAAATGCAAAAAGTAAAACATGTTTCTAGAACATACTTTGCACTTCCTAGCATCTACTGGCTAGTCTATTTATCATGAACATTAAGCTTAAAATCTTTTAACAGCAGGTACTGGAAGACTGCTCTCTCTAACTCTACTATTATAAGAAAAGATGGATGTTTCTTGGAAATTATCTGAATCAAAGCAAAGCCAAAATAAACTAGCAGAATAATAAATATGTTTTAAAAGTCCAGCCTCAGAGAAAAACAGGATATTCCAGAGAAAGACAACCTGATGTTAATTATTGTCACCAAGTGGTTTCCTCTAATATGACAAGACTTGTACAATTTACTGACAAGAAGACCAAGCTAGGTGGGGTGCACAGCTAAATGCTACATTGACTGTTTCACCTTAAACAAAATAGTTTTAAAATAAAATAAATACTTTATCCTTACTCTGTAAATGTAAAATATTGACATTTTTCTTAATTACAAAGAAAAGCTACAATTACCCACTTTAACAGTGAAAAGGCTATTTTTATTTCTAGATCAATTTGTATCAGGCTAGATACATCTGCTATGCAAAAAAAAAAAAAGAATCTATGTTTGAGTTCAGTTTTGAAAAAGGTATAATGAGAGTAAAAAAAAGATTCACCATTCTTTTTTGGCTAATTAGTAGTAAAATTTGTTGTGTCTGGATAGTTTCTACAAAATTTTCAGACAGCTAGTTTGCACATTCGTAACTTTGTCTACAACAGGGATGGAATAGATTCATTTCAAAAGAATCAGGCATTTTACGGAAAACTGTATTTGATTGCTAAATTGATTGTTTAACAAAGCTTAATTCTCCAACAAAGCTGTTAATTCTTCCTGGGGTGACATTGCTTCTTTCAAATTTCTACTCCTCTCAGACTCAAATGAAAAGTCCCTGTTACCACCCTGCCTGGCTCCTGCCCTCAAGACCTCTTTGTTATTAAACATATCTTTTATATCTTCAGCTTTCTGTTCAGGAAGGATATAAAGCTTTCATAGCTTGCTTGTATTTAAAGTTATGATTTTCAAATCTACTAAGAGGATTTTTTCCTAAGCATGATAGTTTGTTTCTCAATGTAGAGCTTTTTACTCTCACAACACTTACTTTTATATTGTAAGAATAAGTGAAAGGCAGTTGGCATGTTACAGAACACTTCCATCAATTTCATCTTGATCTCCATTTAAAAGCACATTCCTCAATAAAAAAAAAAAAATGTTCCATAAAGAATACTGCCTAAATATAGATTTGGATGGGAATCTCCACACTTAACATCACTTCTCCAAAACACAGGTATCTAGACATTAAGGCTCTCTATATATACAGGTATAGAGATGCACAAGAGAATTAACATTTCTGAGCCTCCTTGGGAAAGCTCTGTCTTTCTTCACGGGAAGGAGTGCAGAAGACTTGCTTTGTCAAGATGCCCAAGTATGACTAAGTTTCAGATGATTAAAACTAAATAAAGTTTCAGCCCCTCATTTTTGTCAGCTGGAAATATTTTTCATGCTTTAAAGGATAGAATTTTGTCCTTTGCTTTTGTAAATTTAATTTTGCAGATCACACAGTGGCCTACCCACTGATGGATTAAATGAGTAGCTTCAAATTAATGATAGCTTCCAATAATTTTTTATGAAGTATCCATAGTAATTAGAGAAAAATAACGGTAATTCTGTTTTATATTTTACTGAGCTATAATTAATGGATACTATGTCATGGTTTTAGCTGGGATAGAGTTAATTTTCTTCACTCTAGCTGGCATGGTGCTGGGCTTTGAACTTAGCATGAAAACAATGTTGATAACACACCGATGTTTTACTTATTGCTGGGCAGCGCTTGTACTAGTCAAGGACATGTCCAGCTTCCCATGCTCTGCCGGGTGCACAAGAAGCCGGGAGGGGAGGGGGGCACAGCTGAGAGAGGGGATTCAAACTGACCAAAGGGATATTCCATACCATGTAACATCATGCCCAGTATGTTAACTGGGAGGAGATGCTGGGGCAGGGAGGCAGCAATCGTGGCTCAGGGACCAGCAGCGTCGGTCGGTGGGTGGTGAGTGGTTGTATTGTTTGTGGTTTCTGTGGGGTTGTTTGGTTTTTTTTTCCCTCCCTTTTCCATTTTCTTATAGTAACCTTATTGTCATTATTATCATAATCATTATTACAATTATTATTTTATTGTAATTATTAAACTCTGCTTTTCTCAACCCACAAGTTCTTTTGCTCTTCCGATTCTCTTCCCCATCCCACAAGGGTGGGGGGTAGTGAGTGAGCAGCTGCATGCTGTTTAGTTGCCAACTGAGGCTGAACCACTACATACTATTAAAAAAAGCTGGAGCCATCTCCTTTTGAAAGCCTATTTAAGGGAAAGAAAATGGAAAAGGCAGTGTGCTAGAGGGTATTTTATGGAATTGTTTGAAGAGGGTTACATTTGTTCCCAGGAGTGTCTTAACAGATCCAGGAGATTTAAGATAGATATTTCCATAATATACTATAAAGCCCTCTTTTTGTCCATTTTGAGCATAGAACTGAATGTATGGAAACCTGTTCAATAGCACGTCAGAAGGTTGTCTTGACTCTGCAGAACCATCTGGATACTTGATGAAGTATTTGGTTTCTCACTAACAGACCATCACTACATACTTTTCCCCCAGAAATTAATACAAGAAATACAATTTGTACAAAAGGAAAGCACTGGAGATTCACAGAAGGTGTGTGACTGTAGTAAACTAGAAACCCAGGCTGTGAAGTTTGAATGCACCTCTAGCTGCAATGTATGAACAATTGTATTTATGAGGGGTTGGGAGACTTTGAAACTAATTTGGGGTTTATCAGTGTTGCTCTTCAGTTGTCCACATGCCAAGGAAAAGTGTCAGAAAAAAAATTCAAGACTGGAAATGTATCAAAGTATGATAGATATTTTCTTTCCCATCTCACAACACATTCATGATTTTTTTGAAACAGACAGATGACTGTACACATTCATAATATCATAATATAATCATGTCATATGCTTCACCCCCTGAAAGGCTGTTCAAAGAAAATTCTCTCAGTCTGTAGTGGGGTTTTGGATGTTATTCCCTCTCTGAGGCTGAATTTTCTCTTTTCTCCATGTTTTATGCTGTTCAAAGGTCACTTGGACAACATTTACGGTGTGAAGTTTAGCTCTATTTACTTTTCATGCACAAAATAAATTATACACTCATTTATTTGTGTAACATTATAAAGCATATGTTCAGTTGTCTTGCAGTAAATTAATTATGAGGGCTTACTTCTTTATCTTTCCTTTAATCTTTAATGCAATTAGATATCACATTATCACATACCTCTGTACTTTGTTGTGTCTCCAAATAAAATAATATCCAAGGGAGTCTTGGCAAAACATGCTTTTAATCTTTTCTAATTCCTGTTTCCCTGTTGTTGGATATAGCTAGCTAACTGTTGATACTAGGCATGAAAAAAATCTGCAAGCATGTTGCAAAATAGCTTCCATGCTGTGTTTTAGTAAAAGTGATATCCATTAATCAATTTGTTTCAATGCTAAGGACAGAATCTCGGGTCTCAAAGACATTTCAGAGGAGGAAGAGATTAGAAAGGGGGTTTTAGCTGGCAGTTAGCAGTGTAGGTAGACTGTGGGTAAAACCAATGTTAAAACCATTGAATGTTTAATTGTCCATATTGAAAAAAAGAGAAGAAAGAAGAGGAAGAGAAGGAAGAGGTAGAGGTAGGGCAAAGGAAGAAAGGATAGAGAGGAAGGGAGGGAGGCAGAAAAGGAAGGAAGGGAGGGGAGGAGAGGAGAGATCACAAGATCATTACTTGTCTTAATTGTTCAGTTGTTGCTCAGAAAACACTAATTCCATCTATTTTCATCCCTAACTTTACTGCAGAATATTAGAAAATGTTGCTGTTATTTGTCAACACAAGACTGAAAAACATCTTTACATTTGCTTGGGGTCTCTGCAAGAAGATTGCAAGTCTTAGCCAAAATTCTTCTAATGCTCTACTTTTTCTCATTTAGTGATTCCCTTTTAGGCCCAAAATTACTCTATTAATGTGATAGGATGTATTATAAAATGTTCATCTCCACAAACATTAAGAAGCACAGAGGAAAAATGGCAAGCAGGGAAACCCTAGAAACCTAATCAGAGAAACAAGAACCCTGATTCTGCTCCTCTGGAATGGTGCACCTTGTGGGCCAAGATTGACGCCCATTGCCATGAGTAAATGGAAGAGGTCCTCCAGATCACCTTACAATCTAAAAAGGGTTATGCCTAGTGGGTATGGGACACATTATGAGATGCAGGGGAAGTGCATTTTGGGATTGTACAGAACATATGGCATGTTTAGAGGAAGAATGAAAGGAAGGGAAAAGAAGTCATCGAGGTTGCTTGGGAAGGATCAATCATGGGAAAATTGGTGGATAAAGGGTTATAAGGGTACGGCTGTGTGTAAACTAGCTGCTGGTCAGTACACTTGCCTGACTATGGTCTGCACTTGAACAGTTTGTAGTATTGAACTCCACTTCTAACTATTTTCCTGTGCGAGGTATTTTTTTGTATATTCTGTATAACTCTGTGTCTGGAGGTTTATATGCCAGCAGATGGACGAGGATCATGGATCAGAGGGGACCATGTGTCTCTGGTACCAGTAACTGGAGCAAGGGAGGGTATATACGTTCGTTTGTGATCACTAACAAATACCAAGCCAGACTAGCCAGTAAGTTGCATAACAGCCTTGGGAGTCCTAAGTGCAGGACAGACCAGGTAATGGAGAGATGAGAGAGTCTGCAAGTTGGCTACTGGAAGGACTGTGAGGTCCCAGTCTACTGAAGACCCAGCTAGTAGAGAGACTATTGGGTCAACTTAGAAACTCGTCTGCTTGTGTGTGTGCACTCATCAGGCAACTGGAGACAAGAAGATCCAGGGGCCTGCTACTGGGTAGACAGTGATTAGAGGGAGTTACTGGAGGGATCCTGTCTCTGTGTGTGTGCATACGCATGCAAGTTGAACTTTTTCCTAGGAACTGGAGTGTGGCTGCAGGCCTCAGCGACTCACATGCCAAGATGCCAGCTACTGGGGAGACAAAGGATACAGGGACAGGCTAAAAGTCTAAGCCCAGTTATCAAAAGGATCCACTAATAGACCTTCATCCTGAAGTGCCATAGAGAAGAATGGAACAAAGCTGTTGGTGCTGTTTGTGCTTGCAGGACTGCTGTTTCCTGATACTGTTAATCTGTGTGTCAGGTTGTATTTATAAGTAGATGTGTTTTGTATAGATGTGTTTGTGTGTGCCTACTGAGGATACATGCTTAGCCTCTTTACTGGTGGGACTTGGGAACAGGAAGGTGAAAAAGCCTTGCCTCTACCCCGCTACCAGATTCAGCAACGCCTGACTAGTCTACTCTCTGTTTCATCCTAAATGTCTGCTTAATTACATCGTGATTATATTTTTAAAATTCCCATAACTGCTTCATATTCTATGCCTTACAGAAGTGCAAAAGAATTAGAAAAGATTAAAACAAAGTTGTATTTTCAATCACTTAAAAACACAACAAACTTATTTCTGATTTTCTTTATATTGAAAAAAACCCCACACTTTCTTTTATAGATTATCCTTAAGGTCAACTTTGCATAGAATTCTATATAATAATTGTAGAAACAGTACTAAAACAGAAATCTGTACAAAGCTCCAAAGAAGATGAAGAGATTGTGTCTTTTGTAGTAGGATGTATACTTTCAAATATGCTTCACCAAAGCGAAAATAAACTAGGATAGGAGTGTTGAGTGTATAAAGGGTCACAAACTAAAATGAGGACACGAGTTTAAAAATATGGAAAACAAAAAATAATAAATAATTAACACAGAATAAACAGAAGTACTTGAAATTATTTGCTATGCAAATTTATCTTGCAGATTGCAAACATTTCTTATTAGGTGTGTGTTAAACAGTTCAGTGAAGGCGTTGAGAATTTGAACTGATTCTTAGCTACCTGAACCAAATGCAGAAATTTTTAGACGTCTCTTAAATAGAAAATATTAATAATTTCTAAAGGCTTAATGCAGGCTGGAGAAATGGGCTGACAGGAACCTGATGAAATTTAAAAAGGAGAAATCCAATGTCCTGCATCTGGGGAGGAAAAACTCCATGTACCAATACATGCTGGGGGCCATCCATCCAGAAAACAACTCTGCAGAAAAGGACCTCTGGGTCCTGGTGGACATCAAATTGAACCTAAGCCACCAATGTGCGCTTGCTCTGAAGAGGTCTAATGGTAACCTGGACTGTATTAGGAGTATTGCTAGCAGGTTGAGGGAGGTGATCCCTCCCCTCTACTCAGCACAAGTGAGGACACAACCTGGAGTACTGTGTCCAGTTCTGGGATCACCAGTACAAGAAAGACATGGACATACTTGAGAGAGACAGTGAAGGTCCGCAAGGGTGGTGAAGGGTCAGCAGCATCTCCCATATCAGGAAAGGCTGAGATATCTGGGACGGATTAGCCTGGAGAAGAGAAAACTTGTGGACATTTTGTCCAGAGTATTGCTCAACGTACTTGTGCTAGTTTTGGCTGGGACAGAGTTAATTCTCTTCACTGTATCTGGTAAAGTGCCGATGGCACATGGATGCTTTAGTTGCTGTTAAGTAGCGGCTCAGTGTCGCTAAGTAGCGCCTGTAGCAGTGAGGGACCTTTCCATCTCCCCGCGCTCTGCCACGTGGGCAGGAGGCCGGGAGGGGCGGGGCCACAGCCAGGGCAGCTGACCCCGACTGGTCAATGGGGTGTTCGTTCCGTACCATGTGACACCATGGGTCAGTGCATTAACGGCGCAGTTGGCGTGTGGGAGGTGGTTGCAGCTCAGGGACTGGTGGTGTCAAGTTGGTGGGCGGTGAGCAGCTGCGTCACGTGCAGTTTGTTTTGGTTGTTCATTCCCCTTTCCCCCCACTCCGGGTTTTGCCTGTCTCTCTTTATTTTCCTTTTCAATGTATTATTGTTGTTGGTTTTGTTATTAATGTTTTGTTTTAATGATTAAACTTTTCCTGTCTCAACCCATGAGCTTTCTCACTCTTACCCTTCTGATTCTCTCCCCCATTCCACTGGTGGGGGAGTGAGTGAGTGACTATGTGGGGCTGAGCTGCCGGCTAAACCACAACAGTACTGATACATTCAGATTAGTCTAGGCACAGCAGGAGCTGCCTGAGGCTATCTGCAGGACAGTCCAAAATTCCTGTTGAAAGAGTTCCTACACCAATCAGTGAAAACTGTTATTGTGGAGGTCTGGAGTTCAGTCAATTACCTTGTCTCACATCTGTTCACTGTATCAAACAAGTCCATTAGCTCATCTATGCAGTTTACTGTCTGGGGAGATCCTGAATCACTTAGAGAATTAATGATTTAAGAGTGCTGGAAGCAAACACAGGCACAGTCCTGACACCCAACCACACCACTATTATAACCATAGGACAAACCTGAGTTTCGGTACCATAACTTAAATTTCATAGCTGTTGCTTCACTATTGCCCTTGGAGGAATTATTAAGTCAAATTTCCCTCTTTTCTTGCACAGATTGTCAGAGTCTGGTGCAGACTAATTTTATTCTTTTTATTTAAACTTAATTTTGTATCAAAACTTAAAACTTGCAAGAATCAAAGATTCTAATATCCTGTAAATACTGTGTTGCCAAATAGAATAGCCTGAATACTCTTGATGATTTACAGGGTTTTTTTTCTTTTCTTGAAAGAACTTGCAGATCTTTACAGAAATTGTTGGTTGAACATTGCATACTGTCCCCAGAACAACTTTTATTCATGAAAATAATATTGCCTGAATTAGTAAAACTCCACACAAGTAAACACTATTCAGATAAGAAAGGCTATTGTGATCAAAATTATTTTCCACAAGCATATATGTACCTGTGTAAGTTGATATTTTTTTCCATTGTATGCTGCGTTTAAGTGAACAGAGTTATATGAGACTCCCAGGGGATATTAAAGGGGTTAAAATATGCCATCAAGATCCCCACCTTTTATAGCAGCTTGAAAATTTAAGGTTTTTGTGATCTCAAAAGACTTTTTTTCTTCTTGTAATACTGAATCATGCATTGCTATTATTAACATTCCCCAGCTGTAATTACAGTTTGTTACTTTTACTTTTGAAACACTTAATGTCACACATAATGCCATTTTGAAGAGGAAAAGGCAGCATGTTAGCATGAGCTGAAGGCAAAACAGATTATGTGTGGAATAAATTAGGTGATAGAAAAACGAATAAAACTCCAGTTTACAGACATATTCTAGGAACCTGACACTACATCCTATGATCCTATCTTATTTCCATAGTAGTAACGTCACTTAAGGTCATGACTGTCTGCAAAAGTAGGACCTATAAATTTAAGCCCAGTTTGGTTTCTGAAAAATGATGCAGATTTTTCTAATGTTACTTTGCTTTCATTGCTCTCCTGACTTCATAAGAAGACTCCTTGAATCATAGAATCATAGAATGGTTTGGGCTGGAAGGGACCTTTAGAGGTCATCTAGTCCAACACCCCTGCAGTGAGCAGGGATGTCTTCAACTAGATCAGGTTGCTCAGAGCCCTGTCCAACCTGATCTTGAATGTTTCCAGGGGTGAGGCCTCCACAACCTCTCTGGGCAACCTGTTCCAGTGTTTCACCACCATCATTGTAAACAATTTTTTCCTTATATCCAGTCTAAGTCTACCCTCCTTTAGTTTAAAACCATTACCCCTTGTCCTGTCACAACAGGCCTTGCTAAAGAGATTGTCCCCATCTTTCCTACAATCTCCCTTTAAGTACTGAAAGGCTGCAAAAAGGTCTCCCCACAGCCTTCTCTTCTCTGAACTGAACAACCCCAACTGTCTCAGCCTGTCTTCAGAGGAGAGGTGCTCCACCCCGTGGATCTTTTTTGTGGCCCTCCTCTGGACCTGCTCCAACAGGTCCATGTCTTTTCTGTGCTGAGGGCTCCAGAGCTGGACACAGTACTGTAGGTGGGGTCTCACCAGAGCGGAGCAGACGGGAAGAATCACCTTCCTTGACCTGCTGGCCACATTTCTTTTGATGTAGCCCAGGATATGGTTGGCCTTCTGGGCTGCAAGTGCACATTGTTGGCTAGTGTCCAGCTTTTCATCCACCAATACCCCCAAATCCTTCTCCACAGGGCTGCTTTCAACCTCTTCATCCCCCAGCCTGTACTGATATCAGGGATTGTCCTGACCCAGGTGTAAGACCTTGCGCTTTGTGTTGTTAAACCTCATGAGGTTCACATTGACTCACCTCTCCAGCTTGTCTAGGTCTCTGTGAAGCTACAGATCTCTCAACCTGAGGTGTGTGGATCACTGAATTAGTTTCTTTTTGTCTGCTTGCATTCCCAATCTATACATCTTGTGGTTTTTTAATTGCATATCAGCACAATTTAATACCAGGTAGAGGCTCATCCAGAATATTAGATGCCTGAGTGTTTGGAGCAGTATCATGAAAAGCATAAGCTATAGTTTTGAACTCTTCAGGTTTCCTGTTTTATAAGTATATGTTATGACCAGTCAGGTGCTTTGTATGCAACCTAAGTATGATGTTATTGCAGACAATATTATGGACTTAGCTGTAGTTTGACCATAATGGATTTTTCTGATAGATTTTTATTGAGTGGCTCTTTGCCTAAATGTGGATAATAGCAAAGTTTGGGTTGACGTTCCTCTATCTTTACAGTCTCCTGGATATTTCAGGAATACAGATTGGAGTACAAAGGAAAATAAAAAAGCAAACGAAAACAAACAAACAAACAAAAACCCCAACCCAATCCACCAACCAAAACCAAACAAAAAGCCAAACAATCCACTAAGGAAGGTTTTAACTAGGCTGAAGCAATTTATAAGGTTGCTAAAGGACAGGCCATCTGGGTTGTTGTCTGTGACTTATACAGGAGACAGGCACTTACCTCCCTATTTGGATCTAGATCTTGTTCAGTATAATAATGATTAATACTGCTTCTAGGTCCAGTTAAATCTGACCCATTATATTTTAGATATTGAAAATGTGCTGAAGTAAGATTAGTCAACCCTATCCATTTCACAAAGTTAACAAATTCAGTTCACCATAACTTTAGGTGTCTTTAATAAAGATGCCTGTATGTGAGATACGTGTATTTAAATTCCCTTTACATTTAATGGAGATGCATGTAGTGAATTTAGTTAACAGATCCTAGAAAACTATCCAGTTCACCCATGTGGGTGCTTACATTATGATTAAACAGATTATTTTTGAGGTTGTTGACAGTACTGGCTATATCTCAACATTGATATATTGACTGTATTGATCATGAAGCTACCTAGCTCATATATACATGCAAGTTAGTTGTATGAATCTGGAACTAAATGCTGTTGCTAAGTTCACTTTGTTGAATAACGCATTGCCTGTACTGGATTCCATTGTAGTTTTCTCTGTTAAAACTCGTGGCCCTTGGAGCATGGAACAAGGCTCACATTAATTTTGTTAGCTATTCCTAAGCACTTCATCAAGACATCTCACTTGGTGTTCTGTTTGCAAGCTCCTCTGGAGCGACAAAGTTAGCCCCCAAAGCAATTTCAATTTCAAGCATGATGATTGTCTTCTTGAGATCCCCACATATTCACACTGACTTCCTGAAGGTGACTAGAGTCCTAACCAGATTTTTCAGTGTATAGCCTAAATCTAGATAGATTAAAATCAAGGCAGTAACAGTGTAAGTACATTTTTGCCTTCGAATTTACTTATCTTCTAATTTAGTGTGGTATTCTATGTGTTACTAGGGTTAATAGAATTGCTCTGATATTACTTAGGTAGACAAAACTTTGAATTGAATGTTTTTAGCACAAGTTTACCATTGTTTTCTGCAATTAATCTTCTGGTGCAACACAAGGTATTTATTTTATTATACTTTACAAAGCAGTTGTAGATAAACTTTAAGCACGTATTAATAGATTGCAATTCTACTTTAGTTCGCTGTAGTTGATTGGTTTTGTCCTGGGTGTTAATTTAGGAAAAAAAAAAAAAGAAGAAGAATATAAGTTGCAGATTTGGTTTCAAAACAAACTTGAAAATATTTTCATGAAGAAAATCACTGAAGCAAACATAACAATTAACTACTCTGATTCCCAGCTAGCACTCAGACTGGCATCTACTAGAGTAGATGTGAAATTACTTTACACACTGGCAGAGACTCCATGCAAACTACAGCTGTACAGAACATCATGGGCACATCCTCATGTTGAGGAAGACAGGTTTTTTTACCACGAAACACAGAAAAGTAATTCCAGGGCAAAGTAAAAGAGATCTAAATAGCTGAAATATTAAAAACAAAGAATGAAATATTGTCTTCATTAACTCATTGTTAATTTAATAGTTAATTTTCATTAAACTAGGGTTTATAAATTAGCATATGCATGTTAAGTTCAGAAAGCATGCATAGAGTTTCTCACGTCCCTTCCTTACTTTTTTAGTACAAAAAGTTCATTCATAGCAAATTCTGAAAGGCTGATATGAGAACCAGGATTGCACATACATCCTTTCTGTTTGGTTGCTACTATTGCAAGTAAAAAAGTCATTGTATGGTGAAAGAAATGGAGAAATCTAGAATGGAAAAACCCTTCTTTCTGCCCAGGACTATTCTCCAAACAAGAGTTATCATGGTTTTTATTAGTAACTATTCCCAATAACATCAAGAACAGTAACTTAGAACACCTTGTTAAATATCTGTGTTGTTTATAAACCTAACTTAAAATACATAGTAAGTACAACTTATTATTGTGATTATAAATACCATTTTATTCTGCTTTTGTTAAATCTTTAGCTATTCAGATCAATCTGCATTTCTTAATATACTGTAGCTTTAAGAATTCTGTCAATATTTTTTTCTCTGAAATTATGTTTCATGACTGGAAACAAAATGATTTTTTATCCAAGGCATTTCTACTGTCATGTTTTAAGCCCTCTGTATCATTTTGTCCCACTTTTTCCATCTGTAGCATTAGGATAATAATTCTAATATTTCCTTTTCTATTGACGTAATACAAGAAGCATGACATGGGGGAGAAAAAGGGTTGGACAGCTGAACTAATTAAAGTGCTTCAAATGTTGGCTAAGGGAAGTACCACAAGTACATGCATCACCATCTGCTTGCTTATTGATCCTACTAGTAGCATCATTACTGTGTTTTCAAAATCATTTGTTAACAAAAGTAGTATTTATTTCTATACTTATTTGCACACATATTTTCCCCTACTATGATACCTTTAACAAAACATGTTGTTTGTTATCTCAGATAGTATTTCAGCAAATCTGATGTATTGTTATCTCAGAAGAAAAATATCTAAGTATCTCCCACTCCTCCAGGTTTCATGTTCAATATTACTAAAGGCTATTCTATATTTGAAGTATCTATGGAGCTCTTCCTTGTCTCCCAGTCTGTTATTTTAGTCTACTGTATTTTCCTGGTTGGCCTTTTTTAACTAGTGCTTGCTTGGTTGGCAGCTTTGCCCTTGAGTAAAGGTTTGATGAGCTAGTGAATGGGCATGATGCCATCCAAACAGATGTGATAGAAAATAATCATCCAACAGGCCCTCTGTATGTATCAAATATGTTGGTAAAGGGCAAGTTTCTAATCTGGAAATGTTCAAATAGCTGTTTGCACTATGTAGTATTTGGATGAAGGATCTACCATTGCTGATCTAGTTCTGAATTCTGCTTAGACACTTTGTTTTCAGGGAAAATAAGAAAAAGCTTTTTAAGTCCCACAGACAAGTATTTTATACTGCTGAAAACAAAAATCAATTTAATAATAGAGCAAAGGGATTCCCTTTCTTGCTCTATCGGTAAGAAATTTCATGCAGTGTGCCAAGTACAATTTCTAAACCTTAGTTTCCAGTAATAGTGAATTACATAACAGTTTTAAGCATTGACTTTCATCTCATTTAAGTTTAGGCATCAAAAAAATTCGTCTTTTTTATTTACATTAGTTATACAGAACCTTCTTATATTCAAAGGGAAAATAACTGTCTCCAGATAGCCACTCAACCTAACTATAGTACTTGTCTAATATGAAAAAGAAGTCTTTAAATTCTAGAGTATCTTCTAATTTCTGTTCATTGTTGCTATAGCTTTGACAAGGAAAAAGGAGGCAAAGCTTAGGGCCACTAGCATTTTCATTTAATAAATAAATACATAAATAAGATTGATGGGAATAACTATATAAGATAAAATATGATTTAATGTGAAATACCAATCAGTTGTAAATAAACTCATTAAAGATATGAGTACTATTTTCAACAAAGAATGCAATTAAATTTTACAGTACAAAGAAAAACAAGATAATTGATCTACTTCCAATATGAAATAGTTGAATTCTGGAGTGGTAACATTCCTCTCAATTTTTATATAAAGTTATTTTCTTATTTTTGTAGGTAAGTAACTCTATTAATCTATATTTATTTATCCATCCCTATATGTAACCTAACAAGGGGGGGGGGGGTGGGGGGGTGGTGTCCAAAAGAGACTAAACAAGAGCATGTTGCTCATGGCCATGTCCAGTCTATTTTTTAATAACTTCAGGAACGGAAACTCTATAACCTCTCTAAGCAACCTGTTCCAGTGTATGACCACTTTCATAGTAAAAATAGTGGGCTATTTCATGCTTAAATGGGATTCCTGTACTTTAGTTTGTGCCATTGTCTGTTGTCTTATTACTAGGCACCACTGAGAAGAATCAGGATACTTCCCCCCATTAAGTATTTAGACATATTGATAAGATCCCCCTAAGCCTTTTCCAGGCCTGAAGAACCACAGCTGTTTCAGCCTCTTACAACAGATGCTTCAATTCCTTCATTATCTCTGTGGCCTTCTCTAGGCTCAGTCTAGTCTGTCTATGTCTCCTTTTTACTGAGAAGCCCAGAACTGAGCACAAGACTCTAAATATGGTCTACCCAATGCTAACAGAGATTACCTTTCTTGACCTGCTGGAGATTCTCTTCCTAATGTAACCTGGGTTGCTATTGGTCTTCCTTGCCACAAAAGAACATTGCTAGCTGGCGTTCAACATGTTTTCCACCAGGACCCCCAGCAAAGTTGCTTTCTAGGCAATAAGTTCCAAGCCTGCCCTGGAACATAGGGTTACTCCTCCTCAAGGGCAGGATGATCATGATCCTTCTTGAGGATGCATTCTATCCCATCATCCAGATCATTAGTGGATGTGTTGAACACCATTGGCCCTGTTATTGACCCCTGGGGTACATCTCTAGTGACTGGCCTCCAGTGGGGTTTTCATGTTACTGATCAAAATTCTTTCAGACTGGCAGTTTTCAATCCACTTCCCACTCATTTAGCATTGCATCAGTTTGAAAATGAGGACATTATGGGAGGTACTGCTGAAAGCTTTGTTTTCTCAAGCTTTTCTATCTTAAATTGAGATAACAAATATTCTTTGTGTAGGCACTTCAGAGAGGCACCAAGTCATGCTGATTTCCCAGAAAAAGTGTGAGAGCTTCCCTCATAATGCCGTCCTCTCATCATATCCTTATTTGTGTACATATGCTCAAAGTAGTCCCGCTTCAGTCCTGGTTCTGGATTTTTTTATTATTTTTGAGATCTTGTTTGTTCACATCATCCTTCACCCTTTGCTTGCCAACATGGTCCACTGCTTCCTCATTTGACTGTGAGTCATCATCTCCCTCCCTTTACGTGCCTTGCTCAAAGCTTTCATCACCAAGTTGACCAGGATGACAAAAATGCTTTTTTCCCCACTTGTAGACACACAGCTGACCTGAATGATAAGGATGGACTTATCATCCAGCCATAGACATATAAATTTAGACTCCCAAATTTACAAATCTACATGTAAGGTTGTTGTCAAATCTCTTAGGAAGTATTTACTTTTGAATAGGCTCTGTAGTGTTCCAGGTTCAGCTGTAACTGAGTATATCCACTATCACCATTAATTATGAGATTTGAGAGATCTGGGTATCATGTAGAATCCTATATTCAGTGAACTCTTTAGGTGTTCCGTAAACACACAGTGCCTTCTGGAGTGTCTTAAATTATGCTTCTTGACCTCCAGTTACAAGCCCAGAAGTGTGTTTGTACATTCTGTGTCAAATCTGCTCTGATTTCTCAGATATCCTAGGGACTTAGTAGATAGTAGGAACCTGCCTTAAGGTAGCTGGTTTGAACCGTTAGAGACCTAAATCCCTGTCTAAATGTTTTCAAAGGCCTTAAGAACTAAAGTAGAGCATAGAAATATTATAATCCTTGTACTGAGAAAGGAATTGGGAGAAACAAGGCCTCCTTTATTTTGTTTTATACAGATATTTCTCAGGCAAGCAGAAGCACAGTTCCAAGGCAGACACAGTTCTAAAATTTCTTTCTCAACTAGCTGAGGATCTTGAAGCTACATGCATTCTTTAGCAGGAAAAAATACCATTCTAGGTATAAGATCTTGTCATAGGCATTTGGTTGCAGCAGAGCATGAAAGGAATAGAGAATATAAACCCATAAGACAGTGGGCTTTATAAGTCCCATGGCACAGAGAACAATATTTTTCCATTTTCTAATAGAGAATCTTACAAATCTGTAAAATATTGTCAAGCAGTATCATAACAGAAACACATACATAAATTTTACTTTTGCTTTCTCAGTGAAAATATATTAATATAACTTATTTTTCACTCTATAGTTTAGTGCTTCCCTAGCATTTTAACACCTTAAACCTCTTTACAGACCTATTTTGGTATGTGCCATTGTCATTAGCTAGTAAATCAGTAGGACAGCAGTGATTATTCCTACTATTGATGTAATCTTAAGACCTGCAGACATTTACTACTCTCAGTTTGCATTTTGCCTGAAAATGTAATAATTAAAAAAAACCATTTACACTGCTTCACAAATACTTGTGTCTGGTATGAGGTAAGATAAACTAATGAAAGAAATGAACACTAATGGTGCCATCATTTCATTTCAGGTGGGAGAAAAAAACAGATAATTGTGGCTAGTTGCATTCTTTGTGTCCCAATAAAGGTTATACAGAATTATATAATTTTCCAATTGATTTTTCACACAAAGTAAATCTTTTTGTAGTGCTTACTCACTGAGTGAATGGTAATGTGTGGATTCTGTTGACATTTGTCAGTAAAAATTTTTTTTCTGCTTTTTCTGCTGCATAAATAAAATGTAAATGAACAAAGGTTTAGATGAAAAATTTTAGAACAGAATGGTTTCAATTATTTCTTTGTGAAATGTTCTATTCCATTAAGCTAAAATGCAGAACCTTTTTACTTTTTCTTTTTTCTCACCACCCCCCCCCCCCCCCCCCCCCAATAAATATGGGTTGGACACACAGACTGGATTTCACTAAAAAGAAAGGAGTGAGCAACCTTACTTGAAAATATCAATACATTTCAATGTAATTCTGTCTTAAAACCAAAAGCTCCAATACGGAACGTAAATCAAGTTTGAAACCTTGAATATTGTCGTGAAGCTAAACCATCATTATTAAGCTAGCTACTATAAGCAGCAATGCCTTAATGAAAAACATTTCTTGTAAAACCTATGTACAGTAATATTTATGAAAAGAACCCAGTTAAAAGACAATTGTTGTTCAGTGGGATATAAATATTTTTTCTGTCCATTTGGCCAATGAGTTAGGAATACAGTGAAATTTTTGTCAGAAAAAGAATTGTATCATTTCTGAAAAAATACAAATGACTTAATCATAATATTTTATTTGTCCTTATTTATTAGCCCTAATTTGATTACAATTGCTGCTGTTAGTAGGAGAGATGCTGTTGGGTGATTTAGCTGGGTGATGTCTCACTGGCCCATAGACCAGGCATTGGTTATGCTTGAGAAGAGAACAAATGCCGAGGCAGCTGCTTGTGCCGGGAAATATCTGATTGAGGTTTCAATGGCTTGTGGGTGGGGAGATTTTGAGATTAGAGGGATAATGGTGAGAGTATTAATCTCAAGACCTGTTCAGGCAGTTATTCAATGGTTGTTTGAAATTGTGATGGTTGTACCTATGAGCAGGCTTAGGGTGGAGATTAATTTTGCATGAGGGCTCATTAGTAGAGGAATGGTTAAACCATCATTTCCAGGGTATGGGCCCGACAGCTTTGTTAGCTGACTCTACTAGGAAATAATACAAAGGAAGTAAGAAGAGTTTTGATCTCTTTTGTGTAGGTTCAATTCCTACTTTTCTAAAGATTTTTAAGGAAATGAGAGGGTTGGTATACCTCTATGTTCACTTTATCATAGTGACCCTTTATGTTCAGGCACATTTCCTTAAGTAAGGAGGTAGGCCTGCATAGCAGATTGGCATGCTAATGTGTCAAAGACATAAGGCTAGCGATAGTGGGAGAAAGCTTTTTCGAAGGAGGTGTATGAGTTGGTCATAGCAGAATCGGGGGTAAGAGGCACGGACCCATAGGAAGACTGAGGAAAGGAGTAGGACTTTCATGGTCAAAGCTATTGAGACTATCTCGGGGGGTGGGGGGATGTTGTTGAGTGAGCTTGGGTTCGAGAACAGGATAGCAGTTAGTGTATTTATTAATATGATGTTTATGTATTCTGCTAAGAAGAACAGGACAAGGGACACACCACGTATTCTATGTTAAGGCCAGATACTAGCTCTGATTCCCCTTCTGTGAAGTCAAATGGGGCTCGATTTGTTTCAGCAAGTGTCGAGATGAATCATATTATTGCAAGAGGTCAGGAGAAGAAGGCAAGGTATAGACTTTTAAATTCACATGCTTAACTCACAGTTCTCTTAATCTTTAACTGCTTAAGTACTGATAGTGCTTAATTAATTTCCTGTTTCAAAACTTTTGTCTTCTCGACAGACCTTCCAGAGCCCTTCCGCATTGCACAAAAAGACACACCAAAGACATTCAGTTATTATATTTCTGATTATAGATTTTAGTACCTGACAAGAAGCTAATCCTCTTTCAGCAAGAGATTCCATGGCTGCTTAGACAGGTTTAGTATAGACAGGTATATCTGCTATTCCTCTTGTGTTAAAACATGAAATCTATATACCCTGCATCTCACAGAGAGGTGCTAAAATTGCTTTTTTTTGCATTTTAATCCTACAGGGTGATTTGTTGCAATAGTAAATCATTCTGGCCAGGTTCACTGCAGGGTGCCTCCTGTGCAGCTCTGGTACGATTAAAGTGGTGAAATGAAACATAGCCCTGGTCTGAACTGAATACAGCTATTGGAAAAGGAAAGGCAGAGGGGAAGATATTACAAGTAGTACCAGCCTCTCCTTTCTCTCCTCATTGGCACCTCAGATTCCTTAGCTCTGAGCTTGAGTGAATTCTTGTAATAGATATGGGAGGAGTGATGCAGCACTTCACAAATTTTCTTTATCCCCACCCCCCCACCCCTCCCTGCCCAGGTAAGGACTGTTTTCTGAGCATCCTTAGAAATGTGGGTTGGTGCACTACTGACAGTACCACATGAGAACAACAGACACCAAGGTGTCCTTTCCAGCTATCTCTCATTGCCAATAGAGTGAAAATGTCTAGGGCCAAGAGTCATGGATCTTCTACTTTTCATTATGTATGTCAATCATGGGCTTTACCTATGATTAAGCTGTGGCTCAGCAGAAGAAACGAAGGTGGTGTGGGGGCTTAACAAGGAAAAATTAGGTGTGGAGGACCAAAAGGTTCAAAAGTTTTTAATTATCTCCGAGGACCAACAACATATCTTTTTATGCACTGTTCCTTCCAGTTTCCATTAATGCTGCGGACTCCCTGCTTACCCCAGTTTTAGTCTCTCTATGCTCCATGTCCATCCAGAAACTCTGGTTTCATTTTCTGTTTACAGAAGATTCTGTCTGACGCAGTGCACCAGCTACCATGTGGGAAGCAGGCAACCTTCCCTCTGCCACCCAGACATATCCTTTTAGCAAGCATCCAGTCAACAGTAAATAAAGAAAAGAATTATAAGTTCTTATTGGTATTGGGTTTATGTGGCAAGGTTTTAGTAGTGGGATGGGGGCTTCAGTGGTGGCTTCTCTGTGAAGACACCGGGAGCTGCCCTTATGTCCTACAGAGGCAGTTCCAAGACAGACCCACTACTGGTCAAAGCAGAACCAATCAGCAGCACTGATGGTGCTTCTGTGATAACATGTTTAAGGGTAAAACCTGCTGCACAACTGCTCTGAGAGAGGAGTGAGAAAATGAGAGAGAAACAGCACTGCAGATACCAAGGTCAGAGAAGGAGGAAGAGGAGGAGGAGCTCCAGGCACCAGAGAGATTCCCCTGCAGCCCACGGTGAAGACCATGGTGAAGCATGTTGTACCCCTACAGCCCATGGAGGTCCATGGTGGAGCAGATATCCAACTGCAGCCCATGGAGAGTCCTGTGCCAGAGCAGGTGGGTATGCCCTGAAGAAAGCTGCAGCACGTGGAAAGCCCATGCTGGAGTGGGTTTGTGGCATGAACTGTGGCCTGTGGAGAAAAGCCCAGGATGGAGCAGGTTTTCTGCAAAGAACTGTGGCCTGTGGGGACCACCCTGGAGCAGTAATTGAAGAATTGCAGCCCGTAGGAAGGACCCACATTGAAGTAGTCTATGAAGGGCTGTATGACATGGTACAGACCCCACACCAGAGCAGAACGGAGTGAGGAGGAAGGAGCAGCAGAGACAAAGCATTATGAACTGGCTGCAACCCCCATTCCCCATACCCCTGCACCTCTCAAAGGGGGAAGCGGAAGAAGAGTTATGAGTGGAGTTGAGCCAGTGAAGAAGAAGGGGTGGGAATAACGTATTTTTGGTTTTGTTTTATTTCTCATTATCCTACTCTGTTATTAATTAGGAATCCATTAAATTAATTTCCCCTAAGTCAGGACTGTTTTGCCTGTTATGGTAATTGGTAAGTGATCTCCCTTTCCTTATTTTGATCCATGAGCTTTTTCATCATATTTTCTCCCCTTGTCCTGCTGAGGAGGGGGAGTGACAGAGCAGCTTGGTGGACACCTGATGACTAGCCAAGGTGAACCCACCACACTTCTAAAAAATGGACATTTCTTAAAAAAAAATAATATTTTGTCAGCAGAGATAAAAGGGGAAGTTGTGTTACAATCATGACAGGATGAAGTAGGATGAATGAAGGTGTACATCAGAACTGAAGAGTATGTTCTTAAGGATGGGATTAATATGAATGCTACAACAGTCAGAGTTAATAATACACCAGAGAGGCCCAGAGGGAAAAAACCAAAAACTAACCAAACAAAAAAACCCCACAACTGACTCATTTTAAAGGATTTGGCATTTTTTTAAGGTTTGGTCTATTTAAAAAGTGCTGACATCTCTAGAAGAAGGAAAAGGTGAGAAAAGAAAAGGGAAATGTGAGTCATACCTTCTTCAGTGGTGTAAAACATGTTATGCTGACCTGGAATAGCCAGTCTATTTTTACACACACAAAGAATTACCTAGCGATCCTTAGACAGTGTTCGGAGATAGGGGCTATGCCAGAACTGTAGGGGAGCAACAGCCCTCATGTCTCACAATTAGCAGCTTTTGTCCAGCTCTGGCAACCAGCATAGAGAGGAGACACTCCAACTCTCTGATGATAGACTTAGGATTCATCTGATTCTGCTAAAATACTGCAGCTGTGATACTAACTGTCCAAAGGACAATAGTTAGAAAGAAGAGAGCAAAATGAAAACAACTTATATGGTCTGCTTTTCTTGTGAAGTCTGTGCAAGACCACTACCTCTTCAGGCCTTTTTTGGATAATGTCCAGAAGAGAGAGGGACTTACAAAGGAAGCTACGCTGAATACGTAACAGTTGTACTGGAGTATTAATCTATTAAATAATAACTTTTTCATTGTAGGAAGCGCAAAACTTCTGTTTCTTTTAGATCTGGAGGAACCGCCTTAGTGTTCTTGAGGGTTAAACTCTTTTGAAACCTGTTGTTTCCTGCTTTACCTTCATGGCATGAGTTCCTGTGTCAAATTTGATTGAGTTTATTAATTGCAGAAATCATTAAAATTATAATGGGTGTACCTTCAAACAAGCTTGCATTAACCATGAAGTAATAGAATATGTTATATCTAAACAACTTAAAATGTAAAAAGTGAAACAAAATTTTGTTCTTGCAGTTTTGCTGTTGTTGTGATTGAATGGAAAGTTTCTTTGTGTAGGAAATACTGAAAGTTTAAAAGAATTTGCTTCCTTCTCTTTAGGAAACTTGGTTAATTCAGATTTGGGTTGTTCTTACTAATGTTAAATTTCAAAAAATATAGGTAAGATATCAAGAGAAAAAAAGGAAGAGGGGGAAAAAAGGCTTCTAGTGCCAGCATATCGGCATATGGGAATTTATAGGTCCTTGTCTCCACATCTCAAAAAAAACTAATGGAGATCTAATGGAGCATGCCCTAACTTGCACACACTAGGAACTGGTGAACACTTGAAGGTGTCCTCACAGTGGACTGTAGACACTACTCATTCATGGATCATGACTTGAAAGCTGAATTGTTCCTGAATCTTATAGTATAAACCTAATTAATTGCTTTCTTATTTATGCCTTTCCTTTTGGTAACTGGAAGGACCTCTTCCTCTTGAATACTCCAGCACACATCTAACTTTTAGGATCGGTTCAGCTCTTTTTAATTCAGTATTTTATCTTGATTTCAAATAATTTCTTCAAGGCTTTAATGAATCTGTCTTGTCAGTCTCTGTAAAGACTTGTTGAACACGTCTATGAAGTAAAAAACATTTGTACATCTAAGGTTCCCCCTTTGGCTGTTTCGCTGACTTCTATACTATCTATTTTCCTATTTTGGCTCTTAGTACAAAAGCTTATTCTACTTTAATCACTAAAGTGATCACATTTTATAACACCTTTGTCTTTATTCTCTGTTGGCCTGTAATCATCCATTCAGATTCTCATCTGCTATTATTGCTGTCACTAATTCTCTAAGGACATTTTGTGGCAATAAAATTATCTGCTTGGAAATTACACTCATTCTTAAGTTGTTGGTCATTCTATATTCTCTTACTTGAAATATAACCTAAAGACTATTTGAGTCCTGTGGAGTTACTGTAGTGAGTTATGTAATAGGTGATATTTTCCAGAATCTGTGTTTTCACAAGAACCTGATCTATATTATGCTTCACTCCTATGGAAAATCATTGACCGGTACCTCTATATTCACCTCTCTAGCATCCTTGTAAATGCCAGTAGAATTAATATGTTAATATTCAATACTTTCACTTGTTCTTCTCTTCCTTCTTGTAGATCGGTTTTCTCATTTGCTCATGTCGCTCTTTTCTGGAAATGATGCAAAACATATTCTGGATGTAGTATTTCTTATATTTCTCATATTTTCTTGCATGATTTGCAAAATCTCATATTTTTTAGACACCTTTATTTCCCCTTCCTGGATTCATATTTATTAAGCTTTTTACTGATATTTTTACTTTTTCTTACAAGAATTCTGAGATTTGCTTTCCTTCATTTACCTGAGGGATGTTTCTCCTGAGAGAAAGTTCTCCGGGCTTATTTCAGCTACTGTGATTGCACACTGTACAGGTTTTCAAAATCTTTTTTCCATCACTTATTCATTTCATATCCTTAGTAATTTGTCAACACTTGTATCTCACTGCCAACATCTTCAATTCAGATCTTCCAGTCATCTGTCTTATCTCATCACACAAGGGTTGTGTCACTTTTTTGCTCCCATATTCTTCTTCTGCTTTACATTCTTTGCTTATTGTTTGCTCCTGTATTCAGTTTCTGGTTTGGATCTATGGTCAATTTATTGTATTCTGCTTTCAGACTTACCTCTTCCATTTTATTCTTGTTCAATGTCTTCTAACTGTTCATAATTTTATGCTTCATCTATTATCTTCTTCTATTCATCTCTAGCTTAGAATGATGTTTCTATGACTACTTCTCTAATATTTCAGTTCTTCAGTTTCTCATGTTCTCTCTCCATATATATTTATTTCTATAAGTAGTTTCATACAAAAAAATAAGCTTTTTTTTTTTTTCTTTTCACTCAAATGGGACAACTTAATCCAGGTGAAGTGCAATTTTGTCTCTTCACAAAAATATTTATAATTTTCTTCACCTGGGATAAGCCAGGGTAATTTCTCTAAATTATAGTTAACTTCCACTTAGTTTATGAATAGACTCATCAGACTTGGTATCTTTCACAATAACAGTGAAATGGAGATTGCCTAGCGATACCAGAAAGCAGCATTGCAGAAATGGAGATGGGGGTCCTTATGAAGACCAAGTCAAATGTGACTCAGCAGGGCACCCTTGTGGTGGTGAAGGCCAGCTCTGTAGTAGGCTACATTAGTGAGATCACAGGCCCAAGGAAGTAATTATTCTTCACTATTCACTACTTAAAAGATTGCATCTGCAGTAGTGCCTGGTATCGATACAGTCTGGAGCACCCAGATACGAGAAAAGCATTGTCAAACTGAAGAAGTTTAGCAAATGGACACAAAGATGGCTGGGGACTTGGATGGGGAGATCAAGAACTCTGGCTTTAGCCATCCTGAAGAAGACACCTGGATCCCACCCCCTGCCCACAGAAGGGGCAATTGCTTGTCTTTAGCTACCTAAGGAGTAGTAAAAGAGAAAAAAGTATTGAATTTTTCTCAAATGTGCACAGTGAAAGGGACATAGGCAACAGGCACAAGTTGCAGTAAGAACAATTCCAAATAGGTGTAGAGTCACATATAAAACAAAATTACAGTTGTCGGAAAGTGGAACACACTGCCCAAAGAGGCTGTGGAATCTACATCCCTCGAAAGATGGGCACAGCCCTAAGCAATCTAATATAATCTGACACGACTTTGGCCAGGGAATAATACCTCCAGGCATCCCTCCCAACCTAAATTGTTCCATATTTATGCAATGTACGGTTCTGGAATGCAATTATTACTTAATTTTTTTAATGTAGGATCACAGCCTCAACTTTCTCTAATGTCTTTTTAAAGACAGAATAAATAGCACTAATCAGAATATGATCAATACCAAACACAGACAAGGAAGTTGAGCAAATAACCCCAATCTGCTTTCCTTCAAGTTTTAGGAGACTGTTATATACTCTGTGGCTGTTACACAACACCACAGTTTTTTTCTTTTTATGTTAAGGAACTATATCAATAACTGATCAATTGTAGTCTATATGTGAGGATGAATAGATGAAAGAAGTTAATGTTATTGTATTGAACTTTATGAATTCTCAATTTTGGGATGGTGGGTAGAGGTTGGAGAAAATCGGGATGTGACCTATACAGTTTTGGATATAAATCTCTGACAAATCTACACTCATTAAAGAGCCCTCCCAAAAATATAGCCTACAAGCACAGCAGAAAGGCCTTTGAATCTAAATTGTTTTCATAGAACAAGCACACAAACCATGCACAGGTATGACATACTGTAGCCTGGAAAACCATGTATAACCACCATTCTCCATCTTTTTCTGTTCTACATTATACTGAAGGATACTGATAATCTTGAAGTTGCGTAATAAATTATTCACAGGTTTATGGCCTTCCTTAGAAAGTTATATAATTTCACATTGACGTTTTCATAGCTTTCTCTTAGGAAACATAGGATAAATTTCAGTTTCCTTGAAGTCAGCAGCAAAACTTTCTATGAATGTCTAAAGAGTTAGGATTTCTCCCACTGATGCTAGTTAACCTTCATAGTCAATAACAGCATATGTTCTCTTGACAGATGGCATTTGTTCTGTGAGATGAAATCATATAAATGTGGACATGTCAGAGTTTGTTTAACTAAAAAAAAAAATCCCCAAGCAAAACCAAAGGTATTCTAGATGATGAGAATTTTCCCTTAATGCTTAGATGGTGCTCCCTCTTCATTAATGTTAGACACCATCACAACATAGCTGTGTATATTAAAAGATTTTCATCAGGAAAAATGTGAAAGATATAATCAATTATTTTATTTAATAGAAGGTGGATGATGTTTCAAAGCCATTAGCTGGAAAGGTTATTCAAGTTTCTCAGAGTTGTCAGATCACGTGGTATACCATTTAGTTAAAAACCCCATACCTGACTGAAACAGAAAAAAAGCCTACACAATAGAGTGTGCTAAAAAAGGCAGTATTCTCTATTGCCAGGAGTTTATAAGATATGCTTAACACTTCATTAAAACATGGGGCTATATAGGAGTCTGTCCAGAACCTGATGAGAAATACTGAATTAATCTTATTTTGTTTCCACTACCAAGTCTAAGAAAATGCCAGGTTCATAACAACTATTGGGTATGAAATGAAACTTGAACCAGGCAAAGCCTTTCCTTGATGCAACCTTTCAGATTAAGCTGCAGAGTTAATGCCAGCTCTCTCAGCAGCCATGGATGCAGCCCTTTGGTCTTGTTGCTTTTTATGGGTCAAGATTGCTCAGGTAACACCTGACTTCATCCTCATCCATTGCTAATCATTCTTCTAAGACACAAATTATGCATAAAGGTCTGCAAGGCCTTGTTGATAACTGAGACAAAGAAGATACTGAATATCTCAACCTTATATGTGCCTACTGTCAGTAAATCACCCTCTTCTCTATTCAGCATTAGGTATATTCTTTGTTCTGCTTCAATCAGATATTCCTCCTACAAAAATTAGTTTCAGGGGCCACTTCTGTGTTTTGCTAGCCACATCATATCATATTAAAAAACTTCTATATCAACTAAGTGTAAAGAAATCAGCATATAAAAATAGTTACATTAATTTTTGCTGTCTTTTTTGACCTCTGATCTTCCAATGATCTATTTGTCCTCCCAGTTAATATTTCATGGCCATAGACAATAGCATTATATATTTGGCCTGGGTTTTGTTTTGTTGTGGTCTGGTTTATATTATTATCATATTTTTCTTCCACTTGTTGTTGCTGTTGTTTTTATTATTGCTGTTGCTGTTGTTATTTCAGTGATACAGTTAGAGTGCTACTAGAGTGAGACATCAAAAAAAGTCAGCAGATAATATCCCAAAGGTCTCAATGTTTTAGTGTGAAATCAGTCTGAAACACATAAATATGTGAAATGGCATTTTCTTAGACTGCCTACAAAACAATATTTATCATTATGGTGACAATGTTATTTTTTGGCACAAATTAACAAGTGTCTGAGGGCGTTGCCCAAGTGCTGCTTGAATATCATCAGGCTTGGCACCGTGACTGCCTCCCTGGGGAGCCTGTTCCAGTGCTCCACCACCCTCTGGGTTAAGAACCTTTTCCTAACATCCAACCTAAACCTCCCCTGGCACATCTCCCTGCCATTCCCTTGGGTCCTGTCATTGGTCACCAGGGAGAAGAGATCAGTGCCTGCCCCTCCTCCTCCCCTTGTGAGGAAGCTGTAGACAGCGATGAGGTCTCCCCTCAGTCTCCTCTCCTCCAGGCTGAACAAACCAAGTGACTTTAGCTGCCCTTCTATGGCTTCTCCTCCAAACACTTCACCAACTTCATGTCTCTCCTTCGGACACTCTGTAGTAGCTTTATATCCTTAATCCTGAAAAAAATTTATAGCCTTAATCCTGAATCCTTAAAATTGAAAACTTCTGTACATTAATTATAAAAGGAATAACTGTGGAAGTAAGATGTAGCACAAAACACTTAAGCATGGAGAACAAAAAGAACAGCCTTTTTGCATTTTACAGCAATTTTACTTGGTTATCTTGATGTCATTACTCCCTAAAGGTCTGTTAGACACTGTTTTTAGTTAATATACAAAAAAAATATTTGTCAAGTTCCTACTGGCCTCTCCTAAAATGTCAGATCTCAGATTTTTTAATGTTTTGTACTTACTGAAGCAGAAAGGTTGATTTTACACATGTGAATTTTCCTGTGGAAATACGGCAATTAATTTACAGCAGACTGAATGACCCATTACAGGAGCCTCTGTGTTAGATTACAAGCATTTCTATGTGTAAACAGGGAGATAACAATAACTTTGCAGTAAGACAGCCAAAGATTTTATTTCCTTTCTCCCCTCTTGTCTCTCTTACATGCAATCCCATTATTTTTCTTACATAAACCTTAGCAGCTAGATGATCATTGATTTTGTCAAGTGTTAAGTCAGCTTATTTAAAGGATGTCACACATGCCTTGTGTTAAGTAGGTTTCAGGCTTCTGACAAATTGTATGCATCCAAAAATAAGTGTCTGATAGACATACGTGGAAGTTTACTTGACAATTGTTATGGATGAGGATGAAAAGAATTAAGGATTGCCTTGCATATAGGATGTAAGCTCAAATGGCAAAGGGACAAATATGCTCAACCTATATGCATTTTTGCAAACATTCTGCAAAGAATGCTTAGCTCATTCATTTTGTCAAGGAATTTCCCTTATCATATATATTTTCCCCTCTTTTATAAACATATACTTCTGCTGTGATCAATTGTTTGAGAGCAGAAATACATGGGCTGTGTATGAAAGGCTACAGTTAAATTATGGCTAATAAATTCCACCATAAATGCTCATACTATAGGTGTTAATCTATTGCACTAAATATAGACAATGTAGTCTGGATTTTACAATGTTCCCAAAGAGAATACAACTGTACATAACACATTACAGGTGTTGGAGCTCAGTATTTGCATACAGTTTACCTTTTGTATTGAGTTAAGGGCAGGCTGAGCTGTGTTTTTGCAATGCAGTGTTTGAAACATCTGATGATGTCCGAAACATTTCCTCAGAGGCTGGTATTTTCCATCTCTTTCAACTGACCCAAATGGTGTGACAGATTTAGAGATTTTTCAGTGGCTTTATGAAACATAGGAATTACAGAAGGTTAAAATAGTCTTAGGAGTGTATTAGAAACCCCTCAGTTGTTGGGGAATGACAGAGGAGGAGGAAAGCAGAAAAAAGAAGAGGGAAAAAGAAAGAAAATAATTGGCTCCCTGATAAAGTTACATTCAGGATGTGATCATAAAGAAGTAATTCTTTCTCAGTGCATCATCACCTATAACAGGAATGGCTAATGAAGAGTAGATCCCAGGAACAATTTAATTGGCAAGTGAAGCAAATTTGGGGTGTTGCATATATGTGATAGGGAAAGGGAAAGGATGTTCATGGAGGAGAGGAAAATGCTTGAAACGATGTTTGTAGATCATAGCATTCCTGCAAGACAAGCTGAAGATAGACAAGAAAAGAGATGAAAAGCAGAGTGTGGTGGAACTATACCAGAAGTTATAAGGCTGATGAGGAAGGTCATCCAAAGCCACCGCAGATTATGCAGTTAAAATTAGTAAGTTAAAAGGAAGTAATGCCTATGAAAAAGGAATTAGGTTACAAAGGCCAGGGGGAAACAGTATTTTAGGTTTTCCCTATTTAATAATTGTAAGCTAAGGATAAATAACCAGAGGTGAGCTAGTGACTTCAACAAAAGAGAAAAAATAAACCAGATAAGAACTACCATTCTGTCTTTTCCTCAGAAAGATGATGAGGAATGTACAGGAAATAAACAGATCTCATTCCCGTTGGCAGCTAGGACATTAGCTATATCAGGATATAAGCCATATCAGGACTGCAAGTTAAATCATATAATGTACACCTGTCTTGTTTCACAGTAATAATCAAAATGTCCCTTTCTGATTCTGCGGCTTGTGTAGGAAAAGTGTGAATAAGGAGTGTTAGAATATTTGTGTATCATATAGGGAATGACTTTGGGTAGATTTTTAGAATTTCTGTGATAGGAATTCGCAGTTTTTTCTTCAAGTAACTCTTCTCTGGCTTTCTGAGTGGAGTAAAGGCTTAAGTCTGTAAACACTTATGCAAATGACACTTTAAATTGGACTTTTTCCTATGGGAGTGTGATTAGAATTGCTTGTGAATCATATCAAATTTATAAGAAAAATCTCCCAGTCCTTGGCATAGAAGCCCAGTCTGGGAACTTGTAATTCTTTTCTGTAAAGAAGCTCCTTGAAGCCCTAGGTAGTCAGCCCTGATTTGTTCTAATTTTCATCCACAATCAGTGCAGATATCTGGTGTTTTCGAAACCAGAAATTTATCAAGACTGCATGAAACTACTCCTCAAAACTAAGGACATTTCAGGCAAGCACAATCACTGTTTTTGTTGTTGTTTGAATTTTTTAAGGGTAAGTTTCCTGGCTGTGATGAATTGGAAAATTTCTTTGGATGCCAATTTGATTACTCTGATTTACAGCAGATTAATATATACTTATTAAGCCTTCTTGTGTAATGATTAAGATTAAAAAAGGTTTTTTTGTTTTTATTTTTTTAGTACTAGTACACAGTAATGCAAAAGAATTTACAAAACCCACAAATTTTTCCAGTTTTTACATCTCTCAAATTATAGTTCAATCTGTTGATTAACCTCTGGCTTTGTAAGGAGAGAAAATTCTGCTCTATTCAAACCTTTTCACATCTGTGTATAAATTTGGTCTCATATTTCATCTACCTATGCATCTATTTCTCTATGACAGATTCCAAAATTTTTATGGTTGTTTCCAAATAAACTTTCTTTCCCACAGTTCATGATTATGTTCTATCTTTCTTTGACAATAATGAAGACAATCCCTTTGTCATCAATTTAGCACTCATGTAGCTATAGGATTAGTGAAATTTTAACCATGTTTGTACATGGCTGAGAAATTGAAATCAATAAAGAGAAATCAAGTCAGATGGTCAATCTGAGCTTCATAGATGGTAAATACAGAGAGTTTTTGGGAATCCATGAAAGTAATTCCAATAAGATGTCTAATGCCATTGGATGGAGAAAAAAAAAAACACCAGAAAAACAACCAAAAAACCCCTGAACAGTTCTGTCCTAAATTATATAGAAGAAAAATATATGAAACTATTGCATCCTACCATAGTTCGTTGTGCTTGTTTCTAAAGAGTGGGTGGGCAGACATTACAAATAAAATTCTGTTAAAGCTTGTGAATAATACTGCATCAGTACTGTATAAAAGGATGCATCAGGATCACTAGTTCTCTTAAGAACCTGGAATAAGCGTGCATGTCTTCGGTATAGGACCATTCTGCTTAAGCTAATTATGTTGCCAAAGACTGTTACAAGAGAAAAAACAACACCCTGCATACTTGTATGTCTTGTCTAGATTCTGCCTAAATAAAGAGTTTATTCTACTCCTTCAGACTAAAATCTAAGTCATTCTTAAATTTTGATTCTAGGATTTTTTTTCTTTTATGGATAGTTGTGAAAAACAGTGATATGCATTTGATTCTTCTTGTTAATATTTAGCCTACATCTGCATATCATTCTCTAATGCTATGCCAAAGCTCATATTCAATGCACAGTATGGCCTATAACAAAGACATAGGAAATGTACTTCTATAATGAGGCAGGGGAAAAATGACTACTTTAAATTTATGATTTACATGACTAACGTTGAAGAAAGATTCTCAGCGTATGCTGGCTAAAGAACTTAAGATTATTGCTGCAGTATTCCAAGCCAGGAAATCCAGAAAAGGTAAAGGAAAGGAAGTACGTGTACATTATAGTGACAGAAAATATTATGAATTCTGACATTCTCCACAACCATTTCCTTTCTAAAAGTGTCAGAAAAACAAGGAAAGTAAGCGGTCTTGCCAGAAATTATGTGAAGGAAATTCTAAGCTGTGTATTTTGAAGTCTGTGTTTAGTTGCTTAAAATTAATTATTTATGTTGGTGTAATCATATATAGGAACCTTTTTTTAATTTTTCCCCCTAAAAATGTTCACGTTTATTTAAAGTAGGACCATATCACCTCGGTAAGGCTCTTAACCTGTGTGCCTGCTTAAAGAATTCAACTGTCAACCAAACTTAGTTACCTTAATAAATTTGAAGAGCATCTCCTTGCAGATTGACTCTCTCTCCACTTTATTATTTATTGAAATTAACTGCAAAGACAAATCCTTTAACTGAGGAAATCTCTGTATTACATGCAGTTTGGGGGGATTTTTCTAGAGAAATATCCTTACGGGAATTTTCTCATAGTTTTCCCTAGATTTTCCCCATTGACTACCTTTAGAAACTGAGCCAGGTAAACCTTTGCCTTTAACCAATATGGCTGTTTGCATCTGCTTTAGCAAATCTGTTTCAACAAGCACAGTATTTTACTGCATGTAATTAATTTAATTTAGGTACGTACAATACTACTTCCAGTAACTACAATATCCAGAAACAGCTGGAAGGACATTAATTGCTTATCTAAAAATGCAAATAAGGGGAAAGTGGAGCATGAAATTACTTTCTGTACACTATATACTATATTTGTCATTGATATGTTGCTTTAAGTTTGACAATATTATTTATTTAGGTATGTGGTAATTAGCCTTGACTCTTGTTTAATGTATTTTAGCAAACTTTACTTGGAGGTAAATCCATGCATATATCACATGTATTAATTAGGATATCTCATTTATTGTGGCTGACAGAAACCACCTTCTTCTACCCACCTCATTTTAGATGAGCCAACCCTCTCTTTCTTGTCTTATTTGCTTTCCAATCTGTTTTAGGAAGCCTGAGTTCCCACAGCTCTTTTCTGCTTTAGATTTTGGACAAATGCATACACATCTCAGTGGGGCACAGCATAAGTGTTTTTTTCCCCAATCTTCCATTTTTTTCCCCCATACTTTTTCAGACACAGTAACTATGGATACATTATTACCTCCAGAATAAATTGAGTGATTTATATATCTGCAGACCTCCATATCTGTCAGAATCTCAAAATCTCAAGACCTATAAACTGGATATATAAGTCCTAGAATACTTCATCATGGTATTGTGGGCTTAGGCAAATGTCTTGCAAATCATATGTCCAATAAATTAAAAGCTAGTTTTCCTTAAAATGTTCCCTTAAAAGGTGTCTTTATATTTTGAAGTTAACGCATTCATTTTTACTCTAACCAAGATGTTCAGATAACCACCGCATGTTTAGCAATGTACCTGTGAAAATTTCATCATATGAAACAAAACCCTCAAACAACTAGGAAAAATATTGTTTGCATATTTGTTTATACAATACATCACTATACACCTTGAACTAAAATGACGTCTGAGACAGAAATAAGGTTAGTTATACTATACCATCATCTCAGCAACTAGAAGTTTGACCCGCAGGGTGTGAGGAAGATGCTTAAATATAGAAATCCAGAGCCATTTTAAATGCCCTGGTTCTCATTCTTGAATTCTTTCTTCTTCTGTGGGTCTCCTGTAAGTCCTATCCTCCTGTGCCAGAGTTATATGCAAATATATATATGTTTCATATAATGGCTGTAGATACCTATATTTAGGCAACGGAATTGTTTTCCTGTCTTCACAGAACCTCTAACTGCACTTCCAGGGAATTCCAGTGTCTCTGCAAAACAAACAGCCTTTATTTTTCTTTCTTTTGAACCTTTGTCAAAAGAAGAACAAGAAAGGATAAGAAAAGTCTTTCAAGTTCATTTGATATCAGGTTTGTTTATGTATGTCTACCTTACATTCTAATAACTAATATTGTGTGTTTTCCTATAAATACAGTAAAGTGTCATAAGCTTAGTTGAATCCTGTGATCTACAGTCAGTTTTGTTCCCAGTGGAATCAGTAGGAATACATTTCTTATTTATTCTCTGTCTTTTCTACTTTGATATCTTTCTATAGTGTATATTCATACATTAAGGGATTTTCAAAATATTGATAAAATGTCAAAGAACTTTAAGATTAATCAATTTATTGTTTTCATTGAAATTAAGGTTGGTCTTGCATCTAGAATGCATTGTGTGTGCTGCTAATATGATGTCTTTGTCACTAAATTTCTTGTGGTGTTTTTAGTATTTTGACAAGATGACTTAATTTGTAAGAAAATGGATATTCAGAAACTTTCATAATGTCTTTCTGAAAAATCTGGATGGAGGGGACAAAAAGAACACCTCACAACAGAAGCCATATTCAAGCCTGTTTCTATTTTTCCTAACCTATAACTTCTCAAGGAAAATATTCTTGAAAGGCAACAGAGAAGAAATCAGTGAAATGACTCATAGCAGAGGATATAAGAGAAGGCTTTACACAGGGCTTAAACAAGTTCCAAAAGTTACGGTTGATTCATCGTCTTGATCATCAAACAGAATTGGTAGCTAGAAATGTGATGAAAGTCATTACTGGGCTTTGATCAATTTAACAGTTTTAAGAGAAAATGTGTAAAGTGTCTGCAGTCAATCAGTAGCAAAATGAAAGGGAGCTGCACAAATGTATATGTGAGGAATCATCAGAGATACTTTTGCATCAGCACAACGTCCATGAGCAGCCAGCAGTACTTAGAGGGCTGAATAGTCCTTGTTGAGGACAAGCAGCTCTGAAAAGTACAGTTCATGTCTGCCTCAGCTCTCTCTTACAATATAGATGAATCTGTTCTGATGTGATGATGATTGGAAAGAATCTTGTATGTTATTTTTAAAATGATCATTCCTGATTAATGCCAAATTTGTCTTTACCAAAAATGCTTTATGGAAAGTTGAGTTTTGTTCTGGGTTTCTCTCTTCTGCAAGAAACCTTGCAAAATAATCTTTTCAGCAAACTGATGGAAAATCTGTCTTCATTCAAGAGCTAGTTTTGCTTCAGTGCTCTGTTTCTCTACCAAAACCCGTGTGCAAATGGCTATTGCATGATAGTCTTGAGGCTTCTAATGTCGCAATTGCACATGTACATTATTAGCTGCAGCAATGAAAATTTATGACCTTTTGGTAAGTTAGTTCATATCTTTACAGATTTGAAAAAATAGTAATAAGCTCTTCTTCACTTTTCTTAATGACCTTTTTAACTATTAGATGCCAGACACATTCATTGAGTTATCGCAGCAGGAAATTATTCAGAATTTTTATCCTGGACTAGACAGTATCATGGTTTAACCCTAACCAGCAACTAAGCACCACGCAGCCGCTCGCACATTCCCCTCACTCCAGTGGGATGGGGGAGAGAATTGGAAGGGCAAAAGTAAGAAAACTCGTGGGTTGAGATAGGAACAGCTTAATAATTAAAATAAAATATAATAATAATAATAACAACAATTATGATAATGTAATGAAAAGGAAAACAACGAGAGAGAGGAGCGAAACCCAGGGAAAAAAACAAGTGCTGCAACCACTCACCACCTGCTGACAGAAGCCCACCAGTCCCCAAGTTGCAAATGCTGCCCCTCGCCAGCTAAACCCCCTTCATATTATGAGCATGACGTCATATGGTATAGAATATCCCTTTGGCCAGTTTGGATCAGCTGTCTTGGCTGTGCCCCTTCCCCACCCCGCTTCTCATACAGCTGGCGGAGCATGGGAAGCTGCAAAGTCCTTGACTAGTGTAAGCACTACTTAGCAACATCTAAAACATCAGTGCGTTATCAACATTATTCCCATACTAAATCCAAAACACAGCACTATGCCAGCTACTAGAAAGAAAATTAACCCTATCCCAGCTGAAACCAGGAATGACAGTAATTCAGAAAAGGCGAAAGAGCTCTTTGCAGTCACAGAAGGTATTTTCAAAATGGATGCGGTCATGCCTTTCTTTTCCAGAACCAAGCAGGAAGATGAAATAGAGCACTGTGGGCTTTGGGGGAAATAAGCAAGCCTGATGTTTTATTATCTTGCTTGGTTTTAATACATGTCTATACAAAATCTGAGTCAAATATTTATTCTGAACTGGTTTTTAAATTCTCACTTTATATAGGAATAGCAGATAGTACATGATAAAGTTCAAGACCTGCTTTCAAGCAGGTTTGATATTTGAATATTTCATCTAACTTTCAGGACATGGGTAATGTTTTAATACAAAAGTAGTTTCAAGAATAAAAAAGGAAAGAGGAATAAAAAGAAAAATACCTATGTACCTATGTGAATGTATAGAAGAATGCTAATAAACTTTGTATTGGTATATGGCTTTCATTTAGACAATTATTTTACAAAACACCCAAATAAAAGATGGCTTTCTGTTTGTCCCTTTAATTTTGTTGGATAAGGATTTAATTACTTTACACTCTAATTTCCTTTAATTTAGTGTCACATAGTGGATTTTCTGTATGTCAAAGATGAATCATGATCCATATTATTGAATTTGGTTACTAGTCATATACTTTTCCCTCTGAAGTATGAGAGGTCCTTATATTCTGAGACTTCTCCAACAAAAATATTTATATATTTTATTTTTAAAATAATAATAAAAATACATTTATTATTTTTTAATATTTGTGTGTGTTTAAAGTTAATTACATTTCATTTTTAAGTTACATATCTTAGCCAGGCTGCATAAGAAAACACGTGTCCAGCTGGTCAAGGAAGGTGGCTCTCCCCTTCTAATCCACTCTGGTGAGACCCCATCTGCAGTACTGCATCCAGCTCTGTGGTCCTCAGCACAAGAAAGGCACAGGCCTATTGGAGCAGGTCCAGAGGAAGCCACAAAAATGATCCGAGGACTGGAACACCTCTCCTATAAAGAAAGGCTGGGAGAGTTGGGGTTATTCATCCTGGAGAAGAGAAGGCTCTGGGAACACTTTATTTCAGTTTTTCAATACTTAAAGGGTTTTTCAATACTGTAAGAAAGACAGAGACATTTACAGGGCCTGTAGTGACAAGACAAGGGACAATGGTTTTAAAGTGAAAGAGGGTAGGTTCAGATTGGGTATGATTAAGATATTTTTTACAATGAGGGTGGTGAGACTGTGGAAGGGGTTTCCCAAGAAGGTGTGGATGCTCCATCTTTGTAATTGTTCAAGGTCAGTTTGGATGGGTCTTTGAGCAACCTAACCTAGTGAAAGATATCTCTGCAAGGATGTTGGACTAAATGATCTCTAAAGGTCCCTTCCAACTGGAATAATTCTATGATCTCTTTTGTTTATATAATATTATGGACATTTTGTCAAGATTAGTAAGGTGAAATCCATCCACCTTAAATGTGAACATCTGTAGGTGAAGTTGTCATGTCAGGTCACTTTATAATCAGGGAAGGAAATAGATACCATTCTGGCTATGATTCATAGATTCAGTTTTGATATTTGTATGAATTCATTCAAATTCCACTTATGATTTTTTTAAGGTATCTAAATAAGAAAGGAAAAACTAATATGAGAACTACTACTAACAAATACTCAATAAAACCTTACCAACAAAATCAATTTGGACCAAATATACGGTTTCAAGTAAGCATGATGCCATGGCTAAGTGACGAAGTACAGTTCAAGTAACAGAGGTGTTTTAAACTCTGTTATGGAGTGCCACAGAACCCCAGAATCACACAATGGTTGAGGTTGGAGGGGAGCTCTGGAGGTCATCTTGTCAAATCATCTGATGAAGCAGGGTCACCTAGGGCCTGTTGCACAGAATCATGTTCAAACAGCTTTAGAGTACCTCCAAGGGTAGTGTTTCCACAACCTTTCTGGGCAATCTGTAGCAGTCCTCAGTCAGCCTCATAATACAGAATTTTTTCTGTATGTTCAAATGGAACCAGTGAGAGGTTATGGATTATTACCTTGTAATGATATTAACTTTGAGTATATGCTGAACAGTGATTGCCTATTAAAAACATTAATGCCTTTTAAAGTGTTTCATTGTAATCAGCAAATACATTGTCAATGATTTGTGAAAGATTAAATACCATGTATTCTTAAAAGCTGAAGTGTCACCTTAGGAAAACACTTAATAAAATTTCAGATGTTATCACAGTTATTACTTTTTTGAAATTGCATGGGGTTTGGTGAAGAAATTGATTAAAATTTAAACACAATATTAAAAAATCATAAAGATCTACTTTTTAAAGGTTATGCATTGAAAATTCATTGGCTTGAACATTTTGAAAAACTCATACATTCACTGAAAATACTTTTAATATTTTTACTTCTATTACATAATAGTACTTATTTTTCAATAAACTAATATACTTTTTTTGCTGGTGGTTTTTATCCTGAGTTAAAATATGTAATGATGTATTTAAAGCATGATGTGTGGCTGAAGTTAAACACATACTTCAGGGATTTGCTGAGCTTTCACCTTAATCCATAAACAGATTTCTGAAAAAGAATATTTAAGGACCAGCTAGTTAAAAGTGTTAATTTTGTTGTGTATTATTGTTGAGTAAACTCTTTTTCATACTATTTTTACTATTATCTTTGTTTAATAAATACAATATATTAATGTTATTAAAATTCAAAGCCCTCTTTTGCAGAATTTTTCCAAAACACAACAGACAAATCTTTTTAGATAAAGGTATGTATTAATCTGTAACAAGCTGAAAAAGTATCCTAATGTCAAATGAGAATTAATTTCTTTTAAGCCTACTAAACTTTTCAAATGACTGTGTATTACATAAAATATAAAAAGGTAACAAAAATGGGGAGAGAAGAGTTGTGAAAGTCTTCAGAATTACCTTTATGATTTGGTAATGTTTTAGTATCAAACCCACTCAAAATTTGAAGAGAACTTTGAAGAGATGAGTTTACTTCAAGGAATTTAAGAAACAATGGGCCTAAGAAGTCCATTCACATGGCATCTTCTTGGCTTGGTACTAAAATTATTGGTTACTTCTTTTTACTTTCAAATGTTCTTATATGTTAACTGTATTCTCTGATTCCCAAATAAAGCAAACAAAATGTGATTTGGTTAGTTTAGATTAATGATGAACTAAAGGAAAAAATACAGTATCATATTTGCATTACATTACTGTCAGCTGGAAACTCAATATATAATTCAGTACTTCCCATTTTCTTGTTGGGGGCAGGTGAGGGAGGAGTATAAAACCCCAGTGCTCCTGTTTAACTTTAACTTTTGGTCTCAAGTCCTGTTCTGCACCGGCTTAATGATTTCTGTACAAGGTAAATTTTGAGAGAGAAGCAAAAAAATCAGTATTAGGTAGACAGGATGAAATATTACACTTCATCAGTGTTGTCTCAAAAATAAGGAAGAAAATAAAGAAATGTAATTTGCTTAGGCCCAAACTGTTTTAATTTCTCATCTGGGGACTGCAATTACTGATTTACTTCAATTTAGAAGTTGTAATGGAATTCTGTAATGGTTTCAACCTGATAGAGGGCTGCTGCCAACCTACTTGATGGCTGACTACCAGTCAACTGTCAAGAACCCTGTGACTTCCTTTTATGAAGGGCTAAGGTGCAAAAACACCTAGGGCTGTCTCCAGACATTATCGATGAGAGTCATCTGACTAAATGAAGTCTGTAATCTGGACTTCTACTTCTGAGTTAGTCATCCTAGATTTCCTTTGCAGCTAGTGAAAAGAAGCAGGCATTTGTATTGAATAAAACTAATCCAAGAAAACATGCACGTGTGCAGAAGGTAATTCCAGTGTCTACTGGTCCTGTGATCAGAGCACAAACATATTTTACTTGTTTATAGGGAAAAGAAAAACACCTAAGAGCCCAACACCCTGGGATAATGAAAGAAAATTTGCTTCTTTTGCAGTAACAAAGCTAGAGGTTTACTTAAAATGTCCATGAAGATATGATATTATAGCAAACGATTTTTCAAGATGTCTGTTTTCCATCATCACCTTTTACCTTTACAGTGATCGATTTCTTTCTTTGCTACACCACTTGCTGGAGGTATAGTTCAGGAAATTTTACTGAGTGTTATGTATAGTTGATAAAAGTCATGGAGGGCATGGGTATGATTACTTTATAGCAGCCTGCATAACAAAACTAATGGAAGATTTAATAAGTTAATTCCCTCTGCCTCTACTGCTTTAGTACCTGTATTTTCTACAGTGTTTATCGAATCCTTAATCATGTTAGGTAGATGAAACAGATTTAGCTAATATTTAGTTTAGAAACAGGAACAGTAAAATAATATGTGCAAAAAAATGTAAAAGATTTTAAAACATACATAATTTGGGATCACAATGCTTCTTTGAAAAGTGTTGGTTTTTTCACTTCGAAATACAGTAATTGATGGGATGGAAAGGTGATATGTTAAAGTGAACCAAAATCATGTGTGATACCTTCCACATCAAGCTATTTTTCTTGATTGTAAGTTTGATAAAATAGAAAGCATATACACCAGACTTGAAAAAAGTAATTCTTTCTACTCCTTTATCATCATGCACCCACTTTTCCTTCCTTCTATAAACATTTTTAACCCTCAGACTTTGTACATTTAATGATTTTGGCAGGGGTAGGTTAAATATGTTAGTGTTCTGCCCTGGAAGACAAAGGATCTGTTGGAGGTATTATTGGTAACAGTGATTTTTCTTGAAAATTCTAGGGTTTAAAACAAAGGCTGAAAATGTTTATTTTAAATCTAATACACAAAATCTCAAAATCAATCTGTCTTGTTACAATGAAGGCTTCTAAAATTCTGTTTTCTATTTAGGAGGGGTTTTCATTCCTTTTATTTTCATTTATCTGTCTATCTACTACATCACTAGTCACACAGTTTCCTGCTGTGGTTAATAAACCCACAACACATTAAAAAGCTTGTGTTTCCTTTTAGCTAGTTGGTGGACACATGGCTGCTATTTTCTTGATCAAATCCATTGGGATCTGACGACGACCATCTTGCCATTTGATTCCTAAGAACTGGATCTCTTCTGCGGGACCCTCCACCTTATTTTGTTTTATGGCAAAGCCGGTTTTCAGAAGAATTTGGACTATTTTCTCTCCTTTCTCAAAAACTTCTTCCACTGTGTTGCCCCACACGATGATGTCATCAATGTATTGAAGGTGTTCTGGAGCTTCTCCCTGTTACAGTGCAGTCTGAATCAGTCCATGGCAAATGGTAGGACTGTGTTTCCACCCCTGGGGCAGTCGATTCCAGGTATACTGGACGCCCCTCCAAGTGAAAGCAAACTGTGGCCTGCACTCTGCTGCCAGAGGGATTGAGAAGAATGCATTAGCAATATCAATTGTGGCATACCACTTGGCTGCCTTTGACTCCAGCTCGTATTGAAGTTCTAGCACGTCTGGCACAGCAGCACTCAGTGGTAGAGCAACTCCATTCAGGCCACGATAGTCTGCTGTAAGCCTCCACTCTCCATTAGACTTCCGCACTGGCCATATGGGACTATTGAGGGGTGAACAGGTCTTGCAGATCTCTCCTTGGCTCTCCAGTCGACGAATAAGCTCATGGATGGGGATCAGAGAGTCTTGGTTGGTGTGATATTGCTGTCGGTGCACTGTTGTGCACCTGTTGTTTCTGTTGGCACCTGTTGTTCTTTGACCCTCAGCAACCCCACAACAGAAGGGTCCTTCGAGAGACCGGGCAAGGTAGACAGCTTTTTAATTCCATCCGCCTCCAAGGCAGCTACACCAAAAGCCCACTTGTACCCTTTTGGGTCCTTGAAATATCCTCTCCTGAGGCAGTCTATGCCAAGGATGCACGGAGCCTCTGGGCCAGTCACAATGGGGTGCTTTTGCCACTCATTGCCAGTGAGGCTCACTTTGGCCTCCAATACAGTTAGCTCTTGGGATTCCCCTGTCACTCCAGCAATGCTGATGGGTTCTGCCCCTATATAGTTTGATGGCATTAAGGTGCACTGTGCGCTGGTGTCCACCAAAGCTTTATACTCCTGTGGGTTGGATGTGCCAGGCCATTGGATCCACACAGTCCAGTAAACCCGGTTATCTGTTTTCTCAACCTGGCTGGAGGCAGGGCCCCTCTAGTCTTGATCATGGCATTAGCAACTCACTTCCTGTAAATGTGAATCAAGAGTCTCTTTATTAAGCTCAGAAATAAAATCAGCACTTTTACTCCTCAGTCTGGGGACTTGCTCACTGGAAATTGGAGCAGCAGCTTTAATGAAAGAACCACACTGAGTGATTGTTCTTCCCTGCAGCTCGCATTCCTGTGCCTCTAGGTTTGAGGCAGGTTTTCCATCCCACCTCCTCTGTGGTCACGCAGTTAGAACCATAGGGTTGCCCATGCTATATATCCTCTCCTTCGAGCAAAAGGATGCTTATTCCTAATGGTTGAGATGCTAGTCCGTAGAGGTGGAGGGTAGGACATATCTTCTTTGATTTGCTGGACCTCTTGTTAAAGTTTCTCCACAGCAGGGATGAAGGAAGTGGAGACATGTGCTTTGTAGTCTTGGAGATTAGAAATCACATCTCCCACTGTTGGTACCTCATCGTCTTTCCAGGACACTATTGCTAATAAGCGTACATGGAACTCTTAATCCCAGGGTCGTGTGTTTGAGCCCCATGTTTAGTGCCAAAAGTGACTTGTGGTTTAGCCCCAGCTGGTAACTCAGCCCCACACAGCCATTTGCTCACTCCCCCACCAGTGGGATGCAGGAGAGAATCAGAAGGGTAAGACTGAGGAAGCTCGTGGGTTGAGATAAGAACAGTTTAATAATTAAATTAAAGCTATAATAATAACTACAATAGTAATGTTATGAAAGTGAAAATTATGAGAGAGGGGTGAAACCCGGGGTAGGGGGAAAGGGAATAAACAACCAAAACAAAGCCACTCACCATCTGCAACCCAGCGCCGCCAGTCCCTGAGCCACAACCACCTCCCATGCATGCCAACTGCCCTGGTTAATGTACTGGTCATGGCGTCACATAGTATGGAATGAACATCCCATTTCCTTGGCTGTGGCCCCACCCCTCCCGGCCTCTTGCCCACGTGGCAGAGCTTGGGAAGCTGGAAAGGCCCCTCAATACTACAGGTTCTACTTAGCGACACTGAGCCGCTACTTAACAACAACTAAAGCATCCATGTGTCTTCGGCACTTTACCAGCCACAGTGAAGAAAATTAACACTATCCCAGCCAAAACCAGCACAGCTGTGTACATAAAATCTTTTAGATATAAACTGCTGAACAGGTCTGGGACTAGGGTTGGATCCAGCTGCCTGTAGACTCCTCTCTGAGGAGTTTAGAAAGCAAGGGGGTCCTTTCTGAACCTTGTGACTCAACTGGAGGATCTCCTTGACAGTTCGTCTGACCCTGTCCTCTGTGCAGTAAATAATCAAGTGAACCTTGCCATCAAATCTTGTTGAACAACTGTTGCATTTACTAACAAATTTTGTTAACTCCTTGTAATATATTAATAAAATATATACTTCTCTCTCTTATGAGTGAAGTGTTCTCTCACTCTCTTCTGTGATATATAGTCAATGTCTATCTTGGAAGAAATTGAGAGAATTTCTTGTAAAAAGGAGTTGAATGTGATTTGCTTGAATAAAAATCATGTATGCAAACTGGATAATAATCCAAAAGTGGGTTTACGTAGCTTTTTTTTTTTTTTTGAGCAACATACTGTGTGAGTAGCACTCTGTGCCACATGTCTGATGCCTACAAGAAACCAAAGCCTTATCTTAACTGACCTATAAAAATAATTGATCTGAGAAACAAGTGCTGCCTCTGTTTTTACTGAGAATATTTGCAGTTTTCACAGTCAGACCCTAGTTCCTCCTGGTTTAAACAGTTTCCCTTTTATGAATTAACTTTTCTTTCTGAAATGCATTTGTTACAGAAATAAAAAGTGGTGCCATCTCTGAGTAGCTTCTATAATTGCTTGATAATGCATGGATAAAAATATCCATGAAACAGTAGTTTAGTTACCCTTCTTTAAAGGAAGACAGATATTAACACAGTATTTTATTATAAGAATTCATT
The DNA here is from genome assembly GCF_963921805.1 of Phalacrocorax carbo. NCBI lineage: Eukaryota > Metazoa > Chordata > Aves > Suliformes > Phalacrocoracidae > Phalacrocorax > Phalacrocorax carbo. The sequence goes on from NC_087513.1 coordinate 164,922,778, forward strand.
TTCCTAATGATAAGCATATAGAAATCTTATTCAGATTAGGACAGCATCATTACAGATGAGAGGGACAGCTGTGATGTAAAAATATCCTTTTTATATAACAAGTGTTTAAAATAACAGAAATCTGCACTTCAAAGTCAGGAAGACAAAATAGGGAGTAAAATTAACATCAAATGAAGTCTGTATACTAAAAATACTTTTTATTTAAATATTTTTGTATTGCTATTTCTATGCCTTAAAAAGGCATAAAGATTACCAGGATTTTAACTAATGTTAAAACATGTCTGAAGTGTAGTTTATTCTTTACTAAAATTTTCTAACCCAGAATTTAAGAAACAAGGAGGAAGAATTGATTAAAGCACACAGTGTGTAAGTTCTGTTTAGCTACAGAATATCTTTAAATCCAGAAATTTATATTATTTATAGATTAAGATATTTTTATTCCATTCTTATTAAAATGTTCTATAACTGTGTTTGATTTGTGTGTAATGCTGTATATATTAAGATATAGTATGTATAGGATGATGTGCTTGTGTGTATTATGGCATTTATTTATGATATACAGATGTACTTATGGGCATAATTTTTTTTTTTGTTGAGGGATCATTGCATGAGTAGGAAAACAACCAGACTGCAAACCAAAAACCTTAGAATGAAAGACAGAATTATACACACTAAGTGAGATACCACAAAATTCAAAGTATATTTTATTTGCAGCGCTCTTGGTTAGATGATCAGATGATTTTTGATTGCAATCAAATGCACCCAGCCAGGACTTGGAGTGTACATGATTTTTAACTGATTGGTACATCTTAGCTTAATAGCTTGCAGATTGAACATCCACAGAACACAATGTAAGTGAAGTTGGAATATCAACCTTTGACTCACACTTAATGTTAATGGCAAAATTTTGGCTTAATGGAAAAACATTTAAATTGCAGGAAAATTAATGAGCTAATATTAGTGTTCAGAACCAAATAGCCTGATTAATGGTTTCTGTAGTTTGTATATCATACCTCCACAGTATTCCAAGTAAATATTATAAATGTAAATCATGTCTGAGTTATGTGCCAGCTCCACATAAATTCAATGTATTATAGTATACTGCAATTTTTTATGTTCAAATCATCCAACACATTACAGAATTACAGAACTCTGTGTTAAGTATTTGCTGAAATATTTTTGTTCATAATTCCCATTTACAGTGCATTAAATGAAAGTAAAAATTTAGTAGAAATTTAGGCATTTTCTTGTCACGTTTCTGTCTTACAGACAAGTTCTTATTTCAGAGTTATCACTGTCAAACCAAATATTATTACTTAAACAGTTTGTTAGGGGAAATAAAAAAAAAAGACATTAGGTCATTCATTTGCATACAGTCCATGTCTGTTGATTGTAAAAGTTATCATTCTTTGATATCTTTTCCAATCCTCTGTGGAATGAACTCAAAGTCCTTGACAAGTCATAATGGGCATTACAGTAAAACCAGTAGTTCATATTGCCAAAGTTAGTTTCTTTATTGACTGGAAAGATTTGGGCAGCTAGTAAACTTGTTTGTGGGATGAAGCTGTGGAAATTAGTGGTTTGCACCAGTTTACATACAGAACAAATACTTAAATATTTCTGATGTTACATGCCTACAACTGAATCTCTGCATTGACGATTCAAATGGCAAATTTCAATGCTAGTTTGATTTTCCTCCTCCATGTCTGTACAGAAACTCATACAACAGGCTACAATATACATAGTGAATGTCACTGTTTCCATTAAAATATAAATATCACATGCTGATATGAATTAATGTGCTTTGAGGGTTTTTTGGAGAGGGTGTAGGAGAAGATTTCAAATGACAGAAAGTTTAATAAATAACAACCTCAGTTGTTTCTTAGATGTTCTTGTTTATGATTCAATGCAAATGTTTCAATGAGGTTGAGAATCCAAAGTCAAGATTTGAAGCTGCTTAGTTGCAGTGATTCAAGATTAATATGTCAAAAGTGTCTTCAGGTTAAAGAGACAAAAAAAAACCTGATTGCAGTGGAAAGCAGGAAATCTAGTCTGAAATAACACTGGACATACCAGTTTAGGTAAGAAAAATTACCACCTCCAATTCAAAATGGACTTTCTAACTCTTACTGTTATGAGATCCTATACAACATATTTTTTATAAGTATGTAGCTCCTTCTTTTTTTTCAAAAGTTAACAGAAAAGATGTCTCAGTTACTGAAAAAAAATCACAAAGAAATGGATGTTTTCTTTAATTCAATTTTATTTGTAAAGTTCCCTTATCTTATATAAACATTGGCAATTAATTAAAAGTCTAGGACTGTACTGGTTTTGGCTGGGTTAGAGTTAATTGCCTTCACAGCACCTGATAAGAGGCTGTGTTTTGGATTTATGCTGAAAATAGTGTTGATAATACAGAGAAGTTTTCACTGTTGCTGACCAGTGCTTACACAGGGTCAAGACTTTTTCTGCTTCTCACCCCACCCCACCAGCGAGCAGGCTGGGGGTGCACAAGAAGCTGGGAGGGGACACAGCTGGGACAGCTGACCCCAACTGACCAAAGGGGTATTCCACACCAACTGGAAATGGCTAAGCACCTGCCTGCTGATGGGCAGTAGTGAATGAATCCCTTATTTTGCTTTGCTTGTGTGTGCAGCTTTGCTTTATCTATTAAACTGTCTTTATTTCAACCCACGAGGTTTCTCACTTTCACTTTTCTGATTCTCTTCCCCATCCCCAGATAAGGGAGTGAGTGGTTGTGTGAGGCTTAGCTACCTTCCAGGGTTAAACCACAACCAGGGGGTAGTAATTTTTTAAAAAAATATCTTCCTTCCTTATTTGAAGGACAAGCTACTGAAGGCATGGTTAGAAAACCCTAACAAGAGGGAAAACTAATTTCTTAGTTTCAGGCTTCTAAAAAGCTTAAGTAAAGACAACATATGCAAATGTTGACCTTGAAACAGGAAGCATAATGTGGATTATGTGAGCCCCTCATATTGTGACGGCCAAATTAGTGATGTGCAGACATTAGACAGTATTGCACTATCGATGAACATTTTCAACCAGCAATCCTATAAAAACAAGGATCTATAAAGGCTGGAAATTTCATCAGTTTGACTACCACACTTAGTCTTTCTAGGGGTTTTAAAGAATAATGTTAATTATGAATTTAGTAATAAATTTGCAGATTCCTTAGTTTTAATCTCAAGTTTCATAAAGTTTTAGCAGCATGCCTTCAGACTGTAATAGAAATAAAAAACCTGAAACCAAGAATTAAGGGTAGGAATTAACATGTTCTGCCTTATCATGTTGTATGAACACTATATTGTTGGAAATACTGAAAGATTTTCTTAAGCAAGAAAGAAATTAAATAAAATTCAAGAACCTCAGCTTGGGTTTGAAAAGGGTATCCTTTTGCTTTATGTTAGTAAGATTTTCCTAGTGATAGTCAGCCAAAAACCCTCTGTAACAAAGAAGTTTCAACATATTTGTACACACTTAGGCGTACAGACTTTGCCTGAGATATTCCAGCAAATCAGGACTACTATCAAGCTGTCATTCTAGAAGCACATGGGTCTCCCGTAAGTCCTTTGTTGTACCTGCTTCTGCTGTATGGGTAGACTTTAAGCTCTAAGTCTTATCAAATGTTACTGGACACCCATGTGTAGATTTGGGTCATATTTCCATTAAACTCACTGGGAGCTTAGATGGCCTATTTCACATGTAAACATCTATAGTCAGATAAATAAACTAAGGTGTCTAAAAGCTGGAGCTGCTTCCCAGATGGAAATCCTGGCTTAATCTAACAGAGATGTAGAGGCACTGGAGAAGTCAGAAATGAACTTTCAAAAACAGATTTTCAATCACACTCTTGATATTTTCTTAGTTTTAGATATTTTCTTCCGTTACCACAAACTGGTAATCTATTGCTCTGAAATTTAGCAAATGATGAAACTGATTCTGGCTAATCTGACACAGAAGCCAGCATATTTCTCACACACATAATTTCCCACCAGGGAAGGTATTTAGATTAATCTGAGATTTAGTAGCACAGGAATAAGCAGAGAAAAATTTGATTGACCTTCAAAACAGAAAAATACTCTATGGGACACGGCTATTTGTGGAGAGCACATCTGACCCTGAGGAACCACAGTCTGTCATGCACTAAATAACTTCATGATATTATATGTGTTCTGTTTACATAGACACTGCCTTCATACTAATTAAGATGTCTCTATGAATTAACACCGATAGCATATTTTTTAACAGAAAAAGATCTCTAGAACACACTGAAATCTTATAAGGTGTTACTTTATGCTTTTTCCCCCTCTTCTCTAGCAAGTCTGACACCACTATAATGGACATGTGAAGAAACTAAGTGGGTTGATATGAGTGATGCAGTATGATCAAATATGGAAAGAGTAACCAGTTGTGAGTTAATTATATACTTTATATCTGTACTTTAATAATACTAACTTATTCACTAATTTTCAACACAGAAACAAAGTTTATTTTAGAATTATTGAATTAGTTTGTTAAAAATGGTGAGGAAGTAATTAGCTGATTAGCTTCTCTTGAGAAACATTTAAATCACTTCTAAGTAGATCATGATGTAAGTTTCCTAATAAAAAATATTTAATTATAAACTGTCAGGCAAATGCAGGAGGCCTCTGTGTGTAACACACAGTCTTTGAAGACTCTTTAGACTTTATGGCTTTAGTGTACATAGCATCTGTATTCTGATAGGTAAAGCTTCCACTTATGATTAAAGGTATGCAGCCAAATAACATTTTTGTCCTTCCAATTAGTTCAGTTTGGCTTCATACATTTCAGTTGATTCCAGGTGCAATTCATTTTAAAATTGCCTATAAAAATAAGTGTATATGAAATCAGAAAAAGTTTTTTGGTGGCTGATAAGAAATAAAACAGAATGCAAGTGATAAATTTTTATCTAGAAGAAATAAACAAAAAAATCCTCAACTACTGGTAAAACCTAGAGCTGGAATCAAATATGCTAGGTTATTTCTGCCACCTGAGACCATTTTGCACAATGCCTTAAACAAAACCTATCTTAAATGTGGTGAGATCAGGAAGTCAGAGGTGTTAAGCTGAAGCATTTGTTATGGTAGTCATATGAGGATCTTCGCAGCAACTTACTCACAAAGTATAATTTCCCTTTTTTTCACAGATGAGAAACCAGTTCCTTGCTTCTTCCTCTTTTGGGATGTTGGAAGAGAAATGCAGTGGCACTGACTGAGACACAGCAAGGGGCTATTTGCAAGGAATTTGATGGCACATTTACCTTTGGATATGCTCTTATTGAAAATAACCCCACTGAAAAATACTGAAGTACTTAATAGTCAAAAAAACCCTCTTCCATAGGTTTTGCTATCAAATATAACTTGCTGTCCTATGATCTCTCTTAACAGTATTCTTTTTGATTTTTTTTATTGGAGGAATTTGGGTACCGATTACATATTTGACAGGTTTAATACAGGAATGTTAAGCTATATTTGAAACCCAGCAACTAATAAATTATTTTCATTTTGGTTAACAGAGACAAGAGAAAAACCATAACTATGAAAATTACATGGTTATTTTTCCCTTAGTTTAATATCCATACAAATAATAGGAGAAAACCCACGTACTTTAGTAGTTTCTGGTTCAGCTTTGTCATATATTTCTTTTATGTCTCCATCAGCCATGACTCACTTCACTGATAATGTGTGATTCTCCTGTGAATTCCATCTTGCATAAAGTTGCACATATTGACCGTGGGTGTTTAAAGAATACTCATACTCTTTTCAGTTTTCAGCTGTTACCCAGATGGTGTTCCTGAAGTTTTTACATGCCACAGCTTGTTTACTGAGGAGGCACTGAATTTTTCCACTAAAATCTTTTGAAGAAGAGTGATAGATACATTTTCTTAATTTCAGTCCCCTTCAAAAGTGCGTCCTACTTCCTCAGTCTCAATGACCAGCTGTTTTAAAAGTTATTAGACTGTGTAAATGCTATTGAGGACAAAATATTTATCGCACATAGTTGTATATCTGATATCATAAGGACTACACTAAATATGCCTAGAGGAGATCAAGATATTAATATAATGCTATTTATTTAAAGTAAATTTATTTATTGTAGTTCAGTCTGGTTTTGTACCAATTCCATTATTTTCAAAGCTATCACTACACAGTCTACATATATCAGCAAGTGCATCATAATGAAACAGTATGTCTTTACCAGTATTTTTTATTTTATTAATATTACTTGGCTCACAGAATGTACCTCAGTTTTAACAAACATGTTCTCTCTCTCATTTTGGGTATTCTTTTGTTGTTTGTTTGCTTGCTTGTTTAACATTTACTCATTCTCTCCAGGCTTGAAAATGCTTGGAAACACTCAGAATGTCTTTGGATGCATCCACACATCCATAATGCATGAATATGCCATTAAGTCCATCCCTAAGCTGCAGCAAAGGTCTCGAGTACATTGCAGGTCAGTGGTCTTTTCCACACGTACAGTCTCTTCATACATGGTAAATGAAGAGTGCTCAGAATCCCTTGGACTTAGCACATGTGAAAAGATATTCCTTTGGCTCAGGAAAAAAAACCCAAGCAACCCAAAACAAACATAGAAACAAACAAACAAACAAATAAAAAAACCCCAACAACAAAATCCACACACACCCTCCCCCCCATAACCCAAAACACCTTTACAAAATCAGATAATTTATTTTCTTTATAACTTTTTTTAATCTTCCCATAAATTTAAGTCAGAATTGGAAATGCAAAACTTAAGGGAAACAAATAGAAATATTCAAACTACTTTTTTCTTTAGGTCTTTGTGAAATGACAGCTGATCACTTTTCAAGGTGTTCTAACAAAGCAAAAAAGATAGTTTCTGTTCCTGGGGAGAGCAAGGAAACAACTTTAAGAACAAACAGATGTAAAGATAAAATAAGCTCATCTGTGGAAAAAAAATAGGCAGCAAGAAACAACAGGACAATTTTTTAAAATAGCTGGAGGCAAAATTTAATGTAGATGTAACTGCATGAAAGTGATTAGAAATCCATAGCATGCAATGAAATAAGAAGAATTTGGTAGTGAGCTACAAGGCCTTTTAAGAAAAAAAAAAAAAAAAAGAAAAGAAAAATAAGAAATGGCCAGTGTTTTTGTAAAGTGTCTTTAAGATAAAACAGTATAACCTTCCCAATATCACATGTTAAGTGTCTTGTCTTGTCCTTGCATGCAAAATGACTACTCCACTGTCAAAATATTTCTGATATAATTGTAAAATTAGAAACAGATTGCTGACATTAGTTCTCCGTGATGGGAATCCTAGCTACAGCAATTGCAAGGAGTTTCTTTTTAAAAGTTAATTGAAAACACAGCTTGATGCCATTTGCAGTTTAAACACAGAAACTCAGTGCATTAAAATATAGAATTAATATGTTCACAAATTCAAACTCTTCAAATTGTCAAAGAAAGGACAAGTGTAGTATGTCTCTAAATAGATAAATACATAAACAAAAACGATCAACCCCTTGAAGGAACAAAATAAAAATATATTATCATTTTATATTCCATTTAAATAGTTGTAAGTAATCTTTTCACCTGTATGTTAAAACCTGCTTTTATGAAAGATATCAATTCTGTGGTATCCCATGTCTTGGGAGACACCTTTAAATATCTGTCATAAAAAAAGTGGGAATGAGGCCCACAAGATTCCCCAGTTTTATGATATTCCAATGTCGCTTTTGTGTGGTTGGCTTGTTCTTACCACACCTATTATCAGGAGCTTGTTGGGACAGTTTTATATTATTCCGCAAACTATATAGCTTTCGAGAGCCTGGAACTATTGTAGCCCATTTTGCAAAGTCTTACCCACACAGAAAACCAGCCTTAGATATTGAAATGTTAGTTAACACTTGTTTCTTAATACTGTTAAGCTAACTTGCATAAATTCCAGTTAAATGGGAGTTCTGGTATCTGATCGCTTTCTTGTCAAGAAGGGAACTATAGGGAGCCTACTGTAACTAATAAGTTTTATTTTGGATTTAAGTTTGTTGGTTTTGGTGGTGTGAAATTAGCTATAAATCATTAAGGGCTTTTTTCTGAAAATTAATCGGTTGCCATTTTTTGTAAGTAAGAATCTTTGTCCCCTTGCAAGTGAACTGCTAACAAATAAAATAAAAGAAAAAAATAGATATATCTTGATTCCACCAGCTTTATGATTTGAAAGGTTATTACTCATAATAAAATTCAACAAAATGGACAATGGCGCATCAACATCCTTAAAAACTGAAATGCTTTTAATGCATTAAATTAGACCCACTAATGCATTTAACTCTTTAGCCCAGCTCCACTGAACTGAATGTATTGCTAGCTTACAAAGGAGGTCTCTATGAAAATATGTTATAAAAATAAATTCTTGTACTCTTCCATCCACTAATGTGTCTAAGTCATGTAATTTTCATAGCCTTATTTACAGGTTGAAGTTTTGAATTTAGGTTTGAATTTACATTCAAACATTCAGTATAGTGATATGATTTTTTTTAATGCAGTAGAGGTAGTAGAAAGACAGTGTCTCGCACTGTAATACCATACTTATTTTTTTTTGTTTAAAAATACAAAAGGCTATTTATATTCCTTAAGCTTTCCAGAGGGTCAGTTAATGTTCAGTATCATTACGCTCATGAATTCTGTTGTCATCTGTTTCACTACTAAATGAGAAATGTTTGAAAAACATAAGAAGAAAAAATAATTAAAAAGAGGAAGCCCTAGTTTTCTAACTAGCGAATTGGGAAGAGAATCACAGAACCCTAGAACAGTTTGGGTTGGAAGGGACCTTTAGAGGTCATCTAGTCCAACCCCCTTGCAATGAGCAGGGACATCTTCAACTACATCAGGTTGCTCAGAGCCCCGTCCAACCTGACTGTACTGGTTTCGATGGGGGTAGAGTTAATTTTCTTCATAGTAGTTAGCATGAGGCTATGTTTTTGATCTGTGCTGGAAACAGTGTTTGATAATACAGAGATGCTTTAGTTACAGCGGAGCAGTGCTTACACGGAGTCAAGGACTTTTCTGCTTCTCACCTTCCCACCAGCGAGCAGGCTGGGGGGGCACAGGAAGTTGCGAGGGGACATGCCTGGAACAGCTGACCCCAACTGACCAAAGGGATATTTCAGACCATGTGACGTCATGCTCAGCATATAAAGCTGGGGAAGAAGAAGGAAGAGGGGTGATGTTCAGAGTGATGGCATTTGTCTTCCCAAGTCACTGCTTTGTGTAATGGAGCCCTGTTCTCCTGGAGATGGCTGAACACCTGCCTGCCCATGAGAAGTAGTGAATGAATTCCTTGTTTTGCTTTGCTTGTGCACACAGAATTTGCTTTATGTATTAAACTGTCTTTATCTCAAACCACAAGGTTTCTCAGTTTTACCCTTCTGATTCTCCCTCCAGGGAGGGGAGCGAGGAAACGGCTGTGTGGTGCTTAGTTGCCAGTTGGGGTTAATCCACAGCATTGACCTTGTATGTTTCCAGGGATGGTATACCTACCACCTCTCAGGGCAACTTGTTCCAGTGTTTCACCACCCTCATTGTAAACAATTTCTTCCTTATATCTAATCTGAATCTACCCTTTTTTACTTTAAAACCATTACCCCTTGCCCTACTATGTGTGGCCTACATTACCCAGGCCCTACTAAAAAGCCTCTTTCCATCTTTCTTATAAGCCCCTTTTAAGAATTGAAAGGCCACAATAAGATTTCCCAAGAGCTTTCTATTCTCCAGGCTGAACAACCCCAACACTTTCAGCCTTTCTTCATAGGAGAGCTATTCCATCCATCTGATAACTTTTGTGGCCCTCCTCTGGACCCACTCCAACAGTTCCATGTCTTACCTGTACTGAGGACTCCAGAGCTGGACACAGTACTGCAGGTGGGGTCTCACCAGAGTGGAGTAGAGGGGGAGAATCACTTTCCTTGACCTGCTTGCCACACTTCCTTTGATGCAGTCCAGGATAGGATTGACTTTCTCAGTAGGAAGCACATGTTATTGGGTAGTGTCCAGCTTTTCACCCACCAATACCCCCAAATCCTTCTCTGCTGGGATACTCTCATTCCCTTCATCCCCCAGCCTGTATTGATACTGGTGGTTGTCTCAACCCAGGTGCAGGACCTTGACTTGACCTCATGACGTTCACATAGACCCACTTCTCAAGCTTTTCCAGGTCCCTCTGGATGTCATCATGTCCCTTAGGCGTGTCAGCTGCACCACTTAGCTTGGTGTCATCTACATCTACTTGAAGACACTATGTCACTGATGAAGATATTAAACAGTACTGGTCCCAATACGGACCCCTGAGGGACACGACATGATACTGATCTCCATCCAGATATTGAGCCATTGACCACTACCCTCTGGATATGACCATCCAACCTATTCCTTATCCACCCAACAGTCCATCCATCAAATCCATCTCTCTTCAATTTAGAGAGAAGGATGTTGTGGAGGACCATGTCAAAAACCTTACAGAACTCCAGATAGATGATGTCTGTATCTCTTCCCTTGTCCACTGATGTAGTTACTCCATCATAGAGGGCCACTAGGCTGGTCAGGCAGGACTTGCACTTGGTGAAGCCATACTGGCTGTCTTGAATCACCTCCCTGTCCTCTATGTGCCTTAGCATAGCTTCTAAGAGGATCTGTTCCATGATCTTCCCCTGCACAGAGATGAGGCTGACAGGTCAGTAGTTCCCAGAGTCGTCCTTTGAATCCTTTTTAAAGATGGTCACAATGTTTCCCTTTTTCCAGTCTGCAGGGACTTCATCTGACTGCCATGACTTTTCAAATATGATGGAGAGTGGCTTGACAGCTACATCAGCCAATTCCCTCAGGACTCTGGGATGCATCTCATCAGGTCCCATAGACTTATGTATGCTCAGGTTCCTTAGGTAGTCATGAACCTGATCTTCTCTTACAGTGGGAAGGACTTTGCTCCTCCAGTCCCCATCTTGCAGTCCATCCACTCAAGAGGTGTGGGAAGGGATGTTGCCAGTGAAGACTGAGGTAAATAAATTGTTGAGTACTTCAGCCTTTTCCTCATCTGTTATTACCAGTTTGCCAGTCTTGCTCATCAATGGGGGTAGGCTTTCTTTGACTTCCTTTTCTGGCTAACATACATATAGGAGCCCTTATTATTATTCTTTGGTCTATTGCCAAATTCCACTCCAGCCATGCCTTGGCCTTCCTGACCCCATCCCTGCACAACTGGGCAGTGTGCCTATACTCTCCCAGGATACCTGTGTGAGAGAAAAAAAAAAAGAAAAAGAAAGAAGCAACTTATTTTCCTGGATAAGAATCTATTCATAGATTCACTTGTCTGAACTGATAAAAGGAATATTGAAGCAAAGGGAAAGATAGCTGGGAAAACATAAAATCAAGTGCCAGATATCGAGAACTGTTGCCAGTAATCTGCGTTTTGTGCAAATGTTAATCTTAATTTGTTTTTATGGTGATTTGCCACAAAAATAATTATTTATCATTTTGGACAATGTTTCTCCACTGACATTACCAAATGACTTCTGAGTGACAGCTGCGCTAGCAGACAGAAAGACCAAATTTTATTGTTCAATACAAATTTTTTTGTTCAATGTATAATAGTTACATTCAGCATACCTTCCACTAAGCATGGAATTTGACCTTCCTTTAAAAAAGCTCTTACTGATGTGTCTGTTGTTAATATTATATACAACATCATATAGAGAAATATTAATCTTCCCAGTATTAAAATTAAAATACAGTAATTTGTACAAAGAAAACCTGTAATGTGTGTACATGTGCCCTGAATTAATAAGCATATGTGAAGTAAAGTTTAAGTATAAATTAGTCATGGCAAGGGTTTTATGGTTTTCATTATGTGCCCAGAGTAAGGTAAACAAAATCCTTTGCTGAATCAAGGGCTTCAGTGAACATTCTTTAAATATGATACCAACTGAGCAGAGTAAATTAGTTGAATGCATGGGATATGAGTGGAACTGGAGCATATTTTTGGTCCACCTAATATAAGTCACTCATACAATGCATTGCTCAATCATATTCAAATACATGGAAGTAAAAAGGGTTCCTGTAATTCCTGTGAAGACTTTCAAGATTATTCAAAGACCACTGAACTCATTAAGAATCTCTGTACTGTCTTTAATATGTTTTGGATTTGTTTCCACACTAGCAGCGCATCATTGTCCTTCTTGGATGATGCATGGATGTCAATTTCTTATATGATAATTGGGGTGAGAGAGGGAGGAGAAGTTAATGTTGGTGGGGGTAAATTAAGTAAAGCTTGCTGCTATGACCAGTATTCAAACAAGGAAAATATATAAAAGCACATTAAGTGCAGACCAAGTGAAAAGAGCTTGTATATTTGAATATTTTGATCCTGTTCTTTAAGGGTTCAAAATGGTACATTTTCCAGGCTGTAAGAATTGCAGGTGCTGTCATATGTCGGTATGTATAGCTTGATGAGAGGGTACTTACTCTTCTTAAAGGTAATGGCAAATCTATAACAGGAGAGGATGACTGTGTTTGTTCGTTACTAACTATGGCTGGAAGAAACTCCCAGATACAGCTTTCAGGAGTATTTTTGTTTGGTTGCTTGCTCACTTGTGTGATCATTTTATTGATAATGCACTTTATTCTTTCATGAGTGATTAGCAATTTAACTTCCCAGGTAATGCAGAAGAAATAACAGAAATCAGTAGATCCTCCACGAGGTAGCAAATAAGAAATTTGGTCTTAGGACCAGTTGACATTAGCATCAAAAGAATAGCATGAGAATTATAGTAGTCTCAATGGAAAGAACACCTGGAAAATATAATGAAGGGGAAAATCCACCCTTCTATTTTGTTTTGGTAACTTCTGTAACTTTGTCACAGAATATGTCTGCCTGCCTACTCCCGTGAAGGACACTGGATGTGGAATATTCTGCAGATGGATCAACAGCAGAGACTCCTGTTTCCCATGGTAGCCCAGCAATCCTGGCAACTACCAACAGCAGCAAATAATGCTCTCCACCCTCCATGGGCCTTACTGACCCTCTAGGGTTTAAGTGTTATTCCCAAAGAATTTCTGTCTGCTTTCTTCTTTAATATACTCCTACTTTCTCTGGGTAGCTGATCTTATTGCCATGTACATCCAACTCCATATTCTCTTTTTGTAGTTTCTGGTATAAACATAATGCCATGTTAAATTATGATATATTTTGAATTATCCTTACTATCACAGCTTTATAACAGGAAAGTCACTACATATTTAAGACTGTTTAATATAATACATAATTTATTGAGAAAAAAAATCTAGAATACAGATATTTTTAATAAATACCATAGATTATGAGATCACATAAAACGATGTGGGCCAGTAATAGCTTAAATGGAAGAAATTTAAATCTGGTAATTATTAGATTTTTCTTCAGAGAAATTCAGAGAAAAACAAAAAAGTAAATTATTTTGCAAGGCCTGTAAATGCCTAGTGAATAAACAATTTCCTGGTCAAATAATCCTCACAGAATTCAGATGTAAAAAGACCTAATTTCTTACAACTGAGCCTATTCAGTGACAATATATTTTTTGTACATGTTAGATCTGTCTGGACCCAAATGAAGAAGAACCCACCATGTTATCTCACACAATATCAGGACTGCTGATCCCAGTCATCCTAGGATTGCAGCGTTTGGAGTTGCACTCTTCACAGGGCACTGAAACTGTCAGCTAGAAATCCGGTCTCTTTTATGCTTCTTCACTGGGCATTATATGTACTAAATACCTTACAGGAGGTATTTTAAGATCAATTCTCAGACAGACTTTTTTTCTTCTGGCTCATGTAGATATAAACATCTACATGTAGACACCCAAATTTTGACCTTTTAATCTGAATCCCACCCACCTAGTCTTTATTTCCTTCAGATTAAGATAATGTTCAAGTGTGACAGATGGTTCATTACTATTCATTACAGTTCCATATAGTGTTGCAAAAATCCATGGAGATTTTATTTAGACATCCTACAATACTGTTATGGTAGCCCCAGATAACAGATGAGAAGCTGAACAAGCACTCACAATCTTGGTAAAATAAATGCATATAAGCAGAGATCTACATGATAAGATAGAGCATGGATATTTTTCAGAGAATTTCTGTCCATATGGGCAAAACTCATTGCAATCAGATAATTCTGATATCTGAGGCACTTTAAAGTTTTATTTCATTTAGTAACTCTCCTGTGTAGTTTGTGAGTAGCTGTAATAGGGTGCATGCTTTCAAGAAAGATATATATATACATAAAACCAGAAAGTCCTCCTGAGAGTTAGCTATATGTGTTCCTCTGAGACCAGTGACACAATATTAGACAATAGGAAAGACATAGGGATTAAGCAAAATTCTCTTTAGATTCTCCATCATATTAATCCCTGGACTGTACTAGAGGTTACCTAAGAATGTATCCTGATCTTCCTTTATTAATTACTTTCCTTTTGTTCCTGCTCTTTCAGGATATTTTACCAATAATCCCTAGCTGTGGCTATTAGCAGTGGGTAGAAATTGCTGTTTGATTTATATAGAGCAGACTTTCCAATCATTATGTGTAGCACTACTTCTCCAATTCAGACCATATAGTGTGCTGCATCATCACAAGTAATGACTGTAACTGCTTATAGTGGATTTCAAGGATGCAAATCCATCAAGATGTGACTTCTCGAAAAAAGGTGGGAAAGAGGACAAATTTGGTGAATCTTTCCATTCTGGGAGCACAAACAAACAAATATTGAGAAAACTATGAGCTCTGAAGAGCAATTAGTGATTAGAAAGAGAGCAAAGGAGAATCTCCATCCTCCATTGGATTTAGAGAGGAACATGGCCACAGAGGATGAGGAGAAGGCTGAGGTACTTAATGCCTTCCTTGCCTCAGTCTTTAAGAGTCAGACCAGTTATCCCCAGGGTATTCAGCACCCGGGGCTGGAAGGCAGGGAGGGGTTGCAGAACAAACCCCCATAATCCAGGAGGAAGCAGCTCATGACCTGCTGCTCCACCTGGGCACTCACAAGTCTATGGGGCCAGATGGGATCCACCCGAGTTTACTGAGGGAGCTGGCAGAAGAGGTTGCCAGGCCACTCTCCACCATTTATCAGCAGTTCTGTTTAACAGTGTAGGTGCCACATGACTGGAAGCTTGCCAATGTGATGCCCATCTACAGGGAGTGGTGAAAGGAGGAGACAGAGAACTACAGGCCAGTCAGTTTGCCTTAGTACCAGAAAACGTTATGGAGTGCTTCATCTTGAGTGAGCTCACCAGGTATGTGCAGGACAACCAGGGGATCAGGCCCAGCCAGCATGGCTTCATGAAAGGCAGGTCCAGCCTGACCAACCTGATCCCCCTCTATGACCACTTGACTCACCTCGTTGATGAGGGAAAGGCTGTGGATGTTGTCTGCCTGGACTTTAGTAAAGCCTTTAAGACTATCAGCTCCCACAGCATCCTCCTAGAGAATCTGGGGGCCCATGGCATAGACAGGTGTACTCTTTACTGGGTAAAAAACTGGCTGGATGGCCAAAACCAGAGGGTTGTGGTGAATGGAGGTAAATGCACTTGGCAGCCAGTCACAAGCATTCTTCCCCAGGGCTCCGTACTGAGGCCAATCTTGTTTAATATCTTTATCAATGATCTAAATGAGAGGATTGAGTGCAGACTTAGTAAGTTTGCAGATGACACCAAGCTGGGTGGAAGTGTTGATCTGCTGGAGGGCAGGAAGGCCCTACAGAGGGACCTGGACAGGCTGGATCATTGGGCCAGAGCCAACCGTATGAGATTCAACAAGGCTAAGTGCTGGGTCCTGCACTTGAGTCACAACAGCCCCATGCAATGCTACAGGTCTGGGGAAGAGTGGCTGGAAATCTGCCTGGCGGAGAAGGACCTGAGGGTGCTGTTTGACAGCTGGCTGAACATGACCCGGCAGTGTGCTCAAGAGGCCAAGAAGGCCAAGGCATCCTGGCTTGTATCAGGAATAGTGTGGCCAGCAGGAGCAGGGCAGTGATTGTGCCCCTGTACTTGGTACTGGTGAGGCCGCACCTGAAATACTGTGATCAGGTTTAGGCCGCTCTAGTACAAGAAGGATATTGAGTTGCGGGATCATGTCCAGAGAAGGTCAACAAAGCTGGTGAAGGGTTTGGAGAACAAATCTTATGAGTAGTGGCTGTGGGAACTGGGGTCCTTTAGTCTGGAGAAGAGGAGCCTGAGGGGAAACCTTATCGCTCTCTACAACTCCCTGAAAGGAGTCTGTAGTGAAGTGGGTGTCGGTCTCTTCTCCCAAGTCACTAGTGATAGGACAAGAGAAAATGGCCTCAAGTTGTGTCATGGGAGCTTTAGATTGGATATTAGGAAAAATTTCTTTACTGAAAGAGTGATCAGGTATTGGAACTGGCTACTCAGAGAGGTGGTGGAGTCACCATCCCTGGAGGTATTAAAAAAACTATTAGATGTGGCATTTTGGGACATGATTTAGGAGACATGGTGTTGGGTTGATGGTTGGACTTTATAATCTTAGAGGTCTTTTCCAAACCTAATGATTCTATGATTCTATGATTCAATTCCATTATTAAACTGGTGCTAATACGCAAAAAAAAACACCCCACAACAACAACAACAAAAAATTTAGTCTTTAGCACTCATTTTGTCAAAATTGTAGAAATACAAATCCTTTGACTGAGCGATAAAGGACACCTTAATGTCAAAATTAAACACAATAAACCATGTTTAGTAAGCTTCATTTTGAGTAGGACATAAAGCATCGGGAAAGCATCACTCTGCACCGCAGGTGCACCTTCATTAATAACTAATGAAAGGCAAACACAAAAGGACCAGGGATTGATCCACTATGATTCCACACATTCAGAACCGGATGACAACTTTACCAGCAATGATGCCCCTGTCAGTTGTTGGCCTGAGGCATGTGCCTCACACGCACAGATAGCAAAGCACTAAATGACTGAACATCCACTTTGCAAAAGGGGCATGTCCAAAGCTGGCCTAGTACATAGCTTCAGCCCTGGTACTACATGTCAGGAAACCATTAAATGCACCAGTGACATGCTTGAGCACATAACAAATACAAAGTGAGGGAAATTAGAACCAGAAAGATTTCCTGCGTGCTACAGCATGGTATAGGTGAACTCTTTGAGGAACTGGGGAGTGCCGGTTGTGTAGGATAAGCTGTGGTTTACATATCAGCAAATACCATGGACTGCATATGGAAAAGAATACTGCCATTTAAGGGGTTGGTAGAGAAGGAGGAAATTACCAGGTGTTAGCCAAAACCACTCCCTGTTAGCAATTCTTCTATGACAATTTCCAATTTGTTTTGAAATATGAACTTAAATTACTCTTGCTAATATTTTGCTACTCAGGCTCCTTGTTTTCCTTTGGTTTGCTTTGTTTAGTTGGCTGGGTTTTTTCATCCAACTGAATCCTTTTTCCAGCCTTAAAACTACATCTGTTTAATAGGACTTTTCATTTAAACAATTTTATGTCTGTACTATGGAGATCTATTCACCAGTTCAGCTGGAGAAATGTTAAAATTGTCATCAGAATCTATTTTCTTGAGGAGCCTCCTGGGAGCACTAAGACTGACAATAGACCTCACAAAAACAGCAATATATTATCACTTTATTTATTCCTTCTGTTTCATTCTTGCTAGGAACCATTCATCTGAGCTGTCCCCTGGGCAGAGCATCTTGAAGGACCTCTCATGTCAACTAGAAAGTAAAGAATGTCAAAATAAGACACTTCTACAAGTTTTGTTAATAGCATAATTCCAACATTTTTGTTTTCTGTGTTCTATCCATTTTAATTTTGTATGGCTTTGTTTCCCAAAGTCTCTAATCAATTAGGTTTAAATACATTAATACATACCATCACGTTGGTTTGTACTGGGATTTAGTCAGAGTTTCTATTTGAATTTTTTAAATTCAAAACGAAGATAAAACCTGTGATTTTTACGGAGGTATGTTATGTCCTCTGTTGCATACATGGCTGACCTCATGCCATCCATTTATTGTAATCAAGGACACACATTTAGATGGAAATTGAGATCAAATTCCCAGTGATGAAACTAAAGCAGTTCAAGATAGAAAACATCATACAGTAACTTCTTTTCAGCACTAGAAAAAAAATGAATGCTAGTCCCTTCACCTATAATGGTTTCTCATTATAAGAATGCATCATTGTTCTTAAGCAGCTAACATTCATCCCAGCATTTTACCATAACAGAAATTCATTTGCTCTGTTAGTGAAGCACTTAATTTTTCTGTCTGTTTCTAAAATGAAAAACATTTTTATGGTTTCTAGAACAAAACAAGGACATATATGAAGTGTTGCTTTTCTTCCTTTTGCCTGTAGTCTATGTAAAATGATCCCTTTTGATCATCCAAAAATGTTCTCCGGTCTTCTAAATAACATTGGACATCAGTTTTCTCTGAAAGCTTTTAAAGCTGTTTGTATTCAACACAAGTGTTTCTTACTACACTTCTTTCTTTCCACAAGCTTCATAAATGCAAGGCTGTATTTATTTATTGCTTGAGATTATTTTCCCCAGGACTTTTCAGTATAAACTAAACACATTTAATGAATTTCTGGTTTGCTTTGAGCTTAACTCGTTCACCATTGCATAATTCAGAGCCATACTTTTGCATTATCAGTAACATGCCATTTGTATGAGACCGTACTTCTCATATATGATACTCATCTCACTAAAGGAGATTAAGCAACTCGTAACTTTGTCAAAAGTAGCCAAGTCCCCCCCATTTGTTTTTAATATTTTGTTTGACTAAATCATTCATTGTTGCTTCTACTATAACTTCTTAAGAAAGGTCTTCATCCTTTTCAATTAATTTGGAGACAACCCTAACTGTACGATATTTCTATTTAGAGATTATTTTACTTCAATTAGTCAATATATAAGTGATATAACCATGAGACATATAAAACTGTTTTAATAACCATGATCAGTTTGCAAACTGTATTGGTAAAATGGTCTCAAAAATTTTAAACTGGCTTCATATTTAAAACTACCAGCAACTTGAAAATGTTTATCATGTACCTCTGTTTCAAGCCATTTACACAATCCATTAGTTCAAGGGGGCGTTTGGCTTTATGAACATAGTTCAGGCTTAACTTTATTAAAAATAAATGTGTTTGAAGTCTTCGGTTAATGCCTTCTGAGATCACTCAATTTCATTTCACTTCTTTCAAAATATTATAAAAGTATGCAATGTTTTTACATTACTAGATAGTGTAATCGGTTTTCCTTCATGAGATATTCGATATTTCAAAGTTAATTAGTGCTACCACCATACATGCTGTTTCACTTGTTTTATTTTCTAATTTTTCACAGGAGGGTGCATCATATTTTCATGTAACTAGTCTGAACAGCTTCCAGAGAGGCCCCTGTCTATGTATTGTACTTCTCATAGCCTTACAAATGCTAATACAATCAAATCCATCCCCATTGGGATGGGGAAGGGGTAAAGGTCAATCAGAAAAGGATGTTTGGATTAAACAGATGTGCCCTATGAGAATCTATTAAATGTGCAAAAAATATAGCAGAAAAATCAAAACAGTTTATTTTGATCAGGTCACGAACTGTCTTTGAACATACTGAGATGTTTTGTTATGCTATTGTTTAGCCATTTAGTAAAGACTGTGGGTTTTGTCTTTTCATGCAAGATTAAAATTTGGGTTGGGGGAGCAGAATCAATTAATTTATGCCTACTGGAAAGAATTGACCTTGTACCTTGCCTTTTTCAAAATGAAGGGTAATTCTTATTTTTTTTCTGAAATGAAGTTTAAGAATCTCCCTGTAATTATTTGAAGAAATATTTTTTTAAATTAAAAGTATAAGGATTTTTAGAATTAAAAGTGTATATGTATATGTGTATGTATATGTATATGTGTATGTGTATGTGTATTTAAAAAACTTCACTAGAAATCCTTAGAAGTTTCTTCATTACTTTATTTGGTAGGGGGGATCCACCTCAAAATCCAATTTAATTTAAGAGAGATTCTTTAGGTGTGTCTTTAAATATTAGATTACTCAGTACAGACCCTTGATTATACATTTATCTTTTTTCACAATTTTCCTTTATGTACTAAAAAAAATCACTCTTTTGAGTTGCATATTGTTATTTTATAAGAGTTCATATAAGCACAAACTTCTTTAAAATTCTTGATCATAACTTGCATCTTGCACTGAATTTTTTTTTCTCCCACTCAAGATTTATTTCTTCTTAGGTAGAATTTTGAGAGTTTTTCTAAGGCCTTAAAAATTCTTTCTGTTGCATTTTATTTGAATAAGGAGGCTGCATCTTGTCAGGTGTTTAAACTGTAGACTTCATGTCTCAAGAAGGAATCTGCAAGCTGTATTGATACAGATCCTTGTACAGTTTCTATATTTTTCTACTCACCTATTACATAAAATACAAAGAATAATTAGAAATTCAGTTTAGAACAAATTTTGTTAATTCTGGTTAAGGTTACTCTTGTAAAAAAATACAGAAAATGTTTAGAAATAAGGAAAGTAGATGGTCTTAGCCATTACCTAGGTTCATAATCTGTTTCATTCTTGCTTGGAAAATTGTGTACATTGCAAGATACATTAGCTTTATGCCGTAAAATATGTAACATAAAATAGTTTGAATTTGTGGAACCTGAACTTTCATTAATATAATGTTTTGCATTTACTTTCCATTTTCTTTCAATGAGTTGATTGATACATGAATCTTCATTAATTTTATCCTTCTCCTAGATCCCCTAAACATGCAAACTGATCCTGCTTGCCAGACAAGCTTATTAAATGCCTCTGGCTTTCTGGAACTGGAAGGCATTTGAACAGAAAATGAAAACACTGGCATGTAGCTGGCATTGTTCTTTCTGGTTTAGCTGGCTTTTGTACAACATTCACATTAGCTCTGTGCCCAGAACCTCAAAATGAATAATATTAGAAATGCATGAGGTATGGAGGAAGTTCAATGGAAAAGTGCCAAATGAATATTGGCCTTTCATGTCCTTCTCTGGTGAGCACATGTGCAAGCTGGATTCAGGATAGAAAACAGATAGATGAATGCTAAATATTCTCAATACACAATGAACTATAATGTCTTTAATTTCTTTAGGGCAGATCCAACATATCCATTCAGCTC
This sequence comes from Phalacrocorax carbo, assembly GCF_963921805.1. Taxonomy (NCBI): domain Eukaryota; kingdom Metazoa; phylum Chordata; class Aves; order Suliformes; family Phalacrocoracidae; genus Phalacrocorax; species Phalacrocorax carbo. Next base: position 164,944,016 of record NC_087513.1, read on the forward strand.
AATAATTTTTTTAACATCTTGGTCTGCATAAGATATCATTTACTGTAATAGGCAGTAATTTCCAATAGTGATAAGAAACATAAAGAGTAACTGTCAGACATAAACACAAAACCAGTCAGAAATGAAATCTCCAAGACAGATGTGATTTGTATACAATTTCATTTGCCATATCTCAAACATGGACTGTTATACATTATTATATTCAGAGTTATAGACAAACAAAGGTTTTTATTTGGTTAACATGGTCACACTCATAGTAAGAACTAATTTTTGACCATTGATTTCTGATGGAAAGTTCAGATGCTGTGCAAGAGTTTTTGTGCAGCTTGTAGTAGTTAATATGTTTCTTTAAAGGCAGTTGACTCCTACCCTTTCTAAATTAAGGCTTAGAAATTTATACTTTGGCTCATTCAGTCTCTGAAAAGGATGCAGGTATACATCAATATATTGCTTGAAATGCGTACGCTTTCCTTTTCTTCTGGTGATGCATGTTGTCCCCATGCAGCCTGTGAGGACCCCTGTGAAACAGGTAGTCACTGCATCCTGTGGAGAGGAGCACATCAGGGCAGATATCCACACTGCAGCCTGTGGGGGACTCCACACCGGAGCAGGTGGATATGCCATTCCACTGCAGCCCATGGAGGACTCACACTGGAGCAGTCTTTCCCTGAAGGACTGTATCCCATGGCAGGGACCTTATGCCAGAACAGGGGAATAGTGTGAGGGGTAAGGTAGATATGAAGCATTATGAACTGATCACAAACCTCATTCCCCACCCCCACCCTGCACTGCTTGGTGATGAAGAGCTAGAGGAACTGAGAATGAAGGAGTGAAGTTAAGCCTGGGAAGAACGTGGCAGTGAGGAGAAGATGGTTTAGTTTTTGTCTTACTATCCTACTCTCTTCTTAATTGGCTATTTGTTAATTTAGTTTTCCCCAAGTCAAGTCTGGTTTTGCCATGACAGCAATTATTGAGAGATGCCCCTGTCTTTATCTCGACTTGTGAGCTTTTCCATTCTTACTTTCTCCTTCTGTCCTGTTGAGCAAGGGGTGTGGAGGAGCAGCTGGGTGGGTGTCTGGCAGCCAGCCAAGGTCAATCCACCACAAATATACTCCTGACACTCAGTAAATTATAGCCCCAATGTCAAATGGATCTTCTGTGCAGTAGTAATAATACTGAAAAATCAGAGTAATAACATGGAACATGTATCAGGAATAGCACTTTACAATTGTATTAACATTTTAACAATATTCAATGTAGGCTTCTTGTTGCTTAGCAGATAAATAACAATTTTATGTGGGCAAGAAAAATAACTTGAGGTCCTGAGTTTCATTTAAAATATGTACAGAAATATGATAGTAAAAATATCATTGATCAAATTCTCAATGACTATGTGTATAAAATTTGTCAGTGATTGTTCATGTCCTAAAGGATATTAACAGTAGTGTATACTTTTCAACAAGCTCTTTAAAATATCTCAGGAAGAGTAAATTAACATAAATTGCACTTTTAAGAGGTTGTAGAAGTAGATGATTTGAATGGATGCAGAACAGAGGATAATTTTACCTTCTACCTTCTTGTACTTTTTTCAGCTTCTTGGCAACTAAGATTAACCAATGTAAAGCTATTGTAAGTAGCTATAAGGAGAATCTCCCTCTTCCCTTCCCGCCCTCTCCCTGTCCTCTCTCTCTCCTTCAGCTCACCATCTAAGTTACACTTCTCTCCTCATGTTTTTGAATTTGTCTTGATTTATAGATATCTATTTTTCGTCTAATACCACCAACATTTTCCTGAATTTTTAAAGTGACATATATTTAAATGGATTTTTGGCCACATGATTCTCCATCTGTTTCAAAACTCATCTAAAAATACTTTTCTCTTGTCTCCTTCTCAGTGTTTGCCTCCTTTTACACTATTTCATTATAGCTATAAATGAAGTATGTTTTGCATACCCCAAAGAAATTCTAACACAAACTTGCTTTGGGATTTATCTTATCTAACATTATTATTAGATTTTGAATTTCTGCTTTAACTCCACACACACCCCCGCTATTATTGTAAAAATTACAGTCACTTTTTCATCTACTTTTGTTTTCAACTGTTCTGTATTGGATTTTGGTTATTTTAAAAAATTATTTTCAATTCTGCTACAGTTATTCCTAATGTACAGATGAGACAACAGAATTTTTCATATTCAAGAACTTACTTACACAAAATCAAAACTTACCTAGTGCATACACTTTTCTGTTTTATTTAATTTTAAAATGGTTTAGTAACAGAATCTAGCATTGTTTTCTGGGCCTTAATGGGTCAAAAGTCCCTTCGACTGGAGTAAGCATTTTGTCAGATTATTTAGAGTTAGCTGCAGCTTTTAACAGATTGACGTTGGAAGTGCTGAGTCAGGACCATTCTGCCTTATGGATTTCTGTATTTTTAATGTGTATTTAAAGTAGGTTTTGATGCAAGGGTATTCATCGTCAGTTAGTAGTCAGAAGAAATCTGCAAATGTCTTCTTTAGGACTGTAGAGAAGTATTTCCTGAATCCCCAACTGGAGGTTCAACTTTGATGAGCTCTGCAGAGTTTACAAGGTCTGCAGATCCTCCTGGATAGGACAGCTACAATGTTTGCTGGAGGTAGTCATGTGCAGAGAGGAAAGTCAGGACTTCTTATATAGTCATTCAGATAATAGAACATCAGTCTCAGCCAGAATAAATGAGGAAATTACAATTCATAAAACAGAGTCTAATTTGCACAGGGATTAGATTCTAAATGAGACTAGGCACCAATGCCCAAAGGCCAGGCTAGAAACTGCATGAGCAAAAACAGGTGTCCATTTGTGTAGACAATCTGCATGAGCAATTACTGTTACTGTAGAATCAAACCTGTAAACCACAATTCATACATTTATTTTTGTCACAGTTGTGAACCCAACTCCAGCACTGAATTGTGCATGCATTTCCATATTCTTTATTGACTGTTTGATATTTTGAAAATCACCCTCCCAGATTTTCTCATCAAGTAGAACAGTTATCATAATTAATCTGATTTTTTATGCTGTCATACTGTTATCCCAGCAATACAGTTTAGCATAATCTTACTGTAATAATAAAAGAATACTTGAATCACTGTGAAGCTTAACAAGCATTCACAAATAATATTTTTTTTCAATTATTTGGTTACTACAGTGCTGTGTTTCCTTACCTGTGAAAAATAGAGCTGCCACAAGAATTTTGTAAATTTGATATTCATTCAAACTCATATTTATATGCAAAAGCATTACACATTGAAATAACCCCCAGATGGAAGACCTGTCACTCCTTCATGTACTTTTCTTGCTGGAAGCAGAAAACCACTTTTCTGGGTAGTTGGAAGAAAGTTATGGCAAGGGAATTGCATCATCATATGAAGAATAAAAACATAAATAGAGGTAACCATCAAGGACAACACAGATCTTCTTTCAATTTCAGTCACTGAAGCTACTATATATGTACCTAAAGTATTGTTACAAAAAAATATGGGCTTGATTTAGTTGCCTTGGCTGAGAGTAAAGTTTACCATCACGTATTTTATTTTATGTCCAATGCCAACTTATGCCCTCTGTGTAAGTGTTATGCAGCAGCTGTTTACATGCAAACTGGTTAATTAAGAATTGTTTTGTTTTACATTGCTCCAGAAGCCTGCTACATTTTTTCATGAAACTCTGGTGTTCATGAATATTTTCATTGTTTATTCAAGGCCATTTTGTTAAAACTGAATTTTCACCTTTCCACAATGATTCCCTATTATGGGTTTTAATGCAGTCAAAAACAATAGAGGAAAGGGAGGGAAGAGGAAGACAGGGGAGAGGGGGAGAGAGGGAGGGAGGGAGGAAGAAAGGAAGGGGAAGAAGGGAGGGAGTATTCTGGAAAACATTTGTATGAAAAATTGTTTATCTGAAAACATTGAGGTATAAATAGAACTGTACGAACAGTATGTTTAGTAGATGGGGATGATAAAAAGTGTCAGCATCATAAAATGTACAATGCAAGTACATGTAAAGAATTGTGGAGGACAGAAGTTACAAAAAGAAAGAAAGAGAAAGAGAAAGAGAAAGAGAAAGAGAAAGAGAAAGAGAAAGAGAAAGAGAAAGAGAAAGAGAAAGAGAAAGAGAAAGAGAAAGAGAAAGAGAAAGAGAAAAGAGAAAGAGAAAGAGAAAGAGAAAGAGAAAGAGAAAGAGAAAGAGAAAGAGAAAGAGAAAGAGAAAGAGAAGAGAAAGAGAAAGAGAAAGAGAAAGAGAAAGAGAAAAAGAGAAAAAGAAAAAGAAAAAGAAAAAGAAAAAGAAAAAGAAAAAGAAAAAGAAAAAGAAAAAGAAAAAAAGGAAAAAGAAAAAGGGAAGGTGTGAATAGCAGAATGGCAAAACACAAAAATAAAAAAATTCATTCAGCTCCCAGATGGCCAGGAAATGTTACAATTTTATACAAGGATAACATAAAACTTTCAAAGCATGTTAGACCATACATTCAGCCTTGATTCAAAATATGGAGCTTAATTTTTCCTAAACAGTAATGATGCTCTGGTAAGTTTGATTTCACATGTTTGGAGAGGGCAGGAGGGCTCTGTTAAGGAGTTGGATGAGCTATTGTTCCAGAGGACATTGCAACATGTAGCTGATAACTGTAAGAACACTACAATGAGTCTGAGAAAATCTTGTTGCCTTAGATATGCCAACATCTTATTTGTGAAAATTAGTGTTTTTCTCCCACTAACAGCAAAACAGTTTAGTTATTGTTGTGAGACAGAATGATACAGACTGAGAATGAACTGGTGTTAATGTGCTTTCTCCTCATAAACACAGGACTTGATCTTCACTATGACAGAGATCAGCCCCTGCTGTTCATCTTGGTTATACTCTCAACTCCAGGGAAAGTGCACCGAATTTAAGAATTTATATGGCATTTTTAATTCATTTCAGTCAGAAATTGAGTTCTGTGGTAAAAATCACTTTCAGAAAACATGTTTCTGTACTATATAAAGGTACAGTGATTTCTCTAGAGAAAAATCACTCATAATTAACAAGATTAAGGGACTATGGGAGGCACAGTATATTAAAGATACAAAGCTACTAAGAGTGTCCAGAGGAGGACCACAAAGTTGCTGAAGGGTTTAAAGGAGAAACCAAATGAGGAGCGGCTAAAGTCACTTGGTTTGTTCAGCATGGAGGAGGAGACTGAGGGGAGACCTCATCGCAGTCTACAGCTTCCTCACAAGGGGGGGAGGAGGAGGAGGAGGGGCAGGTGCTGATCTCTTCTCTCTGGTGACCAACAATAGGACCCAAGGGAACGGTAGGAAGATGTGCCAGGGGAGGTTTAGGTTGGATATTAGAAAATTCTTCACCCAGAGGGTGGTGGAGCACTGGAACAGGCTCCCCAGGGAGGCTGTCATGGCACCAAGCTGGACACTATTCAAGAAGCACTTGGACAATGTCCTCGGAGACATGGTGTGAATGTGGGGTTGTCCTGTGCAGGGACAGGAGTTGGACTTGATGATCCTTGTGAGTCCTTTCTAACTCAGGACATTGTATAATTCTATGATTTGAAAATAGTGAATTATTCACAGATATCAATTAATTGCTTCTAATGTTAATCTGTCAGTTCTACTGAAGAAGTAACACTGTCTCTCATGTACATATATGAAACTTGGTAAATACATTATCTAGCTGCAATTCCTTGATAAGCTATGAGAGAAGGGAAGGGAAACTGAATGAATTTTTTGCTATTCCCTGATAGAGAGTCAAATATGCTTCATTTGTAATTTCCTCAACATTGTTATTAAGCAATTGTAGGTCATGTAATTCTTGCCTTTAGTCTCAGCTGAACATAGAAGAATAATTCTTGGAGAGACTTCTGGAAATTAAAACATGGATTTTCAGATAGGAAATCTCCAACTTTGTTGATCAAGATAATAGATTCTGCAAAAGAAAAGAAATGGATTTTACTTATAAAGAAAGAGAAGAATATCTTCATATAACCACTTATAAACATAATGACAAGAGATTTGGACTAGCATTATAAAGTAAAATGACAAAAACCTAAAAGTTAGTAATATTAGTAAAATGAGCAGGTCTGGAAAATAGAAGAACAGGTGATTAAAAATATAGTAGGATATAGATGAGACAAACAGCAGACTTAGGTGAACATCAATATACAAATGAAGAGACTCCAGGAATTATTTGTAGAAAATCAGTTAGTCCATAATCAGAATTACTACCTAATTTGTATCACAGAGTCTTATTGGACACAAATAGAAAAACTTACTTAGGAGGAAATCAGAGTGAAAAAGATACCTTCTTACACTTCAAATCTAACATGTCTGACTCAAGTTTGAAGAGAATTTTGGGGTAAAAATAAAATGTCAAAAAATGAGGAATAAATCTGCAAAGGGTGGCCAATTTTTGACTCTTCAGACAAAAGGATAAAGTAAATGAGTCTTTTATCTTAATCAACTATCCAACAAACAGAATTTGCTAATAACAGGATTTTTAAGTACCAAAGTATTCGTTGGAAGCCCCCTCATAGACACACAAAGATAATACAGTTTAATTCACTGTCTGTCTGATTTGAACTGTGATGGGTAGTAATACTATTTAAGAAGAATAAATGAATGTAGTGATACACACAGCTATTCTAGCTTTTCCTTTGTTGTAGTTTAGCTGGCAACTCAGCCCCACACAGTCACTCGCTCACTCCCCACCAGTGGTATGAGGGAGAGAATCAGAAGGGTAACGCTCATGGGTTGAGATAAGAACAGTTTAATAATTAAAATAAAACAACAACAACAAAAATGCAATGGAAAGGAAAACAATGAGAGGCACAAAACATGGGGCTGGGGGGAAGGAGGGGAGAAGGGGGAATGAACCACCAAGACCTACCGCATGTGACGCAGCCGCCCAACACCACCAGTCCCCGAACTGCAACTGCCCCCCCCACCCCCTCCAACTGCCCTGGTTAATGCACTGGCCCATGGCGTCACATGGTACGGAACGAACACCCATTGGCCAGTCGGGGTCAGCTGCCCTGGCTGTGGCCCCGCCCCTCCCGGCCTCCTGCCCACACGGCAGAGCGCAGGGAGCTGGAAAGGTCCCTCACTGCTACAGGCGCTACAGTGAAGAGAATTAACCCTTTCTCAGCAAAAATGAGCACACCTTTTAAAAGAGATTTAAGTGAAAACAATCAAATAGATAACAATTTAGAAGGATGTTACTATGAAATTACATAATTAAGTACTGTGAGACAAGAAAGATGTAAAGGAAGAAACAGAATTTAAACAAAATTATTTTTCAGCAAACTCGCAAAACTGCTCAAAATAGTCTGAGAAATATGATCAGAGAATAAAGAATGCTAGGAGAGCTGACCAGTTACTGATAGAGTCTATATTAACTGCTCTGGATAAAATTATACAGATATTAATAAAATACAGAAAATATACAAAGAAAATATTTTTAACGGATTATCTGAAAATCAAAATAGAAACATGTAAAAAGTTGGAAAGGAAAGAAAATAGAATATAAGTAAAACAAAAAGAATAGCCAAAGTGGTAAAATCAGTAAGATTATTGTACATTTTAATTAACAGGAATTTAAAATGTAGTAAGAAAAGAATCTATCAATCTATAGTATAAATAAAAGAAAACAAGGTAAAGGAACAGTAAGAAAAATTATTAAGCAGAAGCCGACAATGCACAACAGTTAGAGTGGTGCATCATTACCTTCTTTACCTTGTCTTCACTAAATACAGACTAACTGTGATTAGGGCTTTAATAATACTAAACATGAAACAAGGATGCTGCCTAGATTAGGAAAGGAACAGATTTTTTGAAGCATATATGTACATTATAAAGGTATTTTGTTTATCAGATTGACCTGATGAAACTGACCCTTTAGTTTCTAAGAGAAGCTAGTCAAAGCAGTCTCTAAATGATTAGCAATTACCTTCCTTAGCTTTTAGAGAATAAAGGAGATCTTGGAGGACTAGACAAGATAAATAGAAGCTTAGCAGAGAGGGGAAAAAAGAGTACAAAGGGGAACTGTAAAATGTTTATTATTCTCTGCAATGATTTGGAAGTGTACCCTGCAGTCTCTGAATTTTTTTGGAATAAATTACTAAAAGGTCTTTAATAAATCCTTAGTGGATATAATAAATACAAAACTATAGCTAATGTGGTGACCAAGAGAAAGTCATATCCAAAACAATCTAACTGTCTTCTCTGACAAAGAAATTTTTTTAGTGGATGAAGGGAAAGTACAAAAATAATAACTTAAGTAAATTTTACATTGCTAGTATGTTGTTTTTCACATCACATTCTAAGGAAATGTAGTATAAATAGAAATATCCACATGCGTATATGAAGAAATGGTTTCAGAAGAAGAGTTATAACTATTCACTGTCAACTGAAAAGGCTGTATAACCTTTCAGAAATTTTCCTGGATTCAGTCAGTATTTACACCAGCAACAAATGGTATTTCCTTGAAGTGAGAAGTGTAGATGACATGAAGCTATGAGAATCACTAAGCTTTAGAAGACAAGATTGGAATTCAAAATTATCTTGATTGCCTGTGGAGATGGCAGGATAACAACAAGACAAAAAATTGTACAGACGTTAAAGTCTCTGCTTACTAAAAGAACATAAAAGTAAAAAGGAACAGAAAGGGAACACGATAGCAGACTCCCAATGTATCACATATTGTTATAGATGATTAATTGTTCTCCATGCCTTCTCGGAAAACAGTTCAAAAAGTCAGCTGAATTTGAAATAAAGAAAACAGAAACTAGAGATTACTCAATTCTGGCAGTACAGTTGACTGGAAAGGACTGCTGATAGGCAGTGTGGAATTTTTCTGATACTATTTTTAAACATAAGACAGTATCTGGTACTGTCATCCAAGCATTCATGGCCTTGTCACAGTGCAAGGGTTGAACTAAAACATCCTTCCAGACCTACAGTTCTATAATTTTGTGTTCTTATGGGCTGCTTTCTATGGGAATATAAAGTGATGGTTAAGGCATCAAACAAAAAAGTAAAACATCCACAACCATACCCGCCTTTCTGTCCCATGAAAAAAATCATTACTCAAGAAAGATGAACTCCAAAAGACAATTTAATGACATTTGCTGAAAAAGAGAAGATATTGATGAAGAGATCAAACTGGAAATCTTAGAAATGGTTAGTTCCTGCATGTTGTTTGATTACCTTTGAAAAGGATTTTGTTTTTAAATCATATTAAACTGAAAAGTTTCCAAATTAAGAGGGAAAGCAGTAAGCTGGACTAGACTCACCCAAGTGTTTCATAGACTATGTAATACTTTTGGTTCTATTCTTAGAGTTATGCACTGCGTATGATAGTATTTACCTATTTTGCTGCTTTATTATTACTATTATTAGTTATTATTATTTTCTCCCTTTAACAGAATATTTTTTACCAAATTGATTAATGTTTTTTTAAGTGAGGCAAATTGTTTAGCTAAGCATCAGAATATTTAGTTTTATTTTTTAAATGTCTACATAGAAAATCAAGATAATGTCTTAAATTTTAATCTAGAATTTACTGATGGCAGTCATCAGGCACTGGCAGAAGGCTTACAGAAATTGCTATAATATCTGCTATTTAAATACTAGCTCAAATTGTGCAGAACTGTAAATAAAACATAAGTAGTTCACAAGAGGCCGTAAGACCCTCTTGTGCTGGTAGAATTGCTGTATCTTCTTATTGCCAGACAACAGAAGTGTTATGTGCTCATCTAGAGGGACATAATTTTCCTACTCCTGGAAATGTTTTGAGATTTACCAAATACTTTTATGTAGTGTTGGCCAGAAAGTTTGGATAAATGCATCACTGGTGGATTTTCTTACTGACCAATATGTTTGTAATGAGGGAACTTTCAAAGTTATCAAGGAGAGAAAAAAAAAAAAGGAGACCTAATTCCAATGCAGTTAATCCCCATCTTCCTCAGTTTTACCCAGAGTTTACAATACCCATGCCTGTTGTGGAATAACCTACTTATTTTCTAATTAATAATTCAATATTTATACAAAATAGAGGAGCTGAGGCAGAAGAGACTGTAAGTCAGATATTCCAAAATATCCAAGTGTGTGCTTAGCAAAGCAAGAGATTTAAATCAGACAGAAAAGGGGCAAAGTACATCTGAACACCCTAATCACATTGCTGCTAGTGGCTCTGGAGCAAGCAGGTGTGCAGTCAGCCCAACCTTCCTTCCAGTATTTCTTTAACTGAAGCTTCATCCACACTGGCATATTCCCACAACAACCTCAATATTTAGTAACTAGAGATTTTATGGTTTTGACAAAATCAATATATACTTCTATGCTAGTATTTCCTATCATGCCATGCACAATTCAATATCCACTTACTTTGCAATGCCATAGAAGCTTAATTTCCTCTGTGTTTCACAGATGCTTTTTTTTTTTTTTTTTCCAAAGCTGATGTCACTTCCATTAAGGTTGACTTACCAAGGTTATTTGTATCATCAGTAATTTTCCAACAGGTCAGAATGACCATACTGAGGTATATTGTTCCTCCCAGGTGGTCAAATGCTGTAGCTTTGCTTTCATCACTGCTTTGAAAAGCAAAGGATCCATTTAGATATTTACTAATGAGGAACAGCAAACATCAGATGCTCCACAAATCCCTCTTCCCATCTATATGCATAGAGATGGCATCCAGAGCCAGAAGCTGAGCTACTGCAGCATTAGTCAACAGAGCTTGGCAGACACTCTGTTCTTACTTCCTTTCAGCTATAAAGACTCTCTGCAAGGTTTGACTATATCTGTCCATACCATGATCCATCATGTCTCCACTGTGGCAATTCTGTTCATATGAAAAATTAGCCTGATCAGCAAAGAGAATTGAATTTAATTATTGGAATTAAATATCCTTCCCTCTTTTCCTGATGTGAAAGTATGTATCTTTGGAAAAACATATATTTCTAATACTTCTATGACTTCACAGAAATTAATACGAAACTGATTATTATATTCCAGATGAACAATTAACAACACTGAAATTTTCTCTTTCATTTTTTTCTGGGTTTTGGGTAGAAAGAGATCATTAGAAAAGCACGATAGCAAGACAGACATTTAGCCTTCTCTCAGCATGCTAGTTCAACTGCAAGGTACATTAAAAAAAATTTATAATCTATTCTACTTCTCTTTCTAAAAGTATACTTATTTCAGTTATTAAAATTGAAAAGAAGCAGTAAATTTACAAGATCGTAAAAACTTCTTGGCGAAAATGTCTCTCTTAATTTTACATTCCAAACTTTGATAACATAAGAAATTGGAAAAATTGGGCTGCAGGCTGGGACTTTATATCAAAGTATATTTTTATATACATTTATTATAAGTTGCAACATTATGCAAGCACCCAAAAATATCAATCATTCGTTCAGAAAAAACAGCCTGTGATGATAATGCCAGAAACTTCAGGTTTCTAGGGTGGACTACAACCTTTTTTTTTTGCTGTCACAAAAAGGAATAGAGATATAGTCTCAATTTCTATTGAGAATGAATCTGTGTTGCTACATAAGAGAGGTGCTCCATGAAGCAACCTCTTGCCATGAGACTGTGTGGCCCATACTGCAACAGGTGGGTGTTGCTCAGGGTGAGCTACGTCCGCAGCAGATTGCATGCAGCTTAGAAACCTGTTCTGAATCCTTCCAGGGTCCCATGTGGTGCACTGTAGGCCTTGAACATAAATATTATTACACACTTTCATTTCAGATTACCTGAAATAACATGAAAAATGTATTGCAACCTTTCAGAGTGTTATTTTTATAGCATAAAAGTGTTGTAGGTGTTGTATAAAATAGGTTATTCTAAAAGATCTAGGTTTATCAACACTTGCTTATTTCTTTTTGATTCAGTCTGGAGCTTATCCACCTATGCATAAACTGGAGCATTCCTAATGATGCTTTTAAGCTTTGTATCTAACTGCATGCTGACACTGAATCCTTATTCTGAGACTGAGGTCAGGCATGCAGGAGCTGAATCCTTTCCTGACATAGAAGCACCGGTTTCACAGGAAGAAAGCCCAAGAAGATAATGACATGAGTCATGTAATGATCTGCTCCAGTCCTCAGTCTGCACAATAAGACTATGTCTGTTTCTTACTGTTAAGTAAAGGAAGGCAGGAGCAAATGTCTGGCCCTCAGACCAAGCAGGACTATCTGGCTGACATCAACAGCTGCTTAGTAATACTGCCATCCATTGCAGATTTGTTCTGGAAAGAGGCAACTGGGCTGGTACAAAGCCCAGCCAGGAAAAGAGCTAGCACTGCAGTAATCCAGGGGTAAATAGTTCAAACAGGTTCCTTAATAACATTCTTTTAATAATTAATATAATAAACCTGTTTCTGAAGGAACAGCCCAAGTTAAACAGCAATGTGAGTCATAGATAAGCTCTGACACTGCCATCAATGGGCCATCCGTCTTCTGTAGGACATCCGTATTCTTATACAACAGTTACAGGTATGTAAACTTGACAATAACTATATATTCATATGAATATTCAGTTTTCATCGGTAAATTTATAATGTGGGCTGTAACATCCTGACAGCTTAATCCTTCAATCTTAATCACCGCGGTAGCAATTTATTTGAGTAGTCTCTACTTATTGATACTGAGGGACTCACTCAGTTAATTTATAAACTGGAAAATTCAAAACATGACAGAATTAATCATAATCTTGGATTCTAAAGACAAAAGGATATTGAGAAGAGGTATTTTACTTAAAAATAAGTAACAAACTTCAATGCTGTTTGGTGTTTTATAGAACTGTTTCTATGTAAGAGGCAAAAATATATTTCATGGGAATGCTACACCATCAAAGAGCAAGACAAGGACATGATAAAGCTCTCATTTTCACACTGAGAAGTGAAAGACATTTGCGATCATGAATGACATCTATTACTGAAAGTGTGATTTTGCATTCCAAATTGAACCAGTCTACTATTCCATGCTAATTAACTTAAAATTTCATGGCAGCAAAAAGTGTTTCATTGTATGTTAATTGCAGGACCTAAATTTATGCATGCTGACATAAAATAAAAAATCCTATTTGGCTTGGCAATGAATATGTATACCATTTAAAAGATTTAGTACTTGGCAAATCTTTGTGTGTGTTTAGTAGAACCAGACAAGTTTGAAAATCTGAAAATGTAAGTATGATAAAATGCCATAAAAATAAGCTTCTACATTCTTTGATTCAAAAGAAGAGTGAGCATAACTTACACATATCCATCAGCATAGACATGTGTTCTGTCTCTTAATAGATTCTTTTGGATGACTGCATGCCTACAACTAGAACAGAGCAGGTACTATTTTCATAAATTTGTTGTACAATACAGGAAAATCTGAGGAAGAATTAACTATGAATCTCTTTTGCCATGAAAACTGTCACGAAAATGTCCTCCCTAATGGCTACATAAGGAGAGTACCTTAGAGTCGCAAACATTTAACAAATTAAAAGCAAAGGGTTTTTCTAATCTTTTTCTCTTTCTCCTCCCTCCCACCTTTCATCACTAAATATCTGGGACAAATAACAGAACAAGAAGCTTTCAAAAACAGCCAAATCAAAACCTGAATGTCCATTTCTCAGAAGAGAAACTTTATGAAAAATGAAAGAAGGAAAAAATAGTCATATTATTGCCAATTTTGTGAGAAAAGAAAAAAAAAAACACAAAAAAAACCCACAAAAAAAAATGAACAAACACCAAGATAATAACTTTTATTTTTGAGATTTCCTGTGGAAAATATGCTTACTACAATATGTATATCCTTACTACAATAGATGCTGTGTTAGAAGACAATATTAAGAATTTGCTCCTGTTTTTATGAAATTCCTTTTCTTCCAGATCAATCTTCTTGATAACAATAAACATTTTAAATGGATGTTTAGAACTCACTCATTGACATGCATGAGTTGTTTAAGGTTTGTTTATTTAAAATAAATCAATACATAAAATTATGTGCATGATTCCTCCAAATTAACTTTGAAGAAACTGTTGTCAAAACATTTCTATCAATGATGTGTTATACATTAGAGCAGTAGCTAAATCAAGGTACTGGACTTTCTAACACAAAAGAACAATATTGTGCATAATAGCAGGATGCAGTCTGGGAAAACTCCATATTCATCTCATTCACAGATATCTTTGTTCATGTTTAATAATAAATTACAAATTTTAACTTACTTTGATTCTACATGTGAAGGAAGACCAAGGAGGCCAAAGTTTTGAGGTGGATCTGAATAGACACTTTCTAGTCAGTCTAGTTCCCAGTTGCTGTTCCTAGAGAGATACACAAGCCTGGAAAAGCACCTGCAAGATAGTTAAAATACCTGAGGACATTGCAAGTGACTCTAGACATCCAGTTGCCAGCAGCTGAATCAAACCCCAGAAGTAGAGCAGAGGTGCAAAAGCTCCTATCTTGTACCTGCCAGACTCCTTTGGACTTTCAAATATCATAGAGCATCTCAAGTGGAACTAGAGATGGAAATGGAAATGCACTATATTAAGTGGGCCATTGAATCAAACTCAAGTTACATTTTTGAATCTCGAGTTGAATATCACCATTAATGACTGAACTCCTTCAAACAGTTTTTTTACACCTACTACAAAATACAAATCTAAAAAATAGCACTAATCTAAAAAGTCTATTTAATTCAAATAAACAGTGAATTCCATGAGCAAAATGTCTTGAAAAGAAAAGTGATGTATAAGGTAGCAGAATCTGAACTTACCAACATGAAAAGATTGGTTTCAGGGGGTGGATAACCAGCTTCCATCAAGTTGGTATATTTATAGGGCTATCATATGACAAGATGTCAAAACATGAGAGGAATTCCTGGAAACGAACAAGATTACAGTGTGAAAGAAGTTTAAATGGACTTTCAAACAGTATAAAGAGCAAACACAAGACTTTGCCTTTCTTACTGTAAACAAAAATTATTGAAAATAAAGCTGCCTACTGATCTTTGTCTTAATGTGCAACTGAGCATTATACTTAAAGTAAAATACTATTGAAGAGGAAATGCCCAGTAAGATTTCAAATGACCTCCTGTTTACAGAAATAGCTAGTGGGACATGTGGTGGCTGGGGGCTGTCTTGGGCTTAGCGACCACAATATCATAGAGTGCTTCATTCTTCGCGAATTAAGGAGTGGGGTCAGCAAAACCACTACCATGGACTTCCAGAGGACAGACTTTGTCCTGTTCAGGGCACTGGTTGAGAGAGTCTCCTGGGAGTAAGTCCTGAAGGGCAAAGGAGTCCAGAAAGGCCGGGCATTCTTGAAGAAAGTCATCTTGAAGGCACAGCAGCAGGCTAACCCCATGTGCCGCAAGATGAAACGGCAGGGAAGATGACTGGCCAGGCTGCAAAGGGAGCTTTTGCCTGCACTCAGAAAAAAAAGGAGAGTTTACCACTTTTGCAAGAAGGGGCAGGCAACACAAGAAGAGTACAGGGATCTCATTAGGTCTTGCAGAGAGAAAATTAGAAAAGCAAAAGCCCACCTAGAACTCAATCAGGCAACTGTTGAAAAGGGATTTAAAAAAATGTTTTTGCAAATAAATTAACAACAAAAAGAGAGCAAAGGAGAATCTCCATCCTCCATTGGACTTAGAGTGGAACATGGTCACAGAGGATGAGGAGAAGGCTGAGGTACTTAATGCCTTCCTTGCCTCAGTCTTTAAGAGTCAGACAGGTTATCCCCATGGTATTCAGCACCCGGAGGTGTATCAGGAATGGTGTGGCCAGCAGGAGCAGGGCAGTGATTGTGCCCCTGTACTTGGTACTGGTGAGGCCGCACCTGAAATACTGTGATCAGGTTTAGGCCCCTCTAGTACAAGAAGGATATTGAGTTGCGGGATCATGTCCAGAGAAGGTCAACAAAGCTGGTGAAGGGTTTGGAGAACAAATCTTATGAGTAGTGGCTGTGGGAACTGGGGTCCTTTAGTCTGGAGAAGAGGAGCCTGAGGGGAAACCTTATCGCTCTCTACAACTCCCTGAAAGGAGTCTGTAGTGAAGTGGGTGTCGGTCTCTTCTCCCAAGTCACTAGTGATAGGACAAGAGAAAATGGCCTCAAGTTGTGTCATGGGAGCTTTAGATTGGATATTAGGAAAAATTTCTTTACTGAAAGAGTGATCAGGTATTGGAACTGGCTACTCAGAGAGGTGGTGGAGTCACCATCCCCGGAGGTATTAAAAAAAATATTAGATGTGGCATTTTGGGACATGATTTAGGAGACATGGTGGTGTTTTGGTGGTTGGACCTGATGATCCTAGAAGTCTTTTCCAGCCTTAATGATTCTATGATTATGTGATTCGAAGTTGAATCATGAGAAGCAGAGCAGCCTTTTAGTAATACAGTTGCACGGTATAAGAGTTGCATTTTCAATTCAGGGTCTATCTGAATGAAATCAGAAATTCTTACATATGGTAGACGATAAGGTGTGCTGCAAGATGTGTCTGACTTCTCAGATCTGGAAAGAATGAATTCTGATTATGGATGAGACACTTATCTCCTTTGTGCCTTTACAGTGGCTCATGCACCTCTATTCACACATCTACTATGACAATCTTTGCCTATATAGAAAAAACATTATTTTCCTCACTCATTCTGGTTCAAATGGCTCTGCTGTGTCAACTTCTTCTCTACCTTCTTTTTCACTGATGTATAGTATTTTGGAATATGTCACTTTGTGACATTCGATTGATAAAAACTGGCTCCAGTTAGCAACTATTTATTCCCAGATTGCCCAGAGAGGTGGTAGATGTCCCATGCCTGGAAACATTCAAGGTGAGGCTGGACAGGGCTCCGAGCAACCTGACCTAGTTGAATGACCCTGATCATTGTGGGGGGATAGGACTAGATGACCTTTAAAGGCCCTTCCAACCCAAACTGTTCTATGATTCTATGCCACTTAAAGGTACATGTTCTTCTCTTTGACTAAAGTCAGAAATTCTTACCCAGTCCTAAAAAGTGTCTCTAAAGAAAGTTAAAGCTTACACATCATTGTGAGAGGTTGCTGTTCCTATTTAAAGATCTAAAGTATTTTATCAAAATTCCATATTCAGAGTAGATCTTTTCACATGTAATTGGATTTTCCAGTTTGCAAAACTTTGTTGAAGATGCAGATTTCAACCTTTGCAACAAATTTTCGGATAAGAACAATGCAAGATAATGCATTCAAGAAACACAGGAAATAGATCTTCTCTGTTCTTCAACAGTCTCAGATTTTTTTTTATATTATGAAGTTTATTGTCTTTATACTCAACATAACATTATGTGATTATATAAATCCTTTTTTATTTGAGAATGCTTAAGCTTGGTAACAATAATGTAAATTTCACATTTATCTATCTTAGGAAATGTAAATATTAATTCTAAGTTAATTCATAGTATAATTGACAAATATATCATTAAAATAATCTAAATATTAGGTTATAATAAACAAGTTGTGGTGAACATTCTAACATTGAATGAGTTCTGTACAAAAAGCAACACAATTATTTCATGCTTAATATATATTGGTCACTGCTATAGTAGAAATATATGCTATCAGTCAGGGCTTAAATGAATTTTTTATTTAAAATGTATAAGAAGTTATTATTTCATTTTAAAAAACCAAGTAATTCTGCTATAGAGGATATATATTAAGCAACTTTTACATTATTATCACTTGAATTATGCTATGAAACTGCAATGAGCCTTTCTGGTCATAATGAGTTAGATATTTCCTTTTCAAATCCTTAAATCACATCCTCAACACCATCGAAAAATCTGTTTCTTTATCTTCTTTTAGTAGTTGAAAAAAAAAACTTGTTCAGAGGGTAAAATAGATGAAAAATAGTGTTTCATGACTTCCTATCCTTGTAAAAAATCTCTGTAAGGAAACTGTTGTGAATTTTGTTATTTTTGTTGTTGTTGTTCTAAATCAGTTACAATAATTCCACCACTCTAGAACATGTATTATTTCCATCAACATGCTGATGTGTTCCCAAGTGCTCATTTATGCACCTTGGTGAGAGTAAACTTCTCTAAAAGAACCAGTTCTGACCATGTTTTCATAAACTTTCTGTCCTTAGGATACAGAACTACTTGATTAATTTTTACTAGTACCCACTAGGCAATTTTACAGAGATCCACTGCTTTTTATTCAAGTGTACTATATAATTTCATGAAGATGATTTCAAAAGAATGTAGTGCCCTAGCTGTGCTGAGTTAGTTATTTGTGAAACAGGGATTTGCAGATGCTGGAACCGCAGCTGGGTTTTGATTACCTAGGAGGACACTGAAAAAAACAAGGTCTAAAGAGAAATACAAGTATGGACACCTTTGGGACTCCAGGAAAAAAAGATAATGCTTGTGATCTGGATAAAGATCAGAAAACACATTTTGTGTAGTTCCCCTCTACCAAACACATGTGAGGGTGGAAGATTGTCTTCTTCAATCTATGCAATACACCCTACAACAGCATTAAATCCAATGCCTGGTTTAATATATCTAGATTTGTATTCCACATATGCTGGAAGGACTACTTTATGCGCATCTTCAGAAGAGATAAAATGTGCATAGTTGAACTGTTGATCCTGGCTCTGAACAGGCAATACTTCCTCTTGTTTTCCTAAAACACTCCTACATTCTTCCTGCCCTTTAAATCTAAGGCATTGTCACAATCGAATAAGTGTAACTATACAAAGATTTTGGACCAGATATCTATCCAACTTTCTTCGGAAGAACCTTTTAGGTTAATGATTGCTGACGCTGAAATTGCTAAATCTATTACCAATCTAAGCCTTTCAGTACAAGGAATGTTGATGAATCAATCTCATCTTGTGAGGAGTGCAGAAGGTGATACTGTTCATGAAATATCCTTCAGACATCCTTGATCAGAGTATTTTTGCTTAGATTTATCTGACATGCAAAGAATCAATCATGTTCAACACAGCTAAGGTTATTTAGTTGTGGTATTTTTGGTTTTTTTGTGTGTGTGTTTTGGTTTTTTAAAATGGATTTCCAAATTATTTCTGTTCAATGAACTATTTAATATTGATTGTTTACAGATAAATATCTGCAGGGATTACCAGTTAAGTTTTCATACCTCATAATATTCAGTTATCTAAGTCACTGAAAAACTAACGGTTCTGCTTACCTGTTCTGATACTTTATTTGAACATTTTGTTTTCTTCCCTCTGACTAAGTAATAGTTTTAATTCTGTTTCTGTTCACAGCACTGAAGTGTGGTCAAAACAAGCCTTTCTGCTCAAAGTAATTTGTAATGTGACTTACATACATGCGACTAACTGCCTAGACACTGATTGCAGCAAAAAGTGCCACAGAAAAAATCACCTGCAAGGTTGAGTTTAAAAGCATATCTCTACATATTTATTTTTTCCCCTAAAATAAAAATCTTTTTCTTGATTGATACAAGTACTACTTTTTTTTTTTTTGTCATGCTATCAAATGACTTTTCTTTTCAATAACTAAAATTTTAAAATATTAATAAATATGCAGAGATTCACAGAATCTAGGAGAAAGGGGTGAGGAACAGCGTACTTCTCAAGATGTCTCATAATAGATCTTTCTTTTCATATCTCATTAACAGTACCTTTGCACCTATAATTAGTAGTCTGAAAACACTACTTATGCTATTTATAGTATTTAAGATTTAAATACTTTCAATTAGGGCTTAAACATTTTTTTGCTTTCCTGGTAACTGTTCCTCTCACTCGATATCTACATCTTTTCCGTTCATTTAAAGTTAAGGGGTTATCAAGGCTTACTGAGAGTGGCAGTGTCATCTAAGAAGAAAGGAAGAGAAAAGATTCCATCAAAGTAGGTACATAAAGAAGTACTTCTGACAAGACCCAGACAGAAACTGACAGCAGCTGGATTATGCAATCAATTTATGTAACTATGTAAAGAGATCTTCAAGAGTAGGTGAAGGTGGGTTTGAATTTTTTGGATTCTATGTTATCTGTAGATACGATATCACTGCTAGGCACAGGCAAAGCTTTTATGCTGCAACATGTAAAACTGAAGATATGTCTGCAAAATACAAACAGATTCTCAGGAAAATGAATTTGTTCTTTGCTATCCAGTACGCATTAAAAAGTAAGAGCAGTCAGTGAATATGCTGGCTGATATTTTCATGGATAACAGATGTGCACTGCATGGACCCTTCAGGTTAAAAATCAATGAGGGGAAAATGCTTTCTCTCCAGGTTTTCTTTTGTTATTGCTATCCATCCAAAGTGACAATAGTAAACCCATTAAAACAGTGTCCTGGCAGCAGTTTGACATTTTAAAAGATAAAAAACTACCATGTTAGATGTCTAGGAAGCCCCTAGCCTGCAATAATACTAAAAAGGAAAGTAATAAAGTAAGAAGCAAACATATGGCATGCAGTTGCATTTCTTGCTATTGATTCTGAAACTGCTGAAGTGGATCTTCTTTATCAGCAGCTATATAATCAGCAAGTCAAAGCAATGTATCTCTGTCCAAAAATACAGTAAAACTACTGTGTCAATTTAATCAAAAGGTATCAGCTAGAGAAACCTGGAGAATTACATGACATTATTACATACTGATGGCTGTAAGATTGTCGAGTCTGATGACTGACAAGCTGGTAAACTGCAAACTGCTAAGAAATTCCTGGAAACACACTGATCTTGCATTATTAGACCAACAGATTTTCACCCACACTCACACAAGGAAGCAGAGATTTGACTTACTGAAAATGAAGACAAAAGTAGCTATTAGTAAATATCTGGTCAATATGTGGTAAATATATGGTCAAATAAGAAATAAGTAATTAAGTAATAGACACAGTGATTGAGGTTTTATCCTGTAAAATGTGAAATATTCTTAACGTTCACTAATTTTGTATTTGCCGCACTATGGCATACAGTAACAGGAACCTAGGCCCTATTAACAGGCAATTTTAAAACGTATCAGAGATTCTGGGCTCGTGGACAAAACTAACACTAAACAATTGATCTGTCTTATGTGTAACCAATATCAGAGGAAAGATGTTAGGTATATTCTTCTATACGTTGTTTCACTGATGAGAACCCTACACTGAAGGATTGTTGCAGGTATCCAGTTACTAGTACACTTTGAGTCAACTGTGGTCCTGGCAGACATAAAACATAACAGTGTCTGGGCTTTAACTTTCATTTCCAAATCTGTCAACCTGTCAGGATATTACAGATCAGCTGTGCTGTGCTAGCAGCTCATCAGTGTGTCTAAATCCCTGGAAATTACAGTTAAAAAGACTTTTCTGGACACACATGAATGTGATGGAAAAAAGTGTCATCTGTTGCAGCTTCTTAACATGTAGAGGAAATGCTTCTATTGCTATACTCTTTAAAAAATAACGATTTGTACACTCTCTCAGAAGAGAGCCAGTTCTACCAACTGCACACCAGGTGGTGTTGCTATGTCTTTGTCTCTTACTTCTTGCTTTTGAAGTGATCACCATCATAATCAATGGCACTTCAGTATATTCACATGAAAAATTTAAGACAATCTGTAAATCTATAAAGCCTTTTTATTATAGATCTTTCATTCTCATAAATTGTACACAAGACCAGATGCAATTTGAGTTGTCCTCTTTCCTTCTCTGAGATCCAAGGTGGTTTGGCTTCCAAGACAAAAAAATATCTTAACAGATTATAACAGAAGCAAATTAGTCCAAAGCAAGACTAAGATTAGGAAAAAAAATTATTTAACAGCATACTTTATGCCAATATGCCCCATTATTCAGCGTTGACAACAATCCAAATCGTAACCCATCAGCATTCCGCTAGGAAAGGTAGCTCCCTGATCAAGAATCATAGAGGAGGAAGACTGATGTCCTCCTGCATATGAAATAATGTTCACGTGGCTGCACTGTGCAGCATATGGCTATACAGTATTCAGATGAGGTCCTAAGGAAGAAAAGTCACCTGCACTTCATTGCCTTTTCATACAGAATCACAGAGAGAAGACTAAGCCATCTATAATACCATAACTAATTATATTTTTAAAATGAGGCATTAGTCCAGTCCTTAAAAAACATCCTAGTGTGAGGGATGCTTTGACATTGCATTATTTTATGCATAGAAGAAATAGAAGTTAGTGTACAGGTCAAGAATGCTTTTGTTTACTCCTTTTTCAAGCAAATTAGTTATAGAAGGTTTTTTGTCTGCTGGTACTATTCACGTTGGCTTTTGGTCTGTCATTTCAGGAGTACTGTTTTAAATGACAATAATTTCTTAGATGTATTGAATACAAAAACATGTTTAAGAAATATTTTTTTTGATTTTTAGAACTAATTAGAATTCAGATTTGAAAGATCAAATCTGCAGAAAAAAAAGAGAAACAGATCTTTCATTTCGCCTCATTAAAAGTCCATTTTAATCCGTTAGAAAAACAACACAACTCTCAAAGTTGGTTTATTTGAAGGATTCAAGGGAACTGCTTGCTTCGTCTGCTGCATGCAAAATCATATAAAGGACTAGATCATTAGTTGGTGTTAGACATTGCTGAACTTTACAGACTTCAATATATTAATTCATTAATTTGTTTTATGGCTGTAAAATCCATTTGTATATATAATACCTAGACTGACTTTCCATAAAACTTATTGGGGATTTTTACAGGGGAACTTAATTCATCTTTACAGGCTACACCTGCAGGAGCAGGTAAAGCAGATTGGTAGAAGCAGACATAGAGTGAAATATTTTGTCCTGAGAAGTCTACACTAAATACCTTTCATATTTTATTTATGTATGTGTGCATGTATTTATTTATACCAGAAGTAACTTTGTATTATTCCACAGACTCAATGCTCATTTGTGGCTAGACATGCTCCTGGGTATCTTCCAGTTTAAGTACATCCAGAAGAAAACCAGCTCATAAGTACAGTGATGGGTTGGTTTCCATGATGCAAACCAAGCACAGTAAATGGTACGATAAAGAAATTTCCTTCAAAACCACACTCTCGATCCTTACCAAAAATGCTACTGTAGACAGCTGCAGCTGCTTATTATCTTCAACGCAACTCCAACCTGATGTGAAATTTGTCATTAGAGAATAATTGGGTCAATAAGAAGATACTTCTAGACATAAAGAAAAAAAAAACAGAGATGAAATGGTGGTGTCCATGCCTGTTTAAATCTCATTGCCCTTGTTTAATACTTGTTTGTGCTTCTTCCATTCCCACAGTCTTTTAAGAGTGGGTGCTCCTGTTGTATATTACATTTAGAGTTCATCTGAACTCTGATGCTTTGTTGAGATGTGTATTTTGGAGTTAAACAGAGCCTAGTTGCTTTTCTCTTCAAACAACATTTGGAGTGCTTGGATCTGACTTCGGATACAAATTTCTAGCACTTCAGTAGTTCTTGTGTATTCAGATGTTCTCTTTACTGCTTACGCTTACTTCTTGTTTTTTTTAATTTTTTTTCCTCCCTAGAAGTACTTGTCATAGACCAGTTTAAGTCTAGCTTGCTATAAATTGGTGTCTCTGTATAACAGTCATATGTGCATGTATTTTCTTACACATGTACACAAACACACATAAAACAGTGACCCTATAGACACAACATAATTTGTGCCTAATATATATGTATATAATAATTCAGACTTTGTATATGGCAACATGAAAATATCTGTCACACTCCAATGTAAGAATTATGAAGGAACCTATATCTTCAGTGCCCTCTTTTTTTAATGTCGTGGTGATCTTATGTTCAGAATGATGTCATTACCTTGAAGCTGTAGATGTTGCCATCTTTGTAAGAAAAATCCTATTTAGAATCCCATGTTTGAGACTATGAACTTAGGCAAAAGTCTCAGCTTTACTGTGACATTTCTTTCCAGCTACAAGCCTATACATCAACCTAACTGTTACATCTTTTCATAGTCATGAGCTATATGAGTCAACGAAAGTTCTGGGTCAGTACTGTGACAGTATGAGGAGATTTTCATTTATAATGTATTCTAAGTATCAATAATGATAGGCTATAGTTTTACTTATGCCCTTCATAATTGCAAACTTGGACACCGACAACTCTTTTAGAGTCACAAAACTCTCAAAGATATAAGGAGATCCAAGCTGTACAGTGCCTGCCCTTGACAAAAATTCTGTGTCTTCTGAGTCACAGCACTATTTGCAAAGAATTTTGCACTGAATATGCTGGCATAATGATTGCAGCAGCAGATTATAAATAGCTGTATTTATACATAGCTCTAAACTAAAAGAGCAGCAGCTTGCTTGAGACATTTATAGTAAGAATATTTTTCCCCTATCTTTAATTTATTCCTTTCTCCATTATGCTTCAGAGAATGCTGGGCTTGAAGCTTTAAAACTTATGACTCCTCAACATGAAAATAGACAGTTCTTAATCACATTTTAGGTGTTGTGGTTTTCAGAGAGAGGAGCGGCAGCTGTATGCTTGTCCTGTTCCTTAGCAACAGAGCAAAAGGAGCTCAGGAGACTCCACTGGTGGGAGCCTGAGCTGCTCACGTGTTGCTCTCAATATCTCTCTCCACCTGTCACAGCCTACGGGATGACCAAAATCAAAACCAGCTTTCCAAGGAAATGTTCTGTATATATGATTTAATACTACTCCATACCAAATGTGTGATCACTGAACGCTACATTTTCTTGGTTAAACACTCAATTGTCAGGAGGGGGAAGAAAAAAATGTGGAAAACACGTATGTTAAGCTCTCAGCTATGCCAGTTAAATTTTCTTATAAGTTTTGCAGTGTTTCTTTAAAATACTTGCTCTCAGTGAAGATATTGAGCAAAATCTCCCTAGTTTCAAGGACAGAAAATCCTCATTATTTCCATTTTCCGTACAGCCCAGTTTGTGGAGCCATAATAAATTCAGCTTTCCTTTGAAAAGGCAAATAACTTGTCTAACCTTCATGGTACTTCATAGCCATTTGAAAGGACATCTTAATGTAATGTAGTAATTTAAACAGAAGTAAAAAACATGATAAGCCAGTAAATAAATATCCCAAACAAACCCTTTCCCAAGGTTTTAAGACACTTTAGATTAGACTAATCCCATCTAACTTTGGGGACACAGCTGTAGCATTTTAGGAGGGCATTGTCTTATTCTCCATCTTCAGTAAATGGAAAAGATAATTCTGATTTCCTATTCCATCACCTCCACCCCTGCAGCAGTGTGGCCCCCATGGCAGCAGTGGCCTGCCAGGGGCTGGGGCTAGGTCTTCCTCTTTAAAATGTTAATTGAACTGACTGAGGTTTTGTTCCATATACATGGTGCATGCTCCCTTTTGGTCATAACAGGATTTTAGGTGTGACAGTAGGCTGAGTCATCCTCTCAGATGACCTTTCAATTCTTTTCTCCCCTTAGAGGGAAAATTAACACAATTAATTTTTCACATGAGGTTCCACTACTCCTTCCCCAATATCTGAGATCAATTTAGGACCTATCTTGTGAATTTTTGAATATGGAAGTGCCAAAACTCTTTTGTTGGTTCCAGGTGCAGGATCAAATGAGACACCCCCAGCCCCCCCAAAAAAACCCAAACCCAACAAAACACAAAATTCACCATTGTTGGATAATAGAAAGCAATAAATCTGTCATCTGTCTCCTGCCCTCATCCTTTCAAGATGCCAAGATAAGTGGAGAACTATAGCCTGTTTGAATCCTCCTCTTTCTAATCAACAGGTGCTGGAGGTCCTATGTACCACCCCAGCTATCCCCTCTTCTCCCCTGTCATTGATGGTCTCAACCAGAGCAGAGATATATGCAGAGATTGAACTTGGATCAAATGTGTGTGCATGGTATTGGTGAGTGTTTGAAAGAACAAGCTTGGAGAGAAAAAGTCCCATCCCATGGAGGAAAGTGTAAGGAAGAGTGGGTCCTAGAAGAAAATGGGCACGGAGAGGATGTCCTATATCACTTACTAAGCTGGAAGATAGCAACCACATGTTATCTGAAAAGACAGTCCAGTTGGTTTTAGAATAACAGAGTCTTGAGCTCTTGTCAAACCACAAACAAAATCATCTTCCCAGCATGATCACCATCATCATACATTACATTCTTCCACCTCCTGATTTACTAAGCCGACAGTGACTGGTCATGGTCACAATTAAATATTCCTGTCTGTATCTTAGAGGTGAACAATTTCATTTCTTTTTACACAATTCAGAAGGTTGATGCTAGCCTGAAATAATGTATAGACGGCCTACTGTTATTCCTTGCATGTATGCTTACACTGTAAAATTAGAGGTAATATAGATAATTTACTCTTTTTTTAATGCAAGCAAAATGTTAATGGTGACAACACAAAAAGGAGTGATGAGGTCTGAGGTGGGGACAAAGGATTCTAAGCCCACTCAATGAACGACATATTCTGTGGCTTTTGTCCAGAAAATTCATTTTCATAGCTCTTCTAATCTTTTGTTTAAGTCTCATTGTACAAATATTAACAGGTTACTCAAAGCTGATATGTGTTTTATTTTAGTTCACTATCATTTTAATCATCAAAAATTACATGCTGTTTTTCCTCCTCCCCATCTCCAGTTCTGTTATGCTTTTTGCAGCTTGAAATATCATTAAGTAAATTTCCTCAGGCCTCTTGCTCTTCATTTCTGCTGACATAAGAGTAAATATATTTTGAGCAAGTCTAAAATTTGTACCAAGAACTTCTTTTCTGTCTTCTAGCACTTACGTTAAATTCTTACAGAATTTTGGCTAGTTTCAGGCTTTCAATTCCTTCATTTACAAAACTGAAATAATAACTATTCCTTTACTCCACAGAAAAATGTTTGCTTCAAAGCTTCAGTCTTGTAATAATAATTAAAATGAATGAAGGAACACAAAGCAGGCTTATGTTTGCTCACTTTTTACGACAAACAATAAAATAGGGACTAGAATAGAACAGAACAGGATACTTATTGCAAAATCAGAGTTTATGAGTGTTTGGAAATAAGTTCAGGGAACTAAGTCATTTAAACATTAAGATATTCATAAAGGCCTGGAATTATATTACTTAAATGTAAACATAACATTTTTCGCAAAAAAATCATATGCCAAGGCTATTCAGTCTGCTGACCCATGTGTGTCCTGGCTGCAGAATGTGATTTTCAAAGGTGGTCCTCTGTCAAAATAAATCATCACATACTGTTTTCAAGGAGACATTCTTTAATTCTCTATCATACTTAGGCTTTCAAACTAGGATTTGTTTTACAGATTCATGATGTTGAGTTCCATGTGTTTCTTTATTTCACTCTCATTAGGACATGGAATGCCCTTTTGAAATCTTGAAAATATCTACTTTTATCACAACTGTTGTTACTGAATTGCTGTCTAAAATGAAAGAAATTTTGGCTTCTCTGTAAGTGAACAGTTGCATTGGATTTTTTTTCTTTTTTCTTTTTATCAGAGACTAATTAAAACAGAAATCATTCTGCAGTATGATAGATCAGATAAAATAACCACAGATAGGTGGCATTAATATAGAACTGAAGAAAGCCTTTTTATAAAGGAATTAACTTTCTATAGAATGTTTTAAGTACAGAGACTAGAAAGCAGAAAATATTTTCCCTACTATTGCCTTACGATACTTTGATATGTGAGTTATAACCTACCTTAATCTGTAGTAGCAATAAGAAGAGTTAGCAATTCAGGGGGATTTCCTTATGCAGATTGGCTGTCCACCCAGAGGCAAAAGGAAGAAATAAAAGAAATAATGCTTTGCATAGAGTTTTATGACTTTAGTGCTTTCATTAAACTACAATATAAGTAAGCAGGTTTTACCTAAGTACATTAATTCTGCAGTTTTAGTTGTATATTATTCATTTCTTGTTTTAATCTGTTGCCTAATGATTGTATGAAGCCTTAAAGAGCTGGCACATTTCACCATAAAGGTGTTTGCTTTGAAGTCACATGTAAAATGACTCCTTTGTTTCATTGCCTCCACATGAGACTACTGTGGGATTAATTAATTTGTTTATAAATCATTCTCATACCCTTAGATGAATTGCACAATAAAAACGCCAAGTGGTAGTGTTAAATAGCAGAACTTAACAAAAAAAAGTATTATATTTTATTCAAACGAGATTAGATTATAATATTTATGTAACTTATTTACTAGGAATAGAATAGGAAAAGTTTATATTGTGGTTTCACGTTAATTTCTCCATAAATGTACTTTTAAAAGAAATTTATTTTCTATGGCTTCTGCAGAGATTTTAAGGTTTTAGAGTACAAAATTTCACTATGCCACACAGTTTGATGCTGCAGTTAGCAAAACATTCTGCTGATACCAGGTACTACTTCAAAACTAGTAAAATTGTTTCAAGCTTAATCACGTAATGAGCTGAATGTAAAATGTACAGTGTTTAATATGGAAGCAACACTAGCAGCTCCAGACAATTAGATTTGTTTACAAAAGTGGGGTTTTCTCATGGATTTAATAGAAAAAAATAGCATGCTAATTAGGAGTCTAGAAAAATTCTTGGTTATGAACTTCCAAGCTTGTAGGATATTCCTACCTGATTAAAAAAAAGAAAAAAGATAAATTAAAAAAAAAGAGAGAAAAAAGAAATAAGAATAAGTTGTCTGCAATCATTAATTGCTACAATCCTGCATGGCACTGAGCCTCATTAACTGACACTAGTGAGAACTAAGCCTGCTTAGTTCCTCACAGAAATTCTCAAAATTGCGATACAATTTCAAGTAGCTAAACAGAAAAAGCAGTGAAAGTCTGTCTTTTATGACATGAAGCTTGCTCAATGAGAAGTGCAAAGATTTTTGTGGTCATCCCATTCGCTTCCGTATGTTGTCTCTTGAAGATTCTTATGAATCTTTGACAGACTTTCAATTTTCTCAGGTGGGCTTCCCTTCACAAAGTTATTTTGCTTTGCAAATACCATGACTCCACCTCAGTACAATGCCTTATAAGCAGCTTTCCTGAGCATCATACCATATTTTGTATAGCTCGTTTATGACCATATCTGCTGATGTCCATCTGGTTGTGTTCTGGACAATGACTTCTTAAACACCTGAACTGTCTCCTTGACTCCATGTCTAAAAGGGGACTCATCATCTGTGTGACTTTTGTAATTTGAATTGCAGAGGCTCTCTGGTGAGTGCAGGGTCAATATCTGACTTCTTGAAAGATATAATTCTGCTAAGATTTTCTAGTTTATAAATAAGATTTCCTTGTCAGATCAGAACGGTTCCCAGCTGTAGAAATATTTTCTCTGCTGCCTCTTATCTACTGCATTTTCTTATTCTTTCCTGATGTCTAAGAGGGAGAAAACCTGCTGCAAAATACTTAATAAGATGCTGAAGGAGATCCATGTTTTGTATAAACTGACACAGTTATCTATTTTATCTGTTCTCTGATATATTAGCCCAATTCACTTGGTGAAATAATTTTAAAAGACACTTCACCTTCAAATTGTCTATTTACTATAATTCACTATAATTCATTTCTACTAAGAGTATTCTTACTAATATTAAGATTGGGTATTTTCCGGAATGCGGACTGTGTCACTTAATGCTTAGAGAGTAGTAGGAGAAAATATCTTCAGCCTACAGTTGCTTAAGATTAAATGTTTTAGTTCCGCATTCCAAAACACAACCATTTCTAAGTGTCGCTTTTGACAAATGGTCCTACAGATTTCCCACACCCAAATGCTTAACACACAGAGGCAGCTACTGTGCAACTTCCAAAATGCGATCTTGGAAGAATACTGTGAAATAAAGTCAAAACTGGATTTGAGTGCGAAAATGCCTCCATTTGATAAAGAGATCAAGATGGTACGTGATGTAAAATCTGTACAGAGGCCATGCATCATATCATGCCTCCTCTGACCCATTCTTTCTGAAGTCTTACATTTAAACAAGTCTCTGTGAATGAGTAAATCAGCATTCCAGCAGGATTTTAATATTGTGTCCTCTTGGGAATCTCTGTTTTGGAAACTGCCCTGTCTTTTTAAATTTATTGCTCAATTTCCATTCACAATTTGGCTTAGAAAAGATAGAACACATTGCTAATGAAAAATACTGTGTAATTGACATAGGCAACTAAAACTGTTCTGTCACAGGAATAAAGAGAAAAAGCTAAAGATTTGCATTAAATACGTTTGTTGTTTCAAATTAAGGTTTTGAAAATCATCACAAATCTGAAAAGTTTGTTTTCTTTTCTTCCTTTCCATTCTTTTTCATTTTTTTCTTTTCAGTCTTTTTCTTTCCATTGTTCTTCTTTTATTTGCCTTTTTTTTTTTTTAAATCTTTGATAAGAAAGAGTTACCAGTGTATAAGGGTTGAGGGGGACCATGAGGCTAAGACATTGATGGGTTATGGTCTGGATGAGCTTATGCTGGGATAGGAACAGCTTCAGGTTGCCTTCCAGAGTAACAAAAACATTAATAAGTCTTTCTGGGACTGTATCTGATCCCTATCAGCATAGTCCCCATTTTTTACCACCAAGAGATCAATGAGGTGAAAAATCAGTTTCTACATCCCTCTTCTACTCCTTCACTGGAAAGTAAAAAAGAGAACAGGAAAAACTTGAAAAACTGAAGTGTAGTGGAGTGAGTGTTGATACAGTCCATCGAACGTAGCCATAACTGGATATTGTCAATCAGTCAGGATGATTTTATTCTGATGTTGGGTGAAAAAGCTTTGAGAAAGGATAAGCTAACATTGAAGAGTTCTGCTTTTGGTTGTTATGTAGAAGCAAATATAGCAAGATAGAACATCAAATGGAAAACTACAAATGGAGAACTACAGTTACCATAAGCACCTGAAATTATACAATTTAACAAAAGCTTCGAATAAGCAATTTATTTCCCAGAGAACTGAAACTGACAGTAGATATCAAACAAATATGTTAAGGACTCTGCTTATTTGCTCCTAGTATAGTAAAAAGAATTAAGAAAAATCCAATTACCCCATACATTTTGTATCTGAAGGACAAAATAGTATGAAGTGACAAGAAACTTACCATAGGCTTTCTTATACTATGAGATTCTATCCTTATACATACATGCGATTTACTGCCTGGTAATGCTGCAACAGCACAGGTTTGACTGAAGAGTTATGAGTTAGAGTTCATGTCAATGTGTTCTAATTTAATTATTTATATGGAATAATAATACAAGTCACATGCAATAAGAAATATAAATGCTGTAAAAGAATATATTTGTTTCTTTTCTGTGGCCTAAAATGTGAGGTTCTTCTTTCAGTAGTTTACCTATTAGTATTTATCTAGTAGGTGTCTTCCTTGCAATACTCCAAAAACCAATACACTAGGCATATTCAAAGATGATTCTCATGAAACTAGAAAACTGGCATAATGGAGTTTGAACATCCACAATCCCCAAGAAAATAAGGAACTCCTGCATAAAATGTGAGAAGTTGAAAATTTCAGATGCATAATTTAAAAATTTTTAAATTTAAAAAGCTCTTTTTAAAAAATAGTCTTTATTTTGGACTATCTCTGAGGAGTTGGTTACTTGGAATGTTTTGCTTCATTGTCCTAACCAAGTAAGTAAGGGATACCTGATTTTTTCACCCCACTTAACAGATGTATCTGTACATACCTGAGTGCTTAGACACTAAGACTGTAGAACAATATGCTGCAAAATGGAGTACTT
This sequence comes from Phalacrocorax carbo, assembly GCF_963921805.1. Lineage (NCBI taxonomy): Eukaryota > Metazoa > Chordata > Aves > Suliformes > Phalacrocoracidae > Phalacrocorax > Phalacrocorax carbo. The sequence goes on from NC_087513.1 coordinate 164,975,697, forward strand.
GTGAAATAATACCTTATAGTGTGAAATACCTTATAGTGTGAAATACTTCTCAGTGCGTGTGTGTGTGTGTGTAGGTGGTGTCCTGTATACAACATAGACATTTGAGAGACACTTTTAGCATGTCAAATATTCTCTTGACTATGTGTCAGACATAGAAAATGGTTTCCAAAGTAAGACATAACCACTGTCTCCAAGAAAAGTAGAAATACTTACCTGAAGGTCTTTTTTAACATCTGACAGGAACAAATCACATCAGAAAATATCTGAAAAATATCATCACAGCTTTTCTATTCTCACTGTCTGCTGAAACTCAAAGACTAAAATGCATTTCTGACTTTTAAGGATAGATTTTGAAGGTCACATTTACAATGAATTGGAACTCTCTACAGTTCAGCTTCAGTAGACATATCTTTGTCAAAGCAAAATCTCAAAGGTTGTATGCTGCATGCAATAGCATGACAACATGGCAACTCCCTCTAACTCTTATCTGGTACTAACCTAAACAATTGTATTTGTTTCCAACAGTATCAAATAATTATATTCTTTTATTTCCCCTCTTCTTTGTTCATGAGGTAAACAATACAGAAACCTGCTATGATATGGAAATAATTCTGTACAATACAGTGTGTAGAGAAAAGAGACCTGAAAAAAAAAAAAAAAAGAAAAAAGAAAAATCGTCACAGAAAAATTGTCACAGAAGCATCATGACCTTACTTAGTCAAGAGTTGAGTAACTGAGTGTCATGATCCATGGCTGTCAGGTCAGAGTAATCACACCAAAAACCTGCCAAAACACATGAGTTATGACATGAGTTTATTACAGGCAGCACCCTGTTACGAAATAGTCTCTGAAACAAAACGTATGTGTATGTAAGAAAGGGACTGCCTGGTATGATGTAAATCCAGGTAAACCGGTTGGGTCAGCTGGACCTGCCAGCCAGTCACAACAGACCACATGACTGGGAGAGAGGAGTGACCTGTGGGTTGAATGGCACCTGTGGCTGCCTGCAGGGGTACAGGACTTCCACCAGAAGCTGGGGTGGGGCACCTGCCACTTTTTCTCTTGAGTAAAAGTTGTGGCTGTACTACTTGTGTGTCTACATGTGCCTGTGTGTGTGCAGAGCTTTTCCTGATAGCCTGTGTTTTCTTTCTGCCACTTCACAAACTGCGCTTAAGAGTGTCACTTCATCTGGTGTTTCTTCCCCGCTGCAATCAGTGACAACACTATGGGAAAGACCCCACTATTAAAATTTTATGAGCAGAATCACTGGGTCAGTCATAACCTTTACAAAAAAAGTAGGCGTAGATGTTTGGGAAGTTGCCTAAAGTACTGTGGAAACATTCTTTTGTGTACAAAAAAAATCATCTCTTATAAAAGAAAGAAGGAGAAAATGCTCTGATTTAGAAATATTATCCATGGAAACTTTTAGCAAATATATCTGCTAATTTCAATGTTAGGGCCATTTATTGGAAAACATTTTACACACTATTTCAAAATATTAAGTGACTAATGTTTTGCTTTACCTTTGACACCACTACCACCCCCCAAGAACCCTTTTTGGGGTTTTGTTTCTTTAAGTCAATAGAGAAGAAAGGGTACTGTCAAGGGAGTGATCCTTCTTATCCTAAGGTAGAGATCTTTATCTGGCCACATTATTCAAACTTAAAAGTGTCTATTGCCATCTGTTGTATATGAGGGGGAATCTTTAGTAGCTTGTTCAGTAGAGGTTTATACCTGTAGACATATAGAGAATGTTCCCTTTGCCTATACACAGATATTTGGCATAATTTCATGGTCCTTTGTATAACCTCTGACTGTCGCTTCAGAGAAGCACTGGTCTTCTCCATGTTCTGTTGCATATCATCTGTATCTGAGTGGATGTCATATCTACAACATCCACTAGACGACTATGTATAGGCACTTGAAATATACCTGTAAAATGCAAAATTCACTCCTAGGATTGGACTTAATTTGTTACTATAGCTGTCTACAGTGTAGCTGTATTCATGTGGACTGAGATGCTAAGAACTCATCATACTCAGTAAAACTCTGCTGAATATAATCTAGAGAGTTATTTAGTTCACAAAAGACTCCGTTTGCTGCACTGATTATCTCTCTTCACTAAAATGTGACCTTAGGTGACTTTGATGTCCACTGTTGTGGACACCTGTATTTAGCACCTAAATTTAAGATGACCTGAATCTTAATTTTAAAGCTTGATGACATAAATCCATTCTTCTCACTTAATTTCTCCCAAATTCACTCACTGGGGTATCTCAGGGAGGGGCTGAGTTTACCCATAACTTTCATCGTGTTCTGTTTTTGATGGGAGACATTCCAAGCATAACTGTAGTTCTTGGGAACTTATGCATAACTGCTGCCCCCTTCCATTTCAGTTTTGTGTTCAGATTCAGATCTTAGAGATACAGAGCTTCCTGAAAGTGTTTACTTTCTTGAACTATAGAAGAAAACAACAACAACTATATTTGTGATTTAAGCATCATTTTGGTGTCTAAACTTAAGTGGGGAGAATTTGATCTTCAATTTTCAAAACAGCATAAGCCTTCTTGAACTGCTGAATGATTACTTGTGTTGTATTTAGTTTAGCGAAGGTGTGTTGCATCAGGCAATCATGTCATGTAATGTTTTTATTGGAGTTTAAGTAAATTCTACATTTCTTCATCTAATCATCTAATGTCTGTATTTATAACTTGAATCTGAGTGGTTCTATTAACCTTTCATTATTTTATTAATTTAGTTAATCTACTCATCTAATCCAGACAGCATACTGAAAATCATCCTGATTACAGGTGGACAACCAGCATACATCTGTATGGGCCATCTATTCTGCATGGTTCTTCCCCCAGCCCCCACAACTGTAATCTCACAGTGGTACCATGTCTCATTATCTTCAATCACATCTGTTGACACATTCTGAAAATAAAAAATACTTCAACACTGGAGGAAAGGGAGGTTTAGATTATGGATATTACAGCAGGTGCTGGGAAGCCCACTGAGAGAAAACAGTGTCAAACCTATACAACATGAACACACAGCTTGCTGTTGCTTTGAGTACAGGCAATTTTATGGCAAAGCAAGGACACAGGGGAACACATTCAAGAACAAATAAGTAAAAGGGAAATAAAACACAAAGTAACACAGGCAACCCAAAAAATAGGAAAATGGCCAAATGTACATTTTTACCATCTGGCCAAGAGCAAGGTGCCTGATGCCTTTACACATGGGATATTGGCAAAATGAAGAATGCACATGGTGTTTCATGCAGTAAGTAGAAAATGTCGTTCCATTGTTCAGGGTTTTAACATCACAGTAAAAAGAAAAAGATAAATGATTCTTATTGCTACCTGCAGTCAGTCAGATAGAGGCTGACTGGTTTAGTTGGGAAATTTTCTGAGTTTCTGGAAATGCAAAAATATGTTGGTGCTATTTGTTTTATTTCTTTATAGACACCAGTCTGATGAAAAATACATTGCAAACATAAAAAACCCTGCACCACTTTTAGTACATGACAACCTAAATTATGTGAACAGTTGTTTGCAATTAAAGGGACAACTCAACTGATTAGGTCAAGTGTTTTATATACATATAAATATAATTTATTTTGTATGCCAGTAGAATTTAAATGTTAAATATACATAAAATATAGAATATGACATAGCTATAATACTGTAGCAAATTATGATCATTTTATGCTTGTCCAAAAGTAATGTTTTAAAGGAAAGTAACAGCAGAAAAAAAAAATTGTTTAGATTGAAGAATTAGGCTTTGATCAACAGAATTGGATGAAAATTTTAAATCTCTGACAGATTTCTTTTGTGCCTTTGGAAAAAACATTCACTTCTAGGGCATCTGTTTTTAAGATCCTTGTTTTGCCAGTGTCCACAAAAACAAGCCCCTTCCCAGTGCAGAAACACAGACTAGGTGGAATTCAGGTAATTTTAACTTTAAATCTGTACAATTTGGATTACTGCATGTAGCATTTTACAATGAGATGGATAGACTTCATTGACTATATTGATGACATCCCCCTTCACCATGTCTTAATTCAGTTATATGGAATAACAAGTGACACTTGAGAAGTCCAGATATCATACCTGGCCTTGAGCTGCTGTTCCAGAAAGATACAGACATTTATAGGCCATGTCTTATATCTGCCAGCTCTGTGAATATGATTTACATAATTAGTAATCTCAAATTCCTCTTTCTGGTTTTAGTAGAACTGGTACAGTACCTACCAAATTGGTACAAAAATTTTCTGGATAGTTGCTGTGATCTGTTAGATCTTGTTTTGCTTAGACACAAATATTTCTGTGTTTGCAGAACTTTATGTGTGAAGCTTATGTATGCTATGTGACTGAGGTTATATGTGGCAGCTGAGTAGAGTTTTTACAGTGTAAATTTGGATTATTCATGTGCTGAGACCATTACACTTAACTCCTTTGTAGTTCTATAAAAACATTTTGTTTTATAAACCCATATTATACGTATATTAGGAAAGGATGCAGGTCATAAAAATGTGAGAAAGTTCTGTTGTAAACATAAAATGTGTGAGGGGATGCTGTAGAATCACAGAATCATTAAGGTTGGAAAAGACCTCTAAGATCATTTGTTAAATTGTCAACCCAACACCACCATGTCTCCTAAACCATGTCCTCAAGTGCCACATCTACACGTCCTTTAAATACCTTCAGGGATGGTGACTCCACCACCTCTCTGCACAGCCTGTTCCAATGCTTGGCCACTCTTTCAGTAAATAATTTTTTCCTAATATCCAATCTAAATCTCCCATGACACAGCTTGAGGCCATTTCCTCTCATCCTATCACTAATTGCTTGGGAGAAGAGACCAACACCCACCTTGCTACAACCTCCTTTCAGGTAGTTGTAGAGTTGTATCTGAGCTATCAGGTGAAAGAGGTCAATTGGTTGTGCTGCATCTAGGAAGATGAATAGGAAATTGGTGGGATACTACCAGCGCTTCTAAAAACGCAAGAGCTCAGGCCTTGAAGCACAGAAAAAACAGGAATATCAAAAGCAAGGCTTCGAGAGAGGAAGGACAGTCATTCACAGAGCCAGGCACCCAGGAAGCTCATGCCCCATGGCAACAACATAGCAGCCGTGCTCACAGCTGGAAAACTCAGATGAAAAGCACTCATCAGCTCCTGCTCAGCATGTTGAAACCAGCAGGAAGAAGAAGCAGGGAGTGTTAGGAGTGGGGGCTCCCCTCTGTAAGTGGCTGAGGCACCCATCTGCCAGCCTGACCCTGAGTCTCAGGAACTTTGCTAATTGCCTGGAGATGAAGTCCAAGATGTCATGGAGATACTACCTAGACTCATCAAGCTCACAGAATTCTTCCTTTTACTACTTTTCTACATGGGCACAAATGATATGATGAAATGGGACCTGGAAAAAAGTCAAGCAGGACTACAGAGACCTGTGTGCTAAAATAAAAGGTTGAGGTACTCAGGTTATTTTCTGCTTTACCATGCTAGTCAGATGGAAGAGTGTAGAGAGAAACAGATGTATCAGGCAGTTCAATCCTTGGCTGCATGGCTGTTGTCACCAGCCAAGTTTCAGCTGGAATGACCATGGGACACCATATGAAGACTGTGGGCTACTGGGAAGAGATTAATCAAAAAGTGTCAAAAGACATCTTTGCCGAAAGGCTGTCTAAATTAGTAAAGTGGCTTTTAAACTAGGCTTCCCAGGGAATTATGGCCAAAGCAAGGATCCAGGTGAAAATGTAAAACTGCATGATGAATGTGTTGGAGAAATGGGCTGAAAGGAACCCCATGCAGTGCAACAAGGGAAAGTGTAAAATCCTGCACCTGGGGAAGAACAATTCCATGCACCATTATATATCAGGAGTTACCCATCTGGAAAGCAGCTTGGCAGAAAAGAAGCTGGGCATCCTGGTGGACACCAAGTTGGACATGAGTCAGCAATGTGACCTTGTGGCAAGGAAGGGTAATGGTAGCCTGGACTGCATTATGAGAAGTGTTGCCTATATGTCCAGGGTGGTAATCCTTCCCCTCTACTCAGCATTGGTGAGGCTGCACCTGGAGTACTGTGTCCATTCAGAGCTCCCCAGTACAATTGGTGGGATATCTTATATGACTGGAGGATGGCAGTGGATGGTTACGAGCTATTCAGGAACAACAAAAAGGGTAGAAGAGCAGTAGGGTTTGCGCTCTATAGAAGAGTAGCTAAGGGTTCTTGGAGGCTAGCTATAGAGAAAAGAACAGGTCTGTAGAATGTTTTTGGGTTAAAATTAGAGGTATCACTTTGTGAGATCCTATAGTATGTGTCTACTACAGACCCCCTGATCAGGGAAATTTGGTGGACATCTCAAAGAAGCCTCAGGTCTGCAGGCCCTAGTTCTCATGGGAGACTTCAGCTGTCCTGATACTTGCTGGGAAATCAATACAACAGTGTACAGTCAAATCTAGCATATTTCTGGAGTGTGTCAGGGAAAACTTCATAATGCTATTACTGGACATGCCAGCTGTTAGGACTGATGCTCCTCTGGATCTACTGCTTACAGATAAGGAAGTCTTGGCAGAAGTGACCCTGGATGGCAGCCTAGGCTGTAGCAATCATAGATCATAAGATCATAGAATTTAATATCCTAAGGCATGTGAGAAAGACAAATAGCAAAATAAAAACCATGACCTTCAGAAGAGAAGATTTAACTTACTCAGGGAACTGTTGGGAGGGGTCTCATGGGAATCTGTCCCGGAGGGCAAAGAAACATAGGAGTGCTGGAGATAAAGAAAAAGGATCTTCTCAAAGCACAGAAGTGGTCCATCCCCCTAAGCAAGAAACCAGATCAACAAGAAACCAACCTGGTTAAAGAGTGAGCTCAAATACAAGAAATTAAGCATATCAGAGATAGTAAAGGGGACAGAGTCCAAAAGCAGAATTCAAAAATATTCTCATGTCCATAGTGTTAGGTTATGGAATGAAAGTCTTATCTTGGCAAATACAATGGGACATAGAGGAAAAATGACAGAGGGATGAACTCCAATAACCTGATCAGAGAAAATGAAGAAAACTGCCATGGCTCCTTCCAGGGCTGTCACAGGCTGATCAGTCCCATGGGTCAGGGATGACACCTTCAACATGAGTGGGAGAGGGTCTGTAGGTCACTGTACAGACTGAAATGGGTTACGGACTCTAGAGGTACAAGACTCATTATGGGATCGTAGAATCTTTCAAGTTGGAAGGGACCCATAAGGATCATCAAGTCCAACTCCCTGCTCCCTGTAGGATTATCTAAAACTAAACTATATGATTAAGAGCATTGTCCAGACACAGGATGTAGGGGAAGAACATCCTGAGCATGTATAAGTCTTATTTTGTACATTTTGGGGTTTTTTGGGGAGAAACCAAAAGTGGGGAAAGGGGGAGGTAAAGGTGCCTTGGGGATGAACAAACATGGGAAAATAGAGGGACAGGGGAATTAAGGAGCCAGTCACATGTAAACAGACTGCTGGTGGGTATGGTTGTCAGGTCATGCTCTGTACCTGATCACCGGAATCTGTCCAGCTCCATTTATGAATATTTTCCTGAGCAGAAGGTATGTCTGTTCCATCTGCATAAGTATATATGGGTGTCTATGTTCCAGTAGCTTTAGTGGGGCTCATAGGTCATAGGTCATGTGTGTCTGGGCTGCCAGCAACAGGAGACACCTGTGCATGCTGTGTGTAAGCACTAGCTGACATCAGGATGAACTAGCTGGAGGGTAAGGTAAGTGGCTTGGGAGACAATTATTGAGCCATGAGTCTGTCCTACATACTGGCAAGAGATCAGAGCTGTTTGAACACTTGACTACTGGGTGAACCAGGGCAGTTCAGTCCAAGTGTTGGAGAGACTGTGAGGTCTTGCTGATCAGCTACTGATAAGTCATAAATCTGGATCAGCTACCACCCCTTGCATATTTTCCCTCCACTAGTTATGAGGCAACTGGGACCAAGGGATAAATACTGTGCACATGTACAGAAAGCTTAAAAAGGAAAATCCAGGAAACTACAGTCAATCTCACTTCAGTGGCTGGAAGAGGTCTTCACAGCAGCTATTACCAGGCACATGAAGGAGTCTGGGAAAACTAAGTAAGGATTTACCGATGCAAAATTGTGCTTTACCAATTGTGCTTGCTTTGTATGAGGAAATAACTTGCTAGGCAGATGAAGGGAAGGATAAAGGCTTTGACATGGTCTCCCAACAACATCTTTGTTGTAAGATGGATTGGATAAATGGACCATAAGTTTTATGAAAAACTGTTTAAACAGACAAGTTCAGAGGATGGTGGTTAATGCAAGTAATCTAGAGTGAGTGGAGTTCCTCCAGAGTCGATCCTGGCTTCAATACCCTTCAGTTTCATTATAAATTATCTGCATGACAGCACTGAATGCACAGTCATCTCATTTGCAAGTAAAACCAACCTGAGGAGAGAGGTAGATAGGGTAGAAAGAAAAAATGGAAGACTGGGTCAACAAAAACTCTATGAGGTTCAACAAAAGGAGATGCAAAATCCTGCATCTGGGAGAGACTAATCCCCAGCAGCAGCACATGCTGAGGTAGACCTGATTGGGTGCAGCAATGCTAAAAAGTGTAGCAGTGAAGGAACTCATGTCCTGGGTTGCATCAGTACTTCAAGTCATGTGACTGTTCTACTCTGCTTGGTGCATGTTGTGCCACACTATGAATACTATGTCCACATTTGTTCTCTCTTGAATACTATGTCAGGTTTTATTCCTCCTAGCTCATGACAAGCATGGAAAAATATGACAGTGTTCCAAGGAGAGTTACTCAAGAGTATTTAACATAAAAAATTTTGAAGGAACTGGATTTGTTCAATAAAGAAAGGAGAAAGCTCATGGGAGATCTAATCGTAGTCTTCCAGGACCTAAACTATATTTAAGGACAAGATGGAGCTACACTTTTCATAAGGTGCACAGTGACAGGACAAGAGCAACAGACAAGAAGTCATTTCAGGGGAAATGCCTGAAGTAGCTAAATATATAGTCACTTATATATAGTCACATATATGTATATTCCTTAAGTGACTGAATCTATATATTTAAAAAAAAAACAAAACAAACCAAAACAAAACAAAGCAAAACAAACAAACAAAGAAAACCCCCCAAAAAACCTGCATAACAAAACTTGACAATAATTAGATGTTGGGATAGAATGCCTGGAGAAGTGGTGAAATCTCCCTTACTGGAAGTATTTAAGACTTGGCTTGATAGAGTCATGGATAACCTCATCAAAGTCACTGTTTTGAACAGAAGGCTAGGTCAGTTGATCTGCAGAGGTCCCTTTCAAACCTGACTTTTGTGTAATTCTGTGATTTCTATGCTTCTGTTGAAGAAACAACTTAAATGATGGGTAGTGAGATAAGCCATCCAACTCTTCCTTCTCACATCTCTAAATCTGGCATTAACAGTCCCCCACAAACATTCTGCATCATGCACTGTCAATCTAACACTGAGATGTTTCCTTTTCCTCCTCATTCTATAAAACATCAACCCCTGAAATTGTTGAATTTTAAGACAAAGTTCTTTTTTACCCTATAGAAGGTCTCAAGTCCTTCCTCTTTGCAGAATTTTATCAAACACATATTACATTTCATATTGTAGATGACCTTTTTTGTGATTATCATTATACATCACCAGCAGGGGTGAAATCTAGGGCATCTACTGTTGAATGTGTGATTATTTTTACTTAAAATGTCTTTACTTAAATTGTAGCAGCATCTTCAAATTATTGTCATTAGAAGCTTGAATCCTCTATAGGCCAGTTTCTAGCTAAAGATGTTTTGTTACGCTCACTGAGCAACACCTCACGCTTGAAATTTACTAAAATATGCATTGCTTATTATATTTTATTTTTCTCTAAAATAGTTGTTCTGGTCTGGAGTATACAGCGTTAACTACTGATTTTAGGGTTTTTTTTTAAGGTGGGGTTTTTTTGGTTTGTTTTTTTTTTTTTTTTTGAGAGAGAGGGTTCACATTCCAATAAACACATTTCAGATTTCAGGTAAATTGATTTTATACTATGCTTGTGGGCGCAATATGTTTCATCCTTATCTACAACATTAGTTTCATAGCAATTAATGTAACTCAGAGGGCAAGCAGTATAAGAATAGTAAAAACAGATTACAATGAAGAGCAAAACTAAAGATATAAATGAAATAAACAGTACTATGAGGTACTATAAGGGTTTTATTATTACTTATGGGTATGATAATATTACTATGGGAACAGCTTTTGCATTTGATGTGGTTCAGCTGTAAAATTGCTGACTGAAAAATGAAAAGAACAACAACAAAAAAGAAATTATGATTATTTTTTCCATAAAAAAAGTAAAAATTCATTTCCATTTTATATCATCCAACAGATAATATGAAAAAGAATGTGGATAAGCTGAAAAAGAATGATAAATTCTGTCTATGTCATGTGGGATTCATTGTCAAAGAAAGCAAGTCATACGCTTTATGTAGACTTCATTTCAATACTGAAAAGATTATAGATCATCCAACAGGTGTATTTTTAACAAGGATCAATTAACCATTGCACCTAAGCACCACACAGCCGTTTCCTCGCTCCCCTCCCTGGTGGGATGGATGAGAGAATCAGAAGAGTAAAAGTGAGAAAACTCATAGGTTGAGACAAAGACAGTTTAATACGTAAAGCAAATGCTGTGCACACAAGGAAAACAAAACAAGGAATTCATTCACTCCTTCCCATGGGCAGGCAGGTGCTCAGCCATCTCCAGGAGAACAGGGCTCCATTACACAAAGCAGTGACTTGGGAAGACAAATGCCATAACTCTGAACATCACCCCCCTCCCTTCTTCTTCCCCAGCTTTATATGCTGAGCATGACGTCACATGGTCTGAAATATCCCTTTGGTCAGTTGGGGTCAGCTGTTCCAGCCATGTCCCCTCGCAACTTCTTGTGCACCCCCAGCCTGCTCGCTGGTGGGGAGGTGTGAGAAGCAGAAAAGTCCTTGACTCCGTGTAAGCACTGCTCCGCTGTAACTAAAGCATCCCTGTGTTATCAACACTGTTTCCAGCACAGATCCAAAACATAGCCCCATGCTAGCTACTATGAAGAAAATGAACCCTAACCCAGCCAAAACGAGCACAACCATATAAAAGGAAGCCTGCAGAATCTGCACTTAAAGATAGAAAATATGTGTCTTTCTCTGGAAATAGCTTGCTTTCTCTCAGCTTAAGTGAAGGTCAGGCCAAAATTTTGAATGTTACCTTGCAGCAGCATACATATCAGGATATTATTTGCTTATGTTCTAATAACTAAGATTTTCCCTAACCCAACTCCTGCAGGTTTTGTCTATGTAAAGACTCAGTTGTATTTACAATACTGTACATTATATCTGAGAATCCTTGAAGATGGGATGTGAGTTATGTACCAACCAAGCTGTACTTAATGTGCCTCACAGTAACAGCTCTTTCCACTCTTATCCCCCTTTCTCTCTAGTCTGTGCAGTGACAGGAACCAAATATCTCTGCCTACCATGGATGGACTTGTCACTGATTCTGATAAGATTTGGCAGACTGGCTGCAGTAGCTGCTAGAAGAAAAGGCTATCTATCCAACAGTAGATGCCTATTGCATCTGCATGACATCACAGCAGCAGAAACTTGGTGTTTTGATCCAGGTAAGGTGAGTAAGTTTGTTGCTTGAACAGCTTTTCTGAAAGAAAGACAAGGTGGAAAATTCTGACGGCCACCAGAAAGGCAGCACTGCATTGATCTAAATTGGATTGATGAGATTTTGTTTGAGAAACAGTGGATTTGCCTGTGTAAATGTAGATACAAAACAATGAAAAATCTCAGACCCACTTCTGTCACTTCCACTGCCCGAGTTCTGACTTATGTCACCAAATTTCACATTTTCACAGATTTACTTTAGTAGTTATTATTCTTCATCCCTTCCTTTTATGAACAAAATGAACAGTGGAAGCACATAAATGTATATGTGAAGACAGAACATCAGAATCTCCATACTATTGTAATGAAATTTATGCAATGCTGACATCCAGGTGAATCTTCCTTTTAATTTAACTGAAAAGCTTGATCTAATGTTTACTTCCAGTATGTTGTGATAGACAGCAAAAATGAAGAAGTTGTTCAACAGAGGCAAACTGACAAAACACTTCAGCAAAATAAGAACTTTAATTTCTTAATACTGTCCCCAGAACCTCCCAGCTAGATGGAGAACTCAATTTTTTTTAAATGTACAATACTGTTAGAATCTGTCCATTTTTCCAACTGTCCAACAGTGTCAAGCAATTAAATTGTACTCTATTACTTATAGAATGGTTTCTTAGTAATTCTTAAGCAACTCCCTACTTGAAAATTACTATTTTTGAGGCTGACTACTGCCAGTGCCATCTGCTGTGGCTAGATCAGAGGATGAAATGCACTAATGTCAGTGTCTCTTTTGTCATTTCTCAAGAGACCAAGACTCTCTCTCACTCAGACTTCACAGCTCAGATCCCTCTAGATTTTATCTGGTATCTGAACCTTTCATGTTGGTAGCATAGTTTTCCACATCACTGGACTGACATACAGCCTCTAATGAACTGACTATGATTCTGAGCTTGGTTAAACAATGGAAAACACCCAAACTTTTAGTAAGTAATTGCTGCTGCAGAGCAACATACTGTACTTAGTGTCAGAAAGAGAGGGACAATTTTCTGACTGATTTGAAAAGCTGAGAGAAAATCTGAAGGCCTGTCACAGCTGCACATTTTCTTCTTTAAATGTTCATGTACAGTTTAACATCTACATGATTCTTCAGTGCCTCAGTGAGTAAATTGTTTAATCCTCTTCCTTTTTAAGAAGAATAACACTTGAAATGTTTGTGAAAGAAAATAATTCCTCATGCAGTTTATGTGAGACTTGTTATCTTAGCAAACTGAACACTTTCTCCAAATATTTTCTTCTTTCGAACAATAAAATTGCTGTCTGTATGATTGTCCCTTTGTGGAAAATTGAATTCCACATTTGCTACTGTAGGAATCTCACTGATAAGGTAGTGGCTGTGCTTAAAAACTTTCTGTGCTGTGTTTATGTAATACAGCTGCATTTTCATGGTGTTTACAGAAATTAAGGATTCCAAACTCAAATTAGTAGAAAATCAACTTTTCCTGTCAAAAATACTGGACTGGGGCATATTTCACAGTCTCCAAAATCTTATCACTCTCTGACCTCACAGAGGATGCTAAGGAGTTTGTCAGGTATAGGCAATTGTGAAGTAGGAATGGAATATTTCCTCAAGGAGTATCTAGGAGGAGACGCTATTAGTTGAAACACAGATTTTGACAAGGTTGTATACACCAAAATAGAGAATGTCAATCTTTTGTCGCAAATATCCTTTAAAAATGAATGATATATTTTACAGGATTACAGCTACAGGATTACATTAAATACTATAATCCATGCCAAACCCAAAATAATGTTTTAAATTTAATTTGTTCCCTGAGATTCATTCAGTACCCCATCTTTCTTATCTTTTTCTTTCAAGCAATAAATGATGTTTCTGTTTTTCTTTATCAAGTTTTTTTCAGCCCCTTCATAAACCTTGTACAGCAATGCTGTACAGTAGGTATACAACATCTGCTGATATCAGTCCCCATTGGTGTCTTTATAATAACCAAATATTTGCTAGAGTGTGTCACTGGTATGTCCCTTATGGTGGCTTTCAAACGGATGTGTCATGGCAGGGTTGCATAAAGACATGGATTTTATATAGACATTATATCACCTGGATGCTACCCTGTATTTGAAGCATCTCCATGGACCCAATTAAGTCAACTTTATGATGTGTAATGGAAAAGTCTAAAGCAGAAATGTTTGATACATAGCTAGTGTGGGTATTGGTATATCTTGACTACAGAAGTAATCCTATAAAATGCAACAGTTTTATCATGTCTGTCAATGTATAGGGCTGATGCTCCTAATAAGAAGCTACTAGAAAAGTATTCCTTATGCTTTGTCATAGTGAAAAAGAAACATCTGTATCTTCTTATCCAGGATACTTGAGACAAATAATAACGAGAGAAGCTGCAGTTTGGATAGAATGGTAACATTCTAATTATAAATAATCATAAAACAAGAAGCTACATAATGAACTTTCCCTAGCTCTAATATCACTTGTCACTTTTTTTCTTTATATTTTTTCCCCCAGTGCAAGAATACGCTTTAATTCATATAAAACCACAACACTGTAGGCATTCTGAGAGGAATGAAGTGCATCTCCTTGCCTTTACAGACCATACTTAGACTATGTATTTGAAGTTCTCTAATGAAAGTAGATAATAAAATTAATAAAAAAAAGAGACAATTACAGACATTTTCAGTAAATTATTCAGAGACCAAGACTAATAAAAGTGCTCTAAATTTCTCCCTTGAAAAGCTTGTTTTTCTCCATTGAATAGGTAAGAAAGCAAGGAGTGCCCTCTAGAAGGTACCCGGTGCCAGTGCTGCTGACTAGAGTTAGGCATTGTGACTGTGGCCCAAACATTCATTTTAAAAATCACACTCTTCCTCATGGGATAAAGAAGATTCTAATGGCAAACATAATTATACATTCCATAAAAGCATTCTGATTGGAATAGGGCTAAGTACACACCAAGTATTTAAAGTTATTGCAACCTGACAAACCAAAAGAGATGCTGCGGCAACTTCAATGTAAATATATCTAAAAGCAGGGAGGAGGGAAGAGGCAGGGCTGATCTTCTGCAGAACATAAGGAATGCTAGGAATAAAAATATGTGGAAAAAAAAAATACAGTAGGCAATATAGAGAGGAACCTGTTGAAAGAACTGGCTGTGCTACCAAAATATTAACAAACTAAATAAAAAAAAAATTATAATAATACTGTCAAATAAAATGTTGGTTTTGTTTTGAAGTAAAGAAAATGACAAATTAGTGTTACGTAGATGTGTAGATAGCCCATGTAGATTTAGTCCTGAAACTTCATTCATTTAAAGTACGTGACTGAAAATAAACAATGCAAAAGAGCTGTAGTCTGCTGTTACAAAAAGGAAGTATCTTTTGATGTTGCTTTTCCTGAATGTTTTAGTCTAATGGTTTCTGTAGAAATAATGCATGTGTAAGTCATCTAATCATTTTAGTGTTCATGACAGAAATTTGTCATATAAATAGCATCTTCAGTGAATACTTTCTTTTAAACAAGGTAGCTATTACAATGTAACAATTTAGTACTCCAAAAATGGAATGTGCACATTTCTAGGGTTTCATAGCTGGGACAAACATTTTATGTTTATTGGTTTAGGAAATCCCAAATTAACTGCAGATGCATTTCTCAGTTTTCTCATTTTGAAGTGAACTCTCATGTTAGTCTCAATTGCTGTAGTTAGGAAGCAGCAGTGGAGTCTGAAGAAATGGTGCCAATATTCAGAAGGCAGTTAATGGTTCATGTCAATGGGTTTCACAGTTATCATATTGTTTGATGATCTACTGAATGACTTCCAAGTATAAAACATGAAGGACCAATAATATATTTTCTAGTTTTTAAGCTACTGGTTTTTGATAAAAAAAAAATAAGTATGACCTATCAGACAAATAGTTTAATACATGTCAAATATTTTCATCCTTTCATTTGCCCTACCAAAAGAGGAAATAGACAAACAGTTTAGAATTAGTGACATATGCTGTCAATAAGTAGAAGCTTATCATTCAAATCCTTCTCTCTGTTAGGCCAATGCAGCCCTCTTTCTTACTTTTAATGGCAGTAAAATGGTGAAGGTGAAGACATAGAAGGAAAGAAGGTGAATGGTGAAGCGGTGAAGGAATGGAAGGTCTACTCAGTGACATCTACCATGATATAATGTCCTAGCTACTGCAGGGTACTGTTTGGAACTAGTAAATATGGTCACCCCTTCCAGAGATTTTATAAAAATCATATAATGAAATCATAGTTTTGCTGACTTCCTGTAAATCTGTTGATGTTATAGAAAGCCCAGGTAAATAAATTCCAGAGGTAGGATTAATCTGATTAAAAGTAGATATCTTTAATATATATGTATGTCACTCTATGCTCTCTTTGTTGCCAATGGAAAGGTCATGTCTGCAATTTTTCTCAGCATAAAATAGGTATTTGTCTAACAATAAATTGGAAAAGTTGCAAAAAAAATTATTTTCCTGCATTGACTACAGAAGAAGCTTAGATATAAAATCACTGTAGATGTCTAAAGTGGGATGGCATCCCACAAAACTACACATATGAATCCAGATCTGATTCTGTATTACTCTATGTATGTGTACATCTTAATTTTGTTATGCCCCAATTGCTGACAAAATTTCATAGTTCAAGCTGCCTACCTGGATTGTATTAGAAATCTCCTTTTAAATTTCCTACTAAAGTCTCCTACATCAGCCATTAATTAAAATTCTTCATGTCTTCCTCTCTTGCTTTTTTCAAACCCAAATGTTAAAACTATTTTTTTTTTTCAGGAGAAGGGAGAAATTTCAGACAGATTTTGTCTTTCAGTTATGATGATGTGCAGAGTTAAATACGATAATGAATCCAGACTTTTAGTATTTTGACTTCAGAACCTAGAAGTTGCTATGGGCACCTGCATTGCTGTAATTAAAAGTTATCTCCACTGATGACAGGGACAGAGAAAAGCATACAGATAAAAGAGAAGTGGCACACAATTTTCATTTTGGACTTAGTAGGGTATTGCTTAAAGTCTTTCAAACTTTCTTTGCTACAAAAGAGTTAAAAAAATAAAACATGTAAAAAAAGGAAACTCATGGTGGCTTTCTTCTAGAAATAAATCACAAGTAGAATAGACTTCGCTGTCACCGTACACACTTAACACTGTTTATTTTCTGGAATGTTTGTTAAAGACAGGAAGTCATTAACCACATTAATATTCAGTGCTGCTTTATCGCAGGGCAGATGTTTATATGCATGCTTCATTGCATTGTGACCAATGTGACAAATGCAATTGCCTTTCATGATGTGGAAGTGCTTGCTATGCAGAAATCTAAACACATAGCGTTTCCCAAAATTTGACAAGAACAGGCTGCTTCATGGGTGGTAACATTTGTTAACTTAATTTCCATACGTTCCATCACTGTTCCATTTTCTACACACAGCTACAACTGTTTCACTAAGTTCAGCCAAGGATCTTACTATTTTCTGTTGAAAATTAACTCACTTAAAAAGTTAATGTCTAGGTCTTAAAATTATTCTTACAACTTTGCTTACCGAAAAGTGAAAAAGTTTTATTAGATCAGGTCAGTATTTTTCTTAGTAAGTGTAGAGAAGTAACTACAATTAATCGCACTGTAAAGCAGACTTACAAAACATGTCAGACAAATGCTTATAGACTAAAAGGGTCTTTTTACCACTTTGACTAGAAAGTATTCAAGAACAACTATATATGAAGTAGTTGTGTAGATGTGTGTAGAAGTGGATGTATAATTGCCTGCTTTTAAGTCTTATCCTATTGCTAGACATGTGGAAGAAGCAAGCAAAAAAAAAAAAAAAGAAATATAAATGGGATATATAGAAACCCTACTCTCCTCCCCTCTTTCTGAGACGAAGAATGAGCTCAAAGACACTAATGAAATTAGTGTTATGCTCTGAAAACATAAAGAAGACAGAATTAAAGATTTATATCCTCACAGGCAAGATTTACCTTTACTGTAAAATCTTCAGCCTAAAACAATCAAAATGGAAACTCCCTTGCAAGGCAAGAGTTAGGTACTAATCTGCCAAATCAACGCAGTTTGAACTGCACTTCAAGTCAACAATGCCACTTCTTTTCCTGCAGAATCTCAAAACCACAAAGCCATCTCTGCAGAGAACCATATTTCATTTTAGTGCAGCTGACAAGGTGTATCCAGTCAAGATACTCTCTTACAAGTAACATGGGAAATTGATGATGTGAATACAAAAGGAGTAACATGATGATTTGCACATAGAATCATAGAATTGTTTAGGTTGGAAAACACCTTTATGTTTGTCAAGTCCAACCATTAACCTAGGACTGCCAAGTCCCAATGCTCAGCTAAGTCCACAGGTTCAGCTAAGATATAAAAATACCTACTACATGAACAATGCCTCCATTTGACTTATACGTGAGCCTTGGTGCATTTCTGAATTAGAGTGGAGTACAAATATGCATTTTGTAAGGCTGATCAATAAATTTCTTCAGTAAAAAGGCTCTTGAATTCTTGTACAATATTTCCCTCTGGTAAAAATGCAACCAGTGAATATGGTAACCAGAGCAAGGACTTACATCATGAGGTAGAATATTAAGTAAAGAAATGGATTTCAATTCCATAAATGAAATTAAGTTCAAATATATACAGAGGTATCAGAGATAGGAAATGCTTTTGGTTTTTTTTTTATAATGTGAATGATACTAAGGAAATACAGATACTTTAAGAAATGCTCAACTTTCTGAGCTTGTTCTGAGAAAACTGGAAGTTACTAGCTGCTGACCCCTGTAGGAAATCTGATCATTACTTATAATCAGTTTTCAATTTCTATATTATTAAATCCAAATATGTAATGCCTGTTATGAAAGAAAATTTATAAAAGAGGGTTTGAAAGTTCTTTGTGTATCATCTTCATTTGCAGTGCAAAACAAATCAGTTGATGGGATATATTCTCAAAAGACATTTTGATCTTTTATGTAACATAGCCTCCTGATATTTCACATAAAATGCCTGTAAATGTGATACACCTGGTAAAAAAAAAAAAAAATTTTAATGCTGAGCCTGAACCAATGTGGATAGAATTTTTAACTGATATAATGAAAGAAGACAATCAAATCAATGGTATGAAAAGGTAGCTTCAAAGTCCTAGACATCTCATGTTGAAATGTTTTAAACACAAAATTGGAAAAGGATGGTACAGATCCCTGAGGTAGGACAGGAAATCATTGCAGATACTTTTATGAAAGTGTTGACACTTTTCCAGACCATGTATTTGACAAGCTTGATTTTACAGCAGATAATCAACAAATAAATGGGGTTATGGGGTTATAAAAGCAGTTCAGGGAAAGAACAATAAATCTTTGGTCTAGAGGAGGGATGGCAAAGATGAAAAAAGCAGGCAGTTTCATTAGAGGTAGATTTCAAAGTTAACATTGACAATAATATGCAAATGAGCTGCAGCTTAATAATATAAAATGTTGGACTCTCCTACTTAGTCATGTAGAAATCCCTTCCCCAGTATTCTGCATGAGTACTCAATCATTATTTCTTAGAGAACATACTGACAGAAAATAACATGAGAATTCTTCACCACTCACCTCCCCATCAGAATCCACACAATGTGTTTCACCAGTTTATAGATGTCTAGTTATATATTTGGCCACTTTTTCGCACTATGAATGTTGATTTAGATTAAGGATTGTAAAAACAGTATGGTCAGTGTTAGGAACTTTTATCCCAAATCACTTGCAATTTGGTGGCCTGAATCCTTTTAAAAATCCAAACTGTAGTATTATGATGTGTATAAAATAACACAGTTTTTTATAGTGGGCAATTCTCATCTGAATCTTTTCACACTTTGTAACTCCACTGCTTTCACTAGAAATATTAATCTAGTGTGATTTGGAGAAAAACATTTCCTGCATCAGAACATTACATCATATTGAGTAAGTCTACTTGTATCAGTAATAGAGAAAATGCAAAATATCAGAATCACAGATCAAAATTAAAGAAGATTTTAATTCTAAGTGAGTGGCAGTAAAAGATCTGAAAAAAAAAATAAAGGAGTGTAAGGACCTTTGAAAGAGTCAAGTATTGTGTTGCACATGTGGCGCGATATTAAGGGGTGTGTCTGCGACTGGTCATAGATGGATTCCACTATCAGGTGGCAAAGTTTTCATTACACTTCTTTTACTAACCACTATCTCCTGATACCTTTGCAAAAAGTATAAGGTGGTGACTTTGACATAAATGATCCTTACAGTGGTGTCCAACATTGTAATAGGGCATCATCAGTAGGTAGATATTTCTGGTGTTGATAAGTGTTACACTCATGAGGAGTAATTCTGTGTGCAGATGTGCCACCTTTGTTGCTGTTGTGAGGTAACAGAAAGGAGAGGTATAAATTATTAGTTAAGAATCTTGCCTGTTAACAGCTAAACAAGATCCCGGTTGAAAATTTTTAGGAAGAGCATTCATCATTCTCTAACTTTCTCTGGGGACTTGATTTACGTATCATAGCTTATTTGTAGTTCAAGAAATGATCTATTCTGAGGAAACTTTAAGGAAAGACTTTGTAATTCTGAGGAATTTGCTAAATATTGTTTTTTCTTATGATGTGTCAAAATCAGTAATATGGGATTACGCCATATGGTGATGTTGCGTTACTTAAAGAATGATTGACATGTCTGAATTTGAAACTCAACCTTTCCTTAAGGTTACTTACATTTTGCTTAAAAACCTGTTTACACAACTGGGTTTCAAACACTGTATTAATATAAAGCTTCTCAAGGAATCTTTAGATGTGGCTTCTGATTTATTCTTTTTGTCTGTAAAGTTGAAAGAACTTTTTCTCATGAGGAGTCCTGGTCTTCAACACAGTAAATGACCTATTGCTGTAATATATGGCATGGGTAAAAATTTATTTAAAATATGAGTTTGGAAATTAGGTCTTAAACACATATTACTCATGAATAGTTAGAAAGACTAACAATGTTTAAAATAATAAATCTGTTAGTATAACATATTATCCGGTGCGTTCACAATATTGACATCTACGTCACAGGGCTTCTGCATAAATCAGTGCATGGCTCAGAAATTAAGTCTTACTTGCAGTGACATAAACATAACAAAGCTGGACTTGTGGGAGTTGGCAAGTTGAATTAACTAGCTTTAGTCCTGCTTAGATACGTCTGATACATTCAGACCATATTTTTTAAACTCGGGCTAGAAAGGTCTCTTTTACCACATGGCTCTTGACTCTGTCCTTACCAGTGCAGACAGTTCTGAAAAAGAAGAAAACCAGAGCCAATATCTACACAATCTCCATTATGACATTTTAATGACTAACACTTTTTTAGAATCAGTGAAGTCAGTGATGTAATAGAAAGTATGCTGTTATGATGCAGTTTACAGCAATGGAGAAACAGCTGAGAAACCTCTGGAAAAAATAGTGGGTAACAAGAATATGATAGCCAAGTTAGTAATGCTCTTTTTCTTGTCTAATGTTTACATTGGTTTCAATACAGTTACTCTGTTTTCTAGGCATCTATGGTGATGCCTTCCCTTGTACCTGATAAAGCTTATTCAGCACTCCACAGATATCATCAGGTTACGCTGCACGATGGCAGGTGACATATTCCAAGAGAAGAATAATGCATTAAAATTGTAAGTATATTTGCTATAAATAGCATTGCCAGTATGATCAGAAGCCTTTCGGTCACTAACAGCTTCAACAAATTTAGAAAATTTTGGCTCTGTGATGTGATTAAGGCTTCAGGAATGAGTTCCTGTCAGTATTTTGTGCTTTGCAGTTCACACCTGTACTAGGGTAGCAGGCAAAGGGCTTAGCTGATGAAAAGATCCTGGCCTGAAGTGAAGCATATTAACAGGACATGGGAAACTGCAGAACAGGACATGAGTAATTGCTGAACATGGCATGAGAAATTCCT
Organism: Phalacrocorax carbo; assembly: GCF_963921805.1. Classification (NCBI taxonomy): domain Eukaryota; kingdom Metazoa; phylum Chordata; class Aves; order Suliformes; family Phalacrocoracidae; genus Phalacrocorax; species Phalacrocorax carbo. The sequence goes on from NC_087513.1 coordinate 164,997,399, forward strand.
GGATGTGACAGATAACAAGCAGAACAAACTTACACGTAGCTCCAGGAATGATTTCTGGATCTCACAATTGGTTATGGGCAAGGTATGTGAGAGAGAAATGAACATCACAAATAATTTGAGGGGAGCACAGGAGAGCACTGGAGGAGCAAAACCTTGCAAGGCTGGCAGCGCCTAGGTAAACTATCAGTAAAACCTGTAAGGCTGAGATTCCCTGGGCAGCCATATTAGAAACGGCAAATTTGGGTGTGGCTGGAGCAAAACTGGTACGAATGAGGAAGCAGTCACTAGGGTCATCCTGTTTATTGGGGAGGTTATTAAGGCAGAGAAAGGAGGGGTATGAGGGTGGCAAAAATGGTCAGCAGTAAATGGGAAAAAGGGTAATAAAGTATAAAAGTTACGTAACCAGGGTTGAATGGGGGTAGCTACCGGGTAGCTCTGTGTTTAGTCAACATACTTGGAGCAGAACTTTAAATCACACCAGTTGTTCTGACCATACCATGAGTCAAATCTCCCTCTATGGTCAGAAGGACTGTGGTGGAGGTGCAGGTTGCTTGCATTCTCTGGTGAGGGAACTTTCAACAGACAGAGTAAGCATCCTGGTATTGTTACACTGACACTGGTGTCTGTTCCTGGTCTGGTGGCACAAGCCTGAGTTACAGAGGTTGAGAGGTACTAGATGGAGGTAAAACAGAGGTAACCAGTGAGAGATTTTTATGATCAGTATCACTGGTTGCAGCTGGGGATTTTTTCTCTTTGCAGCTATGGATTCATTATGAAGTTTTCACACTCAGGGATATTTTCTAGCACTCAGTTTCCATATCATAGGAGCTGTTGGAAGGAAAGCAATATCATTAAATGGTATTGAGAAAGAACTAACTGAAATCAGAAAGAAGAAAATTAAGAGATGCTTATTTTACTGGGTTTTCAGAAATCTAGCTAATCGTATAGCAGGGTCTTGGGAGTACATGGAATTTGAAGGTTTTATTGAATCACCACATAGCTGGAGTCAGTCAAGAGCAGAAATTTATTTTCTGCACAGCTTATTACAGGTCAAGGTGTTAACATCCATTTGATATAGTCTAGCTTTACAGCTGTACAAAAAATAAATTTTGAAACTGTATATGAAGAAATACAATTTTTACGTCAATAAATCAGAACTGTTTTAAAGGAAAGTCAGGAAGTTCAGTTAAAGTTACAGCAGATTATTTAAATCACATAATTAATTCCTTCACTAGTTTTCTCATCATGATGTATCTCATCGTTTTCCCATATTAAATGTTACCTAAGTCTTGAAATGTTTCAATTTCTATTGAGTTTTACTGTATGTAATGTAATCCTTTGCTATCTATATTTTTGTAGTATCTACAACTTCTAGTTTGGGTCAGACAGTGGAAGGCAGTCATGTCAGCCACACAAGCTTATTCTTACGGCCTTCTGATCATTACAAGCATAAGTTATGCTGTTGTTTATGCTAGCAATATTTTGTCACCGTAGGTATGTATAATTGTCCTGGGCATCAGTAGTTGGTGATCATGCCCCACATCAATACCATGTGTAATTCAGGGGGTTTATTTCAGATTCATTTTAGTCTGGTGCTCTGGCCTGAATTTTCCCACTGTGAATGTTGTTCAATGTTGTTCAGTTCCTTTTCTACTGGGCACTGGACTCAACCCATTGAATACCTACAGTGGAGCTTCTAGTTTATTTTCCTCCACATAGAGTCTAGTTGACACACATAAAATGTGCTCTGGGAGCTGGACTGATAAGCTATAACTGAGGATGGCAGAAGGATTCATGTCAGACCACACTACTGCCCCAAACTAAAATGATACAGAGCCACAGATCACCAAATAAATGATACAACATTCCAACATGATTTTTCTGGGCATATATGATCCCTCAATAAAATGTCAAAAGTATAATCATAGATGCAAAAAGTATATGTCGCCTCAACACAGAGGTAATGTATATAATTCTTCTTGCAAAGTTTTTCAATAATTAGAGAAAAGACATTAATTTTAAGTTAGGAAATTACCTGATAATACTGGACAAAAGAAATGGACAATACCCTCCTCCCACAGAAATCCAGTTATACCACTTAAAAGTAGCAAGGAACAGTAATGTTTTGATTACAACATTTAATATCAATCATGATACTGACAAGCAGCTAGTGTTTCTTCTCTGTTGCTGTCATTCTCTTTGAATGGTGTTTGCTGACATTTCAGTAACAAGACCTATTAGGTAAATTTGTTGTATTATATGCTAATTCATTAATTGCTTTATAAATGCCACTTAGTGCGTATTTATTTCATGAACACACTAAGCTTATAAAATATGGGTTAAATCTTGTGACACTAGTTCAAATCTGCAGTAATCCCATTTATTAAAATGATATTAAAAATAGATAATATCTGAAAGCTGACAAAAACTCCTTTTCCTCTTCCTGGATTAAAAACATGAAGAACACTTGGTGAGTGCTTCTGGGCTTATGACTGATAGTTCCTCCATGCCATTTTACAAGTGACCTAACAAAGAGATTAGAGTCATACTTCTTCTATAGTCTTTCTAGTCTTATGATCTTAGATGCTTGACTCTATAATCGAAGGATTTCAAAAGAGAATGTGAAAAGTGTTTCCTAATGTAGCACCTCAGTTGTTCTGTAGTGATGCAATTCAAGGGTACTTTGTGGAAATATGTATGGATTAATGTGGTCTTTGGTTGAAAATATCTCTGAACAAATTCCAACTAAATTTTTAATGAAACCTTTGTATTTACATCAATGAAAGCCATTTCTGGTTTTTTTTCAGGACATTATAGGGCATTATTTCTCTAACCTGATTGCTGTTGGTTTTAAAAATTACCTCAGCATAGTAAGGTTTACCTGAAATTAAGCCTGATACAGAGCAAGTTGATCATGTTAGTTTAGTTGGTGTTTGTTTCTTAAGGTACAATATTTTTAGCAAATTTTCCCTAAGCATTTCTTAATTTTAGTAACAAAACATCAAAAAAAAAAACCATAAATAAATAAAATCTCATAGTCTTTAGAGATCATGTGCAAATTCAGGAAGTTACTGCTAATCAAAAGCTTTTTTCCCCTACTATAGAATTTGTGCTTTTGTCCTCTGTGGGTTTGTGTATCTGAGGACCCATTTAAAATTAGCCCAGAGTCATATAGTTTTCTTCATTTCAATAACAAAAGCTGGTTTTACACAACTACTGCAACAAATCGTCATCCATTCTACAATCATCTGCTACAGAAACTGTTACCGAAGTACTGATGGAACTTTTTTCTTTCAGCATCCTTGGCAATTTTCTATCATTTGCCATCAAGTCTTTCCTCATATTTAGTCAACTGTTTAGTACGTCTGAGTAGACCTAGTCTTCTATCTCTGATTCTTCTCTGTGCACTCCTTTCCTCTCTTACTTATTCTCCTGTCTGGGTATTTTTCTTGGGTATGTTCATTAACAGCAGTGTCATTTGTTCTGTTTGTTCCTTTACTGCCACAAGTATTCTTAAAAATCATTGTAGCCTCCTGACTTAGTGGTTCCAACAGTTTACCCTGAAACATTTTTATCAGCACAATTGATTGGCATTTAAAGTTACTTGAAATATCTTCTCTGAAGGTTAATTCATTAAAAAAACCCCACATTATAAATGAACAAAGGTTTCACACATTTATTTTCTGAGTAAATGAACAGCTATTCCCCAGATTTTCCATTCTATGAAAAGAAATGCGAATATTATGTTTTGTTATCAGAAAGACACTTTGAAGAAAAGCAATGAATATCACAGTAAAACCAGCAGCTGTGTACAAGAAAAACGGATGAGGAAGGAAAGAAACAAACAGAAGTTTTTTCTCAAGATGCGAATGGGAGTATGACAGGCCACCGTGCAAGCGGACAGGAAAAGCATGCAAAGGAGAATGGCATCAACCTTTCAGCTAGAACTGCTAAAAAGATGTCTTGGAGTGATACAGCATGAGTGCAGCACTTTAACTATTTATTTGTAATGCCTAAAACAAAATAGAAAGCTAAATAAACTGTTTCTTCCTCACAACTGAACTTCAAACCATGCCTCTTGACCAGACTCTGTTCAAAACAAGATTACTATCTTGGGTGTATCAGAAATCTGGTTTTGCAAGAGAGTCTTCATAATAAGTCTGTGGTTAACTAAAAGCTTTATTTTTAAAGAACAGGCTCAAACACCTCTTTTTCTATTCTGATTTATCATTAAAACCAGCCTTTACAGGTAACCTTAGTAACTGTGATTCCTGGCCTTTTTTTCAAAGACTTTAGGTCTGTTTTTTTCCTGGGTGTCTGTAAAAATTTCTGGCTGTTCAGGCTAAAGCATTTTTCATCAGGCTTTCACATGAGGGAAGTTTCATTTTGGAAGACACATGTTATTTCTGTTTCCTTAAGCTGAGAAATAGATTGACTCAACAGCCACCCATTCTACATTACTGGAGAGCCCTCAACGTAGAGGTAAATAGCTTAAAAAAATAAAATAATAATAATAAATAATAAAGACCTATTCTGGCCTTGATATCCATTTCTAATAGCTAGTAACCTTATACACTCAGGTTGTAGAAGGTGTTATGGACTTGTTTAATACCTGTAGAGATCTTTTATTTTGGAAAACACATATTTAAAAATAAAAAAGCAAAACTAACTAATTCCTTTCAAACTTTTAAATGCAGTTTTTTCCCCCCCAAATCTTCTTTATGATAAATTACTCTCAAGCCTATCAACCTCTGGCAAACTTTTAATTGGTTTTCATAATTCAGTATCTAGGAAATGTTAACACAGGATGATGTTAACACAGATAATGAAGTGACTGCATATCATGACTGTAATTGTAATGTAGAAAAATTAGTAACTTCTGAATCCTAATCTGTTTTAGACATCAGCTAATATTTAAGCAGTTTTCCTAAACCACTGTTCTGGAGATAAGTCAGCAGCATGCTTGGGAAACCTCAGAGTGCTAGATGAATTTGAAAATGAAGATTCCTACATGACTTGGATGCTTCAGCTTGGGAAAAAGCTCTATAGAAAACTGGAATTTGATGACAAATTATGCTAACCTGCATTTTATGCACCTAAGTCCTCCAAATAACTTAACACCTAACCTAAGAAATATCCAAGAGGGATTTATTCACTAACTGATGGTATCAAAAGGAACAAATTATTCAGCTGAAGCAAATGTTGGTTTTTGTAAAATTGATTACCATGTGTCAGGTAAAGGTATATCTGTATATGACAAACATGTGACATGTATAATTTATCATTCAGTTTATACTGAATAAAAATAATTATTTTCTAATGAAAGCAAAGTTTCAAAGAAATACATGTTGCTACACATTTCAGGTAATATAGACAGGAATTCCTGCAAGGATTTTTGAAATAGTATCTGAGAAGCTGCCAGGCATTTAAAGGGACCACACTTCCAATGTTTAACAAGAATTAAAAAAAAAAATCATATTAATTTACATTTGATGTCAACTATATTTCATGTTTGAAACAGAGGACTTCTTTTTTTGTCATTGGTTCCAGTGAAATACATCTCTCCAATGATTTCTATCTCTAAAATACAGGCTTTTATTTTCAAATATTTGGCAGAGAGGTTTAGTTGTCATAAATATGCATGAAAGAACACTACTATGATCATGATTTTACTCAAAGATGATATTAATGTTGGATGAGCACGGTAGGTTAGGTGTGGCAGCAATGACTTTTATATAAGAATGAGCTTTATTTCTGAAATAAGGGCTTTATTCTTTGTCCCCCTGGTAAGCACTCTGTGGTTATACTTTAGCCTTAGGACTAGCATTTAAAATTTTAAGTCAAAGTTAACCTAAAATCACCTACAAAGTGAGACTGATAAATGCCATGAGTATCACCTGACATGACTTGTTATGTCCCCAACATCTTTGATTAATGAGCTTACTGAAGTGTAGTATATCTAATATAGCTGTCAAATATGCCACCATATACATCATTTTACACCCAGAAAAAAGGGTTGTATAGCATGGGGTAACCAAATGAAGTATTAGAATAAAGGTAATAACTACATAACAACAAAGCTTTATGGAGAAAACATGTCCTATAATGGCCACTGTTCAGACATCATGCCTGCATAACTGAAAATGGCTTGTACTAGTTGCAAGCTAACACTATATCAAATTCTGTTATAAATAAGAAGTTATTAATTTTCCACATATGAGTCTTCCAGTTATGATGGCAAAATATAACTGAGGTCACTGCATTAAAAATAGGCTTACCTGCTGGAAAATGATACCTTTCAAGATGTACCTCAATAGCCTTTTGAATCTATGCTCTTTGGAACCCCTTGCGGAGTGCATATATTGCTTCATGAACAATATATATCAGTCCATAGTGCCTTTCAAATACTGAACATGCTGCTTTTCAGTCCATAACACCTTTCAAACACTGAGCATGCTGCCTTTTGTAGGCTGATTCTCGTCTGCAATGTTTGTATGAGAGCTTCTAAATGTTTGGATGCAGTCAGGTTCCTAAAATGTTGAAAGTTTAGAAATACAAAGGGCTAAATAATAGAACTCATCCTTATGTTGATTTGTGCTTTCCTCAAAATCAGTCTTATTAAATGCAGTTAAATATTTTTGTTAATGGTTCAGGATACCGATAGGAAGGAGAAGCAGTGTTCAGACTACCGAACATGCACCAGAACACGTGACATCCCTGTAGACTCTGCACAAAATGAAAGAAGCCTGGTGAACCATGCATTGCTTTCCACTTGAAAAACTAACCTCTCTATCGACTAATGTGTTCAGGGTACCCTATTGCTAGTTGGGGTAGCTTTACTGCAAACTTGAAATGGAAACTGAAAATCTTGCCTTCCAGTGTGAGGGAAAAATATAGTATTCCTTGCTTTCTGCTACAGTCCATACTTTGAATATGGCTCACACGTGAAACTTAAATATAAGGACTAGCAGGGTAGATCATGAAGAAATAAAAGATACATACATCACTTTTCCATATATAAAGGGAGCAATTTTCCAGACATGTCTTAAAGGACAACCAATATAAGGCTGAAGGTTATATAATGTCTAGACAGAATTTTTGGATGTAACGTGGCCATCTATATGAAAAGGCTTGAGACTGCAGGCTTCTGACTATTTTTATTGTCTCCAGAGAGATTCAAGAGTTCACATTTTCTGGAAATAAGTAGAATTAAAATAAATAGAATAATGTCACTGTAATACTTGAGGCAAATGCTTCAAACAAAGGGCTTTCAAAACCGTCTCCCCTGGTGAAAAGAGAGTGTGATAAATCCAGCATTACATATTTTCAGTTCAGTCTCAAACCATGCCAGACACCAGCTTTGAATGATCAGACTACTAACGTTTTTGAATTAGATTGAAATATAGTTTGCTTTTGACTGTGTCGATTTAATTTCACTTTTTTTTTTTTAATCTGTCACAGGCAACTTTGTGAACTCTTGAAAAATACAGCAGAGACCCAACCTTAACAACCTTAACAAGCAATGTGCTTTTACATATAAATACTTTCTTACTGATTGTATGGGTAGTTTTGCATTTTGTGTAAAATAGCCTACTAAATTAGATAGATTAAATAGAAGTGAGACAAATTACAAATCTATTTTAAATTATGATGAGCCCAGCTTGTTTGGAAATGGGAAGTGGGAATGCCCTACCTTTTCCCTCTAAGTTGGGATGATGAAAAATATTGAAGACATCTTTAGATGTAAACAGTTTTAGAACAGAAATTTATTAAAAGACATAACATATTACATAGAAAAAACTCAGAAGTTCTATATCAGACAGATTATACTGGAAAAGTTTGAAAATATATTTCTCCCTTATATTTTCTTTCTGTATTTTTTCTTGGTATAACTCTAGTTTTGTTTCCTATTCCAGTAACTTGTATGCTCTGCATAGTCTACTCTAAATCCCTGGGAAAGAATTTTTCTCTCTGCCCTTTCTTAGGCTTGGCTACGAATCTGCTTCCTGCTGCAATTATGTTCCCTTGTCATCTCGACTCTCCCAGTTTTTCCCTACAGTGTAAGAATCTTCTCTTTTGGTCATAGCAAAGTCAAGCAGATAAACTTACAAAAAAAAAAATTATATGTCGGATAAAATCTAGTACTACATGAACTAAAGGAGAAGGGTGGGTTTGTCAATCCTATTTTCTTTTCAGCAACACTCTCAAATACAAGACTGAATTTTCACAAGTGCCAAAAAAGTGGTGAACAGTATGAATAGGTATTTTTTTAAGCTGTCAAAAATCATAACAAGTCCCACAATGCTGTTTTAGAAAGTGGCTTTTCAACCTGTATTCTATAAAGGTAAAAGGAGTGAGGAAGTTCTCTTTAATACACAGCAAGAATACAACCATGGTTTTAACATGTGATTTGGCAGGATTTTTAACATCTCATTGCCTCCATATTCTGAGTCATCTCCCTTGAGTCTCCCTACCATCAGCATGAAAAGTACTCTCTATGCTGAAAATGAACACATAATTAGTGATAAAAAGCATTTATTTAAAAGAAAAAATGATGAAAAAGGGTGAAATTCAGTTACACTATGTAATGAGTTCCCTTTGAAAGAGAATGAGAAAATGGTCCCTCCCACACCTATCTTTCTCACCTTTGGTGAACTTTGCAAATAATGTGCAGAAAGCTGCTTTTGCTTATATATAAATTTGTACAACTATGTTCAGTTGTAGTGATTTCTTTTGTTAACAAAAATAGTTGATAGCTTTCCCTTGAGGTACAAATTCTTTTTCCCCCAGAACTCAATTTATTAACTCATCTGTTGAGCTATGTCCAGGGTCTTCTCTTATAATTTTCTTGTATTATTCATGCATAAGCATAAGCTGGATTTTAATGTTTATACACTATATGAAGAACATGTGTCTCAGTCTGCCAAAGCTGAACTGCAGAACACAATATGAAGCAAGGATCAGTGATGAAGGACAAAGAACATGCTGATGCAGGAAATTAATTATTACGGAATTAATTCCTTTGGTGCAAAATCTGCGTGGATACTTGATTATGATACTCATACACAAATATTTCTTCTGAAATCTCTAGAGCAAATTCTGAAGAGAGGGGTATTGCAAGAGCCAGAATTTGCCTAAATTTTATTTGAGTCAGAATTTTGGTGTCTGAGTTAGGACGGTTAACCAGGCTGCCTCTTACCCAACACTATCTAACCTTAAGGAATTAAAAATCATATCTTCCTGCCAAGGCTTAAAGTTCCTTAAACATTTAATGCTAAGTGTCTGATCATATTCAGAAGTATCTAGTCTAGGAGGATGGAGAGGAAGTGGTAACACATGTGTTCCTCCTAAACTGCAAGATATACTTAGGTAGACAGATACTCTGTTAAGTTCTCAGAGGGGCCAAATCAGGCTCATCTAAAAAATTAAATCACTATTGTTGTTAAATCCTGGTTCTCTTTAGCCCATTGTTTAAAGACAAGGATATTATTACCTTTTTATGGAAGTAGAATATTTTTCTGTCGTTCAGTGCAAAACCAATGCTAAAAAGTTGAAGAGTTTTCCTTGGAAAATAGATTCTTTTTCTTTCCCTGGGTCAGTCCTAAATCAGCATCTGACAGTAGAGGAACATAATTATTTTTTCCATGAACAAAATAGTTAATTACTTAGTAAGCCCTCTGTGAAAATATAAATGTGGGAATGAAATGAGGGAATTGAGTCTTGAAGACCCTCCCTTTGAACATTTCTCCTTTACATTAGTGAATCAGTAGAGACATCCCATTCATAGTTCTTTTTTTTCTTTTACAAAAATATCCATAATTATTTTTAACTGCTTTGGAATTTGTCTTCAGGCTGAAATGCGGCCACAATAAATTGGCTTGAATGAAAACTTAACTCCAGGTTGTAAAATATTTTAAAACTGTTCAGAAGTTTCTGTGCAAACTTATCAAGTTATCTGTGATGTATTATCAATAAAATAGACTTTTAAAGCACTAGCCAACCTAAGCATTTTTTTCTGAGTTAGCAACAGAAAAACATTTATGCTTTTTGCAGATATTATGATGACAGCACTGCAATAAGACACGATTGAAGCTCTGTTTTAAAAAGAAAATGTAAGTGGACTAGAACTGGTTCTTCTAGAGCAAAATGTCTTATAACAGAATTAGATGTTTCTTCCATAGTTGAAAGACTAGACTAGCAAAGAAGTATTGTGGCTTTGATTTGTGGCTGAACATATTTATCTTGACCTGAATTGCAATGGAATTCTGAGGGTTATTGGTAAAGAAAACAGTTTATACTGGTTTGATACAGTTTGTCCTTTTTCTGTTAACTCCAAGAATATATGGATGCAGAACACGGGTACAGTAAGGAGAGCAGTTTTCTAATATTCTCATATATTTTGAAATATATACCAGATTTTTTTTTACTTCTTACAGTATTCACTGTTTGATAACAGTTATTACTCTCAGTTTAAATGAGATTTTATTTCCTGCACATCAGTTAGAATGAAAGGAAATTGTTAGGAAAACAGGAATTAGTAAGAGGATGTGAAAAGATCTTGTGGAAACATTTGAGTTATATATTCCCATAACTGGTGAAATGCTACTGAGATGTCTTTTTTATTTGTTTTGTTTTATTGTTGTGCCAATGTGAAAGGAAAGATTGATATTAAGCAAAGTATTGTTTTTGGGAATGGAAAAATCTGCCTCTGGAGTTTTTGAAGGAACTAAGAACAGTTTGGAGAATAGGCCTAAATGAAAACCTTTTAGTTCTGTTTAATGTCTAAGGTTTGCCAAAAACAAACAAACAACAACAAAACAGTGGAAACAGTGAAAAACAGGGCTTTAGGTGATGTACAATTAGGTGCATCACAGAGGCTGTCTCCTCTCAAGGATTAACAGTTATGAATCAAATCCTTGGGTGAAAATACAGATTTATGAAAAAAATATTTTTGCAGTAGTGGATTTGGAATTTACTCCTGCTCCTCCCACCCCCAGTATTTATAAAACATAGCAGTGAGTTAAAGGCACAATGTGCTGAACAGCACATTAAAACTATTGATTAAGTTTAGCACAGCCTCTAAATATCTTAATGTGGTGAAACTTTTCAATAGTATTACTGCTGCCTGATTTGTCATACTGACAGTCACAAGCAATCACAAGTTTCTTTCTTTCTGAAATGATACTCTTGTGGCAGACAGTGCCAATAGCTTAGTGTATTTTGTCAAGGTCAGTGGAAAAAGTAACTGCCATAGTGTTAGTGTGGATTTATTTCTGAAATACCTTTTGGCACTGGTGGTTGCTTGGAGGGATTCATGCCCGCCTGTACTTCATTTCAGCTGCTAATACCAATTTGGCAGTTCTTGACCTGTGGGTAATATGTGGTCCATCATCTTCTTGCTTTTCTTAGCCTATTTCTACTCTTTTTTCCTCCTTTTTTTTTTTTTTTTTTTTCCAGCATAGCTTTCCATCACATATCTTGTTTCAATGGAAACGGAATACTGCTGTAAGTGTGGCAGATATGTCTTCATGTATTTTACACCTATTCTGTTTTTAATCCTTCTAGCCTGTCAACAAGATAAACTTTAATGTTTTGTTAACATGACTTTGTTGAAAAATGCTGATAAGACAAAATTAAAATTTTGCAGTTTGATGCTAGTTTTCAAACTCTTTGCATGTAAAGAATTAAAACAAAAAATAAATGGAGGAATAAAATATTTAAATAATGTTTTCAGATCAAAGAATGGGTTTGATTTAGAACTTCAATTTCAGAAAATTATAGGGAAGCTGAAACATTGGAAATGCCCTTTCTCAAATTTGGCTTATAGATACTCACTCAGCTCTTACAGAAATGCATATCTGAAGGTAATATGCTTATGCTCCTGGCAGTACTAAACTCACAGAAGGCAGCAGGAGCCCGAAGTTACGATAGCAGATAGGTTTTGTCTCACTGGCTTTGTATATTTGCACTTAAGCCATGCATACCTACATTTGAGAGACACACTTTAAGTCAAGGTCAAATGAAAAATTGACAATGTAGGGTTTGAAACTTCTAATTTATTTTAAATATACCCTTTGATTATTGTCATTGTTGGCCACTGCCATACTGACTAGTCCTCTATTAGCTACAGAGCTTAAATGCTGAAGAGCCTAGGCACACAGATCGCATATATTCTCCTACAATTTAACTCTTGGTGCCTAAATTACAATATGATTTGGGTTGGAAGGGATCTTTAAAGATCATCTAGTCCAAACCCTCTGCCATGAGCAAAGACATTTTTCACTAGATAAGGTTGCTCAAAGCCCAGTCCAACCTGACTTTGAACACTTCCAGTGATGGGCCATCGACTGCTTCTCTGGGAAACTGTTCCAGTGTCTCACCACCCTCATAATAACAAATGTTGTTCTTATGTCCAGTCTAAATCTACCCTCTCTCAGTTAAAACCATTACCCTGTGTCGTATCACTACAGGCCTTGGTAAAAAATCTGTCCCCTTCTTATAAGCCCCCTTTAAGTATTGGAAGGGCACGATAAGGTATCCCCACAGCCTTCTCTTCTCCAGGCTGAACTACCTCAACTCTCTCAACCTGTCCTCATAGGAGAGGTGTTCCATCACTCTGATCTTTTTTTATCACCCTCCTCTGGACACACTCTAACAGGTCCATGTCTTTCTTGTGCTGGGGGCCCCAAAGGTGGATGCAGTACTGACCACAGGGTCTCACAAGAGCAGAGTAGAGGGGGAGGATAATGTCCCTCAATCTGCTGGACTCATTCCCTTTCATGCAGCCCAGGATACCGTTGTCCTCATTGGCCACAAGGGCGCATTGCTGGTTCATGGTCAAGTTGCTGTCCACGAGCACTCCCAGGTCCTTCTCAACAGTGCTGCTTTCCAGCAGATCAAACTGTACTGGTGCATAGTGTTGTTCCTCCCCAGGTGCAGGACCTTCCCCTTGGCCCAACTCTCCAGCCTGTCCAGGTCTCACTGAATAGCACAACCCTCTGGTGTATCAGCCACTCCCCACACCTTGGTTTCATCAGCAAACTTGCTGAGGTTACGTGCTATCCTATCATCCAGGTCATTGATGAATATGTTGAGCAGGACTGCACCCAGCACACAGCCCCGGGGAACACCACTATTGACAGGCCTCCATCCAGACCCTGCTCCATTGATCACGACCCTCTGAGTTCTGTTGTTGAGCCAGTTACAAATCCACCTCACTGTCCACTCATCCAGCCCACGCTACCTTAGTTTGCCTGTGAGGATGTTATATGGGACATTGTCAAATGCCTTACTGAAGTCAAGAGAGACAACATCCACTGCTCTCCCTTCGTTGACCCAGCCAGTCACACCATCTTAGAAGGCTCTCAGGTTGGTCAAGCATGATCTTCCCTTCGTGAATCCATGTTGACTGCTTCTGATAACCTTCTAGTCCTCTGTGTGCCTGGAGATCATCTCCAAAATGAACTGTTCCATCACATTTCCAGGGACGGAGGTGAGGCTGACTGGCCTATGGTTCCCCAGGTCCTCCTTCTTGCCCTTTTTTGAAGATTGGAGTGACATTTGTTTTCCTTCAGTTCTTGGGCATCTCTCCTGTCCTCTGTGACCTTTCAAAGATGATGGAGAGTAGATTAGCAACAGCATCACCAGCTCCCTCACAACTTACGTGTGTATCCCATCATGACCCATAGTTTTGTGGGATCCAGTTTGCCCAGGTGATCTCTAACCCAATCCTTCTCAGCCAAGGGGAAGTCCTCCTTTCTCCAGAGTATCTCTCTCTCCTCTGGGGGCTGAGATGCCTGAGGGCCAGCCTTAGCAGTAAAGACTGAAGCAAAGAAGCCATTCAGTAACTCTGCCTTCTCTGCATCCTGCATTACCAGGGCCCCTTCCTTGTTCAGCGTCGGGTGCACTGTATCCCCAGTCTTTGTTTTACTGCTGATGAGAAGCCCCTCTTGTTATCTTTGACATGCCTTGCCAGATTTAACTCCAAATGGGCCTTGGCCTTCCTCGTTACATCTCTACATACTGTGACAACATTCCCATATTCTTCCCAAGTGGCCAGTCCCTTTTTCCACATATCGTAAACCTCCCTTCTTCCATTTGAGTTTGTCTAGAAGCTCTTTGGTCATCCATGCAGGTCTCCTGCCTCCTCTGCCTGACTTCTTCCTCCTGGGGATGCACCAATCTTGAGCTTGGAGGAAGTCATCCTTGAATATTGATCATCTCTCTTAGATCCCCCTACCTTCTAGAGCCTTAGCCCATGGGATTCCTCCTAGAAGGTCTTTGAAGAGGCCCAAGCTAGCTCTCCTGAAGTCCAAGGTTTTAATCCTGCTTGTTGCCATGCTTCTACCACACAGGATGCTGAACTCCTCTCTCTTGTCTTTTGATGCAGCCCAGGATATGATTCATGTCCGATTTTTAATCCACCAGCATCCCAAGTCCTTCTCCACACAGCTGCTCTCAGTCAGTTCATTCCCCAGGGTGTTTTGATACTAGGGATTGCCCCATTCCATGTGGAGGACCTTGCACTTGACCTTGTTAAACCTCATGAGGTTCATACAGGCCTATTTCTCAAACTTGTCAAGGTCCTTCCAGATGCCACACCTTCTCTCTAGCGAGGCAGCTGTACCAGTCAGCTTGATGTCATCTGAAAATTTGCACTCAATCACACTGTCTATGTTATTCATAAAGATACCAGGGTACGAACACCTGAGGGACACCACTTGCTACTTATCTTCATTTGGACATTGAGCTGTAGACTGCAAGCCTTCTGATGCAGCCAACCAGCCTTTTGCTTACCCATCAAAAAGCCCATCCAGCAAAGCCATATCTCTCCAATTTAGCAGAAAGAATGTTGTGTGGGACTGTATCAAAGGACTTACAGAAGTCCAGGTAGATGATATCCGTAGCCCTTCCCTTATCCACTGATGCAGTCACTCCATCACAGAAAGCCACTAGATTAATCAGGGAAATCTAGAACTCAGACTTATGCCTAAAGGAAGGATAGTTTGAATTCCAGACAGTGACTGAATGTTCATGGCAGGTATAAGGCAGGGATGAGCACTTGATAACAGTCTGATACAGACCCAAAAGTGAGATAACCTCTGTATTTGTATTTTAGTTCTTGGATACTATTCTGGCAAAGGTACAGGTAAGAAGAATTAACACTACCTGTATAAAAGTTCAGTGATGATGAGATGGAAAGAGTAAAAAAAAAAAAGTTTTTTCCTCCTCCTGCTTTCAGTTGTTCTTGCACCCCACCCTTATTTTTCTTCTGGAAAAACTTAACGTCATAATTTAATGACCATCTATACTTGAAATATAACTTTTCTTTGGGAAATGTCTTTATTTCTTCTTGGAAAAAATGTACTAGGGTTATTTATATATTATCTCAGGTATTTTACTATCTGAATAACAATAAATAAGATCACAGACTATTCTTTGTCCCCTCTAATTCCCAGGATGTCTGGCCAATAACAGGAATTCAGAAGAGAGCAGAGGCCTTTTCATATAACTTCAAGAATCTGTTATTTTGCTCTGCTCAGCAAAGGAATAGTTGGAGAACAGGTATCCAGCTGAGGAATTACAGTTGTTTTGTTTTGTTTTAAAAGAAGCTTATATTATATGCCAAGAGAAAAACATTTCAAATCAGATTATATAACATAGATTTTCTACATAGTGACTCACTTTGTTTTTATTTTGGTTTTATGAGTTTGACAAAAATATAAAAATATATTTTGCTTTTCTAGAAACACAGATAGAACAACTTAATTTCCAAAATAAAACTGTTATATTTTTCTTTTCCCTGTGCATAGAGGTATTTGATTTTAGAACATATAAAGACACAATATCTGTGTAAATGTGAAAAAGAATGTAGGAGTTATACACCTACACTACTTCCAGACAGTGTCAATGGACAAGAAAACCTGCTTTATTTCCTTCTCCTCTGATAAAATATTACATGAACTGAGAAGGAATTGAATTATAAGTAATGAAAACCCATTTCATATAAGCAATATAATTTTATCCCAGCCAGTGATGTTCTGATATATATGTATTTTTTTAAAAAAAAAAAAAAAGTAACTAAGCATTGAGAAACTTTATTCCCCATGTACTTATCTTTTATACTTATGTACTTATTTAACAGTTCTGTGAACCAGTTATTGGTCTTTTAGTGGACAATTATAAGTTAAATGAGTTAAATGTTATTGTGTTTGCATGAATAAATCTCTAATAATGATTAATGAAGCTTTAATCAAGTACAAGTTGAGACTCAAATAGGCAACAACAGAAACTGAATGACTTGAATGTTCCTCAAATTCATAAACAATTTCTCAGAAAATCCAATTTAGAAACATACTTCTAATTTTTCTCCCCAATAAACAGAACAAGTATTAAAGATACTTGTAAAAAGCTTCATGGACAAGGAATGTAACTTAAGTAATATTGATATCATAATTATCCTCATGAGGTTCTATGTGACCCATAGAAGTACTCTTTTGAAATTGCCCCTAACTTTAATATGACAGTGGAGCAGTCCATGAAAAATGTGTTTTCCCAGGATTTCAGAGCGATATTGGGTCTGTCTAAGTTCAGGCACTTAAACCAAGTGAGTGGGATGATCCTCCAGAATAATTTGAAAGTATCTGTCTCTCTACACTATTTGGGATATTGAGGAAATTACTTTGGAAAGATTTAATCACTTTGGATTGAAAGCTTCTCACAAGTTAGTGAAAACTCAGGTAGAGCATATTCCCACCAATCCCCCCAAAGCTTTAGACTTGGTAACTAAAGCATTATGCTGAATTTAGAAATATAGCTTTCTTTGCCTTAAAAGCAGGAACCAACAAACTCATTCTCTCTCAGCAGGATCAGAAGCAGGACCAGAGATATATTTTATATTGCAATTGAACAGTAATAATGTCTAAGCAAATTTCAAAAACACATGTGAAATCATTTGGACCAGCAGAAACAATGTCATGTTTTTAAAATTGAAATTTAGTAAACTGCGGTAATAATTTAAATTTCTTTCTTAGATGTCCATGAAAATCATAAAAGATTATATTTTCACTGTTGTTGAGAAATATTGGTAATTTTTTAATTATTATTCTGTTTAGATTTCAATTCCTCATGTACAATATTCAAGTACCTTTTATATTTGAATTAAACTGTGTATTGGGAGCTATTAGCTTTTATTCCAGCAATATCTGTGTAGCAAGGTATATTTCTAAAAGAGACAGGCTTTTGTTTCTGTTTGTATGTGTATTTATTATAACAAGCACTTGGGAGAGTTCCATGTAGTTAAGGTTGCAGAACTCTGTCAAATACAACTACATGTTTTCACACGGTAAATATCCTCTAAAATGCTCCCTCTGAATAGAATATTCCATGCCTGTAAATTGCATAGCTACTTAACGAAATATTTAGAGAATTTAAAAGCTCTTTTGGCATGCTTAAGTGTAAAACAGGAAAGCAATAGCATGTAAAAGTTCAGAAGAACTCTATAGTTGTGAGTTGTATAGTTAAACTGATTTTTTTTTAAAATTACACAGGAAGTTTTGTTAAAATAAGGCAGAAGACATCACTTTCTTATTTCTTCTGTCATAACTCGTAACTACTATCTTACACCTTTTCCAGGGCTTTCTTTCCTCCTACCATCTGTTGTGTGCAGCTTTTTCTTTCTGTGATCAAAACTACGAACCTCTATTTGAAAGACTTTTCCTGATGAATGTTCTGTGACAAATTTTGATCCCAATGTTATGAATTTGTGTTTACCAATAAAATACCTTTTCACTGACAAAATTCAAACATACATTTTTGTGTTTTCTCACAATTCACTGTTGAGAATGTGAAATTACTCTAAGATCTTTACTAAGTTCCATGTTGAGTCTTCCATAGTGCATCTATACTATGGCAGACACTGTAAAGAAAGAATATCTAACCTTTATGAGGTTATCTTGTATTCATGATTGCTTTTTTTTTTTAATAAAAGCTCAAGATGGTACTATTTTGTTAAGATGATGTTGCATATATTAAGAACTCTTCAAATATCTTCTGGATGTTCCATACGCTCAGCACCAATGTATTCCTACTTAGTGGTTTAAATTTTTTTGGAATGTGTGTGATAGGTTAGCCTTGGCTAACAGCCAAATCCCCACCCAGCTGCTTGCTCACTCCCCTTTCTTAGTGGGGTGGGGGAGGAAAATAGGATGAGAAAGTTCATGGGTCAAGATAAAGACAGGGAGATTGCTTATCATTTTATGTTGCAGAAAAAACAAACTACATAAAGAAAATTAATTTAATCTATTGCCAATTAAAATAGATTCAGGTAGTGAGAAACAAAGACAAACACTGAAATGAAACATTTGCTCTTTCCCCACATTAAATCACTCCTTCACTCTGAAGACCTCTACCTCTCCCTGAGCACCACAGGGAGTGGAATAGGATTATATTCTTTGCATAGTGGTTTGTCTCTGCTGCTCCTTCTCACTTTTCCTCTGCTCTAGCATAGGTTCTCTACAGGCTGCAGTTGTTTCAGAAAATATCTACCTGTTAGGGTGTGGGTTCTCTGCAGGCTGTAGTGTGTAAGTCTGCTCTGGCACAATGGAGCCCCTCCTCTTTGGGGTTCCCTTTGCTGTTTCTCACTCTTTTCTGTTGCCTCCTCCCCTACCTGTCTGGCATTTTCTGCCTTTCCTTAAATACATTTTAACAGAATTGCCACACCCTTGGCAAATTGACTCACCCATATCCCACAGTGGATTGGTTGCAGAGCTTGCTGGAATCAGCTGTGTCCAGAACAGGTCAGCCCTTCTCCTCTTCCTACAGAAGCCACCACTTCAGCACCTTAACACCACTACCAAGACCTTGCTGCCAACAGCTAATACAATGTGTCATATCTGCCTTTGACTTTTCTGACTTACTTTTCACTTTTTCCTATTTGTCAGATATGTGTCCTAAAACTCATCTAAAGTTTGCAGTAATTTACCTTGTTCTTCTTTTAAATGTAATCCACTTTATATTAAGTAAACAATGAATAAACAAGCAAACAAACAAACAAAAAGAACAAAAAAGCTAAATTTATTATTTTCATGTTCTGTGGAAAAAAAGTGGGAAAATATGGATTATTGCACTCATTTATTGTACCCTCATTTTTCACAGAATTGCTAGTGTTGCATAAATTAAATACTTGGACAAAAAAACCAAAACAAAACCAAATCCAACAACAAAACCCCAAACCCAACTCAAACAACAAATCACAAACAAAAAAAGGGAAACAAAGGAAAAAGTATGGACATAATCAATTTATATACATTTATGCTACTAATTAAAGGTGTCCCAGACTGTTCTGGTCAGTACGCTGAAGAGAGCACCAGGGCCAGCACACCCAGAATGTCCCATTTCTGAGTTACTAAATACTCAAAGCCTCAGAAAACAGTGATCATATGTGTAGTATTGCTAAAGGTGTCTGGCCATTGTTAATTCCTGCATCATGTTCAGGAATCATAAGTATCAGCTGGCACAAGGTGAAATGTGTTAGAGTCATTATAATGGTTTTGCAGTACAGCAGTTAATTTCCAGTACTGAGAGGCTGTTCAATGTCAAAATTATAGTCCTTCCACAGTTGTGTAATATGTTGTTTATACAGTTCTTTTACAGAATAAATATTACAGGGAAAAAATTGTATTTTTCTTGTGTTTTTAAACGGTTTTAAATGTTCTTTGGAAGTATTTATTTTTCAAACTCATGTTCCTATGTTTTTCTGTTCTATGGCCTCACAAAATGTTTTGGTTCAGCTATGGAATGATGCAGCTTTAATAAAAATGGAGACAGTTTTTTTCCTATACAGTGTGAAAAGCTAGTTTCTTCTGTTAGCTGGAGCCAAACTGTATTTGGACCTGTAACATTACAGTATTGACAGAAGTGGTGATGTTTCTTCCTTAGTAGACACAACATGAAATTCATTTCATGTGCTTTTTGACACACAATTTAAATGGGTAAGAAGCATACAATATTTTTCAGAATGTAAGTGAAAAGCAATTACTTTTTTTTAAATTTAAAATAATTTAAATTCAGCATTTCATAGATGTTGCTAAAAGACTTTTTCATCTTATATGGCATTAGTCTACTTTGTAAAGCAATAAGTAAAGCAGTGTGTTAATATTCTTGTGATTGTTCTTTTTGTTTTCTTGTCTACTAAAAGGATGTTATGAAATATATTGCTCTAAAAATAACTACCACTTTATCTGTTTTCTTTATCATCTTTTGGAATCAAAATGGCACTTTAGTTTTGGAAATCACTGGGGTGAATCATAAATATCTGTTTCTAATGCAGATAAAAACTCATTATATGATTGGCATCTTACTGTTCTAGGAAATAGTGAGGGCAGTAATTTAAAAATGAAGACAATGAAGATGATATCTGTGAAGTAAAAACAGTGTTAGTTGATTTTGAATACACTGTTATTAGTAATATTAATTTAGAATGATCAACTTAAAAGGTTTTTAGAGTAATAATAATTACATTGCACATTGTTACATTGTTACAAATTAACATAATACTAATTATGAAGTAATGCCTGGCACTTAATTTCTGAGAATACAGAGAAAAGTGGTTTGAGTCTTTTTTTCTTTCTTTGGGGTTTCTTTGGGCGTTTGTGTGTGTGTGTTCAAAACATTCCAAGTTCCTTGGATAAATGCTGAAACTAGAGATACAAAACTCCCAAGTCTTCCTATACAGACACAAGTCAACACATTTAATGTACTAATCAGGTTGATTTTTCTGTTATATGGTATTACAAAAAACCAAACGCTCTGTCCTCATCCTGTGAACCATGCAAAAACCATGGAAACCTTATTTTTGGTGTATTTGAAAATGTGAAAAATCCTGAACATTGTCAGCGAAATGACGTGAAATGAGTTAGTCACTCACGAAACAAAATGCGTCTAATGACCACTCCAAGAAGCAGTGCAGATAAAAATAAGTTCCCCTGTTTGGCTGAGACTTCCAGATGTGTCCTGCAAAGTTTTGCACTCTCTGACATCCCTTTCTGTCCCAGCTGTACATATTTATACACATGAATCCTGTCATGCTGTCATGCTGCAAAGGTCTTTTCATCAAGTATTATGAATAGTGTGCCCACACAATACAGAGGGAATTATGTGCAAAAACCTTTTGGGTGAGTAACAACACACTCCAAGTGTGGATGCGATCAGCATGCACTAGGAAGAATTAAATATAAAAACTGTTCATGCGAGATCCCTACCCTATACTATCTGGGCTAAAGAACATGAGTACCTCTTTCAAGTGATCACTATAACAGTATAAACATAGTAATTGTCTGTAATATGTAATATTAGATGAATGCGTTAGTGTAGGGATTCTATTTTTCATACTGTGCCAGGTATTTATGGCTGATGTATGCTACACTGACTTCCAGTTTACTCTGAAATATTGTGCTTGAGAAAAAGGAGGGTCAGATTCTTAGAAAGTGCAGTATATGTCAGAAAGGTGAAGGACAAGGAACCAGCACAACTGCTTATAACTGCAGGTCACAGTGCAAATCTTCTAGTCCATCTTCACTGATTCACCTGCACTGTAAGATATAATTAATAGTTCAATTAATTTTGTGCATTCCTTACTATGATCTTAAATAAGTGTTGGATCTGGCACATGATAGTTTGCAAGTGTCATTTACTTACATGGTCTTTTCTGAATACTTTTGAAATGGAATTATTTTGTACTTTTTATTCTAGATTGCTATGGTCACAGTTCTGTCAACTGTGTTTTTTAGTGGTTAAATAAAATACTAATTCCATTTTCATGTTTATGTTTTTCCTGAAAATTGAAATTAAACTTTTAGCTTTCATAATTATTAATTTTATAAACCACTTAATACAGCATCAATAATTAAACATAGTGGAGCAATATCTTGCACAGAAATAAAGTGATTAGTCTGAACATGTTTTCAATTTGATTTACATATTCTGGATTAAGTTTTCAGTTGTGTTTCATGTATTGATAAGATTGAATGTGTCAGAACCCCATTTTATCTGTATGACCAGCATTCTTAGGTTTCAGGATAATTTCTTAAAGATTTAATATTCTCTTTTTAGTATGTAAAAGAATTCCAAAATATTCTGCTGAATTTTAACCCTTAATAACTCCTCCATATTCCATTAAACCTAACAGTTATTGTATAAGTAAGAAATTAAGTAAAATTTCTAAGAGAAATTTTAAAAATTGCTAAAGGAGAAGTGGTTGGTTGGTTGGGTTTTATTTGCTTGCTTTGTAATTGGCTTGCTGATCTTGTTTTTGTTTTTATATTTTAAATGTCTTCTTTAAATCATAATTGTCGACAAAGAAGTATTAAGTATATTATGTCCTATCTACTGTTTGACAAATAATCCTGTAAATAACTTAGTAGGCCAAGCACAAATATTTGTCATCACATACTTAAATCCAAATAATATACTTAACATGTAAAGTCAAATGGTTAAATGTAAGTAACTATGTTAGTACTACCAGTAAATATGGTTAAATACTACTATATTTAATATATAAAAAATAGTTATGTTTAGAGTCAAGATTTTCAAAAGGATTCTATGATGATCTAATACACACTCAAGACTACTTGTTTTGATGTAAGCTATGTAAGTTCATCTGAACATACAAACTCACACTTCTAAGAGTGAAACTGAAACTATGTAGGTCTGATCATCACAGTGTGACTACAAACTAGCACAAGTCTAGTGCATTGGACAAGTTTCAGATTCGTGATCTAAATCCTATATGGATATTTGAATGGTAAAGTTTTACATTTAAATTTTTACAGCTACATTTAGTCATGCTCCTTCCTGATGGTTAGGAATCCACTGATAATCACTAAAAAGACCCAAAAGATGTTATATATGTTATACTCCTATTGGTGGAACTGTAGGACTTCATGCCCTTGTCTTTGCTCTAGCATGCCCTCTCTACAAAGTCAATTTTAAAAGTGTTACTAAATTTAATGTACATGTAGAAAAAGCAGTAGAAAATTACTGGGATTTTTAATACCTTAAAAATTATCTATTTTGGATTTTGGGTCATTGCTAAGACTAAGTACAGCCAGATAAGAACATTAAAGACTACCTTTTTATTACTTGTCTATTTAACATTTTGGTGTATCTGCAGGGTATAAATGTGAGGGTAGTTAGGCTTTTTTAGATTGGTAAAAGTCTTTTGTATTTCTTCTGAAACTACAGTTGGTATTTATCTCACCTAATTTAAATGCTGAAAAGTTAAACATCTATATCTTAATTAGTCATCCTACATTTCTTTTAAATTCAATGGAGAGAAACAGGCACCCCCACAGCATAACTTCTGTGTCCCAATTTAGACACCTTTCTCAGAATAAGATGAATCTCACTGCAAAGCTATTTCTTTGACAAAATGTTTTGTTCAGACTGAGGAATAAGAACTTCTAGATAGCTATGTTAGAGCCAAATCTCCTGATTAAATTATTGTTTTGTCTCATGTGGGTGACAATGCATAACACTGTATCCTAAACTCAACAAATAGATTTTGTCCTAAGGGAAGAACAGCTAGTTCTGAAGTTGGTGTGGAATGAAAAGTAAATCCAACTGTCTTCCTCTCTACTGGTCTATGCAGTTGTGAGCATGGCTTGGGGAAAAAAAAAGAAGCCTCCCTCCCCCCAACTCATTCTTATTGTTTTGCATCCAGTTTCAAATATTGATTAGCACACTTACAAAAAAGGATGAATGACTAAGTTAATAAAGATGGTATCTATTTTTTATGTGCCAAAAGAGATCAGCAATAGGAGTAGAGATCAAATTATGAGAAATAGTGCTTAATTACTGGACATAGTGCGATGTTTGTCTTTTTACAAATAAATAGTTTAGTAGTTATTTCTTAAGTGTCCTGATTTCACTCACTGTTAAAAGCTAGCAGCCAAGCTCTATGTTAAGGTTTAATTTTAACAGAGGAGGGGAATACAAAACTGCATCTGTGGTGAGTTTAAATTAAAGGAATCAATAACAAATCACAGAAAAAAAAATATCAGGAAAGAGTAGGAAATAATTTTCCTGAACAAAATAATGTGATCAGACCGAGAGCATTTTTGGCTGAAATACTGAGTGAAAAGGTTTGAGTATCTGAGAAATAAAGAGCTTTCCTGTTGTTATCCACAAGTATCAGAGAAGAATTCTGAACTCTTCATCAACTTTGTGGAAACAGCTGTAGTACTCCAATTATTGTCAATGGTTCTGGTTAAAAGACAATGATGGAAATCACTTTGATGCCTCAGATGTCACCAATAAAATATATACAGTTCACAGTAGATACTAAAATTCTTATATAACTCAGACATGCTGAAATGCTCAGTTTAACAAAGGGTTGGCTGAATGTTATATTAACTTCACTTAGAATACGTTTAGATCTATCTGAATAGATTTAAAATATAATCCTTCATTCTGCCCATAGTAGAGTAGTATAGCAGAAAAATGACATGGAAACTAACTGAAGATCCAAGCATGGACAGAGAGACTAGTTGTACCTGATCCATATGAATAAGACTAAAAGTTGAAGGCCCTCCCAGTCACTGCTAAGGATGACCCAACAGCATTTAAAGAACTACTGTGGTAGGTCATAGGCAAAAGTGAAAGGATTTGCCAGTACAAAACAAACCTGACTAGGCTTTAGCTTATTTCAAGTCTATCTAGCAAATCTTATTTAAATGGGAGGCAGTTACCTTAAATTACAGCAGAAAACATAACTGCACTGTTTCTTCTGGGTAAAGTTTTCTACCACATGAATTAGCAGGAGGCATAGATATAGGTACCTTCAATATATTGTCACCTATAGATATTCCTTGCCAGTCTTCTGATTGCCCCTTCAGCTTCATTAACCAAGTAAGCATAAAGCAGAATGACAAGAAAATTCAAAACCGAAGATCACTTCCTGAAGTATTCACTGTGAACTCAAGCCCTTAAAAAAAAGCCCAAACCTTTTAGATTACAAGGAACACCCCAGTGATTACCCAGAAAATGAACTGAAAAAAACCTTATATTGTGAATGATACATTTTTATATGCTAGGAAACTTAATGAGATTTGGCTCATTGGGTGGTCAAGTTGTCAAGATACTGATAGCTATTTGTCTACTTGTAATCGATTTTGAGTATTAGTGTTTGCACAAGGGGAGAACAAGATAAATTTTACTAAATTCATTCACATATGATTCCTTTATTATAAGCAACAATCCTTTCTTCCTAAAGAGACTGTGTAATTAAAGCATTTTGAATATGAGTAAAGCTCATCAGTGAGCTGAAATGTTAACACCTATCCTGAAAGACTTAAAATTTATTTTATATTTACTTGGTAAGTATCCAATTATTTTGTATAATCAAATAAATTCATCAGGATTCAATACTATGTCCATATACTGATACAGGAAATCAGTTGCCACCAAGTGAAAGTATTTGTCATCAGTTAAATAATTATTTAAATTGTGAATTAAACTCTATTCTGATCTACTGATTATAGTGGATTAAATTTGTTTAGAGGAAAACATTGTGCCTGATATGACAGCCTGACAGAGGCAAGGCTACCATAGCTTCATGCCCCCAGGTCCAACCTGTAACTAGGCTGAT
This sequence comes from Phalacrocorax carbo, assembly GCF_963921805.1. Lineage (NCBI taxonomy): Eukaryota > Metazoa > Chordata > Aves > Suliformes > Phalacrocoracidae > Phalacrocorax > Phalacrocorax carbo. Next base: position 165,023,044 of record NC_087513.1, read on the forward strand.
CATGTATTCCTGGCAGGCATACGCTTGCGGAGCACAAGTATAAACACATCCATACACATGTACTTGTCGAGCCACAGAGATCACAGACAAACACACAGAGCAGTCACACAAGCACAGGCAGTACCAATGGCCTCCCCTGCTCCCTTCTCTGGCTGAGCAAAACAGATACTTGCTAATGAAGATACATAAGTAAGTATGTACAAGGTGAATACCTCCAGCAGCTGGGCTCGGACACTGAATTTGCCTAGTAGCTGCCCCTCGATCCCAGTGTCCCCAGTTGCTGGGGCCTGGATATACCAGCCTCCAAGGCCACAACCCCACTCCAGTTACTCATACACTACATCTCGCTCATGCTTAAACACACACACTCACACACAGCCCCATACACTGAAAGCTGGCTGGGACTCTTTAGGTCTCCAGTGGCCAACACCCCTGTGCTCCCACTGTTAGAGACACACATACTAGTGGATCTTGTCTCTAGAGACCCCCAGGCACCATGTTCCCTATGGTAGCTGGTTGGGACTCCCCTGATGCCTCCAGTAGCTAGCTCCTCCCATGCTCTAGCTGTCAGAGAAACCCACATGCCCCAATCTCCCAGGCCATTGCCAATTCCTGGCACCATGGACAGACATGTGCCTATGACCCTGGCCATAGTGGCTGACATTTGTTTTCACTCACCCCAGTCCCTCCAGCCCCCTGACCCCATCCAGCAGCTGACACCCAGACCCTCATACCTGGTGCTACACCACAGATACATGGGTCCCTGTGACCCCAGGTCCCACTCCAGTTGTTGGCACTTAAGCTCACTCATTCCGGTCTGTCCAATTCCTGGCACCACAGGCACACAGGCCCTCTGACCCCTGGTCTGATTCCAGTGGCTGGCACTCAGATCCCTGTACATACACATGCACACAAAATAGAGGATCCCTCACCCAAGAATGAGTTAGGAAAGAGTTAAAGAAGAAGACAGGGCAGACAAGCATACAAACCAGCAAAATTTTTACACACAATCAACCCTTTTTATCCTCATACTCCTCTACTTTCCATACTTGTTCCTCCCAGATTACCTAAATTAATTTATTTCCCTGTCTTTGGTTCCTCCCCTAAATACGCATAATAGGTCTTGTGCAATCCCAAAATGCTCTTCCTCTGCATACCATAATGTGTCCCATACTCCTTGGCAGAAATCACCCTCAGTTCAAAAGTTGTCCTGGAGAGCTGCTTCCCTTCAGTCATCTTAGAGGGTTTCAGGCTTGTGCACTGGGGCTGAGGCTTTCCTGGGACAGACATGGGAGGGGCCTGAACCAGGTGCTCTTTCCTCTGAGTCCTTAATTTGGGTGCATGCCTGCCATTGGACCCTCCTGTGCTCCTCTGAGCTTGTGGAGGTGGGCCTTTGAAGGGCTGATGGACACTGTGATGGTCTGGGAGAAGATGGGCAGGGTGTTATTTGTACTCCTCCCCAAGGCCATCACCACCATTTATTCTCTTTGCTCCTTTGTAAGTGTGCGGATGATCTTTTATCACATAACCTGACTTAATTCTGCTCTAATCAGTGCAATCATGAGGATCATGAGTGTCATATCTACTAGTCTGTCCTGAATATCTCGAGTTGTATATGGCACCTAGAAAGACAATAGAGATCTATATTAAGGGTCTTTATCTCATGTGGTGGGGTTTAGATATTGAAAGTGTCTACATGTGAATTAGATATCAATGACATCTCTAGTCAATGGATCACTTGAGTACATCAATATAGTCAATGGATCATTTTGGCATTTTAGACATACTGTCAACTCAAAGGCTTTCAATAATCAGTTGAGTGTAATGATTTCATTTCCATTTACTATGATGGTATATCTTGTTGCAGGGGCTTTTTAGGTGGTGGGTATTTCAACACAGAAAAAGAGAAAGAGCGGATCTGTGTGTTTGAGTTTCTGTATGTCTGTGAGTGCACGCACATGTGGAATGGAGGTTTAAGAGAACAATATCATACAAAAAATATAGTTATATTATATACATGCATTAATCATGGGCTTTATAGTCATGGTAGGGAAGGACTCCATTATCCCCAATGTAATAGTCGCTCTTGCCTATCTGAAAGGTAAATCGAAATACCACATCTGAATCTAGATGTCGACAGCCTGAAGCTGAATACCATGCTTGGTCTGATGAAGCTGCTTAAGCTTTTCAAGTTATTTATGCAATGCATTCTTTGTAAAGTTGATTTTTGCCACCCTGAAATACATGGGATGAACAGAACCCCTTTCTTTTCCCTGTATACACAGTGAGCTTAAAAAACTTACTGAGTCAAGATTTAGATGGCTAAAATTAGGACATATAATTTCCTTGGTATTATTTCTGATACATACAAACCAAGATATTAAGGGAACGCTGGGCTGAATAAGGCACATCAGGTCATAGCTTCACTTTTAATCTTTCCTTGAACAAAAACTTTTTTTTTTTCTCTGATGTTCTTTCTGAAAATCAGCCAACTTGCTGTTAAAGACGAGTTCATCAGATTATTAATATAGAAAAGCAGATATTTATAATGTTATATTTTATAGAGTTTTTTGCATTGCTGTTTGCCTATAGCACACTAAATTCTACAGTTGGAGAAGTGTAGATATTTCATAGGCTGCCTAATGGACTTTTTTTCAAATACTTCATTATTTCTTATTCTTTCCTGGCCTTATTTTGGAAATTGAAAAATATGATCTTGCCCCTTCACTTCAAGATCACTCTTTTGGTGAAAACCTGTTGTTAATGCAATAAAATGTACCTGTAACTTTAAATGTGTTTAAGGAAATTATAAACCAGAAAACAAGAGGGGTCAGCTTACCTAATTTGAGGTTTTTCACTGCTATATGATAGCAACTGTGAAAAAATTTTTAGAAAGTTCCACTTCCATTCTGAAGTGTAATTGTTTCATTTGGAATTTTACACTGACAAAAATAGTCCTTTTCCTTTAAAGGCAATTCTTTTTCTTTAAAATCAAGTACTTACATTCATATTAAATAGTCCTAATGAAATATTAATAGACAAAGTACATAACATTTAGTTTAATGTACAAATGTACTATGCAACTAAAACCAGTATCATAAAAAATGGTTCTACTTCCATTTGTAGTACAGTGAGATGTGTTAAATTGCTAAAAAAAAGAAGCTTTCCACTCAAGCAGGTAGAATAAAACACTTCCAAACGCCTCATTGAAACTAACAAACCAAAAAAAAAAAAGTAATTTGCTAGATCCAAACAGAAACTAGCCTTTGGAGAAGGACAATAAGTAAAGCTGTATACACAGCGTTGGCTTTAATCTACCCTGCAGTCTGTTGCCTCCAGAAGCAAAAAGACATAAGGGCAGACTGAATATACAGAGCATATGCTGCTCCTGGCAAACTTATGTCTGTGCTAATAAAAGGGGTTAAACATCGTGATATTCTGGAAAAGACTGTGTATACATGCTTCGTTTCTGTTTTAACAAAACAAATTCAAGCACATTATTTTACTAAAATGACACCATTAAAGCTGAAAACAGTTCCCTTCACTACACATATAAAAAGACAGAGAAACATCACACACTCGGGTTGAATGCCCCATCTTATGCCCTGGGGAAAGATGAACATGATTACATCTGAGAACATATAAAAGTATTTACTATACCTCCACTTATGCACCATTAAAAGAGTGGTTATATTTGGATTAGAAATATTGTAACCCAGCCTTCTTTGAGGTGAGCAAGAAAGTGATTGTGACAGAGTAGGCTTTACAGATCAGTGGAAGAATCTTAAATATCACCCAAGTAGGAAAGATTTTGTAATCATACATGTGTGATAAAAATGCAGAACCCTTTGTATCAACTAAAGGGAATTGTGAAATAGATGATTCTGGAATAAATTATGATAATTTGAGATATGAGGATCTAGAGATAGCAAGAAAATCTTACATTATTAAGAGCAAAAAATTGTAGCAACCTGATGTTGGGGACAAAGCCTCCAACAAGCTTGATGGTCAGCAGGAAAAACAAGAATAAAATAAAACACTAGAAAATAAAAGAAAATGGGGAAAAAAATGAAAGCTGAGGGCACCTGTTGTCTTCAGGGCTCAAACAAAGCAAAATAAAATGCCTGGCAGTAGAGAAAATAACATCTCATCTGTGGAAGTCTTTTATTGACCTAATGGTAGTATCAATTTTTATATATGGGTGTAAAATGAATTTTATCTAGCTGGAACCACGGGAATGTACAGGGTTTTACATAGAAACCATGAACTACAGTTGTTGCATTAAAAATATAGGATACAGAAAGCAAATTCAACATTATTTATTTCTGGGGGAAATAAAACCCTTCACATCACATTTCCAAGGGTGATTCTGAAGAAAGCAGGCATCTGGAAGCAGAAGTCATGCAAAGTTATTGATAGGTATTCCAGGTCATGAAGCATGGGGCCTGCAAATCATTGGAAATGAAAGGACCTACATAGTGATTTCTTTATCAGCATTAATACTTTAATGTCAGGAGTCAGAAGTTCTGAAAAGGCAAGAACAAAGTAACATCCTGGCCAGTTAGTCCCATTGTCAAATAACCAAAGAGCTATCAACTCAGTTGTCTCAGACTCCCGCAATTATTAAATGTATTAAGTATTTAACTGTAGTGAGGATATTTCTGCATGTGTCCCAAAAGCGATGATAACCGTGTTGATTAAAGGCTATAAGAGATACCCAGGCCTTAATAACTGTAGGAAGCCAGTTCTACATTCATATTCATTACTCAAATTATTTCCCTATAGAAGAGAGGATGATGGCCACATTATAACCAGTAGTAATTAAGTTATGTATTTGTGGTTATAAAGAACTTGTGAATTGCTTTCTGTTTCAAATCTTTCTTCACTGATGCAATAACAAAGAAATTGTAACAGGATAGCATGAGTTCATCTGGAATCCATGTTAATTTGATAACAAATTCCAAAATGAAAAGATTTTTCAAATGGATAGCTAGTATCAACATAAATTATTGATTCTATTAGTTTTATTAGTAATGCAGGCATAAAATAATGATTGGATAATAGTCTTTTTTATGGGTGACTCCTGGATTTTATATCCTAGAAAGATTATTCTTAAGATTATTTTCTTTTCCTTGAAGGATGGGTAGCTCTATAACACTTTTCTGGAAGTAACATTACATAGTACTGAATCAAGTTTTACCTCACTTTTTATATGTGATAGAAAATACAGATGAGATTGTGAAAAGGCAGTACAAGCTACTTGCTTCCAAATACCAGGCTGGAACATGAAAGGGAACAGTCTGGCCAAAGTTCATTTTTCAATGGCACATAAAATTCTCCTGTTTCAGTTCATTCACACTTAATCTGTTGGTTAAATCTTTCAGAGCTAATTAAATATTAATTACAATAAAAAGAAACCTTTGGTTCCCATTAAACTCACTGAGTCTTAGTCAACACAAGTATATGCAATAAAATAATGTTCTTAATTTTAGTATACTATAAAGAACAATAACTAGGACAATCCTCCCAGTTCAGTTTTATTTTTTTCCTTTTTTTCCCTTTGAACAACTGACCTTAAGCAGCCTTTTGTAATTATGACAATAAAATTCACTAAAAATTATTTTCAAGATAATTTGTGACAACATACCAGAGATACCATCATAAAATAACTGTTAGCACTGAACCTTTTACTTCACTGTTGTAGGTCCAGTGAATAACATCTTTTGTTTTATAACCCTAAACTAACTCATCTAATGTTATCCATAAAATAATTGTACTTCTTTTAGGAGCATTTTCAGTCAGATTGCAGTTGTTTCCACCTCTGTGCCTTTCCTCCTATGCACCACTGATAACCCCTCAATATTATGTAAAAGCCACACAAGCCAAGAGAGGGTCAGAGACAAACAAAAAAGGCCATGTCCTCAAACAAATCCTCATTTATTTCATACATCCCAAAATGTCAGAAGCAAGTCAGATGACTATAGTGAAATCTGCAAGGGACAAACCTTTTCAGCCTTTATGAATCCAGTTTATGTTTACTAATATTACTAGAAATCTTAAGGTTTTGCAATGATTCACTCATAAAATTGTATTGTTATTTTCTTTGAAAAGAACCTTTGCACATCATTTGTTCTAATAACCTGTTCAAAGCAAGGTCAATACAAAAGTTACAGTAGGTTGCTCAATGCATTGTGCAGTCAAATACTCCAGACACAGCCTCATAAGTGTTGAGTAGAGAAGAATTACTACTTCCCTCAGTCCACTGGATACATTCCTGTTGAGCTTTCTAAGTAATTAAACTTTATTTCCAGGTAGAATGCTAACTGATGATCACCTTGTATACTGGGACCTCCAGGTCCTATTTTTGCATAGTTGCTATCCAGCCCATCAGTTCCCAGATAGTTCATATGTGAGGTTTTAAATGCATATGCAGGACTTCGTATTTTGTCTTTGTTGAAGTAGAGCAGGTTCCTGCAGGTCCTGCACTCCAGTTTGCTGAGATCCCTCTGAATGGTAGCCCTATCTTCCAGAGTATCAGCACCACCCACCCCACCACAGTGTAGTGTCACCCACAAACTTGCTAAGGATGCAGTTCATCCCATTGATGAGCTTCCTGATGAGGACATTAAACAATTTTTGCCCCATTATTAACTTCCAAGAGTTCTGGTAAATATTTTCCAGTTAGACTAATACCTTTTCACACCAACTGTGTGGTGGGCCATCCATTCAGTCTACATCCCCTCAGTTTCCTGTAAAAGAATGCATCTACAGTCTTAATGAGCTTGAAATTAATTACATCCAGTGCTCTTCCTTCATCCATGAAGCCAGAGACCAGGGAGGTGTCAGAATAGACTTCGCCAATAAAGACTCAAGCAAAGACATTGCCTGTTTTGGCAAAAGACAGCCTTTTTTTGTTCCCTTAGGTCACCCACTCCATACAACAGTGGGTTAACAACTCTGCTTTCTTTTTGTTGTCAGTGTACGTAGAAGATGTTCTTCTTGCTTATCACATTCTTTATGAATTTCAACTGCTCTTCTAATTCCATCTTTGCATTTCCAGAAATGTTTATTTACTCTTCTTTGATAGTTTCCAACTCCCATTCACTTCCTTTATACATTCAAGCTTGGTCCTTCTTTGGTTAGCTCGCCTCCTGCAGTCACTGTCTGTTTTGTACATCAGCACCAACAGCTCTTGTGCAATATGGTGGCTGACCTTGAACATCAAAGAGCTCTACTGAGCAACCTCGGCCTTCAAAATAGCCATCTACAGGATTCTGCCTAACATGTCCGTGAACAAGCTAAAATTTACTCTACTGAAGGTCAGGGTTTATTCTGCTACTTCTTTTCCTCACTTTCCTAAAGATCTTAGATCCTACTTTCTTGGGATCACTGCAGTCAAAAACTGCACTGAACAGTTTTCCTATATTGGTGAGTAGCAGGCCAAGCAGACTACTACTTCTTCCTACCTTATGCCAGCACTTACTCAAGAAAATTGTCATAAGTGCTTTATAGAGATCTCCTGGACTATTTGCATCCCAACATGTTGCCCTTTTAGCTGGCATCAAAGTGGTTAGAGTCCCCAGTGGAAACCATCATTTGCAACTGGGGGACTTATTCCAGTTGTTTAAACAAGACTTCTCTGCTTCCTCTTCTGATTGGGCTGTCTGTATCTGTATCCCCTCTGATTCCAACTCACAAGGTCTCAGTCAGCTCCATTTCATAAAAGAGTTCTTACATGTGAGCTGCTCCCTTGGGTAGAGTACAACTTTCCTTGTCTTCCATAAAGAGTTTAGAAGGAATTTATAGCCATTCATCACCTCTTTACAGAAGGGCAAGCATTTGTCACACCATGTTGCTGTAACTCCTATGGCATCATAATTCTGTAACTGAACACAGACTTAAGGTGACCAAAAGTTCCACACTATTTCTCCACTTTGCCTTTTCCCTTTCTTCTACAGTCTTCAGCTGATCCAACACCGATCTCTTTCGATTCTTGTTTGTTCGTCTTCCCACTTGGCTGTTTCCTGCTGAGAGCTAGTCTGTGATCTCAGGGTCCTGGGTTTTTTTTATTGATTGTGCATGTTTACATGCAGACCCTTCAAATGGTCCCTCAATTATCCCACCTCCTCAAGGGGAGTGAGAGTGCTGCCCCCATTGTCCCCTGGGTGCTTCCCCATTATGTACAAGGTTTGGTCTCTACTCCTCATAAAAATTAGCTTCTGGAGCCTAGGCCTGAAGAAATCAGACTAAAAGGTACAGAGAGAAGACCATGCACTGCAGCTGTTCTTTCCATCCTTAGCACAGAAGGAAAAAGCACTCATGGTAAACAACCGGAATATACAAGATGTGTACTATTAGTAGAGCCGAGGCAGAGATAGATAGGAAGTTTCAGAATCATGTTCCTGCAGCAGACACCACTGAGAACAAGGCACTTGGACCCTGGTGACTCGCAAAAGCATGGCTCCACTTCAGCCCCCACCCTCCAACATTGGTACCAGAAAGAGATTTGAAGCTTTAGTGGCTGCAGACACTTACGACCAAGGTCTGCAAAGTGCAACTGTACCAGCAGCACAGAGTGGATACCATAAAAAGAAGACATGAGTGCTCATAGTGGGTGACTCTCTGTTAAAAGGCTCTGAGGCACTCATCTGCCGACCTGACAGGGAGTAACGAGAGGTTTGCTGTCTTCAGGGAGCTACGGTCTGAGACATGACTGAGAGGGTGCCACAACTTCTCAAAAGCACTGATTACTATCTGCTTTTACTCTTCCATGTGGGCAAAAATGACGCTGCAAGCCAGAGTCTGGGCAGAAATAAGGAAGACTATAAAGTCCTGGGGGAACAAGTGAAAAATATTGGTGCCCAAGTTATCTTCTCCTCCATACTACCTGTTGGAGAAAAACAGGCAACTAGAAATAGGCGAATAATGCATATTAGCTCCTGGATACGTGGCTGGTGTCGACATGAGGGTTTTGACTTTTATGACAACGTGGCATTCTTCAGCAACCTGCTTCATAACCTGCTAGGGAGGGATGGACTCAACCTGTCTGGGAGGGGCAAGGGAATCTTTGGCAGCAGGCTGGCCAACTTGGTGAGGAGGGCTTTCAACTGAGGGACTTGGGGGGTGGGGGCCAAAGTGGCAATGCTAATGCCATCACATCCAACAGGGCAATAAGACAGACCAACCAAAGCAGTGAGAAAGGTGCCTTAGCTGCCACATGAGATGACAACCAGAGACCCGCGATGTCAAGAGTGTGCATGGCTATAGCGAATCCTCATGTACCCCTCCAGAGAAACCTGTGTGCTCAAGCACCTTTCTGAAATGCCTGTACACCAAGGCACGCAGCATGGGGAATAAACAGGAGGAACTAGAGGTCTGTGTGCAGTCACAGGGCCATGATCTCATTGCAATCACAGAGACATGACTGGAATGTGGTCATGGATGGCTACAGGCTTTCCAGGAAAGACAGACCAGCAAGGCGAGGTGGGGGAGTTGCTCTTTATGTGAAGGAGCGGGTGGATTGTATTGAGCTTTGCCTAGGAGTGGAAGGAGAACAAGTTGAGAGCTTATGCGTAAAAATAAGGGACAGGCAAATATGGGTGTTTGCTACAGGACACCTGATGAAGAAGGGGAAGTTGATGAGGCCTTCTACAGACAGCTGGAAGTAGCCTCTCAATAGCAGGCCCTGGTCCTCATGGGGGACTTCAACCACCCTGATATTTGCTGGAAAAGCAACATGGTGAGCCGTGGATGATCCAGAAGGTTCCTGCAGAGCACTGAGGAAAACTTTTTCATGCAGGTGGTGGAAGAGCCAACAAGGCGAGATGTGCTGCTCGACCTTATCCTAACAAACAAGAAAGGGCTGGTTGAGGATGTGAGAGTTGGCTGACAGTTGGTAGCCTTGGCTCCAACACTCTGAAGATGGTAGAGTCAGGATACTGCATGGTAGAATCATGGCAACACGTCAGATTACAACCTTGGCATTCAAAAGGGCCAACTTTGGCCTCTTGAAACACCTGCTAGGAGGAATCCCATGGGCTAGGGCTCTGGAAGGCAGGAGATTCCAAGAAAGCTGCTCAATATTCAAGGATGACTTCCTCCGAGCTCAAGATTGGTGCATCCCCAGGAGGAAGAAGTCAGGCAGAGGAGGCAGGAGACCTGCATGGATGACCAAAGAGCTTCTAGACAAACTCAGATGGAAGAGGGAGGTTCACAGTATGTGGAAAAAGGGACTGGCCACTTGGGAGGAATATAGGAATGTTGTCAGGGTATGTAGAGATGTAACGAGGAAGGCCAAGGCCCACTTGGAGTTAAATCTAGCAAGGCATGTCAAAGATAACAAGAGGGGCTTCTCATCAGCAGTAAAATGAAGACTGGGGATACAGTGCACCCGACGCTGAACAAGGAAGGGGCCCTGGTAATGCAGGATGCAGAGAAGGCAGAGTTACTGAATGGCTTCTTTGCTTCAGTCTTTACTGCTAAGGCTGGCCCTCAGGCATCTCAGCCCCCAGAGGAGAGAGAGATACTCTGGAGAAAGGAGGACTTCCCCTTGGTTGAGGAAGATTGGGTCAGAGATCCCCTATGCAAATTGGATCCTTGCAAATCCATGGGCTGTGAAAAGATGCACATGCAAGTTGTGAGGGAGCTGGTGGATATTCTTCCTGAGCCACTCTCCATCATCTTTGAAAGGTCACAGAGGACAGGAGAGATGCCCAAGAACTGAAGGAAAACAAATGTCACTCCAGTCCCAGGGGTCTGTGCTGGGTCCAGTCCTGTTCTACATATTCATTAATGACTTGGATGATAGGATAGCATGTAATCTCAGCAAGTTTGCTGATGACACCAAGCTGGGAGGAGTGGCTGATACACCAGGAGGCTGTGCTGCCATCCAGCGAGACCTGGACAGGCTGGAGAGCTGGGCTGAGAGGAACCACATGAAATTCAACAAGAGCAAGTGCAGGTCCTGCACCTGGGGAGGAACAACCCCATGCACCAGTACAGGATGGGGGCTGAACTACTGGGAAGCAGCTCTGTTGAGAGGGACCTGGGAGTGCTGGTGGACAGCAAGGTGACCCTGAGCCAGCACTGTGCCCTAGTAGCAAAGGTGGCCAACAGTATCCTGGGGTGCATCAAAAGGAGTGTGGCCAGCAGGTTGAGGGAGGTTATCCTGCCCCTCTACTCTGCCCTAATGAGACCACATTTGGAGGACTGTGTCCAGTTCTGGGCCCCCCAGTTTAAGAAGGACAGGGAACTGCTTGAGCAAGTCCAGCAGAGAGCTACCAAGATGATCAGGGAACTGGAGCATCTCCCTTATGAGGAAAGGCTGAGAGACCTTGACTTGTTCAGCCTGGAGAAGAGAAGACTGAAGGGGCATCTTGTCAATGGTTATAGATATCTGAATGGTGGGTGTCAAGAGGATGGGACTGAACTCTTTTCAGTGGTGCCCAACGACAGGACAAGGGGCAGTGGGCACAAGTTGGAACACAGGACCTTCCACCTCAATATGAGAAAAAACTCCTTTCCCGTGAGGGTGCCAGAGCAGTGGCACAGGCTGCCCAGGGAGGTTGTGGAGTCTCCTTCCCTGGACACATTCAAAAGCCGCCTGGATGCATTCCTGTGCCCCCTGCTCTGGGTGTCCCTGCTCAAGCAGGGGGGTTGGACAAGATGATCTCTAGAGGTTCCTTCCAAACCCTGCCATTCTGTGATTCGTTCTGTGAAGATTTCTTCAGGGTGTTTTTTGTTGTTTGGGGGTTTTATTTGTGCACTGTTCGCCTGTAATGATATAATGCATCAACATTTGCTGATATAATTCCCCGATTTTAAAACATATAGGATTTCTGGATAGGAGAAGAAAATATATCTAATTCTCATTGATTTGTTATCAGAGGTAATCTACAAGTCTTGGCCTATACTTAAAGATCTACTTCTTTCCTTAGAATTTTATTTTTTTTCCCCGTGTTTCCTTCTTGCATCTTTCAGATGCACAGAAGTACCTTCTTCAGAGGTGACAGTTCCAAAGTTTAATTAGGAGCACCCAATGGAGTTTTAATTCCATCCTTGCTTGAAGATCATCTAATTGCCCTCCATCCTTTTAGGAGAGCAGAGTATGAAGACTTCTCCTGCCAACTGCAATAGCTAAGCAATCCTTCCTTGTAACTATATGAACTATCCTTTAAATTTAGATACTTATAAATTTAAGTTTAGAGTGCTGTAACCCTAACCTACCTAAACAATTTGTAAATAAGGAAAGACACATTCATAGGAATAATATGTCCCAAATTCTGAATGTCCAGGGAGATTATGCTTTTAACTTAAGGTGCTTAAAGTTAGGTATAATTAAGCTAGAAGTTAATATTATACAGTAAAAAAAAAAAGTAAATATTTTTTTATAATAGCAGACTTTAACAAAAAGTAAAAAAGACAGCTAAAAGCATCTGTACATCATGAGGAAAAAACCTTACATAAATAGTTAAAAAGCAGACTCACCTTATTACATGAAAAGATCTCAGGAAAAGTTTTCTAAGCAGAATGAAAACCATTTCTACTGTTGTGTAATGGGGTGTTACAGCAGAAGTAAATTGCGTTATATTTTAAGACATCATAAGGTGTCTTCAGTAAGGGTAAATGATACCACTAAAGTCCTAATATTTACAGAACAGTATAAAGAAATCAGAATCTCAAAGAGAAGTGTAACGTCAGAGTTACTTGCAGTGAGTAATTTCGCTATCATTAGCTGGCTATTTCTTCAGTTCAGTATTATATTATTCCAGTTTTATACCAGCAGGGCCAAAATAAATTACTAGTTTAAATCTAGAGTAACAGTAAGTTTTGAATCAAGGTTAGAATTCATATATTTATGTAGGTATTCTCATTTCTATGCAAGTGTTCCTGATCTGTTTCAAGTTTATTGGAGTACAAAGAACACAAACTATACACTATGCTGAGTTTCTGATAGATTACATTTTTCAGTCATATGCTGTATTAGAAAACATACATATTTATTACACTTTATTCACTATTCATTTTATTTCAACCCATAGTATTAATTTTATTAATTATATTTTTTATATTCAGTTATAGTCTCCAGTGCAACAAGTTTTAATTAAAAAAATAAACCAGTTACAGTACTCAGGTGAATTTATAATGTTTTAATTTTATATTGCTAAAATAAAATATTGGTGTATCTTTTTGATATTTTTATGCCAAGAAAAAAATAATTCATTTATTAATTCTTATAAATTGTAAGACTAGCTCATTGACTTATTAACAAATGTTCCTAATGAAGTTATCACAAAACCTTTGAGTCACTGGGATTCTGTTTGGCTTTGTGAGTTAAGAAAAAAAAATCAGAGGAATAGATAGTATTTGTCTATGCTGTTTGCAAGGAATAGACCACATCTATATAGATCAAAGCGTATTTGGTTGTCATTATTTTCATATAGGACACCACAGCCTTCTGCAGAAAAACATTTTGCTCATTTAGCTTTCAGTGAAAACATTGTCCCAGACTTTTTCTCTCCCAGTCAGCAATTATCAAATAAGCAAATTGGTAGAAGAATGACTAATGATAAAACTTAAAAATACGTAAACTTTCTGAGCCTTGGAGCACTTTTTACATTAAATAAACCTCACAATAACACCATTGCTTAGTTTATTTCAGTTATCATTTTTGCAGTTAAGGCTAACAGCAGAATCTAACTTTAAATCGTATAAGTAGCCAAAAATAAATCCTACTTTGATAACCAAGCAGACTTCTGATCATACAATTTGCTACAAGGAAACATCTGAAATCTTACTTTATTTGCTACAGTTTCATTATCACTAAAACGGTCCAAAGAACAACTATTTTTCAAGGTTAAAATAAAACTAAAGATTTAACCTAAATCTTTTGCTTTTCCTTAGTGCTGGAATGCAACTTTAACCTTCTTGGAATTTCATGAAGGCCAGAAGAAAGACTATAATCCTACTGCAGTGCAGGGGGTAGATTCGTGTGACAGTCAAAATGCTTGACTGATTGGGGTCTTTCTGGTTCACAGCAGCTACTTACTGCAAGGTTTCCCTTGCCTTACCCCATCTCTATCTAATAGTGCCTCTATTTGTGAAATTCTTAACAAGAAGAGCAGCAAAAATATGGTATATCCATGCAAAACATCTGCTGTCAAAAAGTAGAAAGGTTTTTGGTCATGGTAATTTAATTTATTTATTTATTGATTTTACTGCCTTTATTATTTATCGCATAGACTTCTGTTTAGCATAAGAGTATGTGGAAGGAGAAAAGAACTCCCTTGCAGCTATCTGATCAAGGACCTTGTCAAATGGGATGATAAGAGGAGGAAGCCAAACACAGAGAGGCACAAACCTGACCAGCAAACAGAGACAATAATGGGAAACAAATACATTCAGTTACACCAATTGATAAAGGTGGAGTGTGAGAACATTCAGTTTGGTAAGATCACTTGACCGAGGGCCTTCGTCAAAATGGGATCACAGGGGAAAAGGGGAAGGCAGTAAAAGAAACATACAAGATATGGACCTGCCAGACAAGCAACAAGGGAGATAATGAGAAGAAATAAACTTATCAGTCATAGTAAGTGATGGATTCTCAAGAAACTGCAGGAATCACTTCAGAGAACCAACCTGGACTTTACAACTGATAAGGATGCAAACCTGAAGATCAAGGATGTTGGAAGGGATCACTGGGACTGTGCCAACAAATGAGACAATGTGCAGGGGAAAGCAGGGCAGGGACGGAGAGAGGGAGGGGTAGGCAGAAAGAGGTAAAAAAAGGGGTCAGTCATGAGTAAAACAGGACTGGTCACCACGCTTGCCTGGCTGAGCCCAGCACCTGATCACCGCAGTCTATTCTGTCTTCTTATATAATTTTATTAAATCTTTTCTTAACTCTCTCTCTCTGTGTAATCTTACTCTCTGTCCTGTGTGTATTCTTGCTGCAAAGAGAGAAACTGGGGCTGTGGGCACCCCTGGCCTGTGGTGTTAGGTACTGGACCCTGTAGGGTCTCAAAGTCAGCTACTGGAGCCAGCTACTGGGATAGGTCCCCAAAACCAGCTACTGGGGGGACCAGGGTGAGTGAGGGGCTCACTTCCAACAGCTGGAGCAGGACTGAAGATCACAGCCCATGTGCCTGGTTCCAGCTACTGCAGGTGAGCGTCTGTATCTTCCCCAAATTGTGTGTGTGTGGGGGGGTGTGCATGTCTATCCACTAGCAAACCTCAAGCTGGGTCACCTGTCAAGTAAGAGACCACAGCTCTGGGATAGGGTAGCAGGTGGAGGGTCTGTGCTTGTATCTGGGGGGACCCACAAGTGTGAGATGCCTATGGGATGAGTGTGTACATGTGTATGTATGTGTGTGTGTCCCCATGTGTGTATCTTTAGGATATGTGATCAGCAAACAGGTCAGTGGCATCTGTGTCCTTCAGCCTGGGCAGAGACCCTGATTTCCCAGGCACTGAGCTGGACTCCAGCTCCTGGGCTGGAGCTGCTGTAGGACACCCCTTAACACTACATGTCTGAATCATGATTAAAGATGGAGGGCAAGATCTGCAGGTCATAAGTGTAAACATGGACTTCAGCTTTAAAAAACAGAAACCTGATACAGACTTGTACTGGAGATTTCTGGTTTCCCTGAAGTACTCTTACTACAAATTTTACCCTTAATACAGCCTTTTTCAAACATACTATCCAATGCTAAAATTGTGTATAAGAAGACATATCAAGAGTTTTCAAGGATCTGTAAGTAGTGTTTACCCCTGCACTACTTCTTTATATGCAATAATGATCTTTTCCAAACAAAAGAAATGTTGCCATCATGCCTAAAGTGCTACAGCTGTCTTATTCTTGTAATGAACTACTTTAAATGAAGAGACCCATTTGTATGAATAGAGAAATGTGTTTCAAGTGGCTCAGTAATTTGTAGGTTTTCATTCTGGAATTAAATATTTCCTTCCTGTTGTACATAATTTGTGTCCCTTGAGAACCCTTGTTTTCTCCTGGTAGATCAGACTCCTGAGATTATTAAATCCCTTGAAATATAGTAATGATACCGTTTTCATAACATCAATTTGAAGAAATACCAAAGAGTAGTATGATAGAACAGGAAAGAATTGTAACAATTATTGTGTTGTCACTGAATGTAAAAGCTGACATTTCAGTGATGACCATTCTAATTCCGAGAGCTTCCATGATATTGTTACAAGCACTAAATAAAGTATTAAGTAAATTTTTATATATCTGAGAGAAAACATATTTTAAATGTAAGAACAAGGATATAACAGGGACATGTGCATTTTGCTTTTTTTTAAGTTTTGTTTTAATTTTGCTAATGGTGTATGCTGCTTTTGATCAAAGGTTGAAATCAGATTTCTTCTTGAAGAAGAAGAAGTATCTTGACTGTGTAGTGCCTATACCATGTCAAAAACAAGCAAAAAAATAGGCAAGCCACCTCCCTGCTCAAAGCCTTCACATTCTGAGAAAGACAAATGCCCAAATCATTTTGCCTTTGGAAGAAACCGAATACAAAGAGATGCCAAAGAAAAGGACAGCTTACAGTGGTCCTGAGAACTGAAGCATGTGATTAAGGTAGCAAATCCACCTCTTATCCACCGTGTTTCAAGAAAAGCAAACAAACAAACAAATGTGTGTCTAAAATGCTATATAAGCACAAAGCAGTAGCCGTAATTTTTGGTTTGGTATGGCAAGAATGAGTAGTGTGTTATCTTAAAATCTACTTCACCCTTGCCAGATGCAGGTGAATCTCTGGCTGCAGAGCCCAAGGCACTCAGTGCGCCGACAGAGCTACATTTAGTGATTATTCAAGCTGTAGAGATCATGCTGGTAACAATGTATAATGCAGCTCCCCTTGCAGAAATACCTGGGGTTTGTGCTATGTGAACCATTGTAACAGGTAGTACAGAGTTTAGCAATGAACTGATAAACAGTATCAGAGTACAAATTGACTTCTCAATAACATCAGAATCCATCTATGGAAACAAAACAAAACAAAACAAACCCAACCAACCAACCAACCAAAAAAACCCACCACAAACCAAACAAAAAAACCCCCCAACAACAACCAAAAAAACAAACCACCTGAAAAAATGCATTCACTCATTTTCTTTGGCAGTCTAAGGAACAGCATTTGGACTTTCAGTTGTTTATTGTTGACTCTACATCTCTTCACTTAATCTGTTAAAATTTAAACATCATCAAAAAGTAGTATATAATATTCTTATGCTTCTGTAAAGAAGACAGGGGAGTCAGAAGGGGAAAGCAACAAAAAGATTAAAATGGAGAACTTCCAATGCCTTTTGATTGATATACAATATTGAAATATTAAAATATTTGACCAAAATATTTTCTTTAATCTTACTTTCAGGTTACAATTCTAAAATCTCTCTAATAAAAATCTTTATTTTTCATGAGAGATCATAGAATCACAGAATCATTAAGATTGGAAAAGACCTCTAAGATCCTCAAGTCCAATCATCAACCCAACACCACCATGCCTCCTAAACCATGTCCTGAAGTGCCACGCCTACATGTCCTTTAAACACCTCCAGGGATGGTGACTCCACCACCTCTCTGCACAGCCTGTTCCAATGACTGACCACTCTTTCAGTGAAGAAGTTTTTCCCAATATCCAATCTAAACCTCCCCTGATGCAGCTTGAGGCCATTTCCTCTCATCCTATCACTAGTAACTTGGGAAAAGAGACCAATACCACCTTGCTGCAACCTCCCTTCAGATAGTTCCAGAGATAAGGTCTCCCTTCAGCCTCTTCTTCTCCACATCAAACAACCCCAGTTCCCTCAACCTCTCCTCAGAAGGCTTGCTCTCTGGACGCTCACCAGCTTTGTTGACCTTCTCTGGACAAGCCCCAGCAACCTCCTTCTTGTACTGAGGGGCCCAAAACTGAACAGAGTGTTCAAGGTGTGGCCTCACCAGTGCCGAGTACAGGGGCACAATCACCTCCTTCTCCTGCTGGCCACACTATTCCTGATGCAAGCCAGGATGCCATTGGCCTTCTTGGCCACCTGGGCACACTGCTGGCTCATGTTCAGCCGGCTGTCAACCAACACCCCCAGGTCCTTCTCCACTGGGCAGCTTTCCAGCCACTCCTCCCCAAGCCTGTAGCATTGCATCGGGTTGTTGTGACCCAAGTGCAGGACCCAGCACTTGGCCTTGTTAAACCTCATACAACTGGCCTCGGTCCATCAATCCAGCCTGTCCAGGTTGCTCTGCAGAGCCTTCCTACCCTACCCTCCCAACTCAGTGTCATCTGCAAACTTACTGAGGGTGCACTCAATCCTCTCATTCAGATCATTGATAAAAATACTAAACAAGACTGGCTCCAACACTGAGCCCTGGGAAACCTGCTTGTGACTGGCCGCCAACTGGATTTGACTCCATTCACCACAGCTCACTAGGTTCGGCCATCCAGCCAATCTTTTACCCAGCAGAGTACACCCGTCCAAGCCATGAGACACCAGCTTCTCTAGGATGATGCTATGGGAAATGATGTCAAAAGCTTTGCTAAAGTCCAGGTGGACAACCACCACAGCCTTTCTCTCATCCACCAGGTGGGTCACCTTGTCATAGAAGGAGATCAGTTTGGTCAGGCAGAACCTGCCTTTCATGAAGCCATGCTGACTGGGCCTGATCCCCTGGTTGTCCTGCACATGACTGGTGAGCTCTCTCAAGATGAACTGCTCCGTAAACATGAAAGTAATAATAATGATAATGATAATGGTAATAACAACAGCAAGAACAATAATATTAATAAACCTATAGAAAACATGAGAGTGCTATCTGAAAAGAGATGAAGTTCATTTTCTTCCTTATTGCTAATCTACAGATATTTGACTCCCTAAAAAAAACAGCCTAGTGGTCACTGGTTTGTGTGCCTGTTGGAAGCCTCAGGATAATGACCAGGGCAGACTGAGCATGGAGGGTGAACTACCTTTCATATCCTGGCTGCAGTCACTCCAATTTAATATTAAGATAATTTAGCAGGGCAAACTGGGGAAAACTAGTACTCTTAGGTGTTATATGTCATGTGAATAAAAGCCTTCAGTCTCTAGATTCCCCAAAACATCATAGAAATGAAGGGAAAGAAAAACTAATTGACTTTGATTTCATGTGTATAGATATGTAAGCCTAATGTAATAGATTGGTAACAGTGGACTCTTCCTCTTTCTTCTATTATTTTTTATTGCATTGGAAGGAAATAGCTTCTACATAATGCAATATATATATATTTTTTATATTTCTGTCTTTACACACACACACACACAAAAAATAAATGGAAATGGCTGACTTAATTTTTCTAGATGTTATGGAAAATAGTTATTTTGTCAGAAAATAATTTACATTCCATTAAGAGTGTTCTATTGAAGTGTAGCTGCAATTATTTTCAGTGTTATTAGAATTAAAAATAACTATGTTCATGTTTGTAAACTGCCTACAATGATCTTTTTCATTGAATTAGTCTGATGGTACCTTTGATAACTTGGGTAAGCTTGATGAGTTGATCAGTCAATATCTTTCCAATGCTGTACCAAGTTTTCTAAGAATTCTATAGCAATAATATATTTTACATTCTTTTCAGTACATTTATTAGCTCTTTGTGTTGCCTTTATCTGCTAAAAATCTTTAGGGACCTATTAATGAAACGTGTAGCTTTAGAGAGTAGTGTGAAAAGTGTTAAGATGGAGCACAGATACTGCATAATTAAATTGTTATTCTACTGCTGTATGAGATGAGATTTAGTTTTCTGCAATTTATAAAATCGTTCCTAAGTTGATAACACTGGGTAAAGAAAGAAAGAAGGAAAATTTTAATAACTATGGCTCAAATACTAAAGGGTGTCAATAGCAATATGCATACATAAGAACTGTAATATATACTTAGATTTACAAAGATGCATGCTTCCTTCTGTGGATTAAATTTATAAACTATATTATAAACTATGTTATAACTATACAGTGTTCTTGACCTCTCTCAATTAGACCAACTTGGAATATGTTCAGTAATTGGTGATGTAATCCATCTCTCAAAATAATAGCAAACATCTTCTCAATATTTAGCTTTATTTTTTTGAATTTTTTTCACATATACACACTGTAGGAAAGCCTTTTTATCTTGTAAACAGATTGTTGGTTGCCTGTTTTCAAAATAGTTATTTTTCTTCAAACCATTTAGTGTAACTCAAAATATTACATTAAGATATGTACTTGTGTGCAGCTCAGAAGTAGTAACATGTCCCCCAGTGTGGAATAAAGATTCTGTCCAGTTTACACATCTGTGTTTTGAGCAATTCCAAAAAATATTTATTCTCTTATGCTGCTCTATATAGTAATGGTGAAATATTTTTTACTGTGCAAAGACTTTTTTGATTAGAGCCTCTCCCTTTTGGCAGTTTTTGCAAACTAGCTGTGTTTCCTGAAAATACAGATATCCAAAGGTAAGATATTCATAAGACAAAAAATTACTTCTTTTATTTGGCATTTGCAAACTTCTTTTCACAATTTTCAGGTTTATTTTTTCTTCAGCTTCTTCTTATTAGTCTGATGATTGCTAAACCAGTTCACTGGGAAATCACCTAGTTTTACCTTTACCTATTTTATCTTGAAACACTGTCTCATCTGCTTTTGTCTTGCAGCCTGGCAAATCAAATTTGTTTGTTTTGTCTGGGTGTTTTGCTTGTTTGGGGTTGGGGTTTTTTTTTTGGTTTTTTTTTTTGTTTTTTGTTTTTTTTGTTTGTTTGTTTGTTTGTTTTTATTTTTATTTTATTTCAAACCCTTAAGAAGGGTTGTTTCTTATTTTAAGCTGATCTTTCCTACAGCCTGATTTTGGCAAAGTGAGCACATGCTCTCCAGAATTTCAGGTTTGACTCAGTTTCCTCAGATTCTGCCAAAAATTATTCTCTCTTTCAAGTTCCTGACATTTTAAAGTGAACATTTTTCAGATTTTCTATTCTTACTATCATCTTCAAAATTCAGACATCATCAGAAAGGGTCATAAATGATTTGTCCTTCTTCACTTTGCTTTATCTTTTAAGTAAGTGTCCTGGATTCAGCTAGGATAGAGTTAAATTTCTTCATAGTAGCTAGACAGTATGGGGCTGTGTTTTGGATTTGAGCTGGAAACAGTGGTGATAATGGGGAGATGTTTTAGTTGTTGCTAAGTAGCGCTTACACTAGTCAAGGACTTTTTCGGCTCCCCATGCTCTGCTGGGTGCACAAGAAGTTGAGAGGGGACACAGCCAGGACAGCTGACCCCAACTGACCAAAGGGATATCCCACACCATATAATGTCATGCTCAGTGTATAAAGCTGGGGAAGAAGAAGTAAGGGGGGACATTTGGACTGATGGTGTTTGTCTTCCCAAGTAACCGTTACGTGTGATGGAGCCCTGCTTTCCTGGGGATGGCTGAGCACCTGCCTGCCCATGGGAAGGAGTGAATGAATTCCTTGTTTTGCTTTGCTTCTGCGCGCAGTTTTTGCTTTACCTATTAAACTGTCTTTATCTCAAACCACGTGTTGCCTCACTTTTACTCTTCCAATTCTCTCCCCCATCCCACCAGGGAGGAATGAGGGAGCGAGCGGCTGCATGGTGCTTGGTTGCTGACTGGGGCTAACCATGACAATAAGTCTCATCTATAAATACAGATACCTTTTAAAACTGCTTTTTTGCTAATTGTTCTTTTTAGCACTTCTGCTTACTGTTACAGAAAGACAAAAATTTATTCTGGAAATTGCAGTGACATTTCCAGAAGCCTGTGGGCATTGTTTAATCTCCTTGTTTTCACTCACTACCCTTTATTATCTATTCTTGTGTTTCTGGATGTTGTCTTCAGTTTCTTCTTACCCTCCTAATAGCATGAGACATTTATATGATATTTTTTCAGAATCTGTGCTCAAAGACTACCACTGACCTAAAAAGACCAGTGGTAGACAATGTCTATGTAGTGTTTCTGTAAGACAAGAGGCAAAGGCTGCCTAAGTAGTACTTCTGTGTGAAAAATCCTAGGCCCTAATTCAAGGATAGCCATTTTAACATCAACTTAGTGACTAAAATTGTTGCATTAGATAGGCAGTTTCATATTTGAGCTTTTCTCAGCCTCAGGGCATATTAAGATACTCCATTAAAATGCACTGACAATATATATGATGGGGTATGGGTGGTTCTTCTTTGTACAGGTTTTCACTTTCACCTGGGTCAGACATAACATCTGTGTCTAGAAAAAATCAGCCTCATCCAGCAGACCCTATTCACCACACTCTGACAGTATCTTTCATGTTCTCTGAGAATTTTAACAGATCACTTTTTCCCTGCCTTGCCTCATATGAGTAACTTCTTATAGAGTTGGACCCTGACCAGAGAAATCTGATGACTGGCCAGTCATTGGTGGCCCAGTACTCAGAGTGGTAATGAATATGGATCTTAGGGGTATCTTACTTGAGAAACTAAAACTCATTGGTTTCTAAATATGTATGAATCATAAACATAAAGACCTAATATTTTGGCCAATCATGGCATATTTCACAGAGCCTAGAGAACACATACCTCTGAAATAATGTCACCGTCTTAAAGACACTTCAAATTAGAAGGATGTCAGATTTTTACTAAGGTTGCCAGTTTGGGACATAGATAAGGCAGGGACAATTAATGCTTTCTTTGCCTCGGTCTTCAACAGCAATGTTGGGCTTAGGAACCCCCAGAGCCCTGGGCTAAAGAACCATGACTGTGGCAATGATAAACTCCTAATAAACCCTGAACTGGTGCAGCACTTGCTGCTTCAGCTAGATCCCTATAAGCCAATGGACCCTGATGGGATTCATCCAAGGGTACTTAAAGAGATAGCTGATGTCATAGCGAGACCTCTCTCAATGATTTTTCAATGCTTTTGGGAATCTGGAGAGGTCCCAGCTGACTGGAAGCTGGGAAATGTTGTCCCAGTCTTCATGAAGGGCAAAAGGAATGACCTCAGTAACTCTAAGCATGTCAGTCTCTACTTCTGTGCCTGGTAAAATTATGGAGAGGATTATTCTAGGAGTTATTAAAAAAAACCTGAAAGACAATGCAGACATTGGTCCCATCCAGCACAGGTTCACAAGGGAAAAGTC
Source organism: Phalacrocorax carbo (assembly GCF_963921805.1). Classification (NCBI taxonomy): domain Eukaryota; kingdom Metazoa; phylum Chordata; class Aves; order Suliformes; family Phalacrocoracidae; genus Phalacrocorax; species Phalacrocorax carbo. The sequence goes on from NC_087513.1 coordinate 165,046,189, forward strand.
CTGCCTAAAAAATTTTATTTCCTTCTCTGACAAGGTGTCATAGTTTTAGCTGGGATAGAGTTAATTTTCTTCACTGCAGCTGGCATAGTGCTGTGCTTTGGACTTAGTATGGAAACGATTTGATAATACACTGATGTTTTAGTTGTTGTTAGATAGTGCTTGTACTAGCCAAGGACTCTTCTAGCGTCCCATGATCTGCCGGGTGCACAAGAAGCTGGGAGGGGAGGGGGCACAGCTGAGAGCGTGGATTCAAACTGGCCAAAGGGATATTGCATATCATGTAACGTCATGCCCAGTATGTTGCCTGGGAGGCGCTGGCCAGGGGAGGGGGGCAGCGATCGCGGCTCAGGGACGGGCAGCGTCGGTCGGCGGGTGGTGAGCGGTTGTATTGTTTGTGTTCCTGATTTTTTCCCTTTTTCCCCTTTTCCATTTTATTATATTATTATTATTGTAATTATTATAATAATCATTAGAATAATCTTTATCATAATAATTATTAATGTATTTTAATTATTAAACTGTTCTTATCTCAACCCACAAGTATTTTTTTTGCTTTTGCTCTTCTGATTCTCTCCCCCATCCCACAGGGGTGGGGGGAGTGAGTGAGCGGCAGCCGTGGTGTTTAGGTGCCGACTGGGGCTGAACCACGACAGTCCTTTTTGGCGCCCAACGTGGAGCTCAAAGGGTTTGAGATAATAACAGTTGCTGATCACAGCATTGATTCATCTGTTCACAATATTAGTTTGTCCAATCTCACCATGCTGATTTTGAAGTACACATTAAAAATTGCTGTTGATTTCTGTAGTTTTCTGTGCTCTACAGTGATTAGAGATGTTTTGCCTGGGAGATTTGTTATTAAAACACTTGCCTTGAGCTTTATCGGTTATTTAGGTCTTGCATGGAAGCTGTTACTGTACTTCAGCTACCACCTCATGGAGACAATTAGCAGCTATACTCGTCCTCTGAGAAGTTTTTTATGGAAGAAATACAGAATTTCTCCATCTTATATAATGCCTCCTCCTTTGTTACAACAACTTTTCAGTACCATGGACACCCTTGGGTAGATAAGATATATTTGGTAGTATTGCTTTGGCAGACGGTTTCAGTTGTGTCAAACAAATTTGTCAAAACTAATAAGGAACTAGAGGCATATAACCACAGAATAGTTTCTTCTGCCTTTTGCATTTGATCTTGCCTGGTCTGCCACATTTTGTTTATTTCATCTTCGAAATCTCTAAATAGCTGTTCCTGTGTGTAGCAGGTGAGCCGTAGCGAGCAACAGTGGTAACTCACGCAATAATCAGCTGCTGTGTAGTTAAGATGTTCACGCAGCTGATACTGAGTGACTGCCCCCTTCAAAGTTAATCAATGGCTGAAAACTCAAGTTCTCATTTATTCGACCTTGCAAGGTAGTCGTGGATATTAGTAACGTACTACAGGCCTTGCCATCTTCAAGGTATCATGGCGGTGGGAACCTGGAAGTATGATGACTGGGGTTAGACTAGCCAGCCACAATAGAAAATTAGGAGAGTTAACTTGCATCTTGGTTTAAGCAGATGAAGAAAGTGGAGCAGCACTGTAAAGAGATAGCAGAAAAACAGTTGTGTATTCTAGTGAGGAACATATGAAGATAAGAGTTTGATAAGAGGATTATGGGTTTGAAAGTCTTAGGAACAGATGAGAAAAAGGTAGCATTTAGTAAATGTAAGATAACAGATTTAGAAAAAGTTATAATTTTGTGGAGATGGACAGAAAAAGTATGTGGCTTGCTGTTCCTAGATCACAATCTTTAGTAACGCATGTAATTGTGTTTGTCATTATCAGGAGAGTATGTCATCATAACACACCATGCTTCAAAAAATTCTTGAAGAAACAAGTATCCTAAAACCTGAGTATATTATACAAGAACACCAACTAACTTGTCATACTGTAGGTGTTTCCTAAATTCTTTGGGAAGCATGTATGTATAATTTGCCTTAAGATTAAAATAACCCACATGATTGAATTCTGCAATTGTGTACCTTGAGGTAAGAATACAACAGATTATTTTAGTACCTTTTTTTTCCCAAGGGCCTTGAATAAAAAGGAAACATTTGCTGTTTCTACTTTGGAGGCCAGAACACTTACCATTACAAAGGAGTACAGTATATGAAGGGAATGTCATCTAGTAGTTGTACTTTTATGATGAAATCCACCCATTTCTAATAATTACTTTCTCTGTTAGGGTATGCTATACCAAATGTTCTACATATATAAACATGGCTTTGCTTGTGACAGAAAGTGAAGTTACTCCTAAAGTTTCTAAAAGAATTTATGGCTCAAGAAAATCTCCTTCCTGCTCCCATGCTCCATTAACAACTAACCCTCCTTTTCACTGAGAGTTGCTCATTATCCAGCAGTTTTAAAAGTCATACTACTCTTTTCAAAGTATCCAAAATACATTCTGAAACTCCTAGCTGTAGTCTTTTTATTGGTAAAATTTTAATGATAATTGTTGTAATTGTATATATTTTCATAAACACAGTAATGACTTTATGTACTATCTTGTCCTGACCATGTCAAGAAGATTTGCACTGCAGAATGGTTCATATTGACTAGTTTTATCAGCTGCTTCTTTTTTTTTTTTTTTTTACACTATGGAAAATGAAGATTTTCTAACCAAAACTCAAGCCATATGAAATGGAAACATGATAAACTACTTAACACTGCAGATTGCTTTGGTATGCTTACACATATAAGCACTATCTCAGAATAGTATTTATTACTATTCATTTAGGAATTTGATTCTTTGAAAGGAAGATATTTGGGGTTTTTTAAAATTCTTTTGTTTAATTCCCTTTTTTTTATCAAGAATGCTTGTAACCTAACTTCTCTGCTTCATACAGAGATAGTATAAATTGTAGTTGTATCCTTTGTAGTCTGATATTATCAGGTCATTGTTTGCTTTTAATTAAATGAAGATTCTGATAATATCTTTGCGAGGAGAAAATTAAAATATGGGTAAAGTTCTTGGTATTGTCATTGATTTTAACACATAACAAAAAAAAAGGCAAATAGATAATAAAAAGTAAAAAAAAAAAAAGATTAAATAAGTTTTATTTCCAGAAACATTGTATCTAAAATTTCGAAGATTTCTTCACCTTGCTACAGTCAAAACTGCATTTCACAGCATCTACTTGACCTTTGAAACCGAAATGATCTTAGATTATAACTCATTCATTTGTTTTGGCCACAATATTGGCAAAAATAATAAATGAGATAGTGTGATAATTACTGCTGGAGCTGGGATTTGTATTTGACTCCTCAGACATTGATCATTGCTTTAGAGAACAATTAATGGACTCTGTCTCTAGAATACATTTTATTAAAGGAAAGTTCTAGGCTGGGCCAGGTTCACTGAAATATCCAAAGAAACTTACAGTGTTTCTTAAGCAAGAGGAACTTTAGCTTTTCAGGCCCTCAATCTTCAGGATCTTGACACTGTCAAACCTGATCACATTTTATTGTTAGGGTTAAAATTGTCATCAGAAGGGTTTTTTTAGGCTTCTTTTCTGTTTTGGAGTGAGGCGAAAAAGAGGGAATCTCTCATTCCATTTTCCCCATTTGTTATCACAGTTTCAAAATTTATGACTTATTGGATAATTTTTTTAAGAGTTTACTTTTTCTAATCAGAAGGTATGTCTAGCATTAAAAGATCTTCCTAGCATCAAAAAACTGCAAGTGTTTTAGTAACTTCAAGGACACAAGCAGATGTCCCTTGACTGAAGTGATGTAATTGGAAAAGTAGCTCACTTTGGCAGAAACAAGGTACACGTTGTTATCGAGACACTGGTAGCACAATCATGTTTCTGTTCTTTTCCATACTACTACCTGCATAGGAATGTTATTAGTAGGTAAAGATAATACTTTACTTTCTATAGGTTATCAGAGGTATGAGAAATGAGAATACTGGCATGATTATATGAATAATATATGGTTAAGATAAGCTTAAAGGCAATAAATTATAGGTTTTATGACTATCAAGGAAAAGATGATTATGACAGAAAACATGATAAAAAGTTGTGTTGCAGCAAAGGTAAAACTAGAACTTCCATAAAGAAGTAAGATTCAGAATCTGCATGCTGATGAAAGCTGAAGCACTCTGTTTAGAAAATAAATAGTCCAATGCTAAGAAGAAATTAATTTCTGACTTTTCTGTGACTGAGAAAAACAGCATGAGGAAAAGGTAATTAGCACTGATAACATTTTAAGTAAAAGCGGGCCCATGTGAACCTCATTACTTTCAACAAAGCCAAGTGCAAGGTCCTGTACCTGGGTCATGGAAAGGACCAGTATCAAAACAGACTAGGGGATGAATGGATTGAGAGCAGCACTACAGAGATGGACTTGGGGACACTTGCTATGGTTTAACCCTGGCTGGCAACAAGCACAACCCAGCCACTCACTCACTCTCCACACTGTGTAGGACAGGGAGAGAATCAGAAGATTAAAAGTGAGAAAACTCATGGGTTGATATTAAAACAGTTTAATAGGTAAAGCAAATGCTGTGCACACAACAAAGCAAAACAAGGCATTCACTGCTTCCCATGGGCAGGCAGGTGTTCAGCCATCTTCAGGAAAACAGGGCTCCATCACACGTAATGGTTACTTGGGAAGACAAACACCATCACTCTGAATGTCCCCCTTACCTTCTTCTTCCCTCAGCTTTATATGCTGAGCATGACACTATATGGTATGGAATATCCCTTTGGTCTGTTGGGGTCAGTTGTCCCAGCTGTGTCCCCTTTGAATTTCTTGTGCACCCTCAGCCGACTCAATGGTGGGGTGGTGTGAGAAGCAGAAAAATCCTTGACTTCGCATAAGCACTGCTCAGAAATAACTAAAACACTAAAACATCCCTGTATTATCAAGTCTATTTTCAGCACAAATCCAAAACATAGCCCAATACTGGCTAGTATGAAGAAAAATAACTCTATCCCAGCCAAAACCAGCAGAATACTAGTGGACGAAAAATTAACATGAGCAGGCAATGTGCACTCCCAGCCCAGAAAGCCAATCATATCCTGGGCTGCACAAAAAAAGGTGTGGCCAGCATGTTGAGGGAGGTGATTCTGCTCCTTCTACACCACTCTTGTGGGACCCCATCTGGAGTACTGCACCCAGCTCTGGGGTCACCAGCACTGGTACACATTGAGGGCTGACCTACAGGAAAACGGCTCTGTTGAGAAGGTCCTGGGAGTGCTGGTGGACAACAAGGTGTCCCTGAGCCAACAATGTGCCCTTGTGGCCAAGAAGGCCAACAATATTCTGGGGTGCATCAAAAGGAGTGTGGCCAGCAGGTTGAGGGAGGTTATCCTGCCCCTCTACTCTGCCCTAATGAGACCACATTTGGAGGACTGTGTCCAGTTCTGGGCCCCCCAGTTTAAGAAGGACAGGGAACTGCTTGAGCAAGTCCAGCAGAGAGCTACCAAGATGATCAGGGAACTGGAGCATCTCCCTTATGAGGAAAGGCTGAGAGACCTTGACTTGTTCAGCCTGGAGAAGAGAAGACTGAAGGGGCATCTTGTCAATGGTTATAGATATCTGAATGGTGGGTGTCAAGAGGATGGGACTGAACTCTTTTCAGTGGTGCCCAACGACAGGACAAGGGGCAGTGGGCACAAGTTGGAACACAGGACCTTCCACCTCAATATGAGAAAAAACTTCTTTCCTGTGAGGGTGCCAGAGCAGTGGCACAGGCTGCCCAGGGAGGTTGTGGAGTCTCCTTCCCTGGACACATTCAAAAGCCGCCTGGATGCATTCCTGTGCCCCCTGCTCTAGGTGTCCCTGCTCAAGCAGGGGGGTTGGACAAGATGATCTCCAGAGGCCCCTTCCAACCCCTGCCGATCTGTGATTCTGTGAAGAAAGACCTGGACCTATTTAAGTGAGTCCAGAGGAGGGCCATGGAAATTATCAGAGGTATGGAACACCTCTCCTATGAAGAAAGGTTGAGAAAGTTTGTGTTGTTCAGCCTGGATACGAGAAGGCTCTGGGGAGACATTCTTGCAGCATTTCAGTACTTAAAGGGGGCTTATAAGAAAGAGAAAGACTTTTTACCAAGACCTGTAGCAATAGGACAAAACACAATGTTTTTAAATTAAAGGAGGGTTGATTTAGATTAGATATAAGGAAGAAATTGTTTATCATTAGGGTGGTGAGACACTGGAACCGGTTGCTCAGAGATGTTGTGGGTGACCCATCATTGGAAGTTTCCAAGGTCACATTGGATGAGGCTCTGAGTAACCTGATCTAGGCTAAGAAGTCCCTGCCCATGGCAAGGAGACTGGAACTAGATGATCCTTAAAGGTCCCTTCCAACTCAAACTCTTCTATGCTTCTGTAATAATTTAATACACAATAATACCAGTTAATTTAATTAAAAATTGATTTAAGATGTAAACTTGTGAGTACAGAATATCTTACAAAAGGTTCTGCCCAACTGAGCAGTATCTAACTAACCACTGTATTGATGTTAATGTATTTTGCTTTTAGGCACATGAGAGTGTACATGATCTTATTTCTTCACTGTGTTCCATATTTTCTCCTGCTTTTAATAGCATAGATTATTAATTATTTCTTTAGTATTGATACAACAGATTCTGTTTACATTGAAGATCCACCACCCTTGTAATTAAAATTATAACTATAATCTCTGTTTAGAACTGGATAGTAAAAAATTTTTGCTTGTCATGAAACTAAGTTAGGAGTAAGATTTATAGGTCTAACAAACTGAAATAGAGTCTATTATGGGTGAATGCCTTCATGTCTCGAGGTACAGTTGTTATTCTTGCCAAATTCTTTTGGCAGAATATTTTGTTTTGGTAAAATCAGCACTATTAAATAATATTTGTTTTCTTTAATCAGTATCACTCTTCACAGTACATATAAATGCAGTTACACAGTGAAATTATTGTATCTACTATTAATTTCTCCTTTCCTTCATGCTTTTATGTTAATCTGTTTCAAATACAAAACTACACTGTTTTTGTCTTTCACTCCTTCAATCTGCTTATGTTTACCTTTTGTTATTCATTTTTTCCAACTAAATTGCAAAGTTCTCACTTTCAGAAGGAGGCTTTTATTTTATTACCAGAGAATGGGCATATGAAAATTAAGAAACTAGCATGTGACTTTTCTCATATAACTTTATCTACTGCTAAAATAAATGTCTAAGGTAGGTAGGTTCTGTTGTCTCTTAGATATAGTTATTTTACTCTTATTCTTGACTATATGAGGAGACTTGACCATTAGCTTAGACCAGACAACTAGCTTTTAAGCAGTAGAAGTTAGTAAAGGATATTCCCAACACTAATGTAGAATATTGTTTTGGCTCACTAGGTAATGTAAATTATGTATCTATTTCCTGAAATAATATCAGTTACTTTATTGTATTAACAAGCTACTTAGTGAAAGGATAGATTTTTTTAAATTGATAGCTTAGACATCCTGCTTGCTAATTAGAAGGGGTAATGCAATCCCTTGATGATATTTAACTGACTATGCATATATAGATCACATATTAATGCACCTGACAGTGCTATTTAGTATTAGTCCTAAAAGAAAAAAAAAATCATATTACTTCAAGACACATGAAATACCAGAGCTTGTACCTGACTCTCAGGTCTTACCTTTACTGAAAAGGATTGGCTACTTCCCTGACCTTGTGTTTGGTATTTTTGTCTATGTAGGTGTTCAGTAGTAATCAAAGTATAGAGTACATAAGCTTGGGCTCATATCTATTTTTGGAGCACTTGCTTTGATATTAGAAAAGGACAGACAAATTCTCTGAAGATTAATTGGGCTTGAGGAATTTTTTTTCTTGAAAATGAGCTGTAAAATATTTTCTAGACTATAAGCATCTTTTTTAACTATAAATGTAAATAAAGCCCTGCTATGACTGTCAGTGGTAAAAACTTCTCCTTGTTATAGTTATTCACCTAAAAATACTGTCCTTCCTCTCATTTTTATATTCTATTCCATAGTGAAGTTGATGTTTTGGACTGAAGTAGAATAATCTCAGAACATAAAAATACTGCTAATTTATAAATATTAAAAATAATCAAATAAAGATGGTCTACAGTTAAAAAACAGCATTCATAGTTTGCAGACCTGTCAGTGTCAAAGGAAAGCATTCTATGTTATACTGTTTAAATAAAAAAGAAAATTAAGCAGACAACATTTTTCTGGAAATAGTTTTCATGACATTTTATTATTAATGACATTCATATTTATCTACCTTTATCTTTCGGGATTTTGTTTTTAAAGTTAATTTTTTTTCCTTTATGACAACACCCATCACCCAGAGCTAGAATAATGATTCTAAACTTTCATGGAACCTGAACAGAAAATACTTGTTCTGAGCAGGATAATGAAAATTTTACATTAATAGTTTCTGAGAAGATGGGGTTTGGGTTTTTTAAGAATTGTGCTGGAGAATGGCCATGTTGCTTGGAATACTGTAAGCTGTAGTAAATCATACGATGTACTAAAAACTGAAATAGTCTGTTCACACCCTGCTATAGGCCTTTCTTTTTTATTTAGTCTGGTAAACTTGTACTGAAAAACAATTACGTTTCTGAGACTGCCATACTGATTCAGTTGGAAGGTTGTTTAATAGCAAATTTCAACAGGCAGGAGACAATAATTTTTAATACTACTTCTCTTTCAAGGAGATGAAATTTGATTTTGACCTATAGCCTCTTCAAGACTTCCCACTGCATTACCTATAGTTCACTTTTATTACTCATAAATGTAAAGTTGAAATGTCAGCTGGTCTTCAAGTAACCATAGCCAAATATTTCTTTCTATTCTCATGCCCTGCAAAAATATGCAATGACTACAAAAATGGGACGTTTTGGTAGATATTTCATATATGATAATCCTCTCAGGTGAAACAAATACTAGGTAAAAAAATTTAGAGGGAGGAGCATAAGCACATAAGTTCTTTAATTAACACACAGTAATGGTAAAGCAATAGGTAGAATGCAGCCCAGCTGTTTTCTATAATAAATTAAATTTATTGAAACCTGCTGCTTCCTTTTGGATCAGTGGATCACCTAAAAATGTCATTTTCATGGTCAGAAATAATATAATGCCTTTATCAATACAAGTACCATAATATGTATCTCTCAGTGTATCAATCTGTTATTTATCTATTGTTCTATCAATCAATCTGTCTGTCCATCTATCTATCTGTCTCTCTATCTCCTATAATCACTGCTAGTAGTGTGATGAAGCTGGAGAGGGGAGAAAAAATTTAAAAGACAGACTTTGGAAAGTTGTTCTTTTTGTCTCTATAGATGTCTGTCTGTCTGAACTTTGGGTACAATAAACAGGCATTTAATAAAAGTAAAATAAGAATATTGGTATTTCATGAAACCTTGACTGCCACAACTGCCAGAAAAGTGTGTCAGAATGAGAAGAGAAATTGACATTCTCATGATTTATGATAATGGAAGAAAGGGGAAGAAAAAAAACTCAACTCCCCAAGCCAAAACCCCAAAACCCCAACCTTGAGATATTTCACTAACATATAAAAAATATTATTTGCCCAGAGCAACTAAAGTTTCTGAAACTAACTGCAGTCCATGTTAATCGTAATGGATTTTGGAAAACATTAAAATACAGTGGCTTGTAAGCTGCTTTTTATGTTTGGGTTGGTTTTTTTTTTTAAATTTTAATATTCGTTTTAGAAACAGTACCTAAAAATCAGTTAAAATGAAAATATCATTACATTCAAAACAGTTGTTCTGTCTGTGCTGCTCTTGGTTTTAATTTCCTTCTCTTTCTTCTAATGCTTATTTCTGTTTAGAGCATGATTCCACTCTAAGAAGTGAAAATGCAGAAATGACACCTTATTTAACAGATTCATTCCTTGTGGTTGTTCAGAGTGTTTTACACAATAAAAGCTATTCCTTTGTTTTTTAAACCTGTCACTCTACAAAACAACTACAAAAAAAATATTTTATTTTCCATGTATCTCATCAACAGGCAGGGAAATCAGGATCATCTTAACCAAAATATGGTCTGACATCCCTTATATCCGGTAATTTTATTATAGGGACTGGAGAAAGCAACCAACCTCTTACAATCTGGGTTACAGGTTTAAGGGATTGTGGATGGTTTCTTTATGGAAATATAAAGGAACTAAATGCAAACAATTTCTTTTTTCTGCAAAGTCTTTGCTCAAAGTAATACTATATTTGAATTATAATTTCCTGACCCTGATCTTCTGTAATTTACAGCATGAGTTTGAGTATTTACAGACATAAAGGCATAAAAAATTATTAAAATACACACAAGAACTAGAAGAAATATTCTAAGAAATTGTCAGCATTTACATTAATACAGAAGTGAATGTTGAGTACTTACATGTTTTTTAAGAAAAATTCAAATATTCCTTCACAATAAAGAACACTCAGTATAAAACTGTTATTAGAATCTTTTTTTTCTGAAAACATCAATGACACTGCATATTTTTGTCCTCTCATATTGATAAGAAATTTTTTTATAAGTCTTCTCAAAGGAAATTACGTCCAGTTTCCTTCCATAGAAGTTTTGGATTGATCTAATGCCCTATATATTGTTTCCATCATTGTAAATGCAGGCCTAGAAGAAGAGAAAATGTATATACGTACATATATAAAGTTTCACAGCTATGCGTATATATCTTTACATACACATATATGTGAAAATCCAGAACTCCTTGAATTCAGGGAGAAAATTACCATCAAATTCACCTGTGATGGATGATCATGTGTAATATGATGGATAATATAATACAATTTTCATATGGAAAATGTCATGAGATAAACCTACTATTTAGACATTCAGTAAATCAATGTTGTATTTCCTGTTGAGAGTCAAAGGAATAAGATATGAGAGAAGTCATTTCAACCAGCTCCTTCAGGAGCTATGCTCAGGTAATATGTTAGGGCACTTCACACATCCTGACACTGTTATCCTTGTGGATTAGATGTCAGTACATGCCCATAGTCATGGATATATATATACACACATCTGTGCGTCACTAAAGTCAGAAAGCAACATATAACAGTGCTGAGGACATTGTGCCATATGCGAACCTGGTAACTCACTTTTCACCAGCAGCACTGTTTTATTATTAAGGTTCATACAGCTTGAATAATAATAGCACACTGGCCCAATTCAATACCTAATCATCCTTTTCATGTTCATTTCTTTCCATAGTAGCATAGTCTTCAAGTTTTCAGAGAAATGTCAGTCCCCATTCCAAGCCTTCAAAAAATAAGCAAACAAATGCTCTCCAAAACTCCATAAAAAGGTAGTACTGGTATTAACTTGCTCATTTTTTGTTGCAACTTTCTTCCAAGGTTTTTAGTTGCATATAACTCTAATATTGGGATACTTTTCAGGCAAGTAACAAAAATGTTTCCATTTGTCATTTTTGTACTACTGATTTTCATACTATTCAAGAAAACAAACAAACAAAAAAAGTTCACATTATCCTTATCTGAGAAGACACTGAATACTTTTCAGCTTAATAACTGCAAATTCTTCTTATGCTCATAAGCTCAGCTTTTCTTCTGGAATTTTGATTAAGATGATAAACCTAGTGATATTAGCCTACAGCTTTCTTTTAACATCTCAGAGCCACTGGAATCAGTAGTGAAGCTCTCAGTTACTTTAGTGGTATTTCAATAGATTTTTCAGTTTTAAGCTTTTGCCGTTTATTTTCCCATCACACAAAGATCTTTTGCAATGTTATAAAAATTCTGTCTTTTGACCTGTTTTAACCTGATCATACAAAACCATCCGCAGCCTGGACCTATGTGTGTTTACAGGTGAAGTGTAATCTCGACTGGAGTTCCAGAAGCTTACAACCAGTTGATAGTGATTAAAGATCTGGTAATTAAGGGAAAAAAAATAGAGTGATAAATCTTTGAAATTTCTTGCAATGTTTTCTATTTTCTTTTTATTAACAAGATATCACAGTATTACTGTGTTTTTAAGTTGATTCTAGCACATCACTTCCTAAATATTTCACTGATCCTGCAGATTTCAGAATGTAATAGTATTTTCAGCTAGAAAATTAGTATCGGTCTTCTTATAATTTTCAAATCAAAACTGGGTTTGCTTCCAGAATTATCAGTTAATCTTTCATTTCTGGCAAAATAACCTGAAAAATACTGTCCTAAAATTTAAAGCTTATAGATAGATCACAGTATGAGACATCCTTATAACCAGGCAGGACTTCTATCATATGCAAAGGTCAGAGTTGGACCAGTTCTACTTAATGCATAAATCCAATTTGCACCTACAGTTTTTTGCTTACTGTATTGGTCCTCCTAACTTTTCCTAGTGGAAAGAGGTTAGTGGAAACTGGTTAGGATGTTTGAGGGTCCCTTAAGGTACTTCCCACCTACTCTCAAGCCTAAAGTTAGGCAGAGAAGATCTGCTAAAACACTGCATTACAGGCTGCAGCTATTATTTAATCCTGATGATATAAACAGTTAACAAAGGTCACTTAAAAATAGCTATTTTTAAAGTGGCAAGGACATGCGAAGAGTAAGTGGGTTTTTTGTAAGTGTTCAGTGGTCATTTACTTTGAAGGGTTAAAGGCAGAGACCTTGAAGAGATTTCATTTCACCTGACTTAGATGTCCCTGATGCAGACATCTGCTTCTTAGCTGGTCGCCCTACCCGTTGTGTAAAGTTGAAGGAAAAAACATAGTCAATCACACTGAAAGTATGATTCATCTGATTCACTTTGTGTCTGTTTCTACTTCCTGATAAAATTAATTATACTATAAAACTACTTTCCCCTCCTCCTAGGGGTTGAGCTGTCAGTGATCCAAGGCCTAGTTTTGATAGAAAAGTCTGCTGTATAGAGCCATGCAAGAAAGAAATACAAAATTGCAGACAGAAGGTTGCTGGTATGGGGACAGTCTGCAGCTCAATGATTCGAGAAAAAAGAAACAAAACAATGCAACCCCCCCAAAAAAATTGACAAAACCCCAATGTAAAGATGAAGCCTGAAGATGGCAGTTGAGCAACACTGACAATCAGGCTGATGCACGAGCAACAAAGGCTGAACCATCCACCAGTGGCTGACAGCTGCCCAGCCAGCCAAAGACTCTTTGGACCCAGAGTCCAATATCATTTAACCTTGTAGTTTATTAATTCTAACCAAATAATGGTTTTGTCTTTTAAAAATGTGTCTTTGGGTGTCCCTTCAAATACATAAAAATTGCTCAAGCACGCTGACCCAGAAAGTAATGAGACACCAAGGCAGTTACTATAGACTCCTATCCACCTTGTCCAGGGAAATTTCTGGAAAGAAAACAAAAAAAAAAAAACCCACCCCAAAAGTGCAAACTAGAAAATAGTAATGAATGATTAGTCAGTTTCTGTGCAGGGAGGATACAAGTGTGGTCTTCTTTAAGTATGACAAAATATTTCAATTCAGTTTTTAAAAAAATAAGATTAAATTTCTTTAACACTGGTGATATGCAGGACAGCTCATACAAATGTGGTGACAGATGATGGAAAGTGAAACATCCAATGAGGAGGTTAACCTCATTGGTCTCAACTGCTTATGTCAGAGAGACCAGGTATTTCTTCATTACAGAATTTGAGATAACTGCTACATGAACTCATGGGATCAGTATGCCCAGTTATGCAACAAAATCAAACATGGCTTATTTTTATACACAAACAAAAAAAATGTAACAGTTGTATTATATAAAGATAAAAAACATGAAAGAAAATGTGAGTGCAATGGTTAATTTGGAAAGAAAAGCTACTTAATGACATCGAAGACAGTGAATTAAATAGAAAACATAAAAAGACAGGATATATCAAAGTAACAGTTTAACCTCATATGTTTCTTTGGTAAGAAAACTTCTAAGTTTTTTTTCTTTAGACAAAGGCAATGCTTTATCTAAACTACTTTATCTGGACTTCAGTAGAACAGTTGATATATTGCCAGGGGATGTGTTATTAATTAAGATGAAGGACATGGAAATTAATGTAAGAATAGCTGGACCAACCAGTCTTTACTAAAAGGAAACAACTAGTAAAAAGGATATTACTAATAGTGTTTCACAAGGTTTGTTTGTGGATTTGATTTTGCTTAATATTTTGCTCATATTTTATTTAGCAACCCGTGCACAAAAGAATCAGATATGTGCTGATGACACAAAACTGTGATGCACCAATATAAAGGAAATATGAATAGGGTCAATTAGAGGACAGCAATAATACAACTAGGTTACAAGCAATATAATGCAGTACAAGATCAGAATCTTGGGAACTAAAAATAAAAAATTCTGTAGCAAGGTGGGAGCTCCTCAGCCAGAAATAAGGAAGAAGGAGGAAAATCTAGATATTAGTAGATCACAGAATGGTACAGTCTTTGGGCCTATAGTTTTCTTACAGAGACAAGAAAACATACTTTTGTTCCCTTAAAAATATTGTCTTCAGGTGTGATCACATCTCTTCAGGGAAGATACCTTCAAAACTGGAAAGTACAGAGAAATTCCACTTCTGATGAGTTAAGGAACTAAACTGGTTTACATTTAAAGATTAAAATAATTTGACCTAGCAAATTAAATACTGTAGATATATATGTTTATATAGTATAAATAGACAACTCTCTTTATTCCCTGTATTATATTTCTCTGTTAGAGGAATGAAAAAGCTGGTGAGAAGAAAGAGCTGTTCAAGCTTAAAGACAATAATGGTAAACTAAGAAATAATTTAAAATCTAGCAAAGAATGTAATCAGGAAATTACGAAAAGATTTGTATTAAAGATATTGTCTTCTCGCATGCTATTTGAAAACAGTTTTTTGGTTGAATTATATGCAATGTTGCTTTGAAACAATAATGGACTGGATTGTTCTTTGACCTTAGAATCTTCTGATGTTATATAGTCGGGCAGCAAGCACCAGACACACAGGCTGTGACCCCATGGTCCCACTCCAGCCACCGATGTTGAGCCCCTCACTCGGTTCGCATATCCCTGTCCCTGCAGTAGCTGGTTTTCATAGAATCATAGAATCATTAACGTTGGAAAAGACCTCTAAGATCATCAAGTCCAACCATCAACTCAACAACACCATGCCTCTTATACCATGTTCCAAAGTGCTACATCTACATGTTTCTTGAACACCTCCATGGATGGAGACTCCACCACCTCTCTGGGCAGCCAGTTCCAATGCGTGACCACCTTTCAGTGAAGAAATTTTTCCTAATATCTAATTTAAACCTCCCCTGATGCAACTTGAGGCCATTTTCTCTTCTCCTATTGTCATGGTTTTAGTTGGGATAGAGTTAATTTTCTTCACTGCAGCTGGCATAGTGCTGTGCTTTGGAAGTAGTATGAAAATAATGTTGATAACACTCCAAAGTTTTAGTTGTGCACAAGAAGCTGGGAAGGGAGGGGGCACAGCTAGGAGAGGGGATTCAAACTGGCCAAAGGGATATTCCATATCATGTAATGTCATGCCCAGTATGTTACCTGGGAGGGGCTGGCCAGGGGAGAGAGACAGCAATTGCACCTCAGGGACCAGCAGCATTGGTCAGCGGGTGGTGAGCGGTTGTATTGTTTGTGTTTCTGGTTTTTTCCCTTTTTCCCTTTTCTTTTTTATTATATTATCATTATTTTTATTATCATAATCATTATTATTTTATTAATTTATTTTAATGATTCAACTGTTCTTATCTCAACCCACAAGTTGTTTTTTTTCTTTTGCTCTTTCAGTTCTCTCCCCTATCCCACAGGGGTGGGGGGAGTGAGCAAGCAGCAGCCATGGTGTTTAGGTGCCAACCTGGGCTGAACCATGACACCTATCACTAGTTACTTGGGAGAAGAGACCAACACCACCTTGCTACATCCTCCCTTCAGATAGTTCTAGAGAGCAATAAGGTCTTCCCTCAGACTCCTCCAGGCTAAACAACCCCAGTTCCCTCAGTCTCTCCTCATAAGACTTGTTCTCCAGACGCTTCACCAGCTTTGTTGACCTTCTCTGGACAAGCCCCAGCACCTCGATGTCCCTCTTGTAGTGAGGGGCCCAAAACTGAACACAGTACTCGAGGTGTGGCCTCACCAGTGCCGAGTACAGGGGCACCATCACCTCCCTGCTCCTGCTGGCCACACTATTCCTGATACAAGTCAGGATGCTGTTGGCTGTTGGGGACACATACACTTCCTTCCCCAGTGGCTGGAGGATTGAACCCCCACTTCTTCCAGTAGCTGGTGCTGAGACTTTATGGGCTCCAGTAGCTGATATCATAGGTCAGGGCACCTGCACCCCTGGTCTGATGTCAGTAGCTGGACCCAAATTTCACTCACACACACAGAGGTCTCACCAGCAGCTGGCACTGATTTCTTGCAGCAGACACACACACAAAGGATAGAGAGTGAGTTTATGGTGAGAGAGAGTTAAGAAAAGATTAAATAAGAAGATACAAGAAGACAGGACAGACTGTGGTGATCAGGCACAGGGCTCAGCCAGACTAGCATGCTTACACACAACCAGCCCCTTTTATACCCCTTTCTGCCTCCCCACCTTTCTGTTCCTGTCTGCTCCCCCTTCCCCTGAGCATTGCTTCATCAGTTGGCACAGTCCAAATGAACCCCTCCCACATGGAGGACTCCCAGATTTGCATCCTCATGCATTGCAAAGCACCATTTGCCTGCAGTTTCTTGGTAGCCCATCAATTAGTGTGACTGACCAGGTTTGTTTCTGGTTATTGTTTGTTAATGCTAATGGGTCAGGTGTTATGTCTCTGAGTGTTTGTCTCCCTTTCCTTATCCTCCCAACTAAAAAGACAGATATTTTCACATCTCAGTTTGTGCCACTGACCAGGTTTGTCTTTGTCACAACCTCCCTTATTATGTGTTGGTCAGGTCTTAATGGCTCCTTTGACCAGATACCCTTAAAGGAGCAGACACTCTCTTTCCACATACCCTTATTTATGCGTAAATCAGATTTAGCACTCCTACGACTGGATTAATCTTAATTAATTAAAGCTATAATGACTACGGTGTAAATAACTACATGTCGTGGTTTAGCCCCAGTCAGCAGCCAAGCACCATGCAGCCACTCGCTCACTCCCCCATGGTGGGATGGGGGAGAGAATTGGAAGAGTAAAAGTGAGGCGACTCATGGATTGAGACAAAGACAGTTTAATAAGTAAAGCAGAAGTTGCTTACACAGGCAAAGCAAAACAAGGAGTTCATTCACTACTTCCCATGGGCAGGCAGGTGCTCAGCCATCTCCAGGAAAGCAGGGCTCCATCACATGTAACGGTTGCTTGGGAAGACAAACACCATTACTCCAAATGTCCCCCCTTCCTTCTTCTTCCCCAGCTTTATATACTGAGCATGACGTCGTATGTTATGGAATATCCCATTGGTCAGTTGGGACCAGCTGTCCCGGCTGTGTCCCCTCCCAGTTTCTTGTGCACCCAGCAGAGCATGGGGAGCTGAAAAAAAGTCCTTGAGCAGTGTAAGCGCTACTTAGCAACAACTAAAATGTCTCCACATTATCACCGCTGTTTCCAGCACAAATCCAAAACACAGCCCCATACTGTCTAGCTACTATGAAGAAATTTAACTCTATCCCAGCTGAATCCAGGACACTACAATTGAGCAATTCTCATCTTTGTAGTTTATGTGGAGAAATCAGTATTACACCCATTGCAATTCTTTGTCCGATTTACCAACATCTACTTCAAACTGAGCTGAGTTGTACTCATATGTACATACACCTCCAATACAGTTTTGCTTCAGCTGTCTAGATTTAGGTGGGATGCATCAACCTCTCATGCAAGATCAACAATACTGGTTTTGATATGATGAAAAGTGTGTCTGTTATAAATTAACTTACCAGTTTTTATATTTGTTAAAACATGAGGACAGAACCTTGAGTCAGTACATTTTAAGCAGGGTTTGTGCTGTTTTCCCATAGTTGCCTTAAAGTCAATATACAAGCACCATTTTGAAATAGACTCAATATTGCATGCTTAAATTAATTAATAAAATTATGATTGTGTGTTTATGCTTAATCTGGGTTGCACCAGTACTGCTACACTAGCAGGTAGATGTTAGATAATTTACTGGTCCATATTACTGATTGTAGAACTGCCATACAGGCAGAAATTGAAGATTTCACGTATCAGTTCTAATTGCTATAATGTGTCTTCTCCTCAAAATCGAGTCTTTACAGCGGCATTGGTACATCATCCTTATTACACTTCTGTGTTAGTTCTTCTCATCTGCAAATTGTGAAATCCAAGGCTAAGAATACACTGCATAAGGTTTGCAAGCATTTCCAATAGAATTATTAAATTAAAATTATTTTAGTAATCCAATTTATAATGTGGCTGCACAAAACCTTGAATCAAAACAAATGAAGGGGTCACGCTTTGTATATAAAATAGGGGAAAGGTGGCCTCAGGGCCATTGCCTGTGGCCTGGCTGGACATCAATTGGTGGGTGGTAAGAAATTGCATCATGCACCACTTGCTATAAAATAATAATAATAATAATCATCATCATCATCATCATCATCATCAGTGGAGCAGAGTCTGGTTGGAGGCCTGTCACTAGTGGTGTTCCCCAAGGGTCTGTGCTGGGTCCAGTCCTGTTTAACATATTCATCAATGACCTGGATGATGGGATAGAGTATAACCTCAGCAAGCTTGCTGCTGATACAAAGCTGGGAGGAGTGGCTGATACACCAGAAAGGCTGTGCTGCCATCCAACGAGACCTGGACAGGCTGGAGAGCTGGGCTGAGAGGAACCACATGAAATTCAACAAGAGCAAGTGCAGGTCCTGCACCTGGGGAGGAACAACCCCATGTACCAGTACAGGATGGGGGCTGAACTACTGGGAAGCAGCTCTGTTGAGAGGGACCTGGGAGTGCTGGTGGACAGCAAGGTGACCCTGAGCCAGCACTGTGCCCTTGTGGCCAAGAAGGCCAACGGTATCCTGGGGTGCATAAAAAAGAGTGTGGCCAGCAGGTTGAGGGAGGTTATCCTGCCCCTCTACTCT
Source organism: Phalacrocorax carbo (assembly GCF_963921805.1). Classification (NCBI taxonomy): domain Eukaryota; kingdom Metazoa; phylum Chordata; class Aves; order Suliformes; family Phalacrocoracidae; genus Phalacrocorax; species Phalacrocorax carbo. The sequence goes on from NC_087513.1 coordinate 165,065,267, forward strand.
GCCCTAGCGAGACCACATTTGGAGGACTGTGTCCAGTTCTGGGCCCCCCAGTTTAAGAAGGACAGGGAACTGCTTGAGCAAGTCCAGCAGAGAGCTACCAAGATGATCAGGGGACTGGAGCATCTCCCTTATGAGGAAAGGCTGAGAGACCTTGACTTGTTCAGCCTGGAGAAGAGAAGACTGAGGGGGGATCTTGTCAATGGTTATAGATATCTGAATGGTGGGTGTCAAGAGGATGGGACTGAACTTTTTTCAGTGGTGCCCAATGACAGGCCAAGGGGCAATGGGCATAAATTGGAACACAGGAAGTTCCACTAAACATGAGAAAAAACTTATTTACTGTGGAATCAGCCTCACTGAAATGAGTTAAAATATCTGTGTAATAAAGGATATACTGTAATTTTACAGCGGCTCCCAAGGAAGACTAAGCTTAACTACACAGGTTTCAAAATTAGACCAAATGTTGTATTTTGACTCAGTTGTTCTGGATGGTTTACTATGTGACAGAGAAGCTAAAAGCTCTGCTCATTCTCTTGGGCTTTCCCCCTTGCATTTCCTACCTACTTGAAAACAGCTGATAGAAATGGTTTTATGTACTTCTGCAGTGTGGCCCACTACAGCTCATGGTGTTATTCAGTAATGAAAACCATAATATAAATGACTTAATGTTCTACAGTCCTTTGCCAAATTAACTGAAAGGAACAGTTAGAAAACTGGTGGGCTGAGGAATGGTTGATTTGCTTTTGGTTTCCAGAAATCCAATTTATGGTAAGAATTAATTGCTTGAAGTTTGCTAGTTATGATGTTCAAACAGCCTAGAATGTGCCAACAGAAAAATAAATGAATACATTAGTTACACTGTTCAGCTTGATGGCTTTATACTTATGTAATGGTATGGCTATGTACTTACATAATTATTTTGTTACCCAAGTTTCCTCAGAAATACATAGAATTTCACTCAATCTTCCAAAGGTGGGCATCATTCTAATATGAAAATTCACCAAAAGTCTGTGTAGCTTCACTCCATATGTACCCATATTTTTGTGAAGGAAACTTAAGCAACAATCAGAAAATTCAGAGATGTCACCACCATGACCACACTAGTCAAGGCTTATTTTCTTTAATCCTTGTTGCTTTCACAGGCTGAACATTTTTGCATCTGAGTCTTCCAAGAAGCCTTAGAGGAAAGGCATTCTATGAGCATTCTTAATGCATGTAGTAATAATTGAACTCACTATAAAGCAGAATAGCTATGATTTAATCTATTAAATTATACAGGCAAAGCAAAGCTGTACTATCTTGAATCTTTTATATAATAGTGTAGTGGTTAAAGCAATCAACCAGAAAATGAACTATTTTTAGCTATACTTTGTTCTTCATTCTGAATTGTTTTATGCCTGCTTTTGGTATTGTTTGCACATTTTATTTGATGGCTTTTTAATTTAAAAAGTGGAAATGGTATCCCAGTAAAAAGCCATGTTCTAGGATTCCTTTTCCCTTTCCTGTGCATGCAGGGGTTACTTAGGTCTGAGTTTCAGGGTCAGTGCCTTTCTTGATTGATTTCTCTCTTGTTGGCCCCATGAGTCATTCTTTTCTTTTGGCACACTGATCAAGGTGCAAAAGGAAGGGCAAGAAATGACAATCCTGTAATTTTTTGTTAGGGCTCTCTGCTTGGAACATCTTTTTGTGTCAGGAAAAACCAATGTCTCCTTCACTCCTTATTAAATTTTCAAAATACAAAGTCAATCACAAGCATACTTTAAGCCCATGTAATGTCTTCTCAGCAAGCACTGAACTGAAGAAAGACAAGTAGCCCTAGAAATGAAAAGTAAGGAATCTATATCAAGCCTCTTACTTTCAGTATGTAGTTCAGCTAATATTTACACTTCTTACCTTGAGGCTAGTGGCATTTGAAGTGTAATTTGAAGTGTTAGAAAAACAGTATATCTGCCCTACACCTAAATTACAAATGAGCAAACAACTTCAGATGTCAAGTTCTCAAGCAGTATTCCCATTTCAATACTAACCTCAATTCTGGGTCATGCTACATTTTTATACAGTGACAGTGAATTCTTCAGAATTTAATAGAAGCTCTTTTTCTCTTGTTTTGCACAATGAGACTATTAAGACAATATTTTGTATTACTCTTCCAGCTGTACTTAATAAGACATTTGTTCCTGGTTTTAGTGTGTAAAGGATGAAGTATGCTTCTTAGTATTTATTTGTAGTGCATTTTTTATGCATTATCAGGACTGCTTAGAAGGGAGGTTAAGGAGGTTAAAGTGAGGAATAGGCACATGGCAACAGAAATTAGTCCTGTGACGAGCAAGGAGTTCAGTATAGGTTTGCATTCAGTTGAAACTATGCAAGTAATGAAGGGCAAGAATGAGACATTTGGCTTGCCTTTTTTCTTTTCACCAATACTCATCACATGTTATTCACCAGCTGTTTCGTGTGCTGATACACTAATCTAAGAGAAGAAATAAAATTTTATATTTGACATTTCACTAGTTCTTTAATTCTAACAGATGAAGTTTGTTTAAAGTAAATCCACTGAAACATGATGCATTCAGCATTTTTAAAATCCGGAATGTCCTTACAACTGAAAAAATTTGTCATAGAAAAATTAAAATAATTTTTTAAACAAGCTTATGTCCTTTTATGTCCACAATTCGTTCACCACTATGAGCTCTGTTTGCAGTACAAAATCACTAGAATTTTTTTTCTGCATCAACATTAGTAATTTGGGGAGGGGGACAATTTCTTCTGAATCAGTTTTAACATAGATTTTTTGTGGTTTTTTTGGGGGGGGGGTTGGTTGATTAGTTGGGTTTATTTGTTTTTGTAGTTAAATTCATGACACTGGAAAAATGGTGGTGTTCATCACACTTAAATACAGGTTTATATTTACAGGTTAACTAACTACTTGGGTCTGCCATTGGGCTTTATGACAGGAAGTAGGATGTAATCCATATGACTTAACTGAAAAAAAATTAGTTTCAGTAAAGAATTACCTGTGTTTCTGTGATTTAAAGACACTGTTCCAGATGCAGGTGTCAGCATTGTAGATACCCATGTTTATTCAAATCAGTCTTGCATAGTACATTTCCTGAATTTTGAAGAATGACTGTGACTAAAAGCTGAAGATGTTTTTTCATTACAAAGTGAGAAGTGATTCTAGATTTTACCTCAGCTACCTGATTTACCTGGAGTATCAAACTAAAAGGCAAACCCTTTACTCATTTTTTATCTTCATAATTCTAATATACTGATCATCTCTCATAATCTCTGAAGTTACACTTTTCTGTTTCAAAGTAGGCAACACTGGTGTTAAATTTCTACAACAGGCAACTCTGTGATTACAGCACTGATCACAGACAATAAGCTGAGGAAAGGACATAAAGTATCATAGGCACACTGAACCTAAACCTCTATACTTCATTTAACATAGATGTTAGCAAATAAGCTCACTCTGACATGGTCATTTTTTGTTAGGTTCAGTCTGATGAAGGATATCACAGAATCATAGAATACCAGGTTGGAAGGGACCTCAAGGATCATCTGGTCCAACCTTTCTTGGCAAAAGCACGGCCTAGGCAAGATGGCCCAGCACCCTGTCCAGCTCAATCTTAAAAGTGCCCAATGTTGGACATTCTACCACTTCCCTGAGGAGATTATCCCAATGGTGGATTTTTCTCACTGTGAAAAATTTTCCCCTTGTGTCCAACCAGAATATCCCCAGGAGTAACTTCTACCCATTACCCCATATCTTTTCTATGTGACTTCTTGTTAAAAGGGAGTCTCTGTCTTCTTTGTAGCCACCCTTTAAATACTGGAACATCGTGATAAGGTCTCCCCTAAGCCTTCTTACTTCAAAGCTGAACAAACCCTGTTGTCTCCGTCTTTCCTCACATGGCAGGCTTCCCAGTTCTTTGACTATCTTTGAGGCCCTTCTCTGGACCCTGTCCAGACTGTCCAGATCTTTTTTGCATAGCAGGGACCAAATCAAAACACAGTATTCCAGGTGTAGCCTGAGAAGCGCTGAGTAGAGTGGGGTAATGGCTTCTTTATCTCTGATGATGATGATGTTGTTCATGCAACCCAGCACCCTGTTGGCTTTCTTTGCCACAGCAGCACACTCATATTGAGTTTGGTGTCTGCCACGACCCTCAGGTCCCTCTCTACAGAGGATAGATCCAGCCCATGCTGCACTCCTGGATTATGTTTTCCCGGGTGCAAGACCTTATACTTATCCTTGCTGACATTTGTAAGATTCTTGTTAGCCCACTCTTCCAGCCCATCTAGGTCTTCCTGCAGGGTGGTTCTCCTTTCTGAAGAGTCCGCTTCTCATTCAGTTTGGTATAATCATTAAACCTCATCAGGGTACACTTGATCCTATCATCCAGATGACTTATGAAGATATTAAACAGCATTGAGCCCAGTATCAATCCCTGGGGGACCCCACTTGTGACAGGTTACCAGTTTGAAAAGGAGCTTTTTGCCACTACTGTCTGGTTGTGGCCTGTAAGCCAGTACCCCGCCCACTGACAGACCACTTGTCTAGGCCATAACACATCAGCTTCTCTAGGAGGAGGCTGTGGGAAACCATATCGAAAGCCTTGGATAAATTGAAGTAGGCAGTGCCCACCATTCGCTCCTCATCAACCAAGCAAGTTACTTTGTCATAGAAAGTGACCAGGTATGTCAAGTATATGAACTAGTTCAGTAATAAAAATTGAATAATCCAAATTTGTAATCATATGTCTCTAATAATAAAAGGAGGGGGTGGGTCTAGTTTCTTTGGTTGGTTTGAGGTAAGGTTTTTTGTGTTTTTTCTTTGCTGAAGCTAGCTGAACATTGTATGGAGTAATATTTATGCTATTTACCTATCTATCTATCTATCAATCTATCTATCTATCTATCTATCTATCTATCTATCTATCTATCTATCTATCTATCTATCTATCTATCTATCTTTTTAATGTCTATGACCATGAAATTTCATGCAATCTCTGGTTTGACGTGTAGACTCCTGGGCATAACTTTATAATTAAATGATACTGTGTCTAGTACTGAACCCTCTCCTTCATATATCTTCTCTTTTCATAAACACTTTTACTTTTTTTTTTTTTTCCACAGAAATGCAGTACCAGAGAAGAACTAGAACATGGTCCAAGAGGTTTTTGACTTGAAGGACCAGACATCCAAATTGTCCTGTAACACACATCAGCAGGTAAAGATATAGGCTATGGGTTCATCTACATTGTCATTTTGAATCATTTCCTATTTCCCTTCTATTTCTTATTCAGATGGCATATTTTCTAGGTTGCTTACAGGAGCCACTCTAGGGAAAACCAGGTAGGTCCCTTCAATGGTACTTCTATAAATAAGCTGATTTGTGAGGCAGTCCTCTTAATATCTTTGGCACAAGACAAGTACATTTCAACTCTTTCAGAGCCTTCAGGCATATTATCTATTAATCTTTCAGTTGCAGTACTGTTCCCCAATCACACAGAGACCTGGCAAGGTTGTTTGATGCAGAAGTATTTAGATAACTCTCAGCACTGCTTCTTGAAATTAAAAATCAATGGAGTACTAGAAAGATGTAAAGAATTACTTCAGAAAGGCTAAGATTGGTGTGAAGGGAGAATGAATGGGAATGTCTGGGGATGGAGGCATCAGCAGGAACATGCAGCAGGGAAAGGGCTCTCTGTGCCTGCATTAATGACATCCAGGTTAGCAAGTCATCAGCACCCCAGCTCATGTATATGTGGATTCATAAAACAGACAGATTTGGAGACAAGGACAGTGCTGGCTTACAGATGTGCACCAGGACAGATACACTGCCATCTCCAAAAGGGTAAAAAAGGCATATCTGAAATCTGTGTGTGGTCACTAATCCAGGAGACATAAGAGAGACTTGATAATTGTCTTTTCCTGTCTTCCACATCATTGCAGAGGGTGAATCCTAACATCTAGACATGAGCACTGAGGTGCCCAACTGCTGGCCAAACAGCCTGAACACTCTTAGCCTGTTTCCTGACCTGGGATCAGGCCTGCCCTGACTGAGCAGACCTCTTGGGCATCACATACATTGTAGTATTTGTTTGGTAAGAGAGAGTGGGAGTGAGTGAAGCAAGTTTTGATTCAGTTTTTCTTTTAAATAAACTCTTTTTCCCTCCTATAATGTCTTGCATGTCTATTCACTGCACTGTGGATACAGTGTACAGTATTCCCTACAAGCGTGTGTAATGAGTATCCACAAAATTACAGAGAGCATGTTAAAGGTATTTGTAGTGAATAAGGCCATGTGGGCACGCAGAGAATTAAGCATATAGTGTAGTACTGAACTACACTTCACTCCATACACTCTACAGCATGGATCGGGCCAGTCTGCATCAGTAACTTGTGTAAATGCAAACCACTTCGCACCAGGTGCCCAGGAACACAGTATTACTCCCTGGCTGTTTTCCAAGACCTTTAAAAAGTGCTTTTTTAAGGGTACAGTGATAATAATAAACAGGCTAATATTGTTATGAGATAAGTATATATAACACAGGGACTCAAGTGGTAGCTTACTGGCCCATTTCATAAAAGAAAGGCTTTGGGTTATATATATGTAAATTAATATAGAGCATTTTTAAGGCAGAGAGCCTGTTCTTGTCACTTCTAATCTGCAATAAAAATTCATCATGTGAGAAATATGCATGAGGATTTCAATGGGCATGCATCCAGTGCATTATCATAGCACAGGCATTGGGAAACCTCTTTCTTAAGTAAGGAAGGACTCTCTGAAAATAGCTGACATATGAAATATCTCCATACTGGAATTTGCACACAGTAGACCTTTCAGAAAAATGAAAATGGAGATGAATGAAGGCTGATCTCCTATCTGACCAACTTCTAGTCTGCCACATCTATAGTCAGCTTTCTTTGGCACTGTAGGCACCTTCATGCTCCATACTGCTTCTGAATTGCTCAAAAAAAAAAAAAAATCAGTACCAGAAAGAGAAAATTGGAGGACGTCTATATGAAATATTCTTTCCAACTTTACAGCAACTGTGGTTTCCTTGTTTACAAACTTACCTTAGAAAAATAGCTCAAAAGCTGCTTTCTCACCATTCCCATCAGAATTTTTTAACCTACTAATTTTTGCTGACCAAAAAACCTCTCCCAGTAGACTTTATTACTGTTCATTCTAGAAATCTAGAATGGGTTTTGGTGTTTGTTTTTTCCTTTTTTTTGTGTCTAATTTAGGAGAGTGGAACAAAGTTTTCACATTTCTTTATTGATGGTGTCAACTTAGGCAACATTTCCACTAAGAAACCTGGAAATGCTAAAGGTCTGAATACATAACACTGCTGAAACCCAAAGATATCTCAAGAGCAAGACTTGAGCGTGCTCTGTTTTTTGCAGAAATGAACTGCAGGTGCATATCCCAGATGAGAGATGTAGTGCACTAAAGCGGGCATCCTATTTGGATAATAAGGAGATCGGGATCCCAAGGGTTCTGTGCTATACAGTGGCATGTAAACACAGCCTTACAATGCAGCTTTAACAGTTTTCCTTGAAGTTACAGGCCTTTAATAAAACACAAGTCATGCTGATACCAGTAAGATTATATGAGAAGGATTGTGCTCCAAATTGAAGACATCAATACTGAGTGGCTTTTCTATGAGTTGCATTTACAGGTATTGGTCATTGTTTCCTACACATCTATATATCTCATTACAATTGTTGGAAGCTTAATTTCTATATTCCCACATTCCATAATGAAAAAAAAAGTAGATACAGTTCTTTCAATGGTAAATCTATACCCATCTTACAACATAGGGACAATTATACCTCATTCAGTGTCTTTTTAACAGTTCCATTTATTGTCCATCAAATGTTAATAACAAAAATCTAATTAAATGAAAGGGAAAAGGAGAAGATCCTCTGAGGAAGGTATAGAAGGAATATATGGGAGCTTAAAAGATCGTTATCAATACACTGCTTAATGGGTAAAAAAAGAAAAAAAAACCCAGAACACAACATTTCTCAGAAATATGTATTTTCATGAAATACCACAGCAACAGAGACATTATCAGACACACTGAAATCAATGCAGAAAGAACATGAGTAAACATAATTTGAATGAAGAAGAACCATAGGTACAACAAAAAAAAGCACATTAAATGCCACATTAACAATTCTGCTTGTCAGAACACTGGTTCTGAAGACAAAGTTTCACAATTAAGGGTAATTTCAGACCATCACAGTCATTCTCACCCCATCTCCATCATGTCTTTTCTTCTTACACCTATTATCAGTCTGATGTGTCTGAAAATTAATCTCCCCCCCAAACAAAAACGAAATTCAATCAGGGTGCTAGTGCCAATGTAGGGAAGGCAGTACAACCGCTGTATGCAGTAGTAGTAGATCATGAGTGCTGCTTCTAGTGCAGTGTAGTCTTAGATTAACTTAATCTAACCTTGCAAGAACAAAGCTGAGATTAGTCCAATTATTTTTTAACTAAGCATTCCTATCAAATATTACTATCCAATAAAAATTTTTTGTCCCAGATGAACACATCCCAAGTTTATGAATTAAGGAGAATTACAGCTAGCAGAAAATTGGAAATGTTTTCTGGTGGAAATTCTGGGAATTTGAAAATTGGCTGAAGTAGAAGCAAGCCAAAAATGTTAGTCACTGATGGAGCAAAAGGAGGAAAATGTACTAGAATATTATGTTTTCATATCACTTAGCCACTTTTTATAAGCTCAAAACTTTTTTTTGCATTGTATTATTTGAAAAATTTTTATCTTACATCATATAAAATATGTATTTTTGGTCAGTGAAGAAATTGAAACGTTTTGATCTTGGTGAAGCAAAATACTTTTACAATCTTGCACTGAAATTCTCTGTTAAATCGTACATCCCATAAAAACCTTTGACAATGCAGTTAGAATCTCTCATGAAAAATTCTTCCAGTGAAAAATATTGGACTAGCTCTAAAAGGAATAACACATAATGCATACAGAAAATTCGTTTCAGAATAGATTTTTTAAAGCACAATTCAAGTGATACATAAGCAATTAGAACACTTTTTAATGCCTAACGACACTATGTATTATGCCATTGAGAAGTTGTATTGATATAATCCTTGCAGTTTGAATTTGTCTTTTAAGTAAACTGTTTAATTTCCCAGCATATAAAAAAATGTAAATCAGGCTAGGAAGCTATATTTACTGCTAGTAAACATGCAAGTCTTAACGATACTCTCATATTTAGACACCTGAAAAAATCAACCAGTGAGGCTGGCAAAAAATAAGATCTCTTTTGCCAAATTTCTTTAATCATTAATTGAATTTTTCTTCATTCAGTATTTTACCAGGTAAAATGCAAATTTCCTAGGTAGTTAAGGAAAGAAAAAGGAAAAGAGAAAAAAAAAAAAAGAAAAAAAAAAAGAAAAGGAAAAAAGGAAAAGGAAATCCATAGTAAAGGCCAAAAATTTAGCTTTTTTATCTTTTGGGCTGTCCACTGGGACAGCTCTTGACAAGTTGTGTGACACCAACAAGCCCTGTCTGTGGGAACAGCTAAAAGGAGGGAGAGAGGCAACATGGAGTGCTGTGCCCACTCCCACGCTTCTACCCTCAGCTCAGGCTGCTGTGCTGCTTTTCTCTCTCTCCATGGATGAGGGCAGTATTGATGAACAGTCTGAAAGTTTATGATGTTCTTATGCCTTTCTATAGCAGCCTCATATTTTGTTATCATTGTTTTCATTTATTTTGCATTGGGTGTGGAGAAAGATTTTGCAAACTTGTAAAATACACCATTGTAAGATTCCTTTTCAGTTCTCTCTCTAGAGAAAGAAGCTTTTTAAAGACAGAAATTGTTGAAATACAGTACTTCTCTGTTAGGTATCCTTTCTTTCACAGCAAGTTGCATGAAAAGGAATTTATGAATAAATGTCATTAATAGATATCTATGTCAGTCCTGTATGAGGTTTACCTGCCTTGTACAGAACAGCTCAGGTTCATCTGATTTGTCTCCCTGAATTGTCTGAAATTTCAGAATTGTTTTAGGAAGAAATATTTACCTGTGAAGGAGACAGAGACAAAACTAAAAAGTAACTTAGCTAATGAAATTAATATTACCTTATTTTAAAAATTACAGGTAGCATAGAGTGCAATCATGTGTGACACTGAGGACTTCAAACTCACCGCAGTGAAAAGAATCAAGTTCAGGTTTTCACATTAGTCTTCCTTAGTTCAGAGAATAAAATTAAATGAAAAACTTAGAATTTCTTCTCACTAAGTCATTTTAAAGCTACTTTAGCAAACACTGTGGGATTATCAGAATCCACACAGACTAAGTATGGGGAAAGAAAAAACACATGTGAATTGGAGAGTTAATTGATTTTGCCTATAAATGACTTAAAAGTTTGAGCTTTCATTTTAGACTTGGATCATATGGCAAGCTGGATGGAAAATTCCATAAGCTTACTCAAATAAGGTGAACAATGTCCTCAAAGTTTAGTATCACTACTGTCTCTCCTTATTATGTCTAAATAAATTTCAGTCTTCTGCGACCTTATAATCAGAATGCATGAACTTTAAACCAGTAATGTGTTAATCACAACAAAACAGTGATTCTGTTATTCATTTCTCTTAGTGTTACTTTGTTCATAAGTCATATAAACATGTTACCTCTGTGTATATTGAGTTGGGATGACAATTACTGTCATCTAGCTGAAGCTAGAAATACAATAGTCTTCTGTCATTGTGTGAAGATGGTATCTCAATGTATAGAGTGAGTAAAGTTACCCTTAGCGCCAAAGTTAATGTATCAAAATCAGGTACTTGCTTGGCTGAGTTCTGTCAAACATCCTTGAGCTACTATAACCCTTTGAGACTCCAGATGGAATGAAATGGAAAATAATTTAATTAAATGTGCTGGGAATGTAATTTGGGACATTATGTATTTATTAAACAAATCTGGTTTTGAACAACTCTATTATACTGGGAAATTATCATTACTAGTAAACAGAATATGTGTCTGCACAGCTTAACAGGTCAGGTACAAAGGCAATACATAAATATTTAACACCATCACAAATTAGAGATCTGGTACTAACTCTGAATGTTTTTAAACAAAGTATATCAATTGGACTTTCACAGTATATGAAAGTATATTTCAGTAACATATAATAGTTTCATGACATTGTAGTTGCTTGAATGAAGTGTAGCTATGATTAATTTCAAACACATATTAGTCCCTGGTTATTATCAGGTTAGTCTGCTAATGTACAATCTGTCATGAAAGCTTTGGAGTGGAAACCTTGTAGATGCTGAAGTTCCTGCTTAAAATTCCTTAAATCATATAGAGATTAAAAATTATGTTTCAGTGTCTGTACTGAGAAAAGATTGGTTTTTTCTGTTCACTTTTGTTTTGACAAAATCAAAATGGAAAGAAAAAAATCTGTTATTTTCACCTGGATATTTGGATATGAGAGAACAAATAGGTATCTTCCATGTCTTGCAGGCCTGAGTTTGCGTTTATATATTCAGGCTTTTCACTGTTGTTACCTCATAGAGCTGACTCATAGTTAATACCACATTTATTAGCACCACAACAGAGAAGCATACAGAGGAACAGATTATCTGTGTTATACCCTGTATGTCCTTCACTTCATGACTTATTCCTCAGCTTGGTCCATGACTTATTCAACTGAACTGTTCTCTGACAGTTCTGAGGTTTAACTAGTAAAGGGATTTTTTAATTTTTCCTAGAAAGGGAATTCTTTCCTGCCCAGGCACTGCTGCCTGCTTTGGGCTCCCTGAATAGGTTTGTGTGAATAATTGATTTTTTTCAGTTACTGGTCAGCTTGGAAAATAATAATACAAAAATTAAGAAAATAATAGTACAAAAATGTATATATAAACTACCCTTCTTTTCTCCTCTCCATACTCCTCCTGAATTTACACTGCATTAAGAAACAATCAAACAAACAAAAAAACCCCACAAGCTGTTGTGCTATTTACAATGAAGTGCTTGTAGAAACCTTTTTCATAGTTCTCCCATTAGGTTATTTGACCAATATCAAATCACGTGAGTTTCACTTGAATCAGGTATCTGATCCCAGCTTTCTCTCTTCCCAGTATTAAAAAATGCTGTAGTTCAGTATTTTTAAATTACAGTATTGCAATTAAGTCACGTTTGTTCTCCCCTTCTAAAGATGTTTTGTAAAATAAAAAAAAAAAAAGCCCCCAAACCCAAAAATTAATCAGAAGAGAAGGAAAAAGAACATATATAGCAATTAGATTTCAGTTCATTAAAAAAATATTTGGTTTCTAAACAGGTACATCCATGTGGTTTGATTTTTTTCCAGTAAAATTTTATGTAATGTTGATTCCTGTGGTATGATACTCGAAAAGGAGGTGGTTTATCCTACTTCAAGAATTTTTGTAGCTAAGACATAAACAGAAATTCAAACTTAGTTCTGTGATATGCAAAATAAATGACTTAAACAGTAGACTATCAGAAAAAAATAAAAATATACTTCCAATTTCTAGTTTTCCATTTTGTAGGTGACACTGATTTTCTCTGTGCTTTACAAAAAAACATCCTGCCACTTCCATCCTTGTCAGTTTTCCCTGACCATATGAATGTTTCCTTGGCCATTTTCTAGTTTTCGTTCACATTGAAGATAAAAGATTCAAAAAAAGTATTTATTAACATTTTCAGAGGAGAGGGATAAACAAAATAAAAGCCAGCTCATTATGCAATGTGTGAGATGTACTTTGAGTAGTGTCAAGTGGCTATAGGCTTTTGTAGAGAAAACTTGAAAAGACTGAGATATATCTCAATCATAATCACATTTGCTCCTCATGGCTCAATTAAATGGATATTCAGACAGATTTGGCCAGTCAATGGTAGCCAATCTCCTACAGGATCCTGGCCTCAGAATGGAAGTATCTTATTTTGCTAGACAGCTTTGGGGAGAGCAGATACAAATATATTCTTTAGGTAGAATATTTGCTCTGAACAATCTCACTTGGACAAAAAAACCCAGGCTATTTAATTTCACATTTCACTATATGTTTTTACCCTTTTGGACTGGGTGAAAGTTACTTGAAATATCAAGTCCTTCCTTTTAATCTATAATAGAAGATGGATTGTGCATAGATTTTTTAATTTCTTAGTTTGAATTTTCTTTTTTTTTTTTTCCATTATGTGTGCTTTTATATTATGTTGTTGATTTTGATCACTACTCTTATAAGCAGTGTGCCACTGAACCATTACTTGCATTGTTCCAGGAATGATTGTGCTTAGTATTAGCAAATATTTCCACTGACAGCAGCAACTACTAGAAAGTAAAAAGATGTTTACCTGAAAAAAACCAGTTACGAGTCATGTAGACAAATCTGGAATCTGTGGCCATTCCAGACACTTTGAGCTATACTCATTTTGTGAATGAGATAAGAGCTGTGCAGTACCTATCGGTGTTTTGAGACACAGATGCCAGCCTTCTACTAGCAATGTCCTTACAGAGCTGATAAGACAAACAATTGTGAAAACACTTATAAAACCCTTACAAAACAAATTGAGTAGACTACACCCTTCAGAGATACAGAAATGAAACACAGCCGAGAGGAATCCAGGAATGGGGACTCTATACAGTTATTTAAGTAGACTACTTGTGAAGTGTTAAAAAAAAACAACAACACACAGACACTTTAGAAAAAGCAAAAAGACCAGTGCCAGTTATCTGGGGCAGAACTTAACTGAAGCAGAGTCTGTTGTGACGAATTTGGATTTGTCCATGAAGACTCAGCCTACAACCAGCAGAAAGTCAGGAGACAATTCTCTGTGAAGTCAGTGAAATATTTTAAGAAGGAAACTTCAAAATCTATTGGTAAAAACAGAAAGCATAGCTCAGGATATAACCGAATTTGAAAGCAATGATTGATTCTTGCCCTGAGACACCTTATTCTAGAACTATGTGCAGTATTTGAAGAAATGTTTGCTATTGAAATTAGAAGATGTCCATCTGCAAAGTATTTTAAGATGTCAGATGACAGATGTTTCCCAAGTGGGTTCACATGGAAATTTCTAGACAGCAATGTCATAAAAAACCTTTAGAGATAGTGTTTCTGAAGAAAAGAGAAACAGCACTTAGAAAACTAGGAATATTCATGTTTTAAGATCACATGGAACAGCTTGATTTTACAAACTCTTCATTGATACATATACTGCAGCATTTGCTACAGATGGGAACAGCACTACTGGGCTGAAAATTTGAATTATTCAGTCTTTTGAATGACAAACTCATGTTGAAATGAAAAGATTATATTGAGACAATTAAAAGCAGGTCAATAATCCCTAAATGAAAAACTTAACTGAACACAGACCTTTGCCTGTTGAATTGATTTCTGATGTCATAACCAAAATACTAGAGCTACTCCTGTAAGAGGACTTAATCCAAAACCTCTTAACAGAGTGACAGACAGCAAGAATCAAGTCTTGGATGTGGAGGTGTACCTATGTGTTTTTTACTGGGTGACAGACCTACAGTTATGTTGGCTAAAGATAAAACCAACCTATACCATCCTACCAATCTTACAACATCTTGTGTAGAATTGCTTAGCTAAACTCTTTCAAGTTGGACCAGTGGCTCATTAAGGGTAAAAGAAACTCATGTGCTTCACCTGGAATGTAGCTAATGAAAACCTGGGCAATGTTGGCATGCTGTGTAATTGTTTTCCCCAAACTTTTCATAGGGCAATAAGGCAAGAGATGTGAATGTGGAAGACAGTTAAAGAGCTAGAAGCCTTTTTGACAAAGTATTCTTATAAGACAGAGAATAAAAGGTTTCCTAGCATATTTTTCATGTATAACGATCATCCGGTGGATCATGATCAAGCATATGACATTATTTAATTTTTTTTAAATGCAAAGGATATGTCCATAAATTAGAATATTTTCTAGAATACTCTGAAAATCATATATCAGTGAAACAAAGGCTAAATTATATACTGGAAGAATGCTAAACATTGGCACCTTCCGTTAGGTTACAAACTGTAATTAAAAAAATGCTAAAAGGAGACATGAAAATACACCAGAACACAGACCAAAACTGGTCTATTTGATTCCTTTCTGTAAGATCCAGTAGAGGTAGTTTGGCACATGGTGACAGATTTCTTCACTGTGGTTCTCACTGAAGTCCTGGTCAGAAGGCTATCAAAGTGACCAAAAACAGAAGAGGAGGTGGTACATTAAGACAAGCTTTCCCTTAAATGTGACAGGTCTCTCATAAATGTACTAATATTAGAATATTTGTCATATTTTCATGTGTCTTTTGACTGTAGCATTTTCCTCCAGTAATCTGTGTACACATGAAAGAGAACAATTAAAACTGTAACACCAAGGAGAGGATGGCAACTTTTTATTGTATCCAAACTTTTGCTTCAGTCTTACTATTGCATTCTTTTAGAATTATATTCCAGAAGTATGAATGAATGATAGTATTTTGAAATTTTGACTATAAAGTTATATTCACCTGTTTATATCCACATGGCAAAATCTTCCTTCCTACACAGCACCAAGGGCTATGGCAAAATCTCTAAAACAATATTTTTTAGTAGGAAGGAAAAATGTGCTTCTTTAACATACTCAAGTAAAACAAGGGACAGTGTTCTTGGAAATTATTTAACATGCTTAGTACTAGATGATTTGCATTTCATCTCTGTGACTTACATGTTTAAACCTTCCATTGGTTTTACTGTACGGGATTGATGCGCTCCACCAGAATTAGCTTATCACTGCAAGCCACATTCTGTTGTGAGGCCTGCCTCAAAGAAAATGTAAAAAGCATTCAGAACCTTTGATATTTCAGTGCAAATTCCATAATGTGTATTAAAGAACGGAAAACAAACTGCACTACACTATAATTGGTGTTTAACTCTATCTTAGCTGATAATCCATGTATGCTTACTTGTGAAATCTTGAAATACAGAAAAAAAAGGGGTGGATACTTAAATGAGGAAAATAAAGTATCACAAAATACAAAGTATATATGGTGGGTTTTTTTCAGACCTATGACAGCATTTAAGGGAACTTCCATTTCTTTGGGGAAAAAATGCTTTACTTCACAATGACTAAAAAATTCTGATGCGCTCCCTATATCATCTTTACAAATAGCTGTTGGTGTGAAAAAATATTGTGAGTTAATTTTTTAATATACTTTTATGTATTTTGTAGTATACAACATGAAAAAGAATAAAATAAATGCAGACTGAAATGTTCATGCCGTAAATCAGCTTAACAGCTTGGGTTGAATTAAAATTTGTGGTTCAGTTATTAACTTGTATATCATATCCAGACTATACACTTTCTTTCATCAGAATTAAATCAGAAGTGAATCTTTTATTACCTCAAGTTACTTTTCATGATTGAACATGTCCAAGATGTTAATGCATTTAATTCTATATAAACAACTGTTTCTTATTTGAATGCCTCCTTAGTATTCTAAATCTTAAACTAGTAGACAGAGAAACGATTGATTGCATTTAGGATTTTGATCTGCAAACTATTTGGCTCATACAAAGCTTTTTAGAATCTAAACTGGACTAGTCTTGTAAGAAATTGCAGTACTGAATCTAGACTATACTGAAGTAATTAAGAAAACAAACCTGTAGATTCTGGATACTCTGGATATGGGAAACTTCCAGCTCTTCTGGACAGCTCATCTTTTTCCTGCGCTTGGTATTCATTTTCTCAGCCTTCCCTGTCTGAAATGCATTTTTGTATTTCCATATAAATTAAAAACCCCAGAGATCTCAAAAACACAAGAGAAAACAAACTCAATTTTCAAAATATTAGGGGAAGGTGGGGTGAGTGTATGAAGCCAATGATGTCATAGAAACATTTTCTTGCATTTTCTCTGGATTTTCAACATTCATCATGGATCTTCCCATAGACGTATCACTGCAACAGTGGACATCTAAAGATAAGTTTGAATATATTTAAAGCTCTGTCCTTCAGTGTTTTGGGTTTTTTTTGTTTTTTTTTTTTTTTCAAAGCATCATGCTAGGCATACTGGTTTCCACAGCAACCAATAACATTTCCCACCTCCTTCTTTTCCTCTACCCTCTTGGCTGGCAGCGCTCCCTGTAGGACTGACATCTCTTTGTGTAAGAATAAACAAGTATAATTTTGTGTAATACTGTCCAAATAATCATGCTGCAGTATCTGGATAAAATATATTTTTTAACTGCCAAATGATGGGTTTAATTCCAGGTTCTATGGTCCTTGGGTTTTTGTAAGGTTTGTTGGGGTTTTTTTTAAAGATTATTTAGGGAAAAGTATGTAACCCAATCAAGAAATCAAGCTAGGCACCAGAAAATGTAATTTCTGCTTGTCACAAATGAGCCTGAAACATCTTAAAAGGTTAATGGACAAGCTCTCAAAACCCCCCAATTTCTTTATGAATGGTAGATATGTTTCATTCCTGAATCCATCATAAACTCATCCTGATTTCTCTGACTATTCTTGTTACAGATCAGTATTCCCAGAATAGCTTTAATCAGTTATTTTCAGCCTAAGGGTTGTCAGCAAATTGCTTGTTATGACTGTTTCTCATTCATTATTCAGCCAGTGTAACTGGTCATATGAATAACATGATCCCACTGCTGTCACTGCTGATGTCCAGAATTTATTCAACACTAACACCCATAACTATTTTTTTATAAAATAAGTAAAACTTCTGTGATTTGTGAAGAGTTTATTTAATATACTAGGGGTCATCTCATATATTATAATTATTTTAATGTGAACAATTTTATGTAGTGGACAGAATGTGTTTTGTAAGTTAATAGATTAAAATTAATATAAATAATATATGAAAGTTGAGTATGAGTAGTTAGTTGCCTTTTGCTGTAAAAAACCCTGCTAAATCCATTCTTGTAACTCTATTTACACCAATAAATTTTTCCCAGTTAAAACTTGTGGGCTAGTAAAATCAAGCTGATGAGCATTTACATTCTATCATTAAAAAAAGCCATATATTAACCCTTCCAAGAAAAGATACCTAAAATTTTATTAAATATATTCTGGATTACTTAAGAGGTTTGTTTGCATAGATACCTGTTCAAAGGGTATTCATAACAAGCAATATTTAAGTATACTGTCAATATCAAGCATTCAGCAATAATGAATTGGTCAGCAATTCTTTAAATTGAAAAAATGTTAAAAAAAAAACCAAACGTGTACAGCCATTAGTTTTATTTTTCTTCTTCCAAACTTTTGGATAAAGGCTGGTCTCTTATTGGGGTTTTTCTCTGCAACTATAAAATCAGAAATATAGGAAAGATGGACAGGAAGGGTTTCTTGCACAAAAATATATTTCCAGAAAAAGATGTAAGTAAAAAAATAATATTTATTATGTAATTACTTATTAAATGAGTTCCAAGAGTTTGCAACACTGACTGAAAAGCAGTATTCTTCATTGCTTTATGTTTTCCTGTTACCTCTCACAGCTTAATTAATCCTCTAACTGTTTTGTTGTATAAAACCTCCTGGTACTCTAGAGTCAGGGAGACCTGACATTTGTACACCTTGTTTACAAAAAAATTGATTTTGTCTTTACTTCTCTGTAGGTCTGTTATTAATACATGTTTCCACAAATTTCTGCATTAACAGATATTCAGATTTCTAAGTTTTATGTTGGAAAACTAAAAAAAAGGTTTTTATTATGTCCCTTTTTATTTGTAACAGTAAGCTTTTGACTAGTGCAAGTAAAGGTATCTTTGTCAGACATAGAATCATTTAATTAACTGGTTCCTAACTCATTGCATGTGTGGTGTGTTGTGTTGTGTTAAAGATGATATGGTTGATCCTTTATAAATGTAATTTGGTTTTGCTGTCCTGACTGCTCCACATGGCAACAACTGGGACCCCCTTCGGATTCCTCATCCCTTGGAGAAGTGAGAGCATTCAGGCTGGGGAAGCTTCTCAATGGAGGGAGAAGGAAGATGAGAGACACAGCTAGACTGCAAATTTGCAGTATCTTGTGGAAAGCAGAGTGCCTGCATGCAGCAGGGAGCAAATCTAAACCTGAGCCAAGTCTCAGAGACCATGAAAAGAAAGCTTCTTTCTTAGCAACAAAGATGGGACTACATTGAGTTTTTCAACCTAGGAAGACACTAAAGACTTCTGGATTAGAAAGCAAGATGAGGGAAGCGGGCCACAATACACGGGGGATAGTTAGTGTCTGACATATTATTTAATTTTTGTCTCACACAGAAAATCTAAGTTGCTCTGTTTAAAGAAGAGGTTTCCCTAGTTTATTATTCTGTGCTCTAAAAGCTAGAATGGAAGCTTTTTGGTGTTTTGTGGGGTGTTTGCTTTAAGGTAAAGGGGAAGGAAGTTCCGCTTAAGTGCATTGTAATTCCATTACAACTTCCCACAGTATAAAACAGACACCAGCATAGACGTGTCAGTTCCTGTGCTTGCCTAGATCCTAAGTTATCTGGAAAGGGAACAGGGAACCCACTCTTTCACCACTAGACATAATTGGTTGTAAGCAATTATAAGCAACACTCCTGAACACCGAGTATTTGTCAGTATAGTCACCTTTCAAGCTCTGGTTGTACAGCTGTGGATTCATCAAGGTTTTTCCAATCTTTATAATTTCTTATTAAATATTTTAGGCTTATTTTAGTTTAAACCTCTTCAAAGCAATATTGCTTTTCAAATTAATCTACAGCTTTAATCCAAAAAAGTTTTATTCAGAGGGAAAAGATGCTTTATGGTAACAGTAACTACTGTCTCTTGCACATGCTTAATATGAGGGTTAGCTTTTGGCAACACACAAGGACTGTATACAGGTAGAGCAATCTGACATTCATATTCATTATGAAGCTAGAATAACTGTCCATTTTTTCAAAATGAACTGTGCACCAGCTATTAGTCTTGAATGAGCTGAACTACCTGTAGCTTACACTTTAGCATTAGGGAAAAGAGGTAATTCCCTTTTTTTGCTGTAACAGCACCTTCTACGAGCCAGTTGGCAGCTTGGGCCTAGGTCTGTAACAGAAGTAGCTTTATTCAATTTGTTCAAGGGAATTAATACTTACATAGTCACATGTCAATGTATTTGAAAAATTAGAGACACAGACATCAGCTGTAAATTCTGCCTTTTAATTTAAACTTTGGCCTGTTAGTCATATTATGTAACTCAATAAAATGCATAGAAAAATGTATATGCTTGCAAGATATTAACAACCAAATCATTGTCTTTTCCCAATAAAAGCAGGGGTAATTTTATAATACCACACTATAATTTCTTTCCCTACAATAATTATCTGATTGTTTACAGATCTATGTTTCCTTGGTTTTTGAACAAGCAAGAAAGGAAAGAAAAACAGAATCAAATGAGTCCATGTAAACAGTAAAATAGTGGCATGTGTAAGGAGAAGAGCTAAGGCTAAAATGTTGATAACAACCTTAATACACAGCAATGTATTTTAAGACCCCTTTTCAGATGACTAAAAATTTTGACAGTAACATCTAACAATACTGCAAAATGTTGAATACTGTTAAATTTAATAGGCTACTCTCAAATTATTGAAATAGTTTTTAATTACCTTAGTAATTTGGAAGATATCTATGTTTCAAGCTTTTCAACTCAGTATCTGTGCAGCATTCCCTCAAAATTCAAATTTGATGTTTTGTTTCTCATATTAATGAGGTTAAACCAACTGGATTATTTTGTTTCTCTTCCAGATTGTTGCTGACTGCTTTCATGTCACTTCACTTACAGCCAAAAAAAAAAAGGCAAGTGAATCAACAGTTATTCCACTTGATGGACCAGCCAGCAGGGCTTGGTTTTAGGCAAACAGATGGTATCTTGCCTCTAGAGCTAGACTGTTCCACCTGTACAAATAAGCCTCCATTAGTCTTGAACCAGACTACTCCCCAGAATACTTGTAGCTGAGGAAAATATTGTATTGACTATCTTACAGGGACTGGATGAACAATATGGTAATGAAAATATTAATAGTATTATTTTCAGTGTCCTTGCATTTAAACTAACTTTTTTGTCTTCAGTCCAATTCTAATCCCGGTGATGACTTCTAGGGCCTTATATTTGTAGTTCAAATACTTCAATGCAGTGGCACAGAGGGCAGCACTGTTCTGACTGAGGACTGAAACATGTATTAAAAAACAAGATTCTTTCAAAGTTTACCTTAGAAGTGCTTGTATGTTTTGTTCCTTCTGTAGAAAAATTAAGCTGGTATGCTGTGCCCAGTTTTTTTTTCCCCCAAGATCAAAAGGACAGGGAGAAACTGGAGGGGTCCAGCAGGAAGTACACCAAGATGGTCAGAAGCCTAGAGAAACATCCTACAAAAAGGGGTTGAGGGACTCAAGTTTGTTCATACTGGTGACAAAGAAGTTAAGGGGTGGCATAGCAATGACCTACAGCTAACTGAAGAGCAGTTACCAAAGTGACAGAGCCAAACTCTTCTCATTAATATAGATGATACAACAGGATGGAATGGACAGAAGTTATGACTTTGAAGGTTCAGATTAGATATCAATAAAAGCATTTTTCCTAGGCAGTGCAGCACCAAAAAAGGCAGTCCAGAGAGGCTGTGTAATTTCCATTTGTGGAAGTTTTCAAGACTCATCTAGAAAATTCATAGCTGCCCTGATCTGGTGCTCACAGTAATCCCACAGTTACTGGGAGACTGTACTACACGACTTTCAGAGATTCATTCCAACCAGTATTTCTATGACTCTGATAAGATCTACGGTAATAATGGTGTTCCCAAAGCCAATAATCCTCTTCAGGTAAATAACTTCTTTTACATATTTTTAAAACTATCAACACTGTTCACTGCCATTGTGCATGAGGTAACTGGTGAAAGCCATTGCCTTTGCTGTCAGATGATTCCTATATTTTAAATACAGGTTTATTTTAGGCATGTATACTTCTTTTGCCAAGTTCTTTCCACTATAAAGTCACTATTTGCTATTAAAAAATAAACGTTAATTAGAATCCTTATTTACCTTTGCTATAAAAGCTGGTGTCATTCCAAGGAAGTATGTAATTTAGAAGTTTTTATTTTATTTAATTTTAATTCTACATTAAATGGTAATTAAACATTATTTTGGATAATATTGATATTTGATAAATTCAAATTTTAATGTCACATTTTTTTTAAAATAAAAGCGTTAGAGGCATTTGACACCTTTGGGGATCTGGTCATAATCTGTAATTCTCTGTCTTTGAATAAATTAGATCTGAAGTTTCTTTGATTAATTACACCTTTTACCTTTGTACTATAATGTAATAAGAAATATTGATCTAGTGTAATAATAACTACTCTTTGGTCCAGAAAATACAAAGATAATTAATTTTCATTTCATTTAGAATGTTAAGATTGCTCTCCACCTGAAAAATGTGGAAATAGCAATCTATTCTGAGATCTAGACTGGTTAAGGTAAATACTAAAATAAACACCACTTTCAATTATTTAAATTAGATAGTCTTTCTAGATAGCCAGTAAAATTTGTTATCCATGCTAAAAAAATAAACCAAGAATACTTCACATTGGCATGATAGCCAGCTGGATATAATTATTATGGATGCATCTGAAATCTTGCCCTTTTTATTCCTTGGCTTGCCTCTGTTATTTAGAAGACTGAAATTAAATGTGAGGAATTCTACCTTCTACATTTAAGTCCTTTCTTACAATAACATTTGCTCATCTCCACAGGAACTATTATGTCACTGCTATATTCCTTTTCTAACAGGCAATGACTAGAACTGAACCCAGGATGGGCATATATTCACTAATACGCTGATATTAAATTATGGTTTGTATTATTTCTTTTACTCTGTTATCTCAATTTGTTTGTGTCTAGCCTTGTTTATGCAAACTATCCTGTTCTTACTTGTTAATATTTCTAATTCTCTGTCTGCTTATAAATATGTTATTTTTTTTCTCATATAAAGTTTCCTTTAACGAATTTGCACTTGCCTTGATTTTTTTCCTAACACATGCTTTTTTCTGATCAAAGAAATTTTTGCTCACTTGCTTCTTTGTTTTACTTGCAAGGAAAAAGTCTCATCAGGTTTGAGAAACTATAAGTCAGCAATTACTTCATACTATGTGGTGAATAAAGTATCTGAAAGCAATGAATATTTCACTCTGACCTAGAATGTATTATAACAACAAACAAACAAACAAAAAGACCCAAATATGAATGAGCTTTATAAATAATTTACTTTTAGTCTGAGGATCACAATTAGAACCCATCTGTAATTACAAATTGCAGAGTTTATTGTAATATCCTGAATCATTTTAGTTACGCTTCATCCATTTGATTCTCTTTAGATGAAGAGTTTAAAAAAAACCTAAACATGGGAAGTGTTCATATATATGCAGTTTGCATATGAGAGTTTGTATTTAATCTGTATATGTTTGTATATATTTGTATATGAGACTATTCCATGTCGTAGTTGTAGAATATATTAGCTAATCTGGTGCACTGCTAGGAAGTTGCAATGTGCCGTAATTCCATTGGATACCTGGACAGTAAAAGAGATTGGTGGATACATTAGAAGCAAATATGCCACTTGAACCAAATTACTGGAAATCCACTGCTTAATCCTCATCTCCCTGTCGTTCCCCAGAAATATCTCAGTGTTATTTCAGCACATATCATACTGTTTCTAGAGAGGAAGAATATATAATGATGCAGAGTTGTATATATTGTGTACTTCCCAATGCATAGATGGATATCGACAGAAAGCTAACCTTCACATAAATTTATAAGTTAATAATAAAACATTTTTTAAAAATCAATTTTGTAACAAACTGATAACACAAAGGAGGAAACTGACGATGGAATGAAAAGTATATCTTATTCAAAGGACAACAATCTCTTCGAGAAAATATGCTAGCCTTTCAAAAGAAAGGTAAACAAATGTGGCAGTGTTAAATATCATTAGTGAGCACCCTCTAAAAGGAAATGGATGCATAGCTTTAAAGGGAAGAAATTGTAAAATCTGTTTCGCCTGTACACCTATATTTACTTTGATACAGTAAAGCTGGTGTAAGTCTGAAATAATGTGTAGCTGTATCATGCTTTTAATAAGAACCTGTGTGCTCACAGATGCATGAAAGACTTAAAGAGCTCAATCTATTTAACTTACTAAAGAAAATGTTAGGAAGTGATTTAATTGAAAGAATTTTAGTATCTTCAAGGGGAAATGATTTTTGATACTAAAAGGCTTCTTAATCCAGCAGACAAAAGTGTAACTAAATCCAATGGCTAGAAGTGGGTTAGAAACAAAATCAAACTGAAGCTAAGGTACATCTTTTTAAACATTTTGGATAATTAACTAGTATAGCAATTTAATGAAAATGTGGAGAGTTAGTATTAAATATTTTAAATCCAGATCAGAAATCCTTCTCAGATCTACATACAGCTATTTCAGAACCTGGTTTTCCTTTTAGAAAAATGCTCCCGGCATACTTAGATAATATGTCTATCGCTGTGTCCTGGTTTCAGCTGGGCTAGAGTTAAATTTCTTCATAGTAGCTAGTAAGGGGCTGTGTTTTGGATTTTTGCTGGAAACAGTGGTGATAATGGGGAGATGTTTTAGTTGTTGCTAAGTAGCGCTTACACTGGTCAAGGACTTTTTCGGCTCCCCATGCTCTGCTGGGTACACAAGAAGTTGAGAGGGGACACAGCCAGGACAGCTGACCCAAACTGACCCAAGGGATATTCCATAACATATGACGTCATGCTCAGTATATAAAGCTGGGGGAAGAAGGAGGAAGGGGGGACGTTTGGAGTAATGGCATTTGTCTTCCCAAGTAACCATTACGCGTGATGGAGCCCTGCTTTCCTGGAGATGGCTGAGCACCTGCCTGCCCATGGGAAGTGGTGAATGAATTCCTTGTTTTGCTTTGCTTCCGTGCGCAGCTTTTGCTTTACTTATTAAACTGTCTTTATCTCAAACCATGAGCTGCCTCACTTTTACTCTTCTGATTCTCTCCCCCATCCCACCATGGGGGAGTGAGCGAGTGGCTGCGTGGTGCTTGGTTGCTGACTGGGGCTAAACCACTGCTCACTGTTAAGATGTACATAACACCATCATAACCAAGGAGAGCTATGTAGAAAAGGCTGTGGCTATAGTCTTTTGACATTTGATTATTTTCTCCCACAGTTATCTGCATTTTACTTTCCTTTTTGAGAACAGATGATATGCGCTCAACACGCACAGGAACAACACACAGAGGAATATTCTATTCCTGTACAGAATTCCTGTTGTATTCAAAGGATTACATCTGCACTCCAATTAAGGATGTAATTCAATGCCTCATAGTTTGAATAGGATACCAGAGCTGCCCAACAGCGTCAATTCATTTCAGTTGCTTTCTTGTATGTCTGCCAAAGATCAATAGTCCAGGCCTTGAACATTTTTCCAGTCTATACAGTATCATCAGATGCCATCATTCCTTTGTTTTAGAATATGGTTCCCTGCACAGAGGCTACTCCTCCTTCCTCCAGCCGTACATCTTTTCTAGGGTCCATTTGAGATCAAAGTGCATACTGCACGGGGAACAGATTATGTTGTTCTTGCCGACTGCATCTATGCTGTTAAATAATGCAGAACCATGGATCAGTCTTAGGGATCAATACAGGCCAAATGGCACAAATGGGATTGCACCCATATACATTAAGGTTAGCTATTTCTACAGCAAAATTTGCTTGGACTGAGCTCATTGGAATGGTCTAAACGAGAACAAGTGAGTAAATGAACAGTTAACACCACAAATGATATAGAGGCGATCTGTGCTCAAGTTCACAACCTTGCCCCATATTTTAACAGTCTCAAGGCCTTTGTCTCACAACCTTCTTCCTGTATAAGCTGAGGATCCACTTGCAGTGTCACACTCTTGACCAGGATGAGATAATCATACAGAGAATTCTGAAGCTCTGGTAGAGAAAGATCTGAGACTAACAACTGTCCAGCCAGGAAAACACATTCTTAAATGTAGGTGGGGTTGATGGTGGAAGGAGTGTATGTATGTTCACAAAGGAGAACAGCAACATCAAGAACTGAAAAATGGGCCAGCAAGGCTCATAGGCTTGCCAAGAGAAACCCAGGAGCATCACCTGAATGCAAGATAATGGAGTGAATATTTGTCTGAGGACTTACTCCATGGAATAATTTTGCATAATAGCAGAGTAGCTTCATACCTGATCAGCACTTCATAACTTGCAAAATAATTTTGTACTCTGGTAATTAACTCTCTGCTGTGGAACCATGGCATTGCTGCACAAAGTTCTATGCTCAGCGCTGATGAAGGAGGCAGGACTACAGTGCATTAACACGGTGGAATTATAAATATCTGGGATCTTCATTATCCACCTAATTCAGAGTATCTCCCCTTCGATGTGAAATCCAAGTGCTGAGCACCAAGGAGGTTGTTGGCAACTGTTCAACAAGCTTTTTACCATGCATTGGTACCTGGTTAAGGATCTATAAACTAATCAGAAAAAGTTTTAGGTTACATACTAAAAATGCTATCACTGCAATAGGCTAGTGTCGTGGGGTAAAACAGGCATCTTCAAGTCTACATGACTAATAAGACATGACCTATCATGCCTTTATGTATCAGGGTACAAGATAATTGTGAACTGCCTGCAGCAACAGGTACATCTCCCTGTCTCACATTCATGCTGGCAGATCATGTCAAATGTATCCTCAGTTTATGCAACATTAGTTATATATGCATTGGCAACTGTTCTTCCCAGGGCTAGTGTCCAGTGTCTATCATAACATAATACTCCTGTACTATAATACTGTACTATAATACTATAAGGAAAAAACATCATACACTAATGTTCTTCTGTTCTCCTCTTACCACCTGAGATGGAGGCTTGGGAAGCATTTGATGACAGTTGCAAACATCCTAAGAAATCACCATCCACCAACTTCAGGGCCTTTAGAGCCTAATAATAACCAATATATGTTTGGACCTTAACTCTGGTGTTAAATGTGTCAGTTATAAGAAGTAAGCACAGTCTTCAGGCCAAGCGTTGAGGAAGACTTTATGAACAGATATAGGACTAGACCTCCTTTAAAGGGTTTTTCCACCTCCAGGGTGGTAATGGTACACTTAACCCTTGTTTTCTTATCTTCCCTTCCCCATCATCCATGCCTTGCTTCCTCAAAATGTTTCTAGTTTGTGTGTATTAGGTGATTTCCCACCCTGCCCCCCACCTCCCACCCCCCAATTTCTAATTTTTTGAAATAATGTGTGGGCTGTTACAACCGACAAAAGTGGTGGTTTTGTAAAAAGTGTTATAACCCACAGAAGTGGTGGTTTTGTAAAAAGATACTGAGCTGCTGCATTGTACACCCTTGAGTTTTACATGAGGAAGTAGCGGGACATTCAACTTTGCAAAGCCTACAAAGTTTTGGAAGGTATGATGAGAAAGAAGGGCGTCAAAGGCTTTTGGGGAGATTGGCTTGAATTATGCTATGGTCACGTGCAGGTTTTCTTTCAGTACAAACTAGCTAATTCATTCCAATTATCAGCTTTGGCTTGAATGGACATTTATAGGATTTGTGTAATTAGAGAGGCCAGCACCCCTCAATGAACTGGTAAGCTGATTTATTTGATCCTGTATACATAGATAACTAACGTGCTGCTATTGTACAAATATCAAGTTGCTGTTATCTTAGCTTTCAGGAGAGTTTACCTGGAAAGAAATATTACTTTCTCATATGATACTGAAAAGTTTAACAATATATTCATACTTGGAAAAAAAGAAATGAAAGCAAACTATGTAGCAAGGAAAGACATGGGACTACTGGAGAGAGTTCAGCGGAGAGCTACGAAGATCATCAGGGGACTGGAGCATCTCCCTTATGAGGAAAGGATGAGACACCTGGGTTTGTTCCGCCTGGAGAAGAGAAGGCTGAGGGGGGATCTTATCACTACCTATAGATATCTAAAGGGTGGGTGTCAAGAGGATGGCGCCAGACTCTTTTCAATAGCGCCCAATGACAGGACAAGGGACAATGGGCACAAGTTGGAACACAGGAAGTTCCACCTCAATATGAAGGAAAACTCCTTTCCTGTGAGGGTGCCAGAGCAGTGGCACAGGCTGCCCAGGGAGGGTGTGGAGTTTCCTTCCCTAGAAACATTCAAAACCTGCCTGGACGTGTTCCTGTGCCCCCTGCTCTGGGTGTGCCTGATCAAACAGAGGTGTTGGACAAGATGATCTCCAGAGGTCCCTTCCAACAGCTACCATTCTGTGTAATTTTCTTTTATTTTCCCTTGTGCAAATATCCATTGGAAAGGAAAGATTCTTACATGATCTTCCTCCAACACAAGCAAAATTCTTTAAGAATTTAATCCATACAAAACATATTAGTGAAACATCACTCCATAGAATGTGTATTATGGACAAATAGGGATTAAATTTATTCAGTAATTACCAAATAGTGTTTGTAGAAAACAACTTGTTTATTTCTATTCCTCTGTCACTTATTTTATCCCTAGAAATATTTAATGACAATCATATATTTTAAAACAGACAGTGATTTGTTCCACTCAGGACACTTTTTTTTCCCTCATGTGTGTTTGTCACTCCTTGCTTCAAAACCAGTTTTATTATCCACCTACTTATGATAGACAAAACTTGTCTCTGCTGTTCTCATGTGATGTCATAGATTTCAAGGAAGTTTAGTGTCTTTTTTAAGTAAATGTGAAAGACTGAACCAGGTCTAGCTCTGGCAGGTGAAAGGTCCTCAGTGTTCAGGGAAGAAGGGAGCAGACAAAGAATGTTCATATTTCTCATCATTTAGAGTGTGAGGTAGACAAGAAGAATTAGTTCAAAGACATAGAACAGAGCTTTCTGAAGAAAGGCATAGAAGCATCTTTTGTTTTCTAGTGAATTTCTGTATTGTTTTTCTGTTTTCTGACTTAGCATCCCAGGTTTCATGGTCTATGTTGCTTGAGTCACTAATAAGAGTAAAGATTTGGAATCTACTTTGCACAGGCACTAAGTAATCACAGGTCCCTATGAAATCAAGTTACATTTGAAAATAGAACTCTGATTTTCACGCAAATAGTGTTTAAATTTTTTACTCCCATGCTTTGTTATTTATTAAACTATCCTATGTTTTAATCATGCCTTACATATTATTAGAAGAAAGATACTTATACATAAATAATATAGGCTTGCCAGCTTAGAATAGCACCCACAGATTTCTCAACTATTGGCAACAGCACATGCTGAATATATTATTTGGTTTAGGTATGACTGGGCAGGAGAAAGGAAAGAATAAAACCAGTTATACTACCTGCCATTTTGTTTTACATCTTGCATTTCCTCTATTAAAGGCCTCCATTATTAATGTGGAAAAAAATAAGCTTTTCTTTTTCCCAGTTTGATAAGTATCTATGATCTCTTTTAGGCAATTCAGTCAGTCTCTTAAAGATAGGTGGAGTTAGTTCAGTCCTAGCCCCGGTTACTTACAATTTGTGAAACAGAAAAGTAAGAAATATGGCATTAATAAGAATGTTAATTGCAAAGACTGACTTCTTACAAGATCTGTTTTGGAGGCTGTGCCCAAAAGCCTGTGTATAAATCTACATTTATGTAACTAAATATGGTTTGACTTTCAGAATGCTGAATCACTCAAGAAAGATGTTGACATAATTGAAAGCCAGGGAAACTTGCACTGTCTGAAAATAAACCCACATTTTTTTATATGTATAATTTGACCCCATTTAGGTTTTTAAATCAGAAATTATCTAACTCTTCTTTATGAGTTTCCCTACCTCTACTTCCTGTTTCTTAACCCAATCTTTGCATCATCATCTTACCTCCTATATACTGGACAACCAGTGCCTCAAGAAACAACTTGAGATAAAAAGAAATCAAAAGAAAGAGCCAAATCTAGTAATTGTTTCCTAGGTGCATAATGAAAAATAGAACAGCTGTTCCTGAAATCTTAAAACTCTAGGGAAGCTGAGATCCAGACTCACCCATATTTCACAAAAAAATTGAGCAGGAATATTTTTATAAATGTTTACTGCAGTACCTGTCAGTTGGGCAATCTCCATGTTAAATGAAAGGATTACACTATATGTTAGCTGAACCCTGAGGCTCCTAGAAGTCTGTTTTGCAAATTATGGTTAAGAAAATATTAACCACATTACCACATTAGCAAGAAGAAAATAACAATAGTAATGCCTTAATGGACAGAAGAGCTGTTTTGCTGGTGCTGATTTTCCATTTGCTATTGAGAACTCACCAAGTCTAAAAAAATATACTTTTTACCTATTAATTGCTCAGTGTTCTAGCAAATACTGTTATAAGATAAAGGAAGACACATTTTAAATTATTTTTTTTTACCTAGATGTAAGTCCAATCTTACTTTAATTACTGACTTGAATCCGGTTTTGCTGGATTCAGAATTCTCTGATCCTAGGTTTTGGAATGGGCTTTGTTTCAAATTCCAGTTACATGCATTCTTCTTATGCATACAGAATTTAGATTTGCAATGATGACAGGCATCCCGTTTCTTCTCTGAGTAATCTCTTTGATACAGTTGGCCACTGTATTTGGTTTATGTTGCAAGGTTTTGGTAGCAACTGGGGCTACAGGGGTAACTTCTGTAAGAAGCTGCTAGAAGCTTCCCCCATGTCCTATAGAGCCAGTGCCAGCTGGCTCCAATATGGACCCACTGCTGGCCAAAGCTGAGCCCATCAGAGATGGTGGTAGCACCACTGGAAGGAAAAGAAGTGCTAAAGTCAGAGGAGGTGTTACGTACCTCAAAGAAAATTAAAAAAAATGGGGGGGGGGGGGAAGGGAGGGGCAGGATGAGAACAAAGGACTTGTGTAGGCTTGAAAAAAGAGCTGAATTTCCCTCTGCATTGTTCGGTGTCCTAGTTCCTGGCCAGCAGCTTGGTGACTTCTTTACTAACAGGGACTACATATCCTATTTAGTTTTGCATAGCTGTACATGTATCCAAAGAAGTTTGATCGCTGGAGGATGCAAATGCCCACTGCATGTACTGGCAAGCTGAGCAACAATGTTGAATTCTATTTTTTTCTCTCCCACATTATAATTTACCAAGTATTCACCTCTTATACTTTCTCTTTCTGCTGTTTCCTTTTTCTTTTAGTGATATAAACACAAATCATGATCCGAACGCTTTGATTTTACAAGATATTGCTATCACTGTTTATAATAACAATTTGCATGTTCTCTTTCAATAGTTATTTTTCATCAAACACTGTAGAATAGTCTGTAACTTACTGAAAAAAAAATTAAAGGTGAAAAAATATTTTTAATGGTGGTGGTGGTTTGGGTTTTTTCTTTAAAACAAATACCAAATTATTACATTGAAACAGGTCACTTGAACCATTTGTATCTCCCTTTTACAAAATTTCATCATGATTACTAATGCAATTATCCATTAACATATAATGCTAATTTTAGATCAAAACAAATAAATTTCAGTTATTAAAACTACTCATTTTAAAAATGAGAAGCATTATTCTCTTGGTTTTGCATTTGTTGGAAGTTGTAACTCAAACTTCCATTCTTAGTGGGCTGAATTTCTCTCTTAAGACTACATATCCAGGAGGCAATTGTTTGGTTTACTTTATGACATACATTTTTTGGTGTATCATGGGAAAGGCATTTGGAACCTTGCATAGGAGATCTATCCTAAGAGGAGTGGGAACTAAAAATCCCATGACGCAATATAACAACATAAGGAGACACAACTTGATATCAGTCAAAAAGACTCATTTAGAAAATAATCTGAGGTGGTTTCAGAAGTGAAAAAGAAAACATAAATGGTTTAGGTATTCAAACAGGCATACATAGAAGAAGTTTCATACTATACACACACTTTGGTGCTGAGATGATTCATTAATGGTGATAAAACTGGATACTGGAAAGAAAAAAATGCTATTTTTGATTCATACACTAGAGCAGGTAATTTTAAAAATTCATGATGATATGCTCTATTTTCATTTAATTACTCATTGACATATTTATGTATTTTTTCCGCTCAGGAGTTAGAGTATCTCTATGTAAAGATACTGTATTGAAAATATAAGTAAAGGGCTTCTACACATCTAATAGTTAATAAAGGGTTTTGCATACTGGTTCTTGATCTACCAAGGTTATATTTAATCCTTCCCAAATGTTTCTTTAGATTAACTAAATTATAATCTTCCCTTGATCAAACAAGAAACACCATTTTAGTCTTGTTTTCTTATTTCCAAAAGAAAGGAAGTTTTGCCTTTATCTGTCCCATTCCATTTTTGAGGGTCAAGACAGAAAGTTAATAACTTTGTCTTGCCCATTTGCTCTGACAGCTGGTGGTCAATTAGTATTCCCTTATCCCATAATTGGAATCGCTGATTACAAACCACTGTTGCTAAGACTCAAATATTGTGGTTCATTTGCAACTTCACTGCCAGGTGAGATTAAGGGAAATGTCCCCCTGGTTAAGGCACCAGGAGCTGTGCCAAACCATAATCAGCCTTTTGCATACATCAGAGACCTACAAACACTGCAGAACGATTGTATAAGCAGCAGCTGCAAGTTAAAGCTGCATCAGATTCTTCAAACATATGCACTTTGCCAGATATCCAGCCACTCTTGCAAATGCCAGTACCTCATTACTTGGCAAGTTTTCTAAGACATACAGATAACACAAAGTAGAGGAATACCAAATTGTCCGCACAATATGTAAAAGATCTTTTTTAACCACATACAGATAATAATTCTGACTCTGCTATTGATGAGATTGTAATTGCTGTTCCCTCTGCATTCAGGCTTCAGAATACCTAATACTGAATCCTGGTAAACAATGAGTTTGCAGCAAATGCAATTTCTGAAGTAGCTTTTCCATGGAAGTAGTTAGCAAAATGTTATCATGTTACCCTTTTACCAAAACAAGTGTAACTCATACTGAACATTATCTGTGAAGTAAAGTTTGTCAGGGATAAGGGAAAAAATTGGGATAGGCAGCTTATTAAAAAATATCATGAGTAGTGAGGTTTAAGATGGGGAACATGGTCACTTTGCAGATAATTAATATTTTGATACATCCATCGCCTTTTTTTTTTTTTTCCTCTCAATATATCTCAATTTTTAATTCCTCACTCCTGTCCAAGAAACCCTGTTTAACAATCAATCTTTCCAAATACTGCCTTTTTACTTTTTTGGTGTGATTATTTCAGCTAGAAATATTACTGTATTCTAAGAATTAACCTGGGACTCAGGAGGCTGTGGGTCTCTGGTTTACAAATATAAAATCCTGATCTGAGGATGATTCTTTGAACCTTTTTCCCTTTGTCTCACTTTCTTTAAATTATAACCTCCTTAGGACTAAGATTCTCTCATTATGTTTTTGCTACCATGTCTCAGCACTTTGAAGAGCAATGAATGAGAGCTACCATCTATTAACGTAGTTCAGACAATAATTGGAAGTTGTAGTTTCAGCTTTCAGCTCACTCTTCCAGGGGACAGTACCTAGAAATGTGCTTAAATGTTTTTAGGCTTTCAGTGTTTTCTTCAATTTCCAGAAGAGCTTGTTGAAATCCTTGTCTTTATTAGCTGTTAGTCTGAAGCGAGCCTGATCATTGAAAGCAATCAATGTGTTTAATGTTCTGCTATGTGCAATAGAAACAAGATTACTGTTCGCTTCAGAGTGGTCCTTGCTTCATTCTGAAATGTGCCAGTAACAGCCTAAAAATCTTCTTAATAGACTGTGTTACAATATATACTTCTGTCCTCATGCTTGAAATCTTTGCCAGTCTCCTATCCTCTTACATTTACATGTAGAGCTGACATGTTGAAATGTGCATTTCTTAAGGTCCAGTGTGTCTGTGATTTAAAGTGACACAAATCGGCTTTAATTGAATGACGTTTTCCAGCAATCTGTCATGGACTCTGACTGATTATACATCAAATGCTGCAGCTTGCCTGTCCAAACTATAAGGGCATCAGTGGAGGAACTGAGTGTCAGAGTTGCTTACTTCTCTTCTTCTGCTTGTCTTCAGAATTTTTAATAAAGAGAGTAACATTACATCTACTGAGGAGATTAGCTTGCTTCATTAGGAAGAAGGATGTGAATAGTCATGGAGTGGGCTGTGTTGAGATTAAACTCTCAACTATCCCAAAGTGTATATGAAGAGGTGCTTGGAAGTCAGTACCTGGAACAGTGCATGGAGAAATAAAATGCAATGTGTGTAAAGTTTTGAGTGTTGGTGACCGTGATGGGAAGAACAGAGTCATTAGAAAGAGAATGCCTGAGATGATACATAAAAATTTATAGGTCAGATGAGCCCATTGCCTGCTTACAAAAGTCTTTGGTAAAATGACTGAGCAGCCTTATACTGTTTCTCAGCAATCGAGGCGGGTCTTGGCTATACTGAAGAGATCTACTGGATATGTAAATCAGCAAAAATGCCTATTTATATCTTAAGATTATCACTATTTCCATTTGTAGTTAAAAAATGAGGGACATATAAGAAGTTTATATTCAATAAAAACATCTGATACTGTTCTAACAATGATATTTTCACTGTGATTTCATCCAATTTATTGCTTTCTCACAAAGACATAAAAATAACAAAAAATTATACTATTTTTCTGGGCTGTACATAATTAAATGATTGATTTTTGTCTGTGTGTTTTGATAATTTAAGTCCAGATATTTTTACTACTTTTAATATTGTACTTTGTGTTTATATATATATTAATATCTTCTTTAGAAGCAACAACAAAAGGACAAAAAGAGATTACTATGTCTTATCCAGTCCCTGAAGTGTATCCTTGTAGACAAAAGAAAAAAGGCCCTTCTGCAGAAAAACACACCTCATAATACAGAAATCCAGAACAGACTATATAAATTGCATCCCAAGAGCCTTTGTTTGTACCTACAGATTTTTAAAAATACCTTGTGAAGTAACTTAGACATAAATATGTACATTGATTCTGTCTGGCATTAGTTTAAACTAATCATCACAAACTGCTTGAGCTTTTGCATATTCTTTGACACCACTGCAGCATGCTCTAAGACTATCAGTGACTGTGAAAATGTTTACAGTTCTATTTTTTTTCTCTTTGGCTATTTTGTTTTTTCTGGAAGTGCTACAGGCATAATAGGACTTGAATTTTTATTCCATTTTAGTAGTACATGAGGAGCTGTTGGGTTTTTTTTTTAAATGGTGTTTCAATTGCATAATATTCCTGTTTAAATTAAAAACTATATAAAATAGTTATAAGTTCTGATACTTTTAGAATTTTCAATTCATAGATAAAAATGCAACAACTTAAGATACTATTGCCTGTTTAGCCACACAGAACTTAAACTAAACTTCTGGTAATTCATCTGGGCTTCTTGTTTATCATGCCAGTATTATCCTTGACCTGGAAGGATCACACACTCTAGGGATTTGTGGTAATTACATTTCAGTCTAAGATCATCTCCATAGAGCAAAGACTGCCAATTGAATCATATTGTGCTGAGCTGCATAAAAACTATGCCGAATTATGTGTGGATACTTTAAAAGCAAGTTGCTCATAAAAAGGTAAGCAGCAGAATATATTGTACTGCAAAATAAAGTTAGTAATAGGAAAGGTAACTGTTTTTTCTTGGGTAAATTTTTTCTAAGGTTACTGCTCCCACTGAAACTTAAAGAAAAAGCTGTCATGGAGAGAAATAGTCAATATTAAGAAAAAGAAATAAATAAAGTTCTGCTGAGTTTTTTTTCAAATGAGATTTTTTAAGCCTGTTATCTAATATTGGCTTAAAATTGTACTTAAGTTGTAGTTAAGTATTCTGAACTGATTCGTAAGTTTCTAGAAAAATAAAGCACCCTTTTCACATCTTGGCTTTGGTAGGTACTTTTATTGTTACCTTCTTCAGCTCCTTGCAAAATCCTATATCACTTTACTGAAGCAATACCCTTAAGGTGACATATGTCATGTTTTTGCAGTTACCATTAATTTAAAAGAATTTTAGTATAATTTAAAACAAATTGAATGTGACTCCACAAGCCACAAAGTATTTAATTCCTAATTGCTTACCTATATAAAATTGTATCAGGTAACTGTACACAAAAACTATCTTATATTTTTATTTTTTTATTTACTGTTTTAAAATATTTTCTTATTCTTTGATAAAAATAGTTGTTTTAAACTACTCTAAAGTTCTCAGATACTGAGACAAAACTTCAAAGGAAGATTCATCACATATATTTTCAGTTAAATCATCTTTTATAAAGGCCTCTAAACCAAATGTTAAAGTGCAGCTTATACCCAGACCAGTCACCTGGACTATGCCACCATTTCCACAGTGCACACTTGGCCTACATCTTTAGAAGCTTTAAAGCATGTTTAGGACAGATTATTTTTGTAGGATTTTTCCCCTTATGACATTTTAGTACAAAATTCCTGAAGTAATGTCTGTGTCAGAGCCAATCAGAGTAGTAGTTTTTACATGACAACAAGGTTATATGTTGTATGTAATTGGATGCAACAGGAGAGTATGTGGGATAGTTTGAGACCTGACAGGATAGCATGCTGAGACTTTTCATTAATTCAGTTCTTATTGGTAGTTAATGTATTGTAGTGAACAGTGATCTCCAAACTTATCTGATCATGCACCCCTTTTGGTAAAAAAATTTTGAGTATGCACTCTCAATATATGTATGTTTATTTATTTATAATTTACATCATCTGCTACTGTAGTTCTAATACTTTCGTCCTGTATCCCAGTGGATCATCTCGCACACTCCCATGGGTTGCTCTCACCCTACTTTGGAGACCACTGGTCTACAGAACTTACAAATCTAGCTGGGGTTGTCAAATCGATGACAGAGCCCTTCGTCCAGAAATGTAGCAATGCAATGCTGAATTTCATAGTGACAATTTTGATGGATGGGAGAAAAGGTAGGGGGAAGGAAAGAACCTGTGAAACAGTGTGGATAGGCAGAAAAATAGCTATTTGTTCAATTTATATTAAAGTGGTAACACCATAAATATTATGAATAATCACAATTTCCAAATGTATCAAACTTTCCAGTTTCACAGGACAGGATATGTAATGGTTATCTCCCACAGTGGGATCTATTTTAAAATGTTTATGGAAGGAAAAAGCAGAAGTAAGAATTTGCAAGAAGGTATAGGCTAAGAATTAGCAGTCTGCTTAACACTGAGGTAAGTGTTAAGCTTCTTGATCCCCATAAAACATGGATGTAAGCAATGATGGTAAGATAATTTAGGCATGTAGGGAATGCACTGGCAAAATATTAGATATATAAGGAGCTGGTAAGGGATTTTTAGAATCATGCTTTAGATTAGCTTAAATAAATTACCAAAATTATCTTTTAGTCCTAATTTAGGGGCCTAAGTCTTCCTGCAGAATTAGACACACATCTCTTTAATCAGAAGGCCAAAAAGCATGGTGAAGAATATGAGTAAAGACTGAAAAATATTGAGACAGCTCCTTTAGGACAAGTCTCACTCACACAGAAGATTCTATGTTGAGAAAGCAAATATCAAAAAGGGGCAAGGAGGAAGCCAGAGGAATGTAGCAAAACAGAAGGAAGAAAGGCTTCAGAAAAGTAAAGCTAATGCTTTTTTTTTAATTCCAGCATGCATTCAATGTGTAAATGCATTATTCTCTTTTAGAGAAAGAGGAAGTAAGTTATCTATTTCATTTTGTTCCAGACTCAGAAAGACACTCTCTTACATTTTCCCTCAGATTTCTCTCCCTTGGTCAGGAGTCACTTGGGAGCTGTGAGTATGGCATTCTAAAGTTCAGTAGTTACCTGCTGAGCAGAGCAACTCTACTACAGTATTCACAGTTACTTTTTTTAAAAAAATCCCTCATATTCAGAGACTTCCATCAGTCTCTGATGTTACTTAGTATTATCTCTCTGAAATATTCATTGCTCAGACCAGAGTTGTTAGAGTGGTCTGACTACTCGTACTTGGAAAAATAGAAGTACAACCCTTTTTTCTTTTTTTTTCCCTTTTTTTTTTTTTTTTTTTTTACTAAAAGGACAAATGTAAGTATTTTGAGGCAGTAACTGTTCAACATGAGGGTACTAGCTTTGCTTCACAGTTGTGCAACTGTACTTTTCACATGTAAGAGTAATTACAGCTCTTACTCTGTTGTATGTAGGTCTGATAGGGAAATGACGAGAAAGATAAAATTGTTCATGCTCACTCATTCTGCCAACCTATCTGATTTTTACTTTTTATTGTTATTGAGTGGAGGAAGAGGTGTTGCAGAGGTAGCTTACCTCCTGCTGTAGCTCAGTGCTAGTTTTAAATGTTGCTATTGAGGTCATCTTTTGAAAGGGAATTATGAAAGAGGACTGTATACATAAAGAAATATTCCACTCCCCATCTGAGTGAGTGCTTCAGAATTTGCAACCTTAAATACACTGACTGAATTATAAAAGGAAGAGGTGTACACACAGCTGTTTCCCCAAAGAAATAAATAAAAGAGCAATATTCAAAATCTCATAAAAGTAAAAGACAATTTTGTAATGAATGCAGCAATTTTCTGGAACTTTAGTGTGAATTTCAGAAGTGGTTTCTACTATGATTCATTTTTTGCTATGCTTGCAACTGAAAGGTGTGGTATATACCCAAGGGAGATTTCAGACTTGGTAATCCTTAGGCAATCTGCAGAACAGCTCATCTGACCTTGCTCTCCTTACAGTCTTAGCAGTTTCCATTACAGAGTCCTCTGCCAGTACTGCTGTGCTGAGATCTCATTTATTTTCTGTGGAGAACCACTTTGTGTTTCTGATTTTTTGTTCCAATATGCCAAAAAGAAATAGCTGGCCTGGTCTGTGGTCTGCTGGCCAGTTTCCCCTGGGCTGGAGGGCATGGAGATTGTAATATTGCAAGGGGTGTGCCTGAAATATCACACTTGGTAGAGTTCCACCAGAAGAGACTCTTAGCTCTGAGGCTCAGTAACACCCCACTTTCATGCCACCAAGTCTGGGAGCAGACCACACACAGGGCCAACCAGACCTGCAGCATCTCTTACTGTCTTTTAGGAAGCTGGTGAGGTGTGAGAGAGTGCTAAGGAAAACAGAATCAACAAAGGACCCACACTTTCATTCATACACTGTCATGATGTGGAGCATGCTGAAAGTGTAGCCATGAGGAAGGCCTGTGGTATGCAACAATGACATAGAGTGAGGTTAGGAAATACTCTGTACTTTTTAGAGCAACCTAGTAGACAGTACTTTGTTTTGAGTTTTTCTGCTTTTCTTAGTCTGAAAAGGTCTGCAGGAATCTTTTCTTTTTAAAAAAAGCAAAAAAACCACTTTTTTTTTTTTAATTCATTGCAAATTGATAAAATGTCTGCTCAGATCTGGTAATAATACAGAGGCAGATCCTGATTTCACTTGACTCTTAGGAGTTATTCAGCTATTCATATGGTGGCATTTTGAATTAGATACACTATCAGATTAAATTTCACTATTCAAAAAGAAAAATAATGTATTATTGCCAAAAATACTTCACAATGTGGACTCTGCCTCTTTCTTTGTCATTTCCATTCCTGATATTAAACTGTAAGGCAAGTACCAACCCCATAAGAATTACTTTCCAATGATTTAGTAAATATACTGTCCAAGGAGCTACCAACAACTTCAAAGATTAATTACTAGGTAAATTTTCAAGATAAGATGGAAATGCTGAAGGAATTAAATTATTACATTACATGGCATGGTACTTAGGTGCTCATGTCCAAAAAAAATTCATGGGAAATGTACAAAAGTAAAACAAAGAAATGCGGTTTACACATCATTTAATTGCTACTTTTTATAGTTATATAGTGTGCATAACATACATGATACTTATCTGCTTTAATTTTATTAAGCTAAAAATAAATGTGAAAAAAAATTTTTTTCTTCTTTTTCTTCTCACTTGTTTTATATTGATATTATGATTTGACTTTTGCATTACAAAATTAATTGAACTGGGATTATTACATCCTGTATATTTTCAGAATACTTTGAACAAAGATGCCAGCCTAGCTGAGGCTTGCTATGTTGTGAATAAAGACACGTAGCTAAACTCACTGGATGTTTCAGCTGTATTAAACCACTTTGATGGCACAAAGCAAATGCAAATGTAGCTGTGGTAGCTAGCTAAATCAGATTTATGGAAATTCTCAGTGCTAGAGAAGCCAAAAGTGAATAAAACATTCACTAAACTGCACTCAAATTCATAATGCTAGACAGTGTGCAAAAAGATGGAAAAAGTATAAATTGAAAAGAGGAGGAGGAATATCGGTTAAAAACAAATGTAGTAACATTTCTAAAAAAACACCACAACCCTATATACATAATACTTCATTTGATCCTATCTTAGTTTGATGGTGGAAGTGGTAATATTGCTTTACACGTTAACCCCAGAAGATTTTTAGAATACATTTCTTTGTCAACATTTTGTAGATTTTCTCAGTATTTCCTCTTTGTGTGAATTATACAGCTGAAAAGTAAAGCTAAATCACAGGAATTCCACCATTCAGTTTTTATGTTAATCTAAGATGATACATACAAATACTTGATGTAAAGTCTTTATTTACAATTATCATGATAGATGGAAACTTAGGGAACAATAATGCCTGCTTGCCAGAAATACACAAAACAACCGACATTACAGCTCACTGAATATGAAGATTATTATCAGCTTGGTGTGTGTGTATTAAAGCCCATGTCTGTTCTATTTTAAATTACTATTTCACTACTACAAACTTAGTTATTATATTAAGAAACTGATCTATAGGGGTTCAGCACGGATATTTCTTGTAACCATTTATACAGAGACTCAAACAATGTTTTAGTGTTGTCCCACTTGCTCCCATTTCACTTCAAAAGACTTCTTTGCCTTAAAATAGTATTGACCTTATTTCATTTTATCCCCTGATATGTGCTTTTCACTTGACTGAATTTCTTTTCCTATGTATACTTTCTTTTTTTCCTCATTTTTTCTTAAGGGTAGTAATCAAAAATTTCCAGCCTGCATCTGTCCTTAGCCAATTAGAATTTTCATTTGCATATTATGTTTCCAAAGAACGCATGACAATATAGATGCAATGGTTTTCAGGCATAAGCTTGGATGGCCACAAGGAAAGAAATCATTAGAGAATTTTGCCTATCATACTAAATTAATGCTACAAAAATCTCTATATGTCATTTTTAAGATTATTTTTTAGAAAAGCTTTAAAAAGATATTTGCTATATTGTAGAAACAAAATTATATAAATTCCCTTAGTGGTATAGAAAATAGTATGACAGGGGAAAAAAACCAAAACATACATCATGTTTTAAAGAACCTTGTAAGTAAACTAAGTAATTTTAATTTATATGATCTTGCAGTGTATTTGTTCTGTTACCTTTTGAGCTTGCTCCATTATCTTTTGAGCTAACATACCAGAATTGTTTATTTTGTCTGTGGAAAAAGTTGCTATTTCCAGTCATGCTGAGATGGTGTATATCAGACCTCCTCAGGCTAGCACAAATCAAGAATGTTATGCGGCATTTATAGGGAAGAAAAAAAAGTAAAAAGCTCTTCATGGATTTCATAGCCTAAATCATAACTTTTTAAAGCTTGGGAAAAAATAATACTTCGCATATCAACCTCTGTGGCCATTGTTATCCTCATTCTTCCTCCCCACTTTTAGTTTACTATTTATTAATCCTATCTTTTTTTAAATCCTGTTGTAAAAGTTTTGGGGACTGAACTATGGCTGACACTTACAAGGACAATGTAAGTTACGCTCTGCTGGACAGACCAGTCAGGCCAATCTGCCCCCATTAGGGGTGATCAGAGACATATTTAGGGAGAGCACATGAACCTGGTCCCTTTCTGTGATCCACTTCCATCATTCCTTCTCTGACTTCATGATTATTGTATTAGCGATTCTAACGTGTCTCTTTGCTCATTCCTTTTGGTATCCATTTGTTCTTTACTTATTTGTTCACCCATGAATTTGACCCTGCTGACACTGGCTGCCTCCACTAATTCCTATGACAGCAAGTTGCAGAAGTTCACTACCTGCTGTGTAAATAGACACTTTCTTTTTTCTCATATAAACTGGTTTCACTGAAGTTATCCTAGTTTCAATGTTATGGTATTTGGTGAAAACCAACTCTTGTTCACTTTACCTATCACCCTAATGATTTTGCAGACCTCAGTTATCCTCTCTATCAACTGTTCCCTCTTCAAATCAGAACCCCAGACTTAGCCCCACAGCTAACAAAAAGATCAAATGATTGAACAGCTGTGTTAGGAGGAGAGACTATATCACTCTCTCATATCACTGTTCTGTGATTCTGTGATCTGCCTTTTGAGATAGTTCAGAATCACAGAATGGCTGAGGTTGAA
This sequence comes from Phalacrocorax carbo, assembly GCF_963921805.1. Lineage (NCBI taxonomy): Eukaryota > Metazoa > Chordata > Aves > Suliformes > Phalacrocoracidae > Phalacrocorax > Phalacrocorax carbo. The sequence goes on from NC_087513.1 coordinate 165,107,745, forward strand.
AGGGACCTCTAGAAGTCATCTGGTTCACACACACCCCTGCTGTAGTTATGAGTTATGTGAAAGAACACCTAGTACATCCCAAACAAATTCCAGCATGAAGGTGATACTTAGTCTCTCAGCCTATGTGGGATAATAGTGCCACTGCGTATATACAGTGCAGAACCTGAGATGCTAAATCTCAGGATGACAGCAAGGCAACAACACTGAATTTTTGTATAGGTTTGCCTGGGATCTCCATTCCATTCACTTAGGCACCAGTCCTTTTTTCCATCTGCCATTAAGTCATCTTTTAATAGAGAACCTGACTGTAGCTTCTGCATGCTGCCATGATTTCTTTTGCTTATATAGGTAAGCAACATGTTCACATATGTATGTAGTATATATGTAGTGTGTATATGTATTTATACGCACACACCACTGATGTATGCATGTATGTACTTGTAACTAAGTACCCATTTAATATAATTCTCTTTTTCTGTTTCAGAGTCAGCGCATGAACTCTGATTTGCTTTTTGGGATGTCCAATGGTCCTGTGCCTTAAACAAGACTCTCTAGCAATCACAATAGTTTCTTTAGAAGATGACAGAAGACCATGATCATTTGACAGTACAGAAGAAATGCCTGTAAAGCACAAAGTGCAGGTGACAGGTACAGAACCATCCAAAATGTTTTCTGTGACTCCACTGTTAGTCGATTTGTAACTCTGAATTTCAGAGGACAGCTTCTAGTTAAAAACATAAAAGAGTTAAATGCTTGTTCCACAGCAACTCTGGCACCTGACACCATTAGTGGACCTGTGGTAAGAAACAGGCTATATCTGACATATCTTTTAGAATTGATATCACTCTTGGAATTTGTAACATGGCTCAGGACTGTGGGACATCATACAATAGCACATCATTGGCACAATGACCTCAGAGGTAGATAACAAAGATGTACAAAAGTGGAACAAGATCCAGCAGCAGTTCAAAGATCTTGACCTACAGACAAGAAAAGGGCTCACTCTAGTGGTACAAGCCAGCAAAACAACAAAAATACTCTACATGGATGTCAACACCTCTCGGCCTTGAGGTTGGAAAGAAAGGGAGGTATGGGAGGTATGAGGCCAAGGAAAGAGTGTAAAGAAATTGGGGAAAAAAAAAAAAAAAAAAAAGGATATTAAAAGATGAAAGCTGTATGATTGGTGCTGTTTCAGGGTACGTGTTAGACAGCTCTGCACTCGATCACCACAGCCTAATTTATCAGGATCCTGATTTATCAGGAAAGCCTGTTGTTCCAACCATACCACACAACCATATGGCCTGCTTTGGCAGTCAGGAAGACCAGCAATGGGGTAGTGCTGGCTCCTTTCTCTGGCCAACAGGAGAACACCTGGATGGACAGCTCAAACATCCTGGTATCATCACATCAGTGCCTTTTTCAGGTCTGAGCGCAACATCTTCCCAATAACTTCATAACACGTCATACAGCTTATACACAAATGTATTCCCTATCCACAGTAATGTGATGCAGTATGTTGATCCATCACTTGTAAGACAGAACAGCTGAACTGGATACTCGATTATTTGGTATCACAGTGCAACTTCTCCTAACAGCATTTGGTCTCTGGTTTTGTTTTTTTTTTAATTGCCTCTTCATTACCGCTGGTACAGTAACATTCATTATTATCTAAACTAATTTGCTTTCATTAAAACACTTTCAAAATACCTGTAATTATTATATTTTTTTAAAGATAAAAAAGGGTTGATTTTCTCACACTGGCCTTCACCGACACCTTCAAAACAAACAAACAAAAAACCAAAGCCCCCAAACGTTCCCATAACAACTTGAAATGATTGCAGTTTCTTACAGAAATATTACATTGGCCTAGCTTTCACAGTCCCACACAATTAACGGTCGCCATATTAAAGGAAACATCCTTTCTTTCTTTCACCATATTTTCTGCTTTATATTCTATAAATAAATGCAATGTCATAACAAAAAAGGAAAACAGGAGTTAAGGAAACTTGATGTAGTACTCTTCCTTTCTGTTTGTTTTATATTTTTTCTTTTCTTTTTCCCAGTACTCCCACTTTTTTATTGCATCTGGTTTTATCTACTGTATCTACTTACAAGATTTTCAAGGAAACAACAGAACAGTAGTATTAGGTTTTGCCATTTAACCGTAAAAGACTCTGGAGTTGATACATATGAAATGATTACTCCATTATGACAGAGGTTGAAATCTCAGTTCCACTATAATCAATAGCAAAATGGCTATTAAATTCAATGGGACAAAGAATACACTTGCTGCATTAAAGAAAGCTTCATCAAAAGTGCCAAATATTCCTTATTTTACATAGTTGCCATAATAAGCAAAGCCTCACTTGGGTTTACTTTCATTTCTGAAGGTGGTATTTTCAGAAGTGTTTACTATTACTGCCATAGAATTCAATTCGAGCAGAGTTTGGTCAAAGGTGAGCACTTCTGAACATTGCATCGAGATGATAGAATAAATCTAGGGTGTTTTTTGGTTTGGTGGTTGGTTTTTTTTTCCTACCACTCTCTTATCTCTGTGCAGCTATCAAAATCTTTTTATAGCTGTAGGCATTATAGTGGTACATTAGAAATCCCAGAACTAGCCCCAGTCGACCTGAGATATCTATGCTGTGCTGTACAGACAGACTAGTTCAGATTCTTATTCCAGTCTAGTCCCTTCTGCCCACTGCAAAGTAGATCAGCCACAGGCCACTTCAGCAGAGTTATAATGCTTCCTGTTTCAGAGCCAGTCTTCCTGAGGATCTCTGCGCTCTATTCTTCTACAGGGTAACACGATACCCAAAGTGTATTAACAGGAATTTCATACCTCAGTGTCACTCTGAAAGCTAACTGAAGCTCAGGTAATTTGTTAAGCATATTTTCGCAGTTAATTGGATGATTTAAAGCCTAGTTGAAGGCTGAATAGGAAAATAATGAATAGCATTAACAGAAATCAGCAAAAGTTCCTTTGGTGATAAGCACAGACAAGCAGCAGAAAATAATCATAATTTTTAAAAATAGTTTATTAGCTGTTCCATAAACAAATATTTTGGTACTGAAATCTGCTATACTGAAAAAAATGTGACTTCATTTTCAGGAAACACCTGATTGGAATGAGTGAAAAAGGGAGCCACATTCTTCTGAGTGGCACCGGGTGACAGGACAAGAGGCAATGGCCAGAAAATGAAACACAGTAAATTTGACTTAAATATATGGTTATTTTATTTATTTTTTTTTTAGTAAGGGTGGTCAAATGCTGGAACAGGTTGTTTATATTAGTGTTTCCATCCTTGGAGATATACAAAATATGACTGGACATGTCCCTGAACAGCCAGCTGACTGTGTTTTGTTCAGGGGGGTTAGACTACACGATCTCAAGAACCCTTCTAACCTCAGTCCTCCTGTGATTCTGTTGTTTTAAACTGAAAGCTAGATAAATTACCATGGCTGTATTACAAATACCTCAGATATGTACATGTGACACAGGGATATCTCTACCATTAAATTTAACTTTGACAGAAGAACTCTGCATTAGAATTCAATATTTACAAAGATAATGGCACCATTAGACTTTTTGCATATACAATTTTAGATACAGAAAGTCACTAAAACTGTTTGTCACAGCTGCAGAATTCCAGAGGAAGGAAGAGAGAAAACAGGAGAAAAACATGTGAAAGGTAAATCCCTGCAAACATACCAGCATAAAAGTATCTTATACTTGAGTGTTCATATGAAGTATCTTCTGATTATACCTATATGCCCTGAGGTGAACTAAGGGTGCAAACCAAGGAGTATGTACTTCCAAGGTAAACCTTTCAGTTTGTGAGAAGAAGACACATATATAGTCTTTTGACTTTACAATGGAGAAAGGCAGTGAAAGAAACAGTTGATCAGGAAAAATCCAAATGACCTGACCTTCACAAAGGGCCCAAAATTAAAAAATTAAATTGATTAAGCATTTATTTATTTGGCTGGTTGGGGTTTTTTTGTTTGTTGTTTTTTTTTTTTTTCAGTAAAGATTCAAGCACATTGGAAACTTCAGGACTGAGTTCAAAAGAAAGTAAGTTGAGAAACATAAACACTCATGATAGAGTCTGGAGCAGGGGGTCAATGATGACTACCCTGACACTGCAGCAGAGGTTCACACTGACTATTCAGCAGAAGTATCAGTTAGATTACTTTTGCTCTTTTCATGTGGACAAAGGGACCAGAATGAAATAAAATAAACACCACTGAAAAAGTGTTTGGGTTTGATGGGGTTGGGTGTGTTTGGGGTTTTTTCTTTTTCTCTTATCATCTTCAGGTTCTGGATAGGAAGAGAACTTAGCAGTTTAAAACAGATTATTGTTTTGGAGGTTGTTTTTTCTTCCCATAACCAGTAGTTTCATAGTTCATGTCTTTTCTTCAACACTGTATAGAAAATAGGAAAGAGTTTAGGTTGAAAACTTGTCAAAGATCAAAGCCCGTTTTACACATGAGGCAAACCTTTTGAATTCAGGTGTCAATTACCTCATTAATGTGTTCAGGTGCCTGCTGTTAAAAGTTCAAAGGCAAGATTGCCCTCAGCAATTAAAGTTTAGTATGCTGAAAAGAGGTGCAGTGGTGGTTAATCTCTGCCACTGGGACATGACACCTATTTAATTCATATTTCATTCATAACTGTTGCATTAATAGGTGAGGAAATTTGGCAGAAAATAAACCCCCTTGCAATCCAGCTGGTCCTCAGATGTCAGAGGGTCTGGGTGCTGCTGGGCTTAGATTTTGAGTGATACCCTGTTCAGCACTGTAGTCCATGAGGGATTCATTAACAGTACAATCACTATTAGTCTAGTTGTGCCCAATAACTCTTCAAGGGTAGATTCACTAATAGTGCGGTTTCCTGAAGTAATAGAAATACAGGGTTTTATCAGATTGCCAGTGATAAATGAACTGTCTGCAAAGCACATGCAAGTATAAAGTGCTGAAACACAAAATACAAAATAACAAGCTTGTTCTCTAAATTTTCTGGGGAATCACTCTGTATAACCAAGTGTTTAAGTCTTGCACAATAAGCATCCCTATGGGGGAAAGAGAGGCTCAGCCCGTCGACTGATCCCAGTAGTCTGTGATGGTACCTTCGCTAATGTCCTCTCTCTTGGGTCATTTTTATACTATTTTATGTTTGGATGGAGCTTGAGTGACTCTAGTCATATATACTTTCATTATTGATTGGTGTAGAAATTCTTTGCGTTGATTTAAACATATAGACTTAGAGAAAATTAGCACGCACGCTCAGTGAGGGGTGGTTGTACCTTGGAGGCAGGTAACTTTTTGGAGGTGTGAATTTTAGTATTATAATGAGATTATAACAAGCAAAGTTCACCCACAGGGCATGATGTTAAGACGCTGGTCAGGGCATGGCTCCATGGTTCCATCCAGCCCCCAGATCTGCACTGATTTATGGACAAGTTTGGCCATGATGCCTTCACTTCACTCCCTCCACCAGTTATCTCCCTTAGATTAGTACACCGAGCTCCCCAGTGTTCCTAACATCTAAGAGTGCAGGTGTGTTGCCTAGGGGACAATCACTGAACCAATTTCCAGCATGCCAACTGCATTTTACTCTGGAAGTTAACTTTTATGAAATGTGGATATAACTTTAGACTCAATAATTTCAACCTCAACAGTCTCACCCCCACTAATCATTCCCCAATATCTTTACCTCTTTTGCCATGGTAGTAGAAGATTTTACTTTGTATAACACTTACTCACTTACTTTCTTTACATGCTGACTTTCACCATTGTAATTTGGAAAATATTCTTTTTTTTTTCTTCGCTTCTCATCATATGCGGGACCATAAGGTAAAGTGAAATACAGATTTATAGGATGTAAGTTATTCTGCTGCAACTGCCTGCATGCCTAGATTTAGCCTAGAGTATAAGATGTAGTTTGGTTTTCTTGGAGGTCTAAACATTTTTTTAATTATTAATTTTGCTTTATTAGTATGAGGTATTTTTATAAGCCCTTTCCACTAAACAAGGCCTTATTCCATTACTCTCCAAAATGATAATTCAGCTCCATCAGTTTGATAAGAACGGCTTTTAAAAATCAGAGGCATTTCTGCACTTATAATCAGTCTGCAGAAGTTGTATTTATTTACCAGCATAATTAGAGTAATAAAGTAATTTCTTCTCCCTTTGTCCTTAAGTAGGTATTCAGTTTTATCAGTATCAGTTTATAAGTAGACTTAATTGCTATGTAGGAAGAGAAATGATTGCAGTAATCTGTTGTTTATTGGCCAGTTAACCCATTCACAATTATCTGTATTTAGTTCCTTGTGAAATAAAATACTAAAAGAGATGGGAAGTGAATAGAAGCCCCTAAATTCAAATGCCCAATTAAGTTAAACATTCATGTTTTAATGTTTTTTATTAAAAGAAATCAGTACATATGATGTTTCCTTGCTCTATTCTTTGCTCTCTTTTCCTTCTGAAACAAAATAAAAATCCCTCAATAGTCAAGTAATAATGGTTACTTCTCCCCCAAAGTTTAGGTTTTTATAGGTAAATGTTGCTAAACTAAAACTTTGGCAAGAGCTTATTAAACTGGATTATATCCCTTAAATTTTCCTCCTCCCTGCCTAACACAGTTAAACATCTTTTATAAAAATAAACCAAAAGATTTTGTTTGATTTTCCATGCCTTTGTTAGAGGTTTCCAGTAGTTGTTCAGTACTTTAAAATATGTAATAGCCTTTAGTTATAAACTATGAAAGGTGAAATAATTTTCTAGATTAAATTCCTATATTAAAATTAAACAATCAGTTACATTCAGTTTTGATTCTTTACACTGCATGGTGACTATTATTGTTAGCAGAAGTTCTATATGTAGAATGTTATATGGACAGATTAATATGAAGGGCATTTTTGTACCATTGACTAATAGTCATTACATGTATTATATATACTAACATAATTCAGTATTACGAAGCTTGTGTTGACCAAGCCTAGGAACCTTTTAAAAAGTAATTTGATTAAATATCTAATCAATATTTAACCAATAATTAAACATTTGAGTGTATGTGGTCCTTGAAGGGGTGGATTTTCCTTTTCACTGAGTGTCATTGATCTTGGAGTTGTAGCCTGAAGGTCATAGAAGAAAAACTGAGTCAAAATATTTAATATCTTCTGGAATTTGTATTTGAATAATTAATCACTTTTGGTTTCTTTTTCACTATTTTTTATGTAACTAGTTTTGAGCAATGAAAAAAGAGAAAATCAAGTGTCTGTAACAACATTCCAAACGAAGAGCTGTGGAAAGAAGGCTTAAATCTTTCCTTGCAGTGTCTGACACAGTGCAGTGAAGAGAGAGCTAAATATTCAGAGAAAGCTCTGACAATATTTGTTGGAGATCTGTCTCAGCTAAGTAGCTAAAGATATTATTCAGTTTTAATAACAGCATTCAATGGCTTAAATGGTCAAACAGTTTTGTTCTCCAAAAGTCACGTTGTGATTTATGAATATCATCTTTCCTTTGGGCTGTTTCCCCAAATTTTGTCTTCATAGAAAACAATAAATAAAGGTTGATAAACACAATTCCTAATAAATTAAGATATTGTCTTTGCTGTCTCTTAGTAACAGTACCAAATTACAAACATAATCTGTGAAAAATCAGTCTCTAGAGATCAAAATTTTAGATTTATAGAAAAAAACATTGAAGTAGGCAAAACTTAATGAAAATTAACCCAGAAATTCATTAAGAAGGGCATTAAGTGAGACTGACATGTAATCATTGATAATGACTTTTGTATCTTGTCACAGGCCAGTTATAACAATTGAGATAAAAATTAGAAAGAAAAAGAATTAGGCATATAGAAGATGAAAGAATTAGGAATAATGAGTAATAGGATCAAATATTGGATTTACGCACATTATCTAATTCTGTTGGACTAACACATGATGAATCTGGCATTTAACTATCAGTAGTTCTTATGGCATAGGCCTACCTTTGCCTATGAATAATTTTTAAGGAATTTCTTTTACATAAACACAAGTGAAACTTCAGATTATGGGGGAGTGATGGAATGAAAAGGCAAATGTGTTGACGCTTATGGGAAGGTCTACTTGTGACCTGCTTGTTTCTGTAGCTTGTTTCAGTAGGTAGCTGAGCTGTGGAAATGTAGGGAGCTGTGGGTGGGTTTCTAAGGTTACAGTTAATCAACATTTTACTGCTTTACTTGCAATGAGTTATGGTATTAATAGCATTGTGCCTCGCTAGGTGTTTTGCAGCTATAGCCAAGTAATTTGTTCATGTTCAGCATTTTCTTTGAGTTTAAAATTCAGTTTTGCTCAGTCTTGTGTGTGGTGTCTTTTTTTTGTTTTTTACTTCTTTTCTTAAAGTAAAAGAAAAACTCAACCATTTAAAACAAAATCTGCACTATTTTGAATGTTGAATTCGCAGTACTTTGAGTATTTTGAATTGAATGTGGCACCAAAAGGTGCCACAGTTACAGTACTTCACTAAATATCCATTTGAAAACAGATGTATACTGAACACTGAGTAATGTGACCATCTGAAAAAGGAAACACAAGCAGGTGATGCCAACAATTATGTTGTCTAGAAATTTGGTTTTCAGAATCATATGCAATAAAGTTATATTAAATTATTTCAATAGCGGTTCACATAACTTCATTATAGAATTAATAGGTTGGTCTTTTGTCTTTCACATTTAAAAAAGAGATAAGTTTGTTATGATGCCCCAAGTATTCATTGATGCATAATTCAAAACTGAGAGCAAGACTTATTTGTTTCTTATTTTGTAATTCTGATTAATATATATCCAGATTAAAGGAGAGAGTTTGAGATCACCTACAACTATATAGACAGTGTGAGTGATAGTTGCCTAGCATGCTCTAGCTTTTCAGCCTTTTAATTTTTTTTTCTATAAAAATATATGAAAAGTTCTTGTATAAAATTGTTCAGTGGAAAGAAAAGCTTCTGGATCTGCTTTTGTCTATTCATAAAATGCTAACAAAGCAGGCAAATATAAATATTTAATTATGTTTTAAGGCAATTTTTCTTTTTAGAGGCTAAGAAGTAATTAATTCCTAGTCACTAAAGTGCCATAAGTACCAAGATTTTTCAAAAGATATTTTAGAAGTTCTTTTGCTGAGAAATATGCTGAACTATCTAAATATTTTTTTCTTACTTTAAATACAGGAAATATTCCTGTTGAAGTTTGCTATCTCTATGCCAATCAGTAATGATAAGTGCCCATAAAAGTAAAATAAAGATGTTAGACAATGTATTGATATTCACTTTATTTTTTAACAGTACTGAAAATCTTCCAATGAAAAATCATGTTAGTCCCTCAAAAGTGAAGTTCAAATAATAATTTAAGAATGTATTCAAGAGTATGCATGTTCAATTAATTACTTCTGAGGGCATTTTTTTACATATATCTCAAAATTTGGTGGCAAATAGTATTATTCAAGATACACTAGGGTACTCTGGTAGGCTTTCACCTAGTTCTCCAAAAGATGTTTAGCCTCCTGTACATCTATGAGGGTGTTCCAGTTTCAAAATTTTTTTTTCAAATGGCACCAGACAACAACAATTTTAGCTTCTAAGATAAAAATCTTCTAGTTATCAGATTTTGCTTTGGATAACCACATTAAGGCAAGTAGAATCTTAAGGTAGAACACCTTTGTTCTGTTAAATGTAAAGAGAACTTAGACTGATTAGATCAAATATAAACATCTAACAGTAGGCATCCAAAATTAATTTAAATGAATCATGCTTAAGTAAACCAAACTACAGTTGCCATCAATTTTATTTCACTTGCTATAGCTACATAATAGGCAGATAAAATTACAGCATAATTTTGGTTGGAAGGACAGGTCATCTGGTTTGGACAGCTCATGGACCATTTATTTCAGGTTGCACAGGGACACTCCACAACCTCTCTGGATAATCTGTTCAGTGTTTGACTACCTTCATTCTTCCTACTATGTAATTTGAATTTACCATGCTGCAGCTTGTCTCTGTTGCTTTTCATCCTATCACTGTGCACCCCCAAGAAGATTCTGCCTCTGGTGTGTTAAAACTTCACTTTAGGTAGTTGTAGATAACAATATGATATCCCACCACCCATCCCTTAATTTTCTGGTTTTGGCAGTCAGTTTTCAGCCTTTTCGTTTGTGGTATGTGCTTCAGCCTCGCAGCCACCTTGGTAGTCTTCCACTGGACTCAATTCAGTATGGCATTTTCTTTGTTGTGTTAGGGAACTCCATACTAGACACAGTAGTACAGGCACCGTTTCACAAGTGCCAAAGAGAAAGGAGGATTATTTCCCTCAACCTGCTGGGAGGTGGTCTTGGTGATACAGCCAGGATGCTGCTGGCCTGCTTTGCACATTGCTGTCTCACATTCAACTTGACCACCAGGATCCTCCGTACCATTTTCTGCAGAACTGCCTTCAACCCAGTCAGTTCCCAGCCTGTACTGCTATGCTCTAACTGCTGCTGTTATTTCAGTCCAGGTGCAGGGTTTTACATTTGCTTTTGTTGAATAGAATGAATTTTGTCAGCCATTTTCTACAGCCTTGTGAGGATCCTTTGAATAGCAGCCTTGTCTTCTAGAGTACCAGTTGGTCTCCTCAATTTGGTATCATCTGTGAATTTGCTGGGAGTAGTCTGTCCCATTATCTAGATATATAATAAACCGGTATTGACCTCAACGCATGCCACCACTAATCAGCCGTGAGCTAGACATAGTAATGTTGTTTACAACCCTTTGAGCTCAGTGACACTGCTACTTTTCCTCTCACCTTATAGTCTACCTATCCAGGATATATCTCACCGATTTTGCTAGAAGTATATTAGGTGTCAATAGACTTGCTAAAGTCAAAGTAAATAGTAAACATTGCTCTTCCACTGCGCATAAAGCCAGTATTCCATCATAGAATGCAATCACATATGATTGTATTATATTGTAACATATATTGATATGTTCTATATTTGCATAAGTGTGTGATGTTGCCTTGGAATCCCTTTAGAAGCACATAAAGGGCAAGAAGTCAAAGAAGAGCCAGGAAGGGTTTAATAATACCAGATAATGTTTTAGTAAGTTCAATTTTTTTCTGTGAAGAAATTATTATGTGGATGGTGGAACAGTGGTAGATGTAATATATTTCTACATTTTGAAGGCTTTTGACATAATATCCTTCTGGGCTTAAAGGATAGAAATCAATAGCTTCATGTCCATTTGTCACTAGGAATTAATGGAGTCGGTCAGGGCTGATAGTAGGGCATATGTTGTTCAACACCTTTATCAACAACCATGGTGATGTAACAAAATGTACAGTGAGAAAATCTGTAGGCAAACTTAATTTGGAGCTAGTATCTAGCATACATAACAGATCTTTGACCTAGAAACACCATGATAAACTTAAGGACTGGACCAATGGCAAACTCTTGAAGTTCCCCAAGGAAAAAAGCTGTTTTCTGCATCCTGGGTAGATCAACCCCAGACACCAATGCATGCTGAACAACTAGCTGAATGGCAGCTCTGCTCAAAAGGACTTGGGAGTAGCAATGAATGGATAAGAACTGACTTCACAAATAAATCATATTGTGATTCACTAAGAGAACTGTACCTACCTGCCAAACCAAGGGAAACTATAATTTTTCTCCACTCAGTGCTAGCAAAGCCACAACTGGGACATTGTACCACTTTGACTTGCCTCTCCTAGTTCCAGAGGAATATGGATAAAACGGAGGGAGTCAGAAAAATGACACATATCCTAGAAAGTGTGTAAGATGGAGCTGGGCTTTTCTGGTATGACAAAGAGAAGGCTAAGAGGTCATTTAAAAGGTATATGCAAGTACCTGAAGGACAGTTACAAAGACACTGCAGTTCATCTTTTCTTATAGTGTTAGGATATACAAGGGGCACTGGCCATGAGTCTGATCAAGTTCAAATTGTTAGGAAAAAAATTTTCACTAAGAGGTTGCAAAGGTACTAGAATATGTTACCTGAATTGGTTGTGGCATCCTCATTCTTGCATATTTTCAAGACTTTCAAGACCTGACACTAAAGGGAAATTATGTCTTCAGTCTCAGGAGCAGCTGATGTAACTGGGATTGTTTAGCCTGGAGAAGAGGAAGCTGAGGGGAGACCTTATCGCTCTCTACCACTACCTGAAAGGAGGTTGTAGCAAGGTGAGAATCAGTCTCTTTTCCCAAGCAGCAAGTGATAGGATGAGAGGAAACAACCTCAAGTTGCACTAGGGGAGATTTAGATTGGACATTAGAAAAAAATTCTTCACTGAAAGGGTTATGAAGCATTGGACCAGGCTGCCCAGGGATGTGGTTGATTCACCCTCCCTGGAGGTATTTAAAAGATGTGTAGATACGGTGCTTGGGGACCTGGTTATATGGTGGACTTGGCAGTGTTATGTTTATGGTTGGACTCAGTGATCTTAAAGGTCTCTTCCAACCTAAACGATTTCATGGATCTTTTCTTAATTTAGGCAGAGGATGGTTTCCTGCCAGAAGGAATACATAGGTTGTAGCTTTTTATCCCATGATCATGAACGAGATATTGGATGATATTTAGAAATAATAGAGGAAGCAGAGACTATGGCCTACATTTTTCCTCCTTGCTAAATAATCTAATTACACAGTACTAATCACACCCCTTTTCTTCATATTCATTTTAACAAATGTATCTTGAAGTATATTAATCACAGTGAAAAAGCTTTACTATTAAGACTGATTTCAATTTGCACAATTACTAATCTGGTAGTCAGAACACTGTGCGAGGATATTTGAGTTCAGATTCTCCCAGGCTGATGTAGGAACTGAACACTTCCTGAAAATATTATGAGTTGTTAAAGAAAAAAGCCAAAAAAAAACCAAAGAAGAGTTCTGTGAAAAGATGCAGATGAATTAAATTATCTATTATCCCAAGTGCATTGGAAAGTTCTAGTAATAATATTACAAAAAGCCTGAGCCTTTTAGCATCATTGCACATCCTCTGAAAATACCAGGTCCTTTGGTGATTTACACAGGCGTTCTCATAATTTGCTTAGGTATATCTAACACTGATGTGTTTGGCATTGCCAAAACTGTGGCAAATGTCCAGTAATAAATGTTGCATCTTAAAAAATAATGTAGTGCTCACTGGGCTGAGGCGCCCATCAGATTAAGAGCTTCTGAGGTGATCCCAGGCTTGCAATCTGGAGTTTGGATGCTTAGATTCGATTTCAGTCCCACATTAAGCAAATAAAACATACATAGGTTTAACTATATATGTACTATGGAACAGAGGCCATTAATGGTTCCACTAAAAATTGAGGGAAAGCAGCAAAATTGAAAGTTGATAAATATATTCACACCATATGTTTTAGCAATCTAATTTTACACACTTGTGTCAGCAGCCTAAACTCTGTTCAGTTGCTTGAAAACACTTCTGGAGGAGTTTTACGTAGGCTGTTTCTTATGATTATATGTGCTCTAACTTCAGTACTTAAATGCAGAATCATTTTTTGCTATATAAAGGAGATAAATGACACAGACAGGAATAGATCAAGGTTTTCAGGCTGATTCTAGTTCCCTAGTCACTGGGCTCTATTGTCACTTGAGGATTTTTTATCTACTGCAAGACCACATTTTTTTCTTGCATTTCTGTGAGAACAAGAGGACCTTTGTTTAATAAAACAGTTCTGTACATGGTGGCAGCTGTTTACTTAAAAGGAAGTAACTAGAAGCACACAATATCTGGTGTTTCTTGCATTTCTTGTGTCCTCCTTCTCCTCACCCACCCTGACCCACTGAAGCCCCCAGCAGTGGATATGGCCTGGCAGGAACAGAGCAGGAGGAGAGGCAGAGCAGGTCTCTCTCAAGGACAAGAACAGCTTTTGGAGGTTGGAACTGGTTCCCTCTGCTGCCCACCCCACTCCCACGTGACTGTCCTCCTCCTGGTGGGACCTGCTGCTCACCTGGGGGAAATAGCCTGAAAGACCCCAGGGGTGGAGGGACACAACAGCCATTTTTGGGGGCCCCAGGCCAAGGGAGACCCACTCACCATGGGCATCCCACTCCTCCTGGCAGCCTTAGGAGTCAGGGTGACAGGGGGATAAGTGCAAAACCAAGGAGAGGAAATAGATACTAGGAAGTTTGCTTTTATAACAAGTCAACTTTATTATTAATTAGGTGTTTCTGTCCTAAATAGGCAATTCTGACTTGCAGTAAATTCTCAGCTCTGTATATGTAATGTGGCCCTTTTAACCACAACAGGATTTTGAGTGTAACACTTGCTTCTGTTATGGATGGACTTCCAGTGTCCACCAGCTAGGAGGTGGGCTCAGTTCTAGGCAGATAAATTTAGGTGCCTGTGTACAGGCTGGGTGTCTAAACTCCCATTATCAGCAAAGCAGTTAAGGAGAATAAGTCAGTTTCCTAAACAAAATTCTCTAAGGCATCTGAGACATCCACATGCACTTGGCAGACACAATACAGGACTACCTGTATTTCTGAAGTGGCAGTTCAGGGGTGTTAAATGCCATACAATGCCTATTGAAAACTCTACCCTGCCTAAGCAAATTATCTCACCGTCATCAATAGACTCAGTGGAATTTGGAGGGTGATCTGCTCACATTAAGGTATACACCTGTATTGATTAGTTGAATACCATTCCCTATATACAGCAAAAAATATTATGCTACTTATATATGTAGGTTGCCTAAGATTATACTAGAGTTGAATTAGATTTTTAAATGAAAATACAGGGTTTTTTCTTTTCAAATATACTGCATGTCAGCTGGCAATGGGGAAAATTTTGTGTAACATTTGTATGCAAATGTGGTAAACCTTAAAAGTAAAAAAAAAAAAAAAAAGCAAGCCATTCATTGTCACAGGAAGTAATGAATGCTAAAAGCCAACAAAAGACAAAACATGAGGAAACCCACACCAGAGACAAAGAGAGAAATATTTAAATAGATTATTCAAAATGATCCAGGACCTAAAGACTACACATTACAAGGCAGAGTGAAATATCAAAATATCTATGCTACAAGTCTGTCTGGCCAATGCTTGTAAGACCCATCACAGAGCTGATCAATGCCTTTTTGCCTTTTGTCTTTACAGAATCAAAGTACTTAATGATGCTTTTCTCCATCCAAGGTTTGTTCCCTAAACAGAACTAGAAACCTGCAACATCATACAGAAAATTACCCGATGGTTAGGATACTTTACAACATGTCCTTTCCTTCATGGATTTTTGGTGGTTATTAAGGGTAGTCTTGCATTGCAGCATCTTGTAGCTGTGGCATCTAAATTAACTGATTTCTACTGACTCACATATTTCCATTAAGCTGTAAGAATGTAAGTGAATTCAAGACTTGCACAAGTGCATCTGATTTGACTGAAATCAGCTGAAGCATTTATAAATCTATTTTGCACAGAGGACAGAAACAAGGTGAAGCCTTATATTAGTTTGGTTTCAGTAAATTTTCCCTTTTTGCTTTTAAACACACACAAAAAAAATGATTCTGTGAAGGAAGTCTAAATAAAAACTTGTTTCAGCAAAAAGATCAGTGCTATGTTCCATGGGATCAAGGACTTGAGGAGATGAAAAGGCTAAAAGAAAATTTATTTCTCAGTGGTATTGTTTTTCTCCAGAATTCTTTCTTTCTTAGAACCAGAACTAGAGAGAGAAAATTGCCTTTCACCTTGTCCTTAGAAATTATTAATACTGACTAATTTAAAAACAAACTCACCATAAATTTGCCCAAAATGTTATACACCAAATTAGAGAGCATGCTTTAGAGTCATAGAGGAATGTGAGATGTCTAATTAAAAAAAAAAAAAAAAGAAAAAAAAAAAGTCAATTTTCTAAAGTACTCTTTACTATCTTAAGATTTTCAGAACTTCTCTTCCCGAGAACTACTAGAAGTTTATCATTGGGAAAGAAGTTGTGCCTGCACCCAGCTGCACAGCAAAAGTCTTGCATGCACACATCGATAATAGGATCAGTACAATTCATATGACATCATGCCAGTGACCACAAATATGCGAATAAAAATACTTCTATATAAAAAGAATAAAAAAGAGCCTGTGCATGTACTATTTGAGGGTTTATTCATCAGGTTCTTTCATACTGATTACAATTATGTTTTTTAGTTCAAGAATATTTTTCTATGGAAATGCTGATTGTTGTTATCTCTGTAGATAAATGGACAAACAGAAATAGAACTACTACAGATACAGATGGAAATAGCTTTTATGTTTTTATTGCCTTACATGAGATGATCAGTATATTCATGAAGCTGCACATCAGTAAAATATTAAATATGAAATATAAATACTCTACTGAGTTTGGCACTGTATACAGCGTATAAGTGTTTAGAAATTAGAAATGGAGTCAGTTATCTAAATCCAGTGTAATTGATTTAGCTCTATTAATTCAGCTGTGTTTATTTGTTACACCAGAGGAACATCTAAAACTGTGTAACCCTCATGGCTGCACAACAATCTTGGATCAGGGGAGTTTTGCAGGACTGGGGTAAAACAATGAAAGAGAGAATGAGAGCAGGGTATCTAGTCTACCTTCTGTTTTCTATTTGAGTGCAGTATCAATTGGGCATTGAGGACAATATAAGGTTGTAATGCAAAAAGATGGGTTAAGTTTAATATAAGGAAGTACTCCATTGCCTACAGGTGTCTACATGCCTCAGCATGTCCTGTGTGTCTTCCTCCTGCCTCCCAGAATGCGATGACTTTCCTGTGGTCCTGTAAAATATCTCCAAGTCCCATACAAATGCTTTGGATATCATAAACATCAGAAATGGCTCTAGGTGAATCAGTCAGCTGCTAATGATGAGAAGATTTAGGCAAAATGAAATTATTATGTTTACACAACTGATTCTGCCTGCCTTTAAGATCATGACGGGATTCCTTTGCCTGAACAGAAGTGCCTAGAGTTTTTCTGGGCTATCCCACCTGGCTTCCAACTCTCTCTCCAAAACAAGACAAGCTTGCTGTCATTCTGAACAATATCTCCCAGCCTGTCCAGATGTTTGGATATCCTAAGACATAGCAGATGGCACTAAATGACTGCATGTAGGCGAACAAATTGAATCTCTGTTCAGTACAATCAGTGGTTGGGCCCTCAGTGTCATCTGAGACATCGTATCTCCATTACCTCCAAGAGGCTGCTAACTCTCACACAGGAATTCAAGGAGGCCCACATCTTTTCAGAGCAGCATCTGAATATCAGAAAGGAATACCCTAAAGACTCCTGGAAGGCATTAAACACCTGTGTTTAGGTGAATGAATCAGTCACTGAGTGTAGAGAGCTATTCAGAGAGACACATATGTTTTATTACCTGAAAGCTCTGCATACTCCATTGACTGTGTTGAGTAGAAACTTGATGCCATTGTCCATAGATAGTATATTGGGAGTAAATGGCAAGGCTTAGGTGGAGCTGGGCTGCAGGGATGGTCTCTGTAAGAAGAGGCCAGGGGATGGCCGAATACAGCCAGTTCCAGTTGGCTGCAGCAGACCCACTGCAGGTCAGAGCTGAGCCCATCAGCCAAACTGGCGGTCCCCTGGTGAAAATGTATTAAAGAAAAGGCAAAATACTGCACAGGCAGCGAGGATTGAGGAATAAAAAAATACTGTGAGAAACAACCCTGTGAACACTGATGTCAGAAAAGGAGGGAAAGGAGATGCTCCAAACTCCAGAGAAGATCCCTTCAGCCCATGGAGAGGACCACACCAGAGTGGATAACCACACTGCAGCCTGTGGAGGATACCACACTGGAGCAGGTGTATATTTTCTGAAGGAACTGTCACCTGTCAAGAGCCCAATGCTGGAGCAGGTTCTCTTGATGGGGACTGCAACCCGTGGAGATGGGCAGATATTTCACTGCAGCCTGTGGAAATTATCACACCTCAGTAGATATCCACACTGTGGCCCATAGAGAACCCATGCTGGAGCAAGTTTATCCTGGAGGACTACGGGCCATGTAGAGGAGTCACAACGGAGATGGGGAAAAGCGGGAAAAGGAAGGAGCATCAGAGATGAACAGTTATGTGCTGACTGTAACAGCCAGTTACCCACCCTCCCTGTCCCACTCAGAGCAAGGATGTAGGGAAGTAGGGATAAAGGAGTGAAGCTGAGCCTGGGAAAAAATGAGTGGCTTGGCGGGGAAGGTGTTTTAGTTTTTGTCTTTGTTTCTCAACATCTAAATATATTTTAATTGGCAATAAGTTCAATTAATTTTCCCCAAGTTGAGTCTGTTTTGCCTGTGACAATAATTTTTAAGTGATCTCCCTGTCTTTATATCAAACAATGTGTTTTTTCATCTTTATTTCTCCCCTTGTCCTATTGAGGAGGAGTGAGATTGCAGCTGGGTGGGGTTCTGGCAGTCAGCCAAGGTCAACCCACCACCCATAGGAATCTGGAATTATTTTTATCTAATTCTCTTGGATATTAGAGTATCTCAGATTGCAATTGCAACAGATAAATCCTTCAATCTCCTTTGATTGTATTGGTGACATTGATATGCAGTTCACCTATAGAGATGTACACTTTGACACCTAAATTTAGTATGCAAATGAATGTTACCCCATGCAGCTGACAATGGAGAGATATAATTGCATGTGACCCTCCTTGAAAACAGATTCAGTCAATATATAAAGCAAACGGATGACCATAATGAGAATTTACACCAAACTTCTGAACAAGCCTAGGACTGCTGTCTTTCAGCTGCTCTGCAGATGTAGCTTCTGTAACGGTATAGCAAAAAGATAGATAGATCAATGGGCATCAATATATATTTTAATAAATAAGAACATTTGTTTTGAAGATTAAGTTAGAATTTGTTAGAACAGCATCAATGGAATTAGGAACAACTCCAATCCCAGTATGAGTCTGTAGTCATAACAGACACACTTTCTTCAGGAACTTTTTGCAAGCTGTCAAAATTTAGCTAACGAAAGCTAGCCAAGAGAATGAATATTACACTTTGAAGATGTCAAATAAAATCTTTAGAAAAGAATACTTGTTTTGTAACACATCATGAAGTGATTAGACTCTCCAAATGACTCTTGCTGTATAAAATGCTGCTAAAGAATTCCAGTTAGATCAAAAGATAAAATGCAAATGTGGCTATCATGATTACAGTGATCAGAGAAAACAGACATTTTTAGCTGTACAAGAAAAAAAAGTGTAAGTTCTTGTTCTCATTCCATTTACCCAAAAGAGGAAGAAAGTAGTGGCAATATTAAAACTTTTTATTTTTTAATGAAAAGCAATGTAGAGGTAACTGTGCTGTGACATGCTGAAGCCCTAGTGAGCCATGAAGAAGTGTTCTTTTAGAACACCAACTCTGCTTCTGACTTGCAGAGCAGGCTCAGACAGAAAAATAACTGTCTGCTTATAATGTCTCAGGAGGAATTTTATTAACTTCCTTCTTCTAGTTAAATTTTGGCATATCATTTCATAAAACTGGAATACTAATTAGCCGATACATTGTTTTCTCATTTTGTCTCCTGCCTCTAGCCAGTACCAGCTATATACAAATCCCAGATTAGACAATTACAGAGTAATTTACTCATAGGGAAAATTTCTTTATAATCCCACCAGTTAGGAAATGATTTATGCTTTCAAGTATTTTTTGTATATCTATCCATTTCAGTTGTATATGTGAAACATATCTGTGACTTCTCTTGCATAAGGCTTTTTTTTTTTCTGATTTGGGGATGTGAATAGGTGAAAAGCTTAATTTATGTTTAAAATTAAAAACAAATTAATAAATACCAGTGTCTCACATTGTCTAGTAAAAGATCCGTATGGATTTATGAACAGTGGATAGTCAGCCTGGAAAGTAATTAATCTGCTCAGATTCATTTTGACTGGGATGTTGGATCATTGTTCATCACCAGATTAATATGAGCCTACAGTGAGTTTCCTGTAGCAAAAATATGGGATATGTCATTTTCCTAATAATAATAAAAAAAAAAAAGCAGTGAAATGGTATACACCATTGATTAAGTCATTATTTGAGTATCATATATCTGTATTTTAAGAAAGCTGTGAAAAATTAAATGCAGTTGAGAGGGCCTAAAAATAGGAGCATTATCTACTTATCAAAAGAAGCTTCAGAAATTGAGATATAATGGGCACTATATATAGAATAATTAGAAAATCTATTTATAGGAGGTAGGATAGACCTCTGAACAAGGAGGTTTCTGTTGAAAGTGGAAGGATCTTTTTTAATTAGTGGGGAAAACATTATAAAATATAATGGCCTCCAGCTGAAGTAGAGCAGATCTGGTACTAGAAATAAAATGTAAACCTTTCATAGTGAAAGCAGTAAGTACTGGAATAGATATCCTAAAGGTATGGGATTTTTTCCATGACTTATAATCTTTAAAACAATATTGGATGTCTTTCTAATAAGTTTTGTTTTAACAACAAATTACTAGCTAGGTATATAAAGGTATCAAATTAGGATAACTATACCATTTCCTCCCTGTTGCTTTGAAAATTCTTCTTTCTTCCCCTTTTTGAAAGAGCTTATTCTAATATCCATTGAAATCACAGAGTCTTGCCACAGATTTCAGTCTGTTTATGACTCCCCTGTCTTCTCTCCAGTACAAGTCTTCCTTCTACTTTTCTTAATGCAATCAAAAAAACTTTGTGCAAAAACAATTCTATGGCAAGATTCAAAAACATATTTTGCAGGATCCAACAATTATTAGAAATTACTTCAGATCCAGTCTACTAGTTCTTTACTATCTGGTTCTCCCTATTTTTTCTTTAGTAAGATTCCAAGCAACTGTGTGTGGTCTGGAGAATTCTTACTGGTTTGTTTCACTAATTTATTTTCTTCTGGAAAAAAAATGTTTTGTACTTCAGAGGTGAAATTTAACTTCTTTCTGTCCACACTATTTTCTGGATTAACTATGCTGACTTCGAAGGTCCTTTGGATATGAAGCAGTGAAGTACATGGTGCACTACAGCAGAGATCTTTACCTAAGAACCTGCATCAGGTTGCAGAAACAAGAAAAACAGCTACATGTGAAAGCAGTTGTGAGTCTTATGCTCAGCAGAGATAGTAGAAGCCCCAAGCCTGATATCTTCATCCCCAATTAGGAAGTAATGCTGTCTCTATGTCATGCACTAAGGTTACTTTTTACATTCTTCCTTATGGTTAGGAAGTCATAGAAATAATATCCTGTTAAAAGATATGAAGCAGTAATTCAAAGACTACATCTCTGAAAATGTAACTGAGTCTTTTATGTCTCACTTTTTCAAGCTTTTTACTGCCATCACCAAAGCAAGGAATTTATTTACTTAAAATCTGAGATTATAATAGATTCGAGGCCCTGGATTCTAAGGCTGGCTACAATATTTCCACATATAACATTAAAATTCTTATAACTTAATCTTTCTCTGAGAGATAATTGCAGTATAGTCACTCCAAGAAATACTTATCTGCATTTATTGAAACTGTCAGGCACATTTTTAGATCAATTACCATTCTGCCCATTGCACTACTTTTCTAAAATAATGCAATTAAATTGTGTCTGGAGTGGTGGGCCAAGAACCAGTTACAGGCTCCCTCATGATGAGAAGTATCCTGCTTACATCCCAAACCCATGCTAGAGCAAAAGCCAGATGAACACTAGCGTCTAGTTACGCAAACACACAACATGGTACCTATGAAAGGGAAATCCTGTCAGCACAAAAAGGACTGCTGTAATGTAAGCCAGGAACACATTGCAAACACTTTCACTACATTTGGATACGGCTGTTAACAGCAATAGCATGCAGCCTCTTGACTGTGCTCACATAGTATCAACATAATTTTTAGTACTGAATTTACTAGAATCAGATTTGAATTCAGAAGATGTGACTACATTACTGGATAGAAAACAAAGGCCCCGAGGTCAAGTGGTGAAGCCTGGTTAGCATCTGTACTGCTCTTTAAGTTGGAATGGCCAAGCTGGAGATGCCCGGTTCAGCAGAGTGGGGAGTAAGGCTCCAGAGCTTCTTGGTGTTCTTTCGTTTAGTAGTATGGATGTAGTGAGAGTACCTGTTGTTCAGGGTTTGAACTACCATTAAAATTCAGAATACAGATAAAATGGAAGTTTGTTCAAAGACAGACTTTCTGTCAAGAGTGGAAGACGGCAGTGTAGTATAGCTGTAGTCTAGAATCAATGTTACTTCTGCAACTGACTGTATATCTTGAGGCAAACCAATTAACTTCTCTAGGTACCAGTGAACCACCCATGAAGAGGGTTAGTAGTTACTTTCCAGACATTTCTAGGAATTTTTTTTTATTAACATAAGGATGACACTGTAGGAATGAGAAGTCTTGTTATTATTCCTTACAAAATATTAGCATGGATCTTGTTTAGAAACCTAATTGTGACTGAGAGTTGGTACTACAGTATAAATTGTATCTTTTTATTATTCTATAAAAATGAGAAAACATTATCTTATTACAGCTTAATGGTCTCAGAATGGTTTTATTAAATAAATTCTACCCCACAATTAAGCTACACAGAAACATGAGCCTGATGCAATATCAGTCATAAAGGAATAGGTTTTTAGGATGGCTTTAACTTGTCGTCTTCTGTGAATATCTGGCTTCAGTCATAGCATGTCCAGGTTAACTGTGTATTTCAGCTACATTAAACTGCAAAGTGGTTGTCCTCTTCAGAACTGCAGATAATTTTTTTGAAAACTGCTGCTTGCTACATTGAATACAATTCTCCCCTTTGGAGATAATATGCAAAAATTATGAAAGTTTAAGAAATTCATAGGAAAAATCAAAGAAACTTATTTTTTTTATCTTTAATAAAACTAATCCTGCTTGCATTATAACATATAGGGGCAGGGGATGGGATTCAATGTATTGAACTCAGACACTGAACTTATTTTTAAAATTTAGGTTCCTTTTTCCCCCAACTGAAGAAGTTTCAGATATGATCAAAGGGTAGAAGGTAGTTGCCTTTGAAAAATTTCAGGAGAAGCTTCATTTTTCCCTAAATCTAAGCAAATAGCTATAGTCTTACTGGATTTTTTTTTTAAAAGCATCTGTTTCCATCCATTGACTATGCTGCATCCACATAAACCTGTTACACTGCAAAGAGCTCTATGAGAACAAATTTCATCTTCTGCTAGCAGCTTGTGCAAAACACATTTCTGTTTGAGTTCCCTTCAGAGTTTTGCCTGTGTGTGCTGTGTGGAGACCAGGAGGGAGAGAAGATGTATTGCAGGGTTCTCCAGTGCATGCTCTCACAATGACAAGAACCAAACCTGGTCAGTCACACTAATTGATAAGGGTGTGCAAAGTGTGAGAACGTTTATTTCAGATGATCTGATTGAGTATCTTGTCAAATTGGGGTGATAAGGAAAGGGGGGAGGCAAAAACCAAAACAAAGTCTGTCCTATCCTGTTAAATCTGTTCTTAACTATGTCTCTGTGTAATCTCCCTCTCTATTCAATGTGTGTGTGCTGCAAGGACTCAGTGCCAGCTACTGGTGTGACTAGAGTTAGCGGATTTGGTGCCAGCTGCTGGAGTCACACCAGGGATGGAGGTGTCCCCACCCTGTGGTGCCAGCAACTGGAGCGAGTGGGTGCCTCACTGGCAGCTACTGCAGTGAGTGGGGTCTCAGTCCCATACACTGGGGTGACAACAGTGTGTACACCAAAAATCAGCTACTGGGGGGACCAAGGATGACTGAGGCAAGTGAGGGGCTCAGCACTGGTGGCTGGACCACGTGTCACAGCCCATGTGCCTGGTGCTTGCTGCTGGGGGTGAGTGTCTGTATCTCCCCCAAACTGAGTGTGCATGTGGTGGGGGGCAGCATGTTTGCTGCAAAATTCAAGCTGGATGAGTGGCAAGTAGGATGCCTGGGGTCAGGCAGGGTTATAAGGTGGGCAGAAGGGTTGTGCCAAAGCTCATGGGATCCATGAATGCACATGGGCTTGTGAACCTGGAGAGTGTCATGTGTGTATTTCACTAGTCACCTTCTGCCTCTGCCAGCCCAGCAGGAGGAGGGGACGTGGCTGTTTGGGCTTGTGTCTGATATGAGTCCTGTACATGGGTGCTGTTGAAGGGAGTGCCTTGTCTGGGGCAGGCTGTGTGACTGGCCTTGTCAGTGTCCTCTGTGTGTGTGTGTGTCTGTCTGTCTCTGGGATACATGTTCAGTTTTGCTACTGGTTGAATCTGGAAATGGGAAAACAGCAGTTACTCCAGCAACCTGGGTGGCTGGGCTGGGCTCCAGCAACCAGGTAGGAGGAATCCACAGGCCCTGGAGCTGCTGGAGGTGGATGCTGCTTGTAAGACCTCTTAAACATCCATTGTAGTATATTGCATTTTAAAGAGACTTTAATAAATCTGAAAAAAGTTTTTAGATTATGCCAAGGAACTAACCTCACAAAATTTGCCAGGCTAATAAGATATAACTGTTGAAATACAAAATCAGAATGTGATCCTAATGTGTGCAATCAGCCACACTTGAAGTGTTTCTACACAAATGCATGCAGTGTGAGGAACAAGCAAGAGGGGCTGGAAGACTTGGCCCAGTCCCAGAGATATGACATCACTGGCATAAGTGAAACGTGGTGGGATGAGTCCTGTGACTAGTGTGCCATGGTGGATGGTTACAAGCTCTTTAGGAGAGACAGGCAGGGCAGGCAAGGCAGGGGGGTGGCACTGTATGTAGCGGAGGGGCTGGAACGCATGGAGCTTGCACGTGGCAATGGCATAGATGAGACCCTCTGGGTGAGGATTAAGGGACAGGCAAATAAAGCAGCTGTTATCATGGAAGTCTACTATGGGTCACCTGCCAGGAGGATGAGTTATTCTTTAAGGAACGATGGGATGCCTCTAAGTCATCTGCCTTTGTCCTTATGGGGGATTTCAACTTGCCAGATGTCAACAGGGGATACCACATTGCTGGGACAAACAGGTCCAGAAGGTTCCTAAACCATCTGCATGACAAATTCGTGGTACAGGTGTTAAGGGAACTGACCAGGAAAGGTGCCTGCTTTGACTTGTTGCTTACTGACAGACAGGCTCTTGTCTGCAAAGTGGAGACTGGTGCCCACCTTGGCCACAGTGACCATGAAGCAGTCAAGTTTAAAATCTATGGTGACAGGAGGAAAGCTGCCAGGAGGAAAGCTGCCAGCAAGACCTCAACTCTGGATATGAGGAGAGCAGACATCAGGTTGCTCAGGTAACTGCTTAGTAAGCTTTCCTGGGAAAAAGCTTTTGAAGGTGCTGGGGTCCACCAGTGCTGGTCACTTTTTAAGTACCACCTCCTAAAAGCACAGGAGCAGGCAACTCCAAAATGTGGGAAGTCAAACTAGTGAGGCAAAAGGCTGACTTCACTGACCATGGATATTCTTCTATAAATAAGGAGAAAAAAAGAAAGTATATGGCCAGTGGAAGCAAGGTCAGGCAACATAGGAGGACTGTAGGGATGCTGCTCGCCACTGCAGGGAGGAAATGCTTACGGTCAAAGCTCAGTGAGAGTTGAGGCTACCCAGTACTGTGAGGGACAGTAAGAAGGGCTTTTTAAAATATATTAATGGCAAAAGGCAGGCCAGAAATAACATTGGCCTGTTGCTTGATGAGAATGGTCGCCTCACAAGCAGGGACATAGATAAGGCAGAGATGTTTAATGCTTTCTTTACCTAGGTCTTCAACACCAATGGTGGGCTCTGGGGATCCCAGAGCATTCCCTAGGCTAGAGAACCAAGACTGTGGGAATGATAAACTCCCAATCAACCCTGAACTGATGCAGGACTTGCTGCTCCAGCTGGATCCCTATAAGTCAACGAAGCCTGATGGGATTCATCTGAGAGTACTTAAAGAGATGGCTGATGTCATAGCAAGACCCCTCTCAATGATTTTTCAATGCTCTTGGGAAAATGGAGAGGTCTCAGTTGACTGGAAGCTGGCAAACATTATTGTCACATTCTTCCAGAGGGGCAACAGGGATGACCCCGGTAACTACAGGCCCATCAGTCTCTAATTCTGTGCCTGGTAAAATTTTGGAGAAGGTTATTCTCAGAGTTATTAAAAAACACCTCAAAGAAAATGCAGTCATTGGTCCTTGCCAGCACAAGTTCGCAACGGAAAAGTCCTGCCTAATAATTTTTTTTTTTCCTTCTATGACAAGATCACCCAACTAGTTGACCAAGGGAAGCCAGTTGATGTGACCTTTTTCGATTTCAGGAAAGCTTTTGATACTCTCTCTCACAGTATCCTCCTGGACAGAATGCCCAGCACACAGCTGGAGAAACATGTAATGTGATGGGTGAGCAATTGGCTGATGGGTCAGGCTCAAAGGGTCATAGTAAATGGGGTTACATCGGGCTGGGTATGTGAGCTGCAAGGAAAAACAATCACTCAGGATGGTTCCTCCAAGAAAGCTGCTGCTCCAGTTTCCAGTAAGCAATTCCCCAGACAAAGGAGTGAGCAACTGACTGATGGGTCAGGCACAAATGGTTATAGTAAATCGGGTTACATTGAGCTGGCAGCCAGTCAATACTGGGGTTCCACAGGGATCCATCTTGGGGCTAGTACTCTTTAATCTCTTTGTAAATTACTTGGGTGAAGGACTTGAAGGATTAATAATTAAATTTGCAGACAACACAAAACTGGGAGGAGCTGTTGACACTCTTGAGGGCAGACAGGACCTGCAGAGAGATCTAGAACAAATTAGAGAGCTGGGCAATCATTAACTCTATGAAGTTTAACAAGGGCAAGTGCCAGATTTTACACCTGGGGGGCGGCAACCCTGGATGTACATACAGACTAGAGAATGAGAGGCTGGAGAGCAGCTCTGCAGAGAGGGGCCTGGGGGTTCTGGTCGATGGCAAGCTGAACATGAGCCAACAGCGTGCCCTGGCAGCTAAGAGGGCCAACCGTGTCCTGGGGTGCATCAAGCACTACATTGCATCTGGTTGAGGGAGGTGATTGTCCTGCTCTACCCTACACTGGTGCAGCCTCACCTTGAGTACTGTGTGTAGTTTTGGGCACCACAGTATATTAAGGATATAAAGCTACTAGAGAGGAGGGCCACGAAGCTGGTGAAGGGTTTATAGGAGATACTGTATAAGGAGCGGCTAAAGTCACTTGGTTTGTTCAGCATGGAGGAGACCGAGGGGAGCCCTCACCATGGTCTACTGCTTCCTCACAAGGGGAGGAGGAGGGGCAGGTGCTGATCTCTTCTCTCTGGTGACCAATGACAGGACCCGAGGGAAGGGCAGGAAGATGTGCCAGGGGAGGGTTAGGCTGGATATCAGGAAAACGTTCTTCACCCAGAGGGTGGTGGAGCACTGGAACAGACTCCCCAGGGAGGCAGTCACGGCACCAAGCCAGATGCTATTCAAGAAGCACTTGGACAATGCCCTCAGAGATATGGTGTGAATTTGGGGCTGTCCTGTGCAGGGACAGGAGTTGGACTTGATGATCCTTGTGGGTCCCTTCCAGCTCACAACTTTCCATGATTCTATATTCTACGATTCTATTGGTATTTTCCAAGCAAGGAAATCATCCACTGCATAATGAAGTTTATGGAGATCAGACATAGCTTTGTCATTATTGGTTTGAAATCTAAAATAATCCAGGAGAGGAAGAAAGATATGGAGAGATTGGAGTGTAATTCATCGGCCTAAACATAGGAACATAATGCAGTTTCAGATACTTTAAGGTATCCCAGCTCACTTTCATCTGTCACTCCAGAAAAGCACTAATCTTCTGCAAAATTCACGTAATTTTATCAACTTTATGCTGATGTCTTGGGAATCCCGAATGGACTCAGATGGGAAAATGAAGATATAATGTTTAGGAAACTATATTTGATCATCAAAGTCTAAATCTGTAGAGAACACCAAATAGAGTTGTTCAGATTGCAGTACCAGATGAAAACTGTCCAGACAGAAAGAGAAGACAGTATTTTCCAAGCATCAGGAGACTGTAAGCAGCATGGGCAAAAAGGAGGGTAACAGCAATGCTTACTTAATGGATTTATTAACAGCAGTAGTTGATAACATTGCACCAGAAAATTAATGGAACAGTAGCTTTAAACAAACAAACAAAATGTTATTTAGATTTTTTGTTAAATTTGCAATCAGCTTTACAAGTCAGTGCAATGCCAAAATAAATTATATGAAAACTGAATTAAAGTGTTTAAAATTTGTAGAAATGTAGGAAAAATCCATGAAACAGGATTTTTGGGGTTGACCTGATATCAGCCAAGAAAATGAAATTGTATGATTTAACTAACAACCAACTGGAAATTTGCATCACTATAAGGGGAAGAAGTTAAAAGTATCCACTACTGAGTTAGCAGTTTTGAAAACAATAAATCTGGAGGGGCAATAAGGTAAATATGTTTAGAAAAGATAAAGCGTGCCTCTCAGGAAAATAAGAAGCTCTCAAGAAAGTCGAAAACAGAAATAGCAGAATATTAACAGTATTACAGCAGACTTGCAAACTTGCATTAAGAAACATTCCTTTAAAGCTGTGTTGGTATGAGAATCAGAGAGATATATCTCCAAAGTAATTAACCCTGATTATTAGTTAAAAAGGAACAGAAGCCCTGGAAGACTCTGGTGAAGTCCAGATGAACAGAAGAAAATACTCCTCATTATCAGTTACAGGAATAATTTTGGGAAGGTGACTTGTGAAGTATACTTCTGCAATTTATAACAACCTTGAGACTTGCCGGAGAAGTAAAACAGACTATATATTTCTTCACATGTTCAACAAGTCTTCTGGGAAGACATTGTTTCCCCCTGTTGTGTTGTCTACAACATTCAGTCTGGTTCATACTGTTATGTTATTGAAGCTGCTGTAGTCTCAGTAGAAAATATTTTGATCACGAAGGGGAGAAAAGGTTTAAAGAACTAAAACTGTTAAAGAGAAGTAAACAAGAATGTAATTTATTTTACAGATGAAAGATAACTTGGGAGAACATTTAGCAGAATGGAACAAATAGGTAGAGAAACTCAAGTAGCTGGGACATTAGGCTGCATGTACTCAGAACTAAAGGTTTGCTCTCTGCTACATCAAAAGAGATGCCTTCCTCAACTCCTTCTCCCTAAAGATCTGTGGGATTTTGGTGAGGTAGCATGGGTGTGAGTACATGAAAATGATTTATTTTTTCCCAGACCTGGTACTTATACATCAGCAAGTTAAAAGCAATTTGCTATGTTATTCATCAACTCATGTTATGTTAAGTTAGTACTCAAGCACTCCATGAGAAAAGATTTGTCAGACTCTTTGCCTGAGTGATAAGCTTTCTAAGCTAGCAAAAGTCATCACTTTTTTGAGGACAGTCTTTATTCACTAAAAGCGGTTTGATTTTTTATAAATCAGAGAAAGAGACTGTTTGCAGACATTTTTGTTCTAAAATTTGTATTAGCATTTCTATTTCCTAAAATATAAATCCAGCATAATGTATTATAGTCAGCAATTTCAGCTATCTACAGGAAAAAAACGTCTTCATCTGCTTTATATTAAATATTATATGCCTAAAGCTCTTTTGAATTTCAGCTTCTCAATATGGCACCTCTGTTTTAAATCAGCATATGTCTTTTCCTAATTAAATGTATGCCTGACATTCCTGTAGAAGCATAGTTTCAAAATCCTTCTAGACCCATGATTTTTTTTGTCTTTTTCACCTCACTAATGTTTACAGGTGTGGTCATACAAAGTTAAATCCTTCATTACTAGTTCTTTGCATATAAAATGGAATTACATTAAAAAAAAATTCAAAAAAGACAATCTGTTTCTTCTCTTAAGAAGGTTATAATGCACTTAAATAATACGTTAATCTAGTAATTTGTATTCCCACACAAATGTTAAAGTGGCACAAATATAGCTTACTGACACTGCCCCTGATATTAAAATAGGCTCAGACTTCATAAAACTTATCTTACATAGAAAGTATGACTGATTTAGAATCTGACTGTCGTTTTGTTAACTATGCTTAGTCAGACTCACAGAATACGCTTTTATCTTTGTTGTTGTTGTTGTTGTTTTAAAATTTCACAAGTGGGTTTCCTCAGCATAACTCAGAGGTTCTTTCCTATGTTCTCTATGGAATTAAGGAATTGTAATTTTGTCTTTCAGATGTCATTCAGAATCATGTAAATGTACTACAGTTAGTTCAAAATTCTGCTGCTTTGCAAAACATAGCAGCACAAACATTTTAAAAGTAATTTTAGAGTTCTCATATTTAACATAATAATCTGCTGTAATACAGGCTAGTCATTCTCACTTTTGTCCCTGGGAAAATCATGCGGCATGCCTTTGAGGAAGCCATTTTTCAGCACATGAATGGGAAGAAGGTGACTGGGAATAGCCAGCATGGATTTACCATCCTGCACAACAAGCCGGATTGCCTTTTATGATGAAATGACTAGATCTGTGCATGAGGGGAGAGCAGCAGAATTTTTCTAACTTAACTTTAGCAAGGCTTTTGGCATGGTCTCCCACACCATCCTTTCATACTGTCTCGAGGGTCCAGATGGGTAAAAATTTGGCTTAGTCATCAGCTTCAAACGGTAGAGGTTACTGCAGGCTGGCTACCAATGGAGTTACTTGATGGTCTATACTGGCGCATATCCATATAGTTCCTGTTTATCAATGGGCTGGATGAGATGACAGGGAACACCATCATTAGATTTGTGGATGCTAGCACTCTGGAAGTGCAGCTGATCCAATGGAGAGCAAGACTGCCATCCAGACGGACCTAGACATGTTAGAGGAATGGGCTGTTAAGAACCTTGTGAAATTCAACAAGGACAAAGACAAATGGACAAAAGTTCTGCACTGTTGAGGTTGGGAACTTAATGGCTGGGACTCAGCTCTGCAGAAAAGTACTTAGTGGCCCCTGAGGACAGCAGGTTCAAGGAAGGTCAGTAGTGTGGCCTGGCAGAAATGAAGGTTAGCAGCATTTGATGTTGTATCAATAGAAGCACAGTCAGTTGATCAGTGATTATCCCTGTCTTTTGGGCACCCCTTAGACTACATCTGCATCCAGTTGTGGGGTTTGCAATACATGAAAGACATTGATAAACTGGGTAGCTCCAGAAGAGGCCACCAGGGTGGTCAGGGCTGGAGGACTTGCCCTGTGAGGAGAGGCTGAAAGATTGGGGTTTGTTCAGCCTGGGCAAGAGATGGCTTTGGGGGCAACCAAAATCCACATTCTACATATGGATATATTTTGCACTAATGGGCTTTCATCTTGATGACACAGAAAGGTAAACAGAATAAGGCTGTTGGTGCTGTTTGTGTGTCTGCATGTAAGTGGTTTAGACAATAAAGCAGTTTCAGTCTGCATGTGAGCTGTACTGTGCTGATAAGATGACAATCAACTCAAATCAGTGTAGGAGAAGAATTTGTGCTAACCAGTGCACAGTGTAAATCCTGCTCTTAACATGTTGGAAATGAGAAAGGTTTTGTGTCAGATCCAGTTATTTTAAAAAGATATGCATTTAAAATACATTAATAAAAGCAAGAGCATACCTGATTTACCACATCACTTGTCATTGATTAAAGCTGCATCAGGCCAAGATTTCCATGTATTTTACCTTTTCCTTAACAATTTTTCCTGATGTCTGTAAGTTTGCAAGCTGTGAGGTAAACAAGTCTGACATGAATCCATCTATGACACTTCAATCAAGACAAGATCACAAAACAATTTATGTCCTCATCAGTTCAGTTGAAAAACATGTTCTAAACAAAAATCTGTTTAGAAATGTAGTCAATGGTCATGGCAGAAAAACATGAGAGTCTTTAAAAAAGTGTTGGGTTTTTTTTTTCTTTAATGAGATTTTGAAGAAGCACATAAAAATCAGAAGAGCAAATTATTTAAATTTATATATTTGATTGTTTTATTGACTCTTGATCCTAGTGATGTAAATTGTGATTTATATAGCTTCTTGGAGACAATGTCAAGTACCTGTCTCATGTGTTAAGGGGGTAGGTTGACCTCATATGCACATCAAATACTAGTACAGTTTCTGTTCTGAGAGAAGTCTGATAGAAAGCTGATTAAAACTAAAGAGAAAAATAGTTATTTTTGTAATTAAGCAACAAACAAACAAACAAAACCAAATGTACAGCCAAAAGTATTAAAAGGATTGGTGGATAAATCTTTCTGAAACAATACTGTAATTTCATTAATATCAAAACACTGGGAAAGTTCCAGAAAATAAGAATAAATCTCACATTATAATATTTTTCAAAGATAATTGAGATTACCTAGTAAATTTTAATGCTGTTATTCAGTGTTATCAATATTATATTGGGTGGTATGTGGTATGATGGATAATTAAAACATAATACCAATCAATATTAGTCTTCAAAAAATAGAACTTGTTAGACTTACATGTTATACTTTTGATGAGACTACCAGTCAGTTGGAGTTAAAAATACCAATACAAGAGAGATCTCAGAAAGTTTTTTGATTAGTTACTACTTGATATTTTCCTTAAAAATAAAACTTGAAACAGAATCTAAATTATTTACACTAAATGGATCATAAATTTAATTCAAATGGGTAGTAATCATCAAAGGATATATTTCTAAAGATACTAATCAAAGATCAATTCTAAATATTTTATATAACATTATTTAATGAATGACAAAAAAAGCATTTAAGCATTAGTGTTAAAGTTTAAAAACAATATAAAACTATAATTATTGCATTCACTGGGAAAGAAAAGGGTCTTTTAGGGTGAAGAGGAAATATTGGTCATTTTATTTTTGGGTTTTCTGTAAATACAATTGCCTATGTTCTTGGCACCATGTGATAAGTGAAAGATGTCATCAAAGTTTCATAGTAAAACTGACATATTTAAATGAAATAATAAAATACTACAGATTAAGATGATCCTCTAAGAAGTTCTATACACTTTGAACATTTTTAAGGGTCTGTAAATATTCCATTTATTTAGGGAAGCCTGCTGGGCCTGGATTCATCTTCCCAAAATGTAAGAATATAATTAAGGATACTAAGTTAGATAAAATGAATTCAGGCCAGAAGCTCACTTTTCATCTTCTAGGAGTTGCATATAAAATTCTGTTATATAGAGGTACAGTACAGGAAATTCATTAATCATTTCAATGTCTTACCCAACATGAGATTCTCTGTTGTTTCAATTTGTTTTCCAAATTTGAGCTGATTGTATCCACCCAGATTTCTGTCTCTAGTAATATGCTGAGTAATATTTTATGTTCATTTTTATGTAAAATATATGTTCTTATGTTCTGATAAGAAATTCAGAATATCCAGAGTCAAAAGATTTTTGTTCAAAGGACTTCTGTGATGTTCCTAGCACTTATCCAGCACTCAATAAGAGAGTAAACGTAAGTGAGCAATCCTGGTGACATAAGTGATTCAAACAAAACTTGTAAAATGACAGAAAAATTTTAGAGACTGGCAAAGACACAAATAAAATCTAGAACACAGTTCTACTAAATTTTAATTCAAGTTAATTCTGATATTTAATTTAATGGGACACACTCTATTTGAAGACTCACTGCTAAAATATATATACTGGCATCTTTATTTTTCTTTAGAGCATTCTGATGTAATAATACTTGACAATACCAAGAAATCATGACATGTACATATAAAATGTCAAAAGTACACTAAAACATGGATATCTGTAATATGGAATCCTTTTAAGAGATTATATGAAAATAAAAATGCTACAAACAGCAACTTTGCAGAACAAAGAATGTGATTTTAAGATGCCAGAACCACTTTTCTTTCTGTGGTTTTGATTTTACTTATAAATTTCTCTACTCTTCTTATATAACACCAGTAATAATAATCATTTATCTATGCAGATATCACAGCAATCCAGGCACAATAGTCAGCCCCTCACATATATTTTCCTATGTTTAACTTCAGCTCAACAGTTATAGAACTTAACGGATAAAAAGAGGTACAATTTTAGGTCTGTCTTTCTGATACAGCAAGAACGTTATTTAGAATATATTCTTAACAACTTTTTTTACTACTTAGCTTTGTGATAGATTTTTTTTTTAAAAGGTAGAAATTTTTAAGGTTCTTTGAGAGACTAATCACTGTACCACTGATTTTTTTTGTCATCCTCCACTAGATTTTCAATCTAAGTTCTTGTGAAATTAGTTTAATCTTTGCTTATGCCTTGTGTAGAGTATCTCTACAGCTCATAAGAAAGTCAAAAACAGCTCCTGTGCTGAAGTTATGTCCTGTGCTTGCTGGAGGGATTGTAATGACCAGTGCTAATGAAGGGATGGAAAGAGAGATGTCAGGCAAGCTAAATTGCCAAATGAATTGCACATTTTATTTGCCCATAGCTATCTACTGAGCACAAAAGAATATAGATTATTATTCAGATTGAGGTTCCCATTTTGTATATATTTAAATTCCCAGAATCACAAGTACAAGAAAAAAAAACAACACACAAACAGAAAGAGGAACAACAAAAAACAAAACAAAACAAATAAAAGGTGTGTTGAAGCCTAACATTTTTATTAGCTCTGAGGTCCACTTACATCACTGTTCTGTAATAGAGGAGTGGCAACCCTAGGGTTTTCTTTTATCTCCAATTTATGAAATGCTACCAGGAAGTTTTTGTCTCCTTGATGGTCTAAGGAGCGTGGTATTTGTCTTGTGACTCTTCATTACATAAAAATGTACCATGCAAAACATTTAAGAGGGGTGGCAATACCTGGCTTTTTCACTTCCTCTGTGACATTACAATTTTATTTAACTGACCATTTTAATTTTTGTCTTTGAAACTGTTTTCAAAGGCTAAATTAATTTGCTTAAACTCAGATGTTTAGTGCCATTTAAGATGCTCTTGAATATACTGCTTGGTTTCCAGTGGGTGGTTCAGAATGGCAGAAGTCCTGTGGTTTATCTGCCAGCTTAGGTAGTCAATCTCAGGTACTCAAGATCATCTCGAATGGTGCTAAAGGCATTTGTTTATGCAACTAAGTCCAATCACTAAAGTCACCTCTGAGAAGTCTTAACTAGAATCACAGAATCACAGAATGAATCAGTTAGAGTTACCTTTCTTCTTTTGGTTTACTTGGTGGAAAGAAGAGGCAGTTTTGGAGCATCATTCATTTAATCCTAAAATAGACAGCTAAAGTCGAATGAACTGTGCCCTTTAAAAGTCTGTTTCCCTCCGTTGGCTATAAAGAAGCCTGAATAACTGTGGCATATTGACAACGTGGATTTCTTGAACTTGTAGAGAAGAATCTCTCATCAGAGGTTTTACTGAATCCAGCTTTTAGGCTTTTGCTTATTTACATTATATTTCACAATTACTTCCAATTTTAATTCATAAAGAGCAATAAGGAACCCTATTTGTAAACCTAGATTAAAATTTGAGGTTGAATTGTTAAACTCATATTTACAGTAATAATAGTATAGTTGATCCCTTTTTTTTCTGATGACTGTGCAGAAGCACAATCTGCAGCTTCTGGAAGCTGAACATATATGACTTTTCATGGTCTGTCAGCACTCTAGCACAGTAACCTAACACACACTGACAGTAATAGAATCACAGAACTGTTTAGGTTGGAAAAGATGTGTAAGATCATCTAGTCCAACTGTTAACCTAACACTGCCAAGTCCACCACTAAACCAGGTCTCCAAGCACCATACCTACATGTCTTTTAAATACCTCCAGGGAGGGTGAATCAACCACATCCCTGGGCAGCCTGGTCCAATGCTTCATAACCCTTTCAGTGAAGAATTTTTTTCTAATGTCCAATCTAAATCTCCCCTAGTGCAGCTTGAGGTTGTTTCCTCTCATCCTATCACTTGCTGCTTGGGAAAAGAGACTGATTCTCACCTTGCTACAACCTCCTTCCAGGTAGTGGTAGAGAGCGATAAGGTCTCCCCTCAGCTTCCTCTTCTCCAGGCTAAACAATCCCAGTTACATCAGTTGCTCCTCATATGACTTGTGATCTAGATCCTTCACCAGCTTCATTGCCCTTCTCTGGACAATATCTTTCTTTTAGTGAGGGGCTTAAAACTGAACACAGTATTCGAGGTGTGGCCTCACCAGTGCCAAGTACAGGGGCACAATCACTTCCCTACTCCTGCTGGCCACAATATTCCTGATACAAGGCAGAATGCTGTTGGCCACCTTGGCCACCTGGACACACTGCTGGCTTATGTTCAGCTGGTTGTAAACTAGTACCCCCAGGTCCTTTTCTGCTGGGCAGCTTTCCATTCACTCTTCCCCAAGCCAGCAGAGTTGCATGGGGTTGTTGTGACTCAAATGCAGGACCCAGCTCTTGGCCTTGTTAAACCTCATACAATTGTCCTTAGTCCATCGATCCAGCCTGTCCAGGTTCCTCTGCAGAGCCTTCCTACCCTCAAGCAGATCAACACTCCCTCCCAACCTGGTGTCATCTGCAAACTTACTGAGGGTGCACTTGAACCCCTCATCCAGATCATTGGTAAAGATATTAAATAGAACCATCTCCGATACTGAGCCCTGGAGAACACCACTTGTGACCAGCCACCAATTGGATTTAACCCTATTCACCACAACTCTTTAGTCTCGGCCAGCCAGACAGTATTTTACCCAGCAAAGAGTATATCGGTCCAAGCCATGAACAGCCAGTTTCTCCAGGAGAATGCTGTGCAAGACAGTCTCAAAGGCTTTACTGAAGTCCAGACAGACAACATCCACAGCCTTTCCCTCATCCACTAAGCAGGTCCCCTTGTCATAGAATGAGATCCGGTTGGTCAGGCAGGACCTGCCTTTCATAAACCCATGCTGACTGAGCCTGATCACCTGGTTGTCCTGTGCGTGACACATGATGGCACTCAAGATGACCCACTCCATAACCTTCTCCAGCACCAAGGTCAGGTTGATGAACCTGTATTTCCCTGGATCCTCCTTCTGGCCCTTCTTATAGATAAGCATCACATTTGCTAACTTCCAGTCAACTGGGACCTCCCTCATTAGCCAGGACTGGTGATACATGATGGAAAGTGTCTTGGTGAGCACTTCCACCAATTCCTTCAGTACCCTTGGATGGATCCCATCCAGCCCCATAGACCTGTGTGTGTCTAAGTCATGTAGCAGGTCACTAACCATTTCCCCTTGGATTATGGGGACTTCATTCTGCTCCCCACCCCCATCTTCCATCTCAGGGGGCTGGGTACCTGAAGAACAACTGGTTTTACTATTAAAGACTGAGGCAAAGAAAGCATTAGTTACCTCAGACTTTTCCTCATCCTTTGTCATTCTGTTTCGCCCACATCCAATAAAGGGTGGAGGTTGTCCTTGGCCCTCCTTTTGTTGCTCATGTATTTACAGACAATTTTTTTGTTGTCTTTTATGGCAGTAGCTAGTTTTATTTCTAGTTGGGCTTTGTCCTTTCTAATTTTCTCCCTGCATAACCTCACGACATCCATCTGGCCAGTCCAAGTCAGATGCATGACTTAGACATTTTGGATTTCATATAGTGCTTCTAACTTAGACTCTTCAACAAGGTGACTAAAATTAGGTGGCAGGAATCCACGAACAATTTGTTTCAAAATTCTGTTCAGAATGATCTAATTCTGCAGTTAATAGGAAATAAAACCCTGAAAATGAAACTTACACTTTAGTAGGGCAAATCAGCATGGTGTTTTCTCTGCTTTCTTTTTGCCCCAGTCTTCATTTTTATCCACAATCTGAGAAACCAGTGTGCTGGTTTTGGCTGAGAAGGGGTTAATTCTCCTCACTGTGGGGGTCGGCTACCTTTCCAGCTTCCCGTGCTCTGCCCGTGGCGGTGGGGGGGGACTGGGAGGGGCAGGGCCATGGCGGGGGCAGCTGACCCCGACTGGCCAATGGAAGGTTCATTCCATACCATGTGACACCATGACCAGTATATTGAGGGGGGGCATTGGCAGCGCGGAGGCGGGTCAGCGGTTGGCTGTGGCGCGTGCGGTTCATTTCGGCGGTTGGTTCCTCCTCTCCTCTCCCCTCCCCTCTCTTCCCCCCTCCCCCGGGGCTTTGCGCCTCTCGTTGTTCTCCTTTACCTTGCATTTCTATTGTTGTTTCTTTTCATTGTAATTATTAAACTGTTCTTATCCCAGCCCACGAGCGTTACCCTTCTGATTCTCTACCCCATCTACCGGTGGGGGAGTGAGCGAGCGGCGGTGTGGGGCTGAGCTGCCGGCTAAACCATGACAACCAGTTATTGAGGTCTCATAAGTATGTTAAATTCTGTACATCAGACACACCACCCAAACTACAAATATGTAAATCTCATCTCAGATACATAGTTTGCATTTCCTATATATGAAAAGTGTGTTCAGAACATGCTTTCACCATATTCCTTTAATGTCAAAATTGCAAATGTTTAAGACAATGAATAAGAAATGAAAGTTAGTTACTGGTCACAGTATTTTGCTAAGGTTTCATGCATGCCCAGAGATCCCAGGCTTTAGAACTATCTTTCATTTTAGTCTAGAATTCCAGATTATTTTACTTTGAAAATACTTTATCTTCAAATATCACTTATTTAATAGGGTATATGAAGAAGCATCAGTGGCCCCAACACAAATCCCTGTAGTGTTCTGCCAAAAACTCTCTTATGTCTCAGAAAGATTGGATTAGATTTAGCCTTTTCAACATGGTAATTTATTTTGATTCTTTCATATGTATGCTTAACTATTTGTAAAGGAAAGTCTTCTTGGTTTCTGCTGTAATTAATTCTGCTAAAACCTTACAGGATTTTGTAATATTGATTGTTCTTTTTTCACAGTTACAATTTTTGTATTCTTTCCTTCCTTTACAGATAAAATTAAGTGCACTCTTCTCATTAAATAAAAATTACTTGACATTCCTATTTGCATTATTGTATCAAATTGATAAATAGTTTCAGTGTTTTTGATGTTACATCCCCAGTGTATCCAAGGATAATGCTTTAAGTGTTTCTTCTATCTTTTTTTGAGTCAATTCATGACTTAAGTTAAACCATACTAGGTTTGTTTACTTTCATTTCATGAATGTACCAGAAATGCTGTCTGACTTTGATCAACCTAACTTCTTTACTGAAAGCCTCAATTATGAAAATAATGTACAAATTATGCTTTACTGATTATGTGGTCATTACAGTCCTTAAAAGACCATCTTTTGTACTTTACAGGACTGATGTATAACAGGTCTTTATATAGCATTACAGCAGAGAACTTGGTTGGCTAATTTTCTCCTGTGAAAAATACTTCTCCTGTTTTTAATCTACATAGGGAAAACAGCAGTTTAGACCTTTACAAAAATGTCTTTCAAGGCATCTCTTTTCAAAACACAGAAATTACTAACCCCATTATTCAATTCTCCAGCCCAGACTGAACACTTGGAGGGATTAAACAATTACCTCTTCTTTATACAAGTGGTAGAAAGTGTTTTAGAGTGGTAGCTGAGGTCATATAACTTCAAATCAAATAGTTAGCTACTGGATTGAATGATTCACATTTAACTGCTCTGCAAAATCACTTGCTGTGATATTTAAGGTACAGAAAAACACATGAGTAATTATTCAGAAAGATTAAGTGCTTTTGTATGTTAAGTAAACAAATCTGTTTGCTTCAGTGTTTGAATAATATTAATTTAAAACATTAAAAGAAACCTCTCTCTCGGGTATTTGGGTAACTCATGAAGTAAATCAGTTGAAAACAAACAAAAAAATAATGGTCTGAATGCACAGTATGTCCTTACCACCATGAGCTGCTTTGCTGAAGAAATGTAGCTGTAGTTGATAAGACATACTCCTAGCCAGTTTTCTCTGAGCTTTGTAGTGCTGTTATGAAGTAATGAGGAACAGCAAGTTGGACTCGAACTTTAAAATAAGGTTAAAGGCTGATGATACCCTTTTAACTCTTTAAAACATGACTACATAACATTTCGGTCAGGTTGACGTTTTGGTGTTTGCAGGTGGAATTTGTTTTAATAAAAGTGAAAGGAGAAAGGTTGCATCTGCGTCAAAATACAAATCTAGTGAGAAGGCAGAGCAGCTTTTTGTTGTTGTTATTTAATATATTAAAGGGCATGGCAATTATCCCACTATTAAAAAAATATCCTGAAGGCTTATGAGTAATAGCTATTGCAAACTACCTCATTATATAGTTCTTCCATAAATCAATCAAATTATTCCATAAAAATAGATTTGATATATTTCTATTCCTAATAAAATAAGAGGAATCACAGTTCCCTAATGTACATATATTAATTTGTTCTTGTGCTAAACCTGCTCTCGAATAGCTCCTTTACCTCCTGCTTGGTGTTTATCCCTTTTCCCCACAGTGCTGGGCTGAAGCTAGGTCAGAGGCAGATCCAGAGAGGAGCAGCTTCCTGTCTTTCTTCCAAGCTTGTGTTGGGTTAATGTGGCAAGTTTTCAGTAGCAGGGAGGGTGCAGGGATGACCTCTCTGAGAAGGCACCAGGAGCTGCCCCAATAT
Source organism: Phalacrocorax carbo (assembly GCF_963921805.1). Taxonomy (NCBI): domain Eukaryota; kingdom Metazoa; phylum Chordata; class Aves; order Suliformes; family Phalacrocoracidae; genus Phalacrocorax; species Phalacrocorax carbo. The sequence continues at coordinate 165,148,255 of NC_087513.1, forward strand.
CAGCCAGAGCCAGTTCCAGCCAGCTCCAAGACAGACCCAACACTATCCCAGGCAGAGCCCATCAGTGATGTTGGTGGCACCTCTGTGATAACATATTTCAGAAAGGGTAAATATGCCATGCAGCAGTGTATTGGGTTTGCGTGGCAAGAGTTTGGTAGCTGGGGGAGCTACAGGGGTGGCTTCTGTGAGAGGCTGCTAGAAGCTTCCCCCATGTTCAACAGAGTCAATGCCAGCCAGCTCCAAAACAGACTAGCCACTGGTGAGGACAAAGCCAATGAGCAACAGTGGAAGCACCTTTGTGATAACATATTTAAGAAGGGGTGGAGGGGGGAAAACCACTGTGCAATTGCAGCCAGGAGAGAGGAGTGAGAATATGTGAGAGAAACAACTCTGCAGACACCAAGGTCAGTGAAGAAGGCAGGGGAGGAGGTGCTCCAGGCATTGGAGCAGAGATTTCCCTGCAGTCTGTGATGAAGACCATGGTGAAGCAGGCCATTCCCCCTGCAGCCCATGGAGGCTAACAGTGGAGCTGATATCCACCTGCAGCCCATGGAGGGCCCCATGCTGGAGCAGGTGGATGTGCATAAATGGAAGCTGTGACCCAATGGGAAGCTTGTGCTGGAGCAGGCTCCTAGCAGGACCTGTGAACCCATGAGGAGAGGAGCCCATGCTGGAGCAGATTTTCTGGCAGGTCCTCTGACCCCGTGGAAGGGACCCATGCTGGAGCAGTTTGTGAAGAACTGCAGCCCATGGGACAGACCCATGTTGGAGAATTTCATGGAAGACTGTCTGCCATGGGAGGGACTCCACATTGGAGCAGGGGAGGAGTATGAGAAGTCTTCCCACTGAGGAGGAAAGAGCAGCAGAAACAACATGTGATGAACTGACCACAACTCCCATTCCCGGTGCCCCTGTGCTGCTCTGCAGGGAGAAGGTAGAGAAAATTGGGAATGAAGTCAGGCCAGGGAAGAAGGGAGGGGTGGGGGGAAGGTGTTTTAAGATTTGGCTTTATTTCTTATTACCCTGCTCTGATTTGATTGTTAATAAATTAAGCTAATTTCCCCAAGTCAAGGCTGTTTTGCCTGTGATGGTAACTGCTGAGTGATCTCTCCCTGTCCTTATCCTGACCCATGAGCCTTTAATTATATTTTCTCTCCCCTGTCCAGTTGAGAAGGGGGAGTGATAGAGTAGCTTTGGTGGGCACCTGGTGTCCAGCCAGGGTCAACCTACCACAAACAGCTGTGAGAAAGGAGTGAGAAAATGGGAAAGAAACAACTTTGCAGACACCAAGGTCAGTGAGGGAGGAGGAGGAGATGCTGCAGGTGCCAGAGCAGAGATTCCCCTGCAGCCTGTGGAGAGGACCATGGTGACACAGATATTCTCACTGCAGCCCATTAAGAACCCCAAGCCAGTGCAGGTTGATATGCCCTGAAGGAAGATGCAGCCTGTGGAGAGCCCACACAGGAGAACAATATTATTTTTTGGCAATAAACTAAATTAGTTTCCCTAAGTCAAGTCTGATTTGCCTGTGATGGCATTGGTGAGTGATCTCCCTGTCCTTATCTTGACCCACGAGTTTTCCAGTGTATTTTCTCCCTGTGTCCTACAGAGGAGAGGGAGCAGTAGAGCAGCTTGGTAGGCACCTGACAGCCAGCCAAGATGAAGCCACCACAGAGGTCCTTACAAAGGACCCATTTAATATCTACTTTTCTCTATTGACTACCAAAACCCTCAAATCACTAACTTGATGATGACTGAAATTAGGTGAGTCAAAGAACAACTGTAATGATTTTGAATTTTGCATCATCATTGCAATGGTGATATCTTATGTAGAAATACTTCTGTCTAATAATCTAAAAATTAAAAAATCTACACAAAAAAAAAGTGGTATTTACAAAGAAAAAAACAGAATGATGGCATTTTGGAGAAGCCACTATGGACAAAGTGTGCTTCTGCCATAGCACACTTGAGGATGGTGGAAATGTCCAGAATGTTCCACAGTAGTACTGACAAACTTGCTGAAGGACATCTGTCAACATTGTTTCAGAATTTTGTGCAAGGGAGTAGTTAGTTGTGCGTTATAGGAAATCCTAAAGTGTTATGTAAGCTTTTGCTTGGAATTTTAATCATTATGTTCTCTACATTAGTAGGAAATACTCTATATTTTTCAGAATAAAGAATAAAGATTTGTAAAAAAAAATAAATACATTCTTTATAAAGGACTGATCAAAATGAAATACAGTATTAGATCATAATTCTATTGACTTTAGAGTTCAAAGAGATGCTTTTAGATCAGTTTGCAAAATAAGAGGTTGTATATGTAACAAATATGTCACTTTGTTTCTTTGCTATTCAGATTTGTTACAGTTCATACGCCTAAAATTAAATTAAACCTAGTGTAATCTATTGCAAAGTCACAAATGCTTAATAGGACTTTACCTGAGTTGTCCGGGAAACACCAGAGCTGCTGTAGCCCTCACTTTTTGTGGAATGGAAAATAATGTAGTACTTCGTTGTGGGGTTTTGTTCTATTCTTGACTTCAGAACTGTTTCTTTTATTAGTTTTTCATTATTATTTTAGAACTGATGTTTTAAAAGATTCTCCAGATTCTCTCTTTCACAAAATTTTAAGGATAAATCAAAAGTGAGGAAAAAGAGGTAAACCAATCTAAAACTATTACACAATGTAATTGTTACTTCTGGAAGTATGAGACGCTTTTTAATCACTTCACTTTTGGGGTCTTATTGTAAAAACAAAATCAAAACAATATGTTGATGCATTTTCGTGCTTTGTCTGAGAACAACACGAGATGAAAAATTAGCTAATTTTACAGTGGTCATAAAGTGAGAGAAAATGTTTCTTCTCTGGTTCTGTGCTGCATATTGCATTCTGTGATTGCTAATGGGATGCCTTGGAGCAAGTAAGTGGGAAGCAAATAGAGAACAGCTGAGGCACCAAGAACTGTGTCACTTATTACAAAAATGACTGAGGGAGCCTCAAGTCGTAGAGCAGTGTGTTCCAAACATATTAAAAGGTCAGTCTCTGATTCAGCAAGGCACATCATAGGCATATTTATACATAAGGGATAAGACCTTCTGCTGGATGCATGTTTAGTTGTGATGCACTGAACTATAGTCTTTCTTGCTTAAAGCAGACTGGTAGATTGACAAAGATCAAGAAAAAGTAACATTTTAATATTATTATAATTTTATATAATATGTGTTTTGGCAAAACCAAAAGGCTCCAGCCATTACTGGATCTCTATTAAGCTCTCTTCTGGCAAGAAGGAGCTTTAACTCCACATTGAACATGGAGGTGACAAAGATACATATCTGTTGGGGTGTCTTCTCGTCCAGGAAAGCTGAAGATATTCTGTCGTTAAGCTAAGCTTGCAGGAAGGCTTTCTGGTGTCACTGGATCATCCAAAAAAAGGACCTACAAGTAATGAATACTAGTCCAAGATGACTCCGAATTAGATTTATTAAATGATTAATCAGTAGAAGATTATTAATCAAAAATGAGATTAATATTCTGTCCAGTTCCTCAAAATGCTTTTTCTGTAGGGTATAATTAGTGTCTTACTTTACCTGAACTCAAGTCTGATGTTTTACGTCTATGTACATACCTCCCTTAAAGCAGCATGGAAGAAAGCACTAAATAAATCATCAGACAGGCTGAGCAAGAATTTAAAATCAGTTCCTGTAGCCCTTGGGAATGCATGGGACAGTGGAAAACATTAATTTTTAACTCTTCCACTATGTATCAACAGCAGATTTTTACTGAACTCTATCCTGTGTCTTTTTGTTGTGTTCCAGTCATACACAAGATGAAATTTGTGCTTTTTTTTTTTTCAGCAGTTATCAAGTTTGGGATTCATTATATTTAACTTAAAACATCTGAAGCTACCCATTCTGTCATTATCATTCTCTTAGCTCCCTCTATGGTGGGTAGATAAGGGACATTTGGTGGAGGTATTTTGTGTCTCCACTGTCTGAAGGAGACTGGCCTAAGGTAAGAGCCCTTGCTTTTAGATTGCTAGTGTCAGGCTAATAAAGCTTGTCCCTGCTGAACCCATAGGTGCTACCAACTTTAATTCTGGTGATTTATTAGTGGCATTTTTTTCTGTGATCATAGAACATCAGTATTACCTCAGTGTGCTAAATTGTATGTTGTATGTGATGTTTGACAAATGAAACCATAAACTGAAAACCTTATAGCCATTTTAAGATTCCATGGAGAGAGCAAGATTGTTAATGTTGATGTCTTTTGCAGGTTCTAGCCAAGAAAATTCCTACAGTTGTTTACTTTTGGTGTCTTAATTTTGTTGTTTGTTTGTTTAAGTTTTCAGTGTCATAAAAGAAAAAAAAAAAAAGGAAGCCCTTTACTTTAGCACCTAATTTATTCTAGCATACCACAATAAAGATTTAAAAATAATACCATGCTGCAAGGTCTTTTGTGTTCTGCAAGTCACTTCGGAATCCTCCTGGGTGAAAGCATTATCATATTGTACACTACATTACATTGAATTGAATTGAATATATTTTCACCATTCCTGTATTACTGGAGAGAGAAAATTACAAAGTTGCAGAAGAGGGATTGTCAGATGAAAAAAAAATGTTATCAGTAGTCCCAACAGAAAAACAATGCACATTCATCTCAAAGTCTCATCTAACAAAGGAAAACTCATGGGATTTTGTTTCCAGCACAAATAAATCAATATTCCTACTATAGTACTACTGATTCTACAACAATTTATAACATCTGAAAATCTGATCTAGCAAATTCATTACTGACCTAGCTAGACACATATTTAAGTGGCAGTGCTCAGATTCTGCAATTAGAAGAAGAGATCCTACAATGCAAATTAGTACCATCATTTTATGCTGACAGTGTTTTATCTATTAGTATTGTTAATAAAACTAATAGCCTGTATACTTACAAATTAACTAAAATATTTTTGCCTTTTTTTTTAATTTATCTGCTGTTATTTTCACAGAATATTGTATAAAATTAGTTCCATTATACACCTGTTTAGTTTTAACCATTCACTACTACTATTATTTGTCTGTTTGCTTTAGCAAAATGGAAAAAAGTTTGAAATGATCATATTAAAGCAGTGAAAGTGATGAGAGGCCTCTAAGCCAGATAAGGTTGAACGACACAGAGAAACTAAAGAATTATTCCAAGGATCAGAGCTGCAGAGGATTAAACTTTCATCACTGCAAGAGAGGAAGTGTTAGATATATTTGAGAGGGGACTAAAAGGAGTAATGATATGTGAGCAGAAAGTTAGCAATCTCATACTTTTGCAGCTGAAGCTAAGGTGAGTTTTGCCACCTTCTTCAAGACATGTGAAAAGCAGAATTTTACATTCACGCAGCACAACTGTGTATTGTATTTCGAAAGAGAGGAAGAACAATATTTTTTAAGATTTGGACTTGGAAGGGAAATCCAGTGAGACTAATTAAGTAACCCAAAAATAAATAACTTGGACTTCAAAAGTCTTATGAGGTTAAAAATAATTTTAGCAGGATGATTCTGAAAAAATGTTAGGTGAGTGTATCAAATATACCTGTTCCGTTCCTGCTCTTCTCAGTCATCCATTTATGGCCATTGATCTGCGCAGAATACTGAGATTATGGCCCCTCTGTATGAACCAGTATGGCTATTCATATGTACCTGAGGGATTGCCCATGTGAGGAAAAAGCTTGTATTCTGTAAACACTAATGGGAAAATGCAGATCAGCAGTATCCAGGTTTTATAGATAAATTCTGTACCTGCATGTGGGAAGAGGAGCAAGCCTTCTTTCCAAATTTTCACACCAGAAAAGGAATTTTCTACAGCAATGGATTTACTGCTTCTATTAAATCTTATGCTGAGCTTAAAGTGTTCCAAAGCACGCATCATGTTCTGCATAAACTGATGGAGGTTCTCTTGGTGTTGAATCTACTGACCAGGAGCTCATGATGATGACATAGAAATGAGAATGTTAAAAGTTTGAAGAAGGAATTTTACACTTTAAACACTGCCACAAAATAGGGTTACATAGGAGATATTGTACTCTGTGATAGGTACATTTGGTCGCATGTTTCTGGCACATACGAAGACAGCACCATATTAAAACTGGGAAAGAGGCCAGTCACTAAAACATCCTTGCTACTCTCTACTGTAAAAGCAAATATGTATTTCATCTGAATCTCCTTCAGTTCCAATATCTTAATGGTTAAAAATACAAGTTAACTACAAATAGTTTTTCACATCTGAATTTTAACAAAACTTTGCTGATTTTTTCAAATTATCTTTTTTAATTATTGTAATGATAATTTAGCAGATAGTTTGATGCTTTTACAATTTTAATAATTCATATGTACAGTGTGTTTTCAGTAACTATTCAGTACTTTAGAATCCATATGTTTTTTAATAAAGCCTGAACTGGAATGAAACATCTGGAAACTTCAGTGGTTACCCTGATGTTAGGATAAATCATGCAATGAACAAATAGTGGCTGATTCAGCAAATAATATGTGCAATCTTAATTCCATACCTGGGTGTATGACAATTTCCTTTCCTGTGATACTATGCAACTTGTCTATATTAACAGCATCATATATTATTAAAAACATAAGCATTGAAGACTTTGAAAATTAAATTATAAAATTAAAATCCATAACAGTCAAATTGGGTTGGTACTTCAATGTCTAATGTATATTAAGAAGATAAATCCATAAATGTACCTAAAGAATTCAGATACATCATCTTCTAAAAAGTAAAAAAAAAAATACATTAATATTTTTCTAGAGAAAATATTTTCTTTTTATATATGCAAAATTCTATTTTTTATAACCTGTTTAATAAAAATGAGTGAGGTTACTAATTTTGCGGAGTTAGATCATAACCTTGTATTTATGTAGCTGAGGTAACAAGGTGTTAATAAAATGACCTAAATACAAGAAAACATTATTTTCAAAAAAGTTACTCTGCATAATGTATTGCTCTAAATTAATGTATTACCAAAAATACATTAATGTCCTTCACCACATTTAGACTGTCCAATGGAACATAAATTATTAATTTATTGAAGACACCATTTAAAACTGTTCAATAAATGTTTCTAGTTTCCAACCCTATAGATAAATTACGTCCTTTAAAAAAAAAAAAAAAAAAAAGGGAAACAAAAAGAAAAACATCGAGAAGAAAAAAATTCTAGACACATCTATAGCTCCTATTGCTCACGCATGGAAGTACCCTTTGACCTAAGAGCACAGTTTAGATCCCATTACTTAAAACTAAATAGTATATTACCTAATAGCTTGAAAATGTTGCTGTTTCTGTTTCAGATCTCCCCTGCACGTGGTAAGTAGGATGGATATATTTTTCTTAAATGTCAAGATTATTTCCTACACTCTTCAGATTTTCACACTTTGCATAACATTACATTGCCATATCTACTGCATCAGTTATATACACATTTTTCAAGATAAAAAGCATCACTGAACTAAAGTTAAACAGAAAAAAAACCTGACTTACTTCACAGGTACAAAGATTCATGCAAGTTATTTTTGTGTGTAAATGAAAAGCAAAACTCTAAACATTTATAATACTGATTAACCTTTGCCAGAAAAAAATCTTCCCATTTCCAGAATTAATTAGTATGAAATGGACTATTTTTATTAATGATTTATTTAGCACACAGTCAATTCTGTGACTCTAAGCCCAATTGGATGTACCTTTGCCTGTTGGCTTAGCATGAAGCTCAGTGCAGGCTAGCTGCGCAGCTTTTACCTGACCTTTCAAATGGATATTGCCTTCCATATCAAATTGCAGTTTGTTATGTTTATACTCTAGCCTATTAAAGTCAGTACAAACCATATATAAGGGTCATTAAAGTGGTTCCACCAGTTGCAGAAATGTTATTTATGTATCTAACGAATTTTTTGTGCCTTAAAATTTGCAGAGAAAATATCTACATCTCCTTTGGAGGGTGGTCTGTTGATGAGAGTTATCCTGACAAAAAAATGCAGAATTAAATAAAAACACTGAGATTAAATTTGCCAAGCTGACTCATAAATAAATTTTATTCACAAGAGAATAATCCATTTATTTACCTATTTATTTATTTATTGTATTGTCTATGCTAAATTACAGTTGTTCTTTCCTAAAATTTTCTCTTTATGGCTGTGAATCAAAGAGTTAATGTGTATTTATCACACAAATACAGGCTAAATAAAATGTCAGGTACTTTTCCAACCGATCTGACAGTGCTCTAACACCCTCTTTTTTCAAAACTTACAGAAACAAACAAGTCTGCAATGATTAGGGAGAGAAGTACTTCCTAAAAGATCCTTTTCATTTAAGGAAATTAATTTTACACATAGTCCCAAAGTCTTACTTAATTCCTCAAACAAGACATTGTATTGGACAGCTGTGTAAATTAGGCTTGGATCTGGGTAACTAAAGATTACTGAGTTTTCTTAGTGTTGTCTTTAAGCTATACTTTCTTTCCCTTTGTGCTTTCATTTGTCAGTGTAAAAAGGTAAATAGGGGATATAGGGGTTTTGTTGGTTTGTTTGTTTTCCATGGAGAAGCCTGAACAATATCTTTAGGATTAGAATTATACCATTACATAAATAACATTTAGATTTCAGGTTCTGAAACCTGTGATTGTTGGCAGTGCTCATATTGTGTTCTCTTTTAAAGTCCCATAGAAATAAAAAGTTTTAGGAACTGTATGATAAAAATGATTGGTCATCTCAGTTTTTTTTATTGTCTTATCTGTCCTCCATATCTTCATTTATGCTTCCAGCTATTTGGGGCAGGAATTGCTTTATACAGCTCCTGACACAATGGTGTTGTGGTCTATGCTTAGAGATGCAAGTGAGACGATGATGCAGTTCTGTTGTGCTGATAACCAGTTGGCAGGTACTGAGGAAAGAATTTCCTATGCTTTTCCTCATGTTTCTGAATTTATGATGTAAGGATAATCTATTTCTAGGTATGACTGAACTATACAGAGACACATTGACAGTCTACGCGTCTTATGAATATGCAAGACATCATATCTTATGGATCCAATTTGCCAGATATGGTGATATGCTCACAGGACACTTTCTCCCAGAAGTAGAGGATGAAATAGATCCTTAAATCACTTTCTTCATATGTAGGTCTCTCTTTTATACTTTTTCCCCAAGGAAGGATGATACTAATTTTATTTTTTTTTCCCCAGTTGAATTAAATGCCTTCCCAAATGTGTTAGATGTTGTCTTCCAGAGCTATAAAATAAATCTTTGTACAACTTATTCATTCATATTTCTATTGACTTTGTCCTACTTGCCTAAAACATATATGCTAGATGTGTTTACATGTTATTTTTTTACTAGTATATTCATTCTATAGGAGATTTCTGGATGAAATATTTGTAAATACACACATGATTTAAAAGTACGTTCAGTTTTGAGTTTGCAAGTGTTACTCACTTTTCCACATATAGCCTATGGAAAATCCACTTGTAAAGACAAAATGTATTGTTGCTAAAACAGAAAACCATATTTTTTCTTTGATTCTCTGAATTTTCTGTATCACAGATTCAAATTTCTTGTTGTTTAAAGAGTCTAACCTCTAGTTTGTGATGGAAAAAAGGTTATTAACCCTACCTAATAAGGGAAATCTGAGTCTGATTAAAAAAAAAGAAACTTGTAAAAATAATAACTAATCTACAATACTACCTGGATAGCATTTGACTAACATGTATAATATATGGCAGTCCTTCAAAGTTAAGTTAATTTAAAAACATGAAGACTTAAAAAACAACAGGAGGAGGAAAATAAAAAGCTTGCTTGTCAGCATGTTGATTTAAGATTTGGGAGAGTAAACTCAATCAGGTTGTTAAGGAATGAAGAACAGTTAAGCATATTATACTTTAAACTTCAAGATCTGTAATGCGCACTTGAAACACTTAACAATGGCAGTACTCCATGAAACAGGAAAGATTTTTGTAAATTTAGGTTGTCATTTAATAAAAATTAGGAAATTAAAAAATGAAAATCACACAATAGATTATGTTAATAGTTATGTGGCTTTAGAGCTGTTTCTGAATCTGGGGAAAATAGTCCTTAAAAGCACAAGCCTTCTATTCAGAACAACTAAATTAACTATTTGGTTTTAAATAATTTCAGTGTAAATCATCATCTTTCTGGAGATAAATATCACCAGTACATGTACTTGTTCCTGGGTAGGGACATTGTGGTAGTTTACCAGGAAAATGTTTAAAGTGGAACATTTTCTTGAAATTATTGAAACACTGAGTTGTATTAGAAAATAAAAGGAATTTTAGGGAAGAATGTGAAAAACATGGGGTTTAGAAGTTACTATTATAATAATAGAAGTTACTAGAAGTAACTATTAGAAAGCTATTAGAATAATAGTAGTTGTTCTAATAACAGAAGTTACTATTTTGTTCCTCATTTCACTATGGCATTATGAACCAAGCAATACAGTCTAATTCTTCTCTTCTAGAGAACTGTGGCTTTGTGCCACTGTAATAGTTCAAAGTAGCTATTCCTGATTTATACAGCTATCAATAAATGATTAATCAAGTCATGCCAAAAAGTCATGTATAAAATACCTGAAAATAAGATAATTTGAAATAAACCTAAACACTTCTGGAAACACAACACTATTTTTAAGAAAAGACAGTGCTCCATACAAAACTAAGCAGGTATACTAAATATTGTGCCAGAAAAGAAAGATCTTATCCATTGAGAACCTTTTTTCTGCTTTAGCAGCCTTATGGCAGCATAGCTATTGTATCTGGTGATTGGTATCACACACACCACAGACAGAAGTAGCATGATAGTTACGGATGTATTCCTCTTGTTCACGGTCATGATGTTAGTCATTGAAGGAAAAAAGGATTTCTCATTCTCCTCCTTGACCAGATTTAAAAATTTATGATGGATCCCAAGTGCTGTCAGCTGAAATATAATGTTAACAAGCTTTATTTTACTTTATTTTTTTGCTAGGTGTTAAATTATTTTTATTTGGAAATGGTATTTAGATGCAGAGGTGCTATCTGTCACAATGCCTTAGATCCTAATTCCCATGGGAAGGATCATCAAGTGTTTTCTAGTCTTTTATCAAAGAGCATCAAAGTCATACTGGAAGCTGTTGACATTTGATATCAACCTGCATTTAACATAAGTGAAACTTCAAATATTTTAATAAAATTAGAAGAATGTTTACTCAGTTTTCTAGTATCTGTATTTCTTGTGTGAGAAAGCTCTTTTCCTGAGAATTATACTTTCAAGATGACCCTTTTTCCAATGGCCATACTTTTCACTGAAACTTTTCCTATTTGCCATAAGTATTTCTTGCATAAAAAGATTTGTTTCTTGGTAATCACACTTGTAGGAAAAAAGAAGTCTAAAAACTTCAGTGAAACATCAGTACCAGCAGATAACCTGACAGAAATGACATTCAGCTTCCAGTTTTAGTTAGATAATTCTTATTTTAAAGATTTGATGTGCTAGTGAGGCAAACATTATTTGATTCACCTTGCATCTTTGATGTGCATTCATCCTCAGAGAGGTAGATTGGACAATGACTGAGATAAGTTCCCTAGAAAGTTATAGAATCAAGCAACTTTCTAGCTTCCAGATTTTATCTTCCAGATGATACAAAGAAATAAGCCTTACAGTTCAGACATTTATGTGAGTTGCTTGAAATTAGTTTGTGTGATTAAACTATATGTGAGCAATGAATATGTAAAAGAACCCAAACTGAACCTGAAAAATCAAACAAACAAACAAAAAACCCCAGAAGAAAAAGAAGAAAAACCACCAATTTTTAACTAGTTTTCAGACGCAAAAAATGTCTAAGAATTATATGGATGGCAGGATTCTGAGACAACTGAAGGAAACAGAACTTGGTCTAAAATGTAATGCTGTAATACCAGGAAATATTATATAAAAATTATCTGAGTCTTATATGCTGAACCCTACAGTCTTCAGTAGGCAAGTCTCCGTTGCACTGAAAAAGATTACATAAGAACTGATCATAATATCGTAAGAATTAGAGGTCAGTAAGTTGTAACTAAATTGATCTTTCCCAGTCATGGCAAGATAATTCTGTATTCCTCTTCTCCAGAATAATCTTTCCAATGTATCACCTACTCTACTTAGAAAATAATTCAGATTTTTCTGATTCCAGTCATAACAATTCTGCTGTCAAACACAAACCAGCTAGAACATAAACCATATCCACATCAGATTGTTAGATGAAGGTCCCTCACTCAATGTACCACACACAGACTAATGTACATGCACCCTATCTACTCCTACAGACTATTCTAGTATTTCAGAACCTTTTGAATCAGAATATGTTTTTAATTATAAGGTTCTGTTTCCTCTTTTCATCACATTTTTTTCTACCTAAAATTGATATTATAACTTAAGAGATTCTTCTACTCCCATAATGTTTTACTTTTTAAGACTTCCTGACACAATTTCTTGCTACTTTCACTTCTCTGAATCTGCTATATTTACCTTCTTTGTTACTGAAAGTCAAATCTACCAGTTCAGCCTCTCATTTTTGCTATTCAATTTATCGATATTTTTAGGATAATGTAATTCTCAAATTATTATTCAATTTATGTGTGTGATTTCAACATTAGGTGATTAAGTGCTATGGAAAGTAAATCGATGCCACTCATTAAAGTGGGTTTTTTAGATAAGACTATCAATAGTAATGCAAATGGCTTAGCAGGATGCATAGGGGACCATGTTTAATGTCAAAATTCTGAAATTTTATTTAAGAACCTATTGTAAATTAGTCATGCCATATCAAAGTTAAAATATTTCCCTATGTTCCCACAGAAGTGTCTCAAGCAAGACCATAAATATTCTAAATCATATTGGATGAAAGAGTGTAATTGTCTGTCAGGTGATGGCATTTCAGCAGCAGTACCTAGGCACATTGGCATAAAGTGTATTATCAATTATCAGAATTATCAAAAGAAAACTCAAAAGTTAATTTAAAAGTTTTCTGACCATTATACACATTTTAAAGTAATTCCATATATTTGAGATATCCATACATATGTCACCATTCAGAAGGATAGAATTCTAATATAGTTTAAAATAAAAAAGTTGGTTTGTGGTCCTTTTGGGTTTTGCTGTGTTTTTTTAAAGCAGTATTTAAAAGTATGAAATAGCAGAAATAACACACCTTTATTTTTTTGTTTGTGTGACTATGGGTATATGTATGTGAGTGCGTTTGTGTACATGTGTGGAAGAAAGATGGGAGAGATTCTATCATGAGGGGGCTTTTTCTTCTCCAATCCCATAATAACTGACAGCTACTTATTTGAACAGATGCAAGGGACCACTGGTCTTCAAAACTTTAATACATCTCACACACCAGGGAAGGCATTTTACTGTATATATGGCAGTGTTGTTGATTCTCTGAGATACTATTTTGTTGAGAATAGAACGCTTTTAATGTATGGAATCAAGGACAAGAATAGGTCTGTTTTCCAGATTTTAGTATGCATGTTTCTTAGCAAAAAAAAATCCCCAACATACTGGCCACCAAGTGAAAGATAGATTGTGACTTCCAGAAGTGTTTTTCTGGCTTAAAAATGAAAACTGGAAAAGTAAAATTGTCTCCTATTTATTTTCTGAAGCTGCTTTGTTACTGAATAAAAACTACTTCAAACTTTTTGTGTGTATTAGAGTGATTAAAAGTTGTTACACTCCTAACATTTCTCAGAAAGTTGTCTTTATTAATATTCAGTTTCTATGTGTTGTTCTGAGATTTGAAGAAAAGCAATAACAACTGAAAGAGGAACCTAACCATTCTTTTCCAAAACAAAATTTAAGACCTCTTAATGCCTTTAATTTAAGGTTAAAGATTTATATTTCATTAAGAAAATAATTTTATTTGCAAAATGGAGCTACTAAGGACAGTCTATTCTGCTTAATATAACTTTATTAAGCACTTATAACTTAAAAGACTTATATGCTTTATTATGACTAATGTAATTTTAAAATAAGAAGGGAGAGAACTCATGCATTAAAGTTAGACTGTCTCCACATTGAATAGTAAATAATGTCATGAAGGCTTCAAATAAAATGAGTTTTGATCTATGACTCTGATCAGTTCACACTGATCAGAACAAAGAATTTACCCTGAAATTAATATAAACATAAAGTACATTTGTCACTTAGAAATATTATAAAAAATGATAATTTGTAATCACAAAAATGCATACAGCTTACTGTACCTAACTATAAATCTTTCAGAATATAATAAGAATTCACCCACCACTTTTGCTTCAGACCGATGTGATTTGTATTTATGTATTGCCTACGGTACCACTACTTAGAACAGTTTGGGAAAGCCTGACTCAACATAAGTCTGATAATTTTAATGAGATCAGATTTTCTTTTTATTTTGCAATGATGGACCTGTAAAGCGATGTAAGAAAGTTTTAGGACAGCTAGGCAAAAAGCAAACTGCTATATACATCTAAGGGAGGAAGTACATTTTTGTTGGTACAATTTTATAACCACTATTCAAAACAATAGAGCATTCATACTTCTACAATGCAATGCAGCAGGTCTGACTAACATAGAAAAAAAAAAATTTCAAGAAGTACATATGATATCATGTCAATCAACTGTAAAGTATAGAGATGAGAAGAAAATTACTTTCTTCATTAGAACTAATTGGGTAGTAAAGTCTATAAATATTAGCAGCTTTATAGAGGAAACAAAATGAAAACTGAAAAATAAAACATGTCCAATTTAGTGCTAATTAAAAGTTTGGAGAGGTGGTACACTTAGAAATAACTTGTAATGTAGCTACAATTCTTGTTAGAGATGGAAAGCTTAATAATTATCAAAAGTGTCACAGCAAGGTAGAATACGCAATGAAGACTTGATGTTCTATTAATGTCAGAAAACACATGGAGAATTATTTTTCAGCATACTGTTAACACTTTTTAATAATGATCAGAATTGTAATATCGGGTTTTCCAAGTGCCCTGAACTTTACATGAGTTGGATCAATTTTCCTGCATAATCTGCTGTACGTGCTTGCTGTATGTGTAACATTAAAAGGCTGATACAAAAATCTGGGAGTAATTTTGCATGTAAAACTTCTGTTTGCCGATGTAAACTTTGACATCTGCATTTGTACGTAAGTGGTATATGAGCATAACATTTTCATGGGGATTTTTTTCCAATTTATCATTCATATACCTAATATTACTTTCTTTTGGTTTTGCTTGGCAGATACCAACAAATGTGTGAAATCAATAGAAATGCTGTGTAATAATGACAAGAGAACAAAGCTGTTGAAACAGTTATCTAGAACAATGGAAGATCCTTAATTAGCAACTATCAGGACATTGCTTTGCTGGACATGATATATCATGTCTTTAAATACAGGTAACCCCCAAATTATTTTGCCATTCAATATTACCATATCTTAATAGAATGCATTTAAATAAAATAAAATTTAAAAAAGTGCTCTTCATAAAAGACAGTCCTGATCCTAATATAATGAAAAGATCAAAAAACCCTTAACATTCATTTCTCAGTATGATATAGCTCTGCACCTTCAAATTTGGGATATAAACAGTATTTGAAAAATTTCAATACGACTAAGAATACTTGTATTCACTCTACATGATGTCTAGATTAATGCAGATACTGTTTTCTAAAGAATTTGCAAAAATTAAAACATTATGGTGAAGAAGCAGCTCTGGTGTTTAAATATAGACAACTGCTTCAACATAGTAAGTCTGTGAGAAAATACTAGTCCCAATCATATTATTATATGGCTGTCAGTGTGGGTTTTTTTGGGTTTTGTTTATTATTCTCAATTATGTGTACTGCACTGAAAAAGAGCCATTCAATATCTGAACTCCATTATGCTATGAATTTTTGTCTGCTAGATGTGACCTTTGTGTCAGTTGCTTTTAAACCATGTTGTATGTTAAACAAGTGACCATAGCCCAAATTAGATTTCCCAGATCTAGAATATAAATCTAATTTAAAGGTATTCTTTATTATTCTGAAGTGCTTCACCTCAAGAAGCAGACTAGTGCACTCTGGACACAACCTTTGCACATCCTTTCACTTAGTCCTAGCTAAATCAGGAGTAACTGACAGATGGAAATGTCAGCAGAGTTCATCAGCATAAGACATGTGGAGAAATCAAGGCCACAAATTATATATTAGTCCTCACAGGAAATCATTATACAAATAATTTGTCAATTATACAACCTGGGCATTACAGCTATCAAAATTTTTTTAGCATGAAAATTTTAGACCATTTTTTTGTTACAATCCTGTAAAAAAACACAGTGTGGAACTCTATACATGTGGGGTTTGTGTTTATGTGTACATATATATATATATAGAAATTAAAGCATACTCCCAGCTAATCACATATAGTTTCATTTAAGCAAAAAAGCCTACTAAAATTAAAGGAGTTATGTGTATGTAACTAAGGACTGACATTTGGTCTAATAAGAACAGTCAATGTTATTGCTACCTCATTTTCCCTCTTTGTCATCCCCATCCCCTACTACATCCTTGAAAATCAGAGGCCACTGTGTCTAAACTTAATAATCATATAATTTACAGTTGTACTAATTTGCAGGTATTTCTAGTGTCATTTCCATAGACATAGACATACAATTATAAATGCATCTTCCTCCAAACAATATTCAGCCATTTCAGTAGGTTTTCAGCTTGTCTGCTTGTTATTCCTCCTTAGTCCTGCCCACAGTTGTTTGTTTTATTTTAAGCATGAGAGTTGTTCTTTGGTGTTCTGAGGCCCATTTCCAGATAATCTGTAACTGAAGGGCAAGAAAGGGTAACAAAAGGCAGAATCCTCATGATTCAGTGCATGCCACGATGAAAGTTACCTGACACAGCAGACCTCCTTTGAGAGGGAGGAGGACAGACAGCAGAGAGAAGATAGAAGGAAATGCCAACTTGGGCTTCTAAAACCCTGAAAGAAAAGAACACCCTGCTGCTGGCTTTAATAGTTCATAACAACAGCTGTCTTCCCCTTGTGAATATTTTCTATGAAGTAGCATTTCCTCATATGACATTCTTCAGTTCCATCTACCTCACATATTGCTTCATGCCTCACTGCACCACAGGAGGCATCATATTGCAAAAAACTCTTCTCTTGTGAAGTGCCTAAGCACAACAAGGATAGCACTTCTTAGTCAGACTGAAAAGAGTCTTCATTACATATCCCTTTTTTTTCTTTCCCAGAAATATACCAGCAACAATGAAAAATATCTGACACCATTTAGTAAACTAACATTGTAACAAAATTCAGTGAAACTGTCGGACACATTATGGTGACACTTTACTGCATAATTTAAGCCTAATGTGCTTTAAAGTACATGAGACTTATATACATATACCAGCATACATAGATATCATGTACATCTATTATGCTGTATAAAAGAAAATGAAAAGTATACATAACAAATGTGTCTATAGTTATAAAGTTATGTATATAATAAATGATGATTTATAATGTTTCTAATGCTTAATGTTTAATACTGCAAATATAAATATTAGAAATCTAAAGTAAGTCTTTGGATTATTCTGTTAAGTATCTCACTGCATTTCTGAGGTATAAATGTTATTTGATGTTTGCTTTCTTTCCTATTTATTGAAGGAGAAAGTACAAAGTTAAGAGGTTTTTTTCATTGATATAGGAAGCTGTCAGACAAAAATACATGAACCAGTTTTACGAGGTCAAAAGCTCCAGTGAATACTCAGTAGATTTTTTGCCAATTGATCAAACAGTCAAAAAATTGAAGACTCAGTCTTGCAAAAGCTTAGATATGTGAACTATTTTACTCCCATAAGTGGCTCTTGGTGTTATTAAATTTCTGAAAGTAAAATTGCTCATATGTTTCAGAGCATGCAAGTCTAAATATCAGCAATTTGTTAACTATTAGAAGAGTTATTTTTGCTCTAGAACTGCACTTTAAATATACAATCTTTTTTACAATAAGACAGTAAAAACTATTCTGTGAAAGAACATTGCTTGACCTCATGTTTTTTTGAGTATGGCTGTTTAAAAATCTATTAAAACAAAGCTTAAAGGATTATTTAGTTATTAATTAATTAAAGTATTTTGAAACTTAAGCAACATAATGCACTGGTAAAACCTGTTGTTGTAGTTTGCAATTATGAGATGACTGTGTATGAAAATGTGTATTTTATGCTCTTAATTACTATGGTATGCTAACTAAACTTAAGAGTATAAAGCAATACATTCTGTAAGATAGTGGAATGCAACTGTTTCTAACAGTTTGGATCAACCATTTGTTTACTGACAGGTTTTCCTGGGTTTTTTGGGGACCAAGATTGGTGATACACATTCAAATATTGAGTAATATTCACTTTTGACAAATTTTATAGTTCAATATAAAGCTAGGTAAGTTAAATGTTTGGTTTAGGCAAAGTCATGCTTTGCTTGTCAGGAAGATTTTTATTTAACAAATTCTAAAATACATTTGAAAAAAATAGTGCTGTCTCAGGAAAAAGTTGTGGGTTTTTTTTTATATTGAGCATGTCCAAAAAAAAACACCAAAGGTGCTCTTTTCACCTGACTTGCTGATACAAAGTTCATGTTTCCTATAATGGTTACATATATGCGAATGAAAACATGTTTAATGGAAATTAATGAAAAAAGTATTGTAGTACCCAGTAAAGTCTTACAAAATATTTATTAGTGAAGAAATACAATACAAAAGATTTTAAAGGTCGGATCCTACAATGCTTTGCTGCGCAAGATGGAAATTGGCAAAGAATGCAGAATTTGACAATTGCTAATTTACTTCTAACACAAGATGGATATATGATCTTAGTATTGCATTAGTCATTTAGGCCCAGATCCTCAAAGGCATAAGACTTCATCTAAAATCTTTTTGAGTAACTGTAATTTAGCCCTTTATTTATTATACAGTTGTGTATGAATTAAATAACTTGAAGTCTAAAGAAGAGATCGAAAACTTCTTTGCTAAAGTGCACTGATTTCTCTGGGTGTTTTGCCTGATTAAGGACTGCAAAAACATGCCTCATGGAAGATCTAATAGGAAACACATTAAGTGACCATGAGATCACACACTAATCCTATCCTAAGGATAAAATCTAATCCTATTTTTGACTGAAGTGTTAAGTTCTTCCTGGCCTGTAATCAGCACACGCATAGTTAGTTTGTTCTTACTTTTTTGTGTGTGTGTAAAAGAGTTCAATAGCAACCTTAATATATCTTTCTTTAAACTATAGCCTATGAAATGTGTTTATGACATAAAGAGTTGATTAAAACTGTGTGTATGACATAAAGACTTAATTAAAAGTATTAAGAATATAATACTTTTACTGAAAAAACATATGAAAGAAAATTAAAAGAATTGGCTGTTAACTTCTGTGGCTCTTTTCCATATCTGTCTATAGCTTTTGGGGAAAATTATGTCAACTTATTTTTACTTATGTCAAATTCTTTTTGGGGAAGATGTGAGTTTTCTAGCCAGAAATGTAGGTAAGAAAACATGGTATTTATTCATCCAGCAATAGATTTCATATATTCCCAGGCTCTTATTGTTATAAAAGGCTGTAAAATATTGTGTTTCTAGTAGGGGGAGATATTTAAGTTCTAACTGAATTAAATTTTAACTTAATCAATTAATTCTGAATTAAGTTCTAACAGAGTACCTTCCTCTAACACATTCAAAGCAACCTGAAAGCCTCATCTACATAACAGATGCATACTATGCTCTGGTTTCTCTAAAACCCTCTTTTATGAACTATCTTCTTAACCTTCTGCTCTGGGATGGCCAACAGAATTTAGTCACACTGTAAATATTTTATCCAGCATGAAAAGGAGAACATTTTTAAAAATTGGGATTACATATGTTTTTTAGGATTTTAATAGAGTAAATATAGTATTTCAATGCACTATACATAGTATTTTCATCTTAGACATGTCAAAAATACAAAGCTGCATCTTCTGTGATTTTGCCACAGGATTTAATAAACATTTATTTAATATGACAAGAAGAAATTAATAAGACTAGTGTTGAATTTATCTAGATCTGTAATCTCGAACTTTTTGAGTGTACAACATGTATACACCACATGATTCAAAGACTTTAATTGATAGGTAGTCTGTTAGATAAGTTGTTGTGTTGCTTAGTTACTCTTGGAGCTCTTTATTTTTCAGTCCCATCTTAAAGCATCTAACTGGAGTCAAACAAACCAGTTCAACATGGTGTTGTGAAACTGCCTGTTTCATTTGTTAGATTTTAATAATTTTAAAACTGTTGAATAATTTATTTATTTAATCATTCACTGATATGAATGGTTGAAAAAAAATGCTGAATGAAAAAAAAAATCAGGCCTTTTAATAGTATTACAAATATCTGTGTTAGTTCCCACTTTTTTTGTAGCAATGCATGCCACATTTTATAGCAGACAAATTTTATACGAAAGACCCTATATTAAAAATAAACAAAAATATCAGATGTCATGGCATAAAGCTTGCTTTCAACTGGCATCTCAGGTATACAAACATCAAAACCTGTCCTTGACATATCACAGCAATCAGCTTACTATGTAAAATGAAAGAGTATGGAAATATATGTCAAATACTAATTGTATTACCAAGCTTTCCTCAGGTAGCAATTAAAAATAATCAGCAAAAACGTATGATAAATATAGAAGATTTCTCATATTTCCATGCGATATTTTCCTGAAATTACTTTATACTGTTGCACAAAAATGCAAATCTGAGCTCCAAAATATGTGTATACAACATATGAATAATGAAAGGCATATCAGCCATTAGAACTACTGGAACTAATGTTCAGATCTTCTGAAACAAATTTAAAAATAGTGCTTGGATGAAGTCTCAAACAGAAAATTTAACCAAAAGCTGAGATATTAACACTAATCTTTGGACCTTGTATCCCTTTAAAATTGTATTTTATTTTTAAAATTTGCAATCTGCATATGATAATATTCACTTTCTGTCTTAAAACACTTGGGAGTATTGCTGTTTAAGTTGAACAGTTACCCATTTCAGTGGTAGAAGTAATGTCTGAATGCAGCTTTTATTAGCTTCATAAGTGCCCAGTGCTGCTCCCATCGGCAGTGATCCCATTGACTTCAATCAGGGCAGGAACAGGCCCTAATTTTGTAAGGCACTTTAGGATCCTTTGGGAAGAAAGGTATTAGAAGAATACAAGCCATAATTATCAATTAGTTGTCCACAAAGCACTCTCACAAATATCTCCCATAGTCACAGAACATCATATCTTACTTTCAAATTTCAGTTTGCTGTAGCAATTTTAATGCTGCTGCTGAATGATTATTTGTCCAGGCACTATGATATTTTGTGACACCATAATTTCCAACTTTGACGTGAAGTATTTTGATTCCTGTGTAATGGCAAAAGAAAAAAAAATCTAAGCTGACCAAAAGTATTTTTCTAAGGTTATATAAAATAAAGTAGGACAAAAGATCTGCCTCTAATTGGACTCATGTTGCCCTCACTATAACTAAAACTTCCTTTATATGTAACACTCTCATTAAAGTGTTAAAAGGCTGTGTATATCTAAAAAGGATGCTTACAAGTTTAAGATTTTGTAATATTCTAAGTATTCAATACTCTATGTTCTGCATGTTTTCACTTTTGCTTCTCTACATTTGGACAATGAGAAAACAATCCTCTTTTTCACTTCTTGCAACAACAATCTGTGTTTTCAGATTCTCTGCCCTGCAAATAACTACTTTTTCTCAGTATTAATAAATAGTTTTGACAACATTTATCTTTTAGATATTTGAAACAAAGAGATAAATATAAATTGACCATATTCCCAAACCATGATTTCACTAAAAAGGGCTCCTATTTCATCACTCCGGCAATTTAGCGAGTTGTAATGCAGCTAAGAGGTGAAAGGCCTCTTAGCCATTGTTCACTCACCTCCTAAAAACCCAGTGAGTCCCAAAAATAAACAAGACCTTGATTTTTCAGCATTCAATGACAACAACAAAACCAATCATAACAACAATTCTTATTGAAGCCTTTGGAGGACAGCTTTTTAACATCTTTATATTTCATTCAAATACTGTATTTCCTGTTTGAATAAAAATCTAACTTTTGTAGAAGACAAGAAGAAATTAAGACATTCAGAACCAATAACTACTTAGCTTTCATATATGGATTTACAGTTCAAATCTCTGAATAAATAAAAATTTTCATTAACCCTCCCAGTGTCTTTCTGCCATTAGGCTTAAACATTATTATGAGTAACCTTTTCACACCAGTAACATTCAATTAAAAACAAAATACAGGAAAACAAAAAGTAAGCATTTCAGAAATTGAACTAGCATTAGATTTCAAGGTCCTCAGTCCTTTCAGAACATATCGAAATGGTCTCTGATGCACACACCTAATTGCATAATATCTACAGGAGTAAAAATTAGTTCCCTTTTTAGAGGAAGAAGAGACTTTGGTAACAGTAATCATTATCCTAATGTGTTCAGAAATACCTACTTTGTCAAGCAAACCAGAACTCAAACTAAGGACTGACTTAAGCCTGTATGTGTCAGACATGTATTTGAATTCCTTTGCTCCAAAAGTGAAAGTGTTTTACACAAAAATTCTGACTGAACCTGATGAGACTACTCACATCAGTCAACTTATTCACACATGGAAGTACTCAGAGAATAAAAATCTGGCTTTGAACTTTTGTCTTCATTTCTGTGTTAAATTATCTTTCCTTTAGGGTTGTGAAGTAATACCGAGCTTTAAAGATTAAATGATCTCTTGTGAGGCCTTACATCAACACACAAAGCAGGAGGTAAGGGTAACTAAGTATAAGACAAACATAAAAGAAAAATAGTTTCACTGTGTAACTGTAAATTGAAATTACATAGTATAGATCAGCCCAATGTTGGGAAATGTGGTATTTCACCATAGGTTATTACATAGAAAAGTAAATAATTCTCACATATTCAAATGATTCAAAAATTAATGCATATTTTAAGATTTTAAAAAATTAGTCCAATTCATTTGGACAATTGATTCTAAGATAAATATTATGAAGACAAAATGATGAGAAGATGCTTTTTTTTCTTCATAATTAAACCTCTGATCCTAACCGAATCTAACAAAAACTTCTTAGCAAACCCAGAATTCTTATGAAATATTTAAGTACAGATAACATTCAGTATATAAAATATACTGAAAATTATGGAACACATTCAGTATATAAATTCATGTGTGGATGAAAAATTATTAACCATTATAAATACATTCAATGATGTTTCTAAAAATTGGTGAATTTAGAATAATTATTTTAACTACTTTTCATATGTATATAAACTTTTCTCAAAAGAGTAGCAACTTCTTATTCTTAATGAAAAAAAATTGTCAAAGAAGAGTTGATGTACAAGTTAGTACAATATGCATTAATAGATTTCTACCATTTACTATTTTAAAAAAAATAAGTAATATATTGCACAATAAACCTAATAGATTATACTGTTCAACCTGATACTATGGTACGTTGCCACTTACTTGTTGGTAGCTATTACCTGCCATGCCAAAAAAGTAAAAAGAAACATTTCAGACCCAGTAAGAAATAGCTGATAAGGAGTTCATTTTACCACTTAAGTTACTCTGCTGAAAAGCTTCATTATATAAGCATTGGCTACTTATAGGACAGTTCCTTTTTTTGAGACTAGGTGTATTAAAAAAAAAAAATCAACTACAAAAAAAAAAAAAGCTTTATTCTGCACTGACTGGTGCCCCAGACATACATACATATAAATATCTTTTTATGCATGTATGTGTTCATGTTACAGATTTACACTAATGATGCTATAGATAGAACTAAAAAAAAATAATAATTTCTACTTAAAACATAGTTTCCTTCCACATTGATAAGGGTTTTGCTTAAGGTCTTATTCCAGCTATCAGAGCTACAAAAACAAACACTTATGCCTCTTCGCTGCCTCACAGTGTAAGAACGGAGAGAGAAGGAGGGGAAGAATGTAGACCATATGACTCTCCTTAGAAAATCAATAGCTATCTAACAGTATAATATTTTTCTTTAACAGAAAATATACACACTTAAGAATATTTTAGAGCCCTCTGAAGACAATTGTGCTCCGTACTCGAAATAAAATAAAAAACAGACTTCAAAACAAAGGCAAGAAGTGATTCAGTAATGTGTAGGAAAAAAATAATAAGACAAGGAAACAGAAAGTTAAAATAGAAAATGTATAACTGTTAACTCCATTTAAAAAAGTTAGAATGTTTTTTAAACATTAATGTTGTAAACTTAATGAACCCTTCAATACATAGTATTTTTAAATCATTTCCACAACCGGTATTAACTACATTGCGTGCTATCTTTGGATGGAAATAAACTAAAAATATTCACCCTTAAAAGATCAAGCATATTTTAATCACTGAGGAAAGAAAATAACCTTTAGAAACACCCAAAGTTATAACTGGTAGAGAGGTTATAACCAGCTGAGATTTGAAACACCTTTGCAGCAGGTATTTTCCCTATGCAAGGTAAGCTAATAAACAGTCTCTAACAGGACGAGACAAAAACATAAGATAAACCGTAGAGACATTCCATACCTTCAAAAAACAAAATCAATGGGAGAATATTCCTTTACTTCAAAAACATCAAACATACTGATTAGCTATTTTTCCTTTGATGCCCTTTTCATCCTAACTAAAGGAAGATATTTATACTTGGGAATAAATGATTCAGCAGAATATTAATTCTTTGAAAAGATATGGTTCAAGTTCTTTGATCCTAATGTAGGCATTTCTTATAAATTTGAAGAGAAAAATGTACATATTCTTGAATTTTGAGCTTAATGTGAAACATACTGTAACCTATACATTTGGGTTTGCTATAAATAATCAGATAAAATCTAATTGAATGTGCAGTACTGTATGTAACTATACTTAAACTCACGTAACCACATCATTATATCACTTATAAATAGCTCTATGAATGACTTAAAAAAACTATGTGAAAACTATTTAAAATTTTAGAGAAATGTAATAATATATTTCATTCAACTTAATAAACTTCCCATCTGAAAATGCATTTAAAATATTTAATTTTATAAATTTTGGAATAGTATTTACAATGATAAAACTGTATCATAGCCGAAGAGTATCAATACTTTGAACAACCCTGCTTTAATTTTAGCAGAACACAACTGCCATTGGGACTACCAGCTTTATTATAGCTGTGACTAAAAAACGGAATACTTCACCTAAGTGCAGCATTTCGAAAAAGAACAAATCTTTGTCATGCAATAATTACTGCATAATTAAATATAATAAAAGTTATGGATTTATTTTAAAACTAAGTTCAGATATCTGGTAGAGCTTTGTAAGAACTGTTTCAATTTTCATAAATATATTTGGTATGTGTTTATTTATCCATTTGACTGGACAAACTAGTTGCTATTGTAATGAAGTTCCAGCAAAGTTAGGTTCAGGCCACCCATATGTGATACTACTTCAAATGCAAAAGGTAGAGTTTTAAGATGTAGGAATATTAATACCCCCCAATCTATATTCAGACAGTTGCAAACTGGATTTGGGCCTGAACTTTTGTTCCCAGCAACCCAAACCAATATTTATCTTCCTGTATTAGATAAGTCGAAGTCTGGTAGGACTGGAGTAACTTTTTGGCTACTCTGTGGATACAGCATTTATATGCTTCATATGCTATATGAAGTAATTTTGCTTCATTCCAGGCCTAAAAGCTTTCAAAACACACATGGAAATATTCTTACATCACAGTAAAGACAATGTTAATTAAAGAAATATAGATAAAGAAAAAGTGTATGCATACATATATACATATATATATGCATACTTGTATATATATAAGTATACATAGACTTCCATATATGCACACATACATATATATATATTTCTTTTTTAAAAAATACAGATGATCAAAAAATACAGATGGTTAAAATAATAATCTACTTGGTAGTTAAACTCTGTTTTCAGAAATTAGAAAACTCTACTAGATTGTGACTTTTCAAATTTTGTTTTAAGAATCTAACTTAGTCATTCCTTTCATTTAAAAGTATTTTTGAATAAAGTTCATATGATGTCTCTAACAACAGCAATCTCACACTTTGTCCCCTTTTCCAAATAGGAATATGAACTTTTTTGTCACAGTATTGGTACAAAATTACCAGAAGGTGTTGATAATCTAATGTTCACAACATCAGGTATATTGTTAAAATCATGAGAAGAAAATGTTTTATTACAGGAAACATTGAACTAGACAACTATTATTTCAACTTTTTATCTTATCCCAGTCTAGACATATTTTTGGAAGGTCACCTAGAACCATGTCACGATATACAATAGTAATCATGTGTCCAAACAGAAAAAAAAATCATTTACATTTGACATGGTCTATAGTTTTCTGCAAAATTTAAAAATACTCTAAATATGAGGATGCAAAATTGCAGTAAAAGTAATTGCATCTTCCATGGCAAAAACACCACAAAGGGAACA